>NC_046337.1:17930000-18584835 GCF_000738735.6 Corvus cornix cornix
TACTAACCCCACACCTTAAAGTAAAAGTGAAGCTCCTGCAAGCTCAGAGACAGCTCTGATGCACATCTTCCTCCCCAAAAGGCAGAGGGCTGCTTCATGGGAGCACCTGAAGAAAAAGCTTGCCCCAAACCTGGGGCAGTGAAATCAAGGTACTTCCAAAACCACTTGGGTATGGAAAGAGCAGCAAGCACTCCAAGCGCCTGTTCCACAAGGGTACTGACACGATCTGCACGAACCACAGAAATGCAGGTACTCCACCTGAGTGCTACTTCCAGCAGGGTCACCACAGCACAGCAACAGTCTAACCACATTTTCTTCAATTTAAAGAACCAGCAAAAAAGTAATAAATCTTTTCAAATATATATCTATTTTTTAAAGATAAGACAAGAAAATAAAACATTACATTCACATTTATGTTTTATGTATCTTTCCTGAAAATTTTTTGGTGTGCCTCTTCTCCCTGAAGTACTTCTAAACACTTTCAAAGTGCTTCAAACTTTATATATAAACCTTTCTCAAATGACATATCTGAGAAGCGTAAATAAGCAATGTGAGTAATTTTTACTTTGGTTCTCATATTCTATGTTCTTGTATTCAAGTTATTCTGATGATTGATAGTCCTTGCCAGTAAAATTTGTGTTTGGTTAATTTGAATGTGTTTGGCTCTAATGATGACCATTCAGTCCTGTGACAGTTTACACTTGATCAAAGGAATCAGATGCACTCCATATTTTCCTTCTCAAATCAAGATGAAACCTTTGCTCTCTAAACAAAACAAACTTTAGTGATAATAAACAAATAAAAACTGGCAGAGAAAAGAATTTTCTCCAATTCTTCTGCAGTTTCTGAGATCTTTTCTATTATCTTTTCAAAAAGAGGAACAGATGTGTTCTATGAAGCAAAACTAACATGCCTCTCCTGCTTGTTCTAAAACATTCAGGGGTTCACACTCACTTTTCTGTTAGAGCACCAGAATGGGACCATGTACCAAGATATTTGCATCCTATCACTTTCTCACTGCCTTTTTTTGGCACTGGCTTACGAGACACAATCCCTTGTTCTCAGGTATTAAGTGTATAAAGAGATCTAAATGTGCAATTTATCTGCATTCAGAAAATGCTTTAAGAGGTCTTAGTTTAGCTACTAATTATAAGGCTTCAGACTTTTGATTTTTTTTCCTGATATTTTGTATTTGTCACAGCTTTTATTTCATGTTTGATTTTAGAATCTTGATAAAAAAGTAGTGATATAGCATAAAATCTTGAAAAATTCTACCAAAAAAAGGAATTCACTGTTACAGTAAAAATAGGTGATGTTCTAGTTGCTGACTGACAGTATAGAGAGTGTTTTTTAATCACAATACCATGAGGTATCAATTCAAGTGACTCTGAATGCTTGAGAAGCACAACCATGCAGTTGTATGGAATACTACATTTCTAATCAAAACAACGTAATTGGTATTATTTGACAGTCTCTACTTTCTTAACACTTGTTGACTGGCATTACCATAAATGTTCTTTTCCATTGTCTCAGAAGACTCCTATATTTTAACTCTTCTTTTACTTGGACTGCTCTTCAGTTAACTGGCCTAATTCTAGCCCTATTACCCCACTGACTACAAAGTGCACCAGCCGCTAGTTTGTAGTGGGACTATATGAATACCCACATTCTTTCCCACAAACATTAAACCATTAGACTCATTAATACTTGTAATTTACTCACATTTGAGATAGGCACAATAATATTTCTTTCTCTCACAGGCCAAGAGTAGTCAGTTTACAGAGCATTTTGGGGAAAACTGAGAGGTATTTTATGCCTGGAAATATTACTGAAGAGATGAGGGGAAAAAAAAAAACTGAATCATTATTGTTACCTGCAGCTAGCCAACATCATAATGAGGGAAACTGAGAGTAAAAAACCCAAAAAAACCCTCTAAGAGCTAGATTTTAATGAAGAATTATTGTTTATTTTCTTTAATTAAATTTCTAAGTTTGAGAAACTAGGGGGTTTTTATGGATCATCTACTCACCAGGCAGGCCTTATCATAGTCATCTCCATTTTAATTACTAGATTACTATCATGAGAGAAGAATCTATATCAACTTTTATTTCAGATTGTAAGGAAAGAAAAAAATCTTCTATGTGTCAGTCTTAACAGGTTATATTTGTAGTTTGAAGGAGAGCAGTCAAGGTCAAATTAGTGGCTCTGCATCCACTGCATTAAAAAGGTGCCCCTAGACCTATAGGTAGCAATTTCTTAATAATTATGACAAACCAAGGATAGTTTATCTTGGAACACAGAACATACAAGCCTCAAACTAAAGCCCACTCAAGTCAGCAAACTAAGCCCCTTCATTTGCTCAGCTTGTTGATAAGTCTTTGTGCTCCCCAGGGACACGTAGCCATCCATCCAGTCTTTCTTCACCCAGGTATTGATTAGAAGTGATACATACTCTTAAATAGTACTTATCTATGTTACTATTCTCAGCTATGAGCACCAATAACAGCATTTCTATATCCTTGGAAAAAATGCTTTAAAAGAGGCAAGACTTAAGCTACAATAAGAGTGAAATATAAATATTGCTTAATCTCAGGTAACAGAATAGTTTTGTGTGTGCTTGAAATAGTATATGCAGTATACGCTCCCATGCAAATCCTTTTTTTTTTCATCAGAAATTAGGTATCTGATATGCTGCACATAATTCAGATCTGTGGCATTGAACAGCTAACCTGTTATACTTCTGTTCAGGCCAATATGTGGGTATGTCCTTGTGTACATAAAATATATAAAATAACATTCTGGAAACTAAAGTTACTCAGAAATAATTACATGTTATGAAATCAGGTTTAATATATAGATACATATTTATTTGTTCTCCCTTTGTACAATATTGCCACCAGAGCAAGCCGGTATAGTGAGGAATCCAATATCCATTTGAAATTTCTGAGACACTTTCTTAATTTAAAAATTAATTTAAAACATTTATTACACTTCGTAATCTCTAACTTCCAATTTGACACTACTGTGTCAAATAAGTAATTGAGTATGTAGCAACTACTACATCTCAGTACAGGTGAGGTTGCTGTTCATGGCAGAATCTGTTGGCTGATGATGTGCAAGAGCCGGACTCCCAAAGTCCTCACGCAGAATTGCATTCAGTCACTTCAGCCTCATGCAGCATAAATAAATCTTGTGGGACTGAATCCCTTATCATGGCTCAAAATGAACCCAACTCACCAAGGACTTAAATCTGGGCAGACACAATGCCTTCCTTCATCCAGGAAAGTATCCTGAAATCATTCAAATCTGGTCTGATGGTAAGGTCAAGCCCCACTTTTTTGGCACATACAGTAGCAGTATCATAATTCAACAATACAACTGACTCAAAATATCATTACTACATTGTCAAAAGATTCCAGCTTTCTGGAACTGAGTCAAACTACACCTTCTGCTCTCCAGACCTTGGATACACATCCCCAGCCTTGGACACCTTATCAGATATTGGAAGGGTTCTTTGGAATGGGAATTTTAGTGCCTGCTGAATCCCCTAAATGCTCATGTCCTGAACTTAAGCAACTTACTCACACTGCTGTGATGTTTGACCTAGCTCTCAGTGCTTATGAATTATGTTTGAGACAACATAACAAGAAAACAAGGAACACAAGCTCAGTGTTCTTATAAGGCACTTTAAAGAAATAGACCACTGAAAAGAGAAAATTGAAAATCTCTGTTTAATTTCACCTTTTGTTTTCAACTGATCTTTCATCCTCGTAGGTTTCTAGGTAAAAAGCCTGGTGTTCCTTAGGATTTGAGACCAGTACACAGCTGATACCTCACACTGTAGTTTGATAGCTCTTAGCACTGACCTTTGAACGGAGTGTCAAATGCTGACTGACTCTGGTGCGTAAACTAGATTACAGTTTATATTTAAGGAAGTCCAGGCTTATATAGTTACCCCAAAATATGTAACATAAACTCATTATTTGACACAATTTAACAGCCTACTTTAGCAGGATCTCAGCTTCTCTAATTCTCAACATTCTCTTACATTCAGAAGGCAACAGAATTGCTGATGTGATGTTGGTTTTTTTTATACTGCTTCTGAAGGTAGAATGCCACCCACTAAGACTGCCACCAACCAGCAATCTGGGCTATTCTTGACAAGGTCTCGTGAAAATAATGACCAAACCTAACCCAGCTTCCGCTGTGAGAAAATCATAACCTTGAGTTCAGTGTCTAATCCTGGGATGAAATGTCAGCATTCCCAAAAATATTGCAAAATTGTCATTACCTAAGGTAAATCTACTCAAACAGCCATTGTCTATGGGGGAATTCAGAAGCTGAAGCTTTGTGACTTGCATGGTAAGGCTGTGGCTGCTAAAAACGAACAGTTGCTAATTGATAGGGGCTTTAAAATGAAGATATCTGGTATTTGACATCCTGTTTTGATCTTTTTTACTTTCACACATGTGCCCTTCTGTATCCTGTGGATCTTCTATGTGGCTCGGTGGGTACATGCTCCACATGGTATTCTCTCTTTCTGATGTTAAAATACAGCACATAGGCTCTTACACATGGTGTAGGAGCCTCCCTTTGATGGACATATAATCAAGCAGGAATTTGAAATATGTCCAAGACTTTGCTTTTATTTCTTGACTATTGGACATAAGTGTGAATTTAGCCTATAAAATTTATTCCTTTTTTATTGTATTAGATAAATTGAAATAAGTGGGAAAATCCTTCTTCTTAATTCCTTCTCCTGCAGTCAGTTCTACAAAGTGTAGTTTAAGCTATCAGTACTTAAACATACATGATATAATACCATTGTCAATAACAGACATTATTAGGAACTATTTTATGCCATGAAAGAACAGAAGTGTGCTTCTTTCCTTTCTCTTTTAGTCTTACAAATCAATGCTATTACACCCACTGGTTTTTTCCTATGTGAGCACACTTCCATTAACTCCCATGTGTCACTCATTTCAGCCTGCACAATAAAATACTTGTCCTCCAATAAAATTTCTCAAAGAGCCCCCTCTATCAAGGTAGTTTCCACTATTATTTGTTGTAGAGGTATTTGTGAGCAGTTCTTCTAAGCACCTATTTGAAGTATTATGTTTATATACCAATATCATATGTTAATATTTTATTTGCATACAAACTTACATAAAAGAATCTATATTCTATTTTAAAATATATAAAATATAATTTGATCAAGCATGTTTATTATAACTTTCCTCTTCTTTTACTGCTTTCTTCTAAACTGAAATAATCTTCCTTGTTTGGCATAGACTATCCTCCTCAATAACTAAAGCTTTATCATGGTGTGCAAACTTCAATAACAATAGCATGTTCCTGTAGCATTAGTGGAGTTTTGTTTACTGTGAAACAAACTACTATTCAGTTATTCTACTCAGTTATTTTGAAAGTTACAAAAGCATATTTCCATCTCAGAAAAAGGTTGAAGCCCGAGGAATCTGTTTTTCTTATAAAATGCAATGGAAATGTAAAATATATAGGCATGAAAAAGTTTAATTGTTTTGAAGTACTGAAATATTATTCTAAATGCATGAAATAGTAATCTGACAAAGAGTGAAACAATGGACAATTCCGAAAAAAACTCAATTGAAATAAATTATTTCATTTAAATTTCTACCACCACCACCCCCTTCCAGCCCTCATCAATAGTTGATTCACTTCTCCCAGATCCACATGAGGTCACTCAGATGGCCTTGGATCCTTTTGCAATTTCTTAGCACCCAAAAGAATGTAAGCAGAACTCGTGTTCTGGCTCTAAATGTACAAGGTCATAAGGTTCCTCTGAGGGAGAAATTTTACAGAGTTTCAGTAACACTGCAGTTCATGTTATGCTGCCAGTGATCACCAAACAAGTAATATATTGATTCAGTTATCCAAAAGTAAAATATTTCTTAAGAACATCTACAAGAAATGCAACCAAAAAAAAAAAACCCTACCAAACCACTAGGCCTCAAATATTTTCTGTAAAATATCACAATATCTCCTGTTGAAGAAGCAGACTGATTACATTTCAATACCTGCTTTGCAAGCATTGTGAATTTCATATACTATTGTCTCTGTAATGTGATCTTGCAGTGGTTGAGGGTATTGCAGAAAACAAACCACAGAACTGCAGTGTATCGGAGGCTCCCGCCACCACACAGCAAGCCCAGCATCCAACTATTGTCCTTTTATTCTCTGGAACTGCTGGAGGTTTATGCCTGGTTTGGTTTTGATGGCCTTTGTCTAACTTACACTATGATCTACAGTCCTTGCTCTGTTTAACCCTTCTTTAAGCTGTGTAGACCATGCATTCAAGACCTGTGCCTAATACATTGACCATGCTAGAATTATAGCCCATCCAGCATTATTTCCGAAACAGAGACCACTTAATTTATCACTACCCTGAAGTCAGACTCCCTCTTACAAGTACCTATCAAGGACAATTCACCAGCTACTATTTCCTTTGCCACATCTATTAGTTTCCTAACTTAGAACAAAAAAAAATCATTGTAAAAATATATCTTTTAAGATACAATAAGAAATAACACTGAAATATAATTATTTTTATTAACAAAGATTTATATTATACTCTCAAAAAATCCTCTTGCTTCTACAATTTTGCTTACCGAGGAATAAATTTTAATGTGAAAACTAACTGATATCCGATCAAGCCTGATCTCCAGATAAATGAAACAAAGCAAGATAAAGTGAAAATACTGACGACAGATTAGGCAGTTTGCTGATCACTAAGATCAAAATCAATAGAAAGTGTAAAACTTCAAGAGATAAATAGTGGTGTATTCTTGTTTCCTAGAAGGATAGCAGAGAGTACAAACCAGAGACAATACCATGTGCTTTTAAATTTCAATTCAAATGGAAAAGGTTTAGTCTTCAATCCCTATTTATATAAGAGTGGAGCATGGCTGTAGAGAAACAAAGGTGTAAATATTGAACACAAACCTGTGGCGGTGCAAGTGGCTGCAGCCACCCTGACCCCTGAAGGAACAACAGAAACCAATGTGTGGAGATCGAGCACCAACGTTTAACAACATACTCCATGGTTAGGGTGAGAACCCATAATCCCCCAGTTCAGTAATTTGTCCCCTCTCTCCTTCTTTACCTCTGCCTGAGCACCTGACAACTAGGTCAGGAGTAGCTCCCTCAGGTGAGGAGCTCACTCTCTGCCTACTGTTTTGTGTGAAAGCCACCAGAACCAGAGGGTGCAGCCAGACCTCCGGGCTTCTTCAGTGTTTCCTGGCTAGCATGCCCTCACAAACCCTTATGATTAAAAACATGGAAGGGGTATTAATATGCTCAGTTTTTCTTTGTTCTTTGGTTTCTTTCTCTGTGAATAACTGGCTAAATTCATGAGCAGCATATATGAGCTGCTAAGAAGTCATCAAACACTTTATCACTCCAAAAGAGGGCTTCAGAATAGACCTCCTCGTGAAAATGATGAAGTATCATTAATACAGCCAAAACTAGAGCAATACCTGTAGAAGAAACCATATTTCACAATTCTTCCCATTCTTCTGCACTATAAGATCTTTTTCTTAACCCACTCTTCATGCCACAAATGTATGTGTCATTGAGTAGTTCCTTCAAAAGATTCTTGGATACAGAAAAAGGCAAGCTAAAAAATATTCAGACACAAGAAATAGGAGAAAAAATAAATTGGATAGCTAATGGATATTTGAAGTTTTTCTTCAGTCACCAAGCAAAGAGGAGGTCCACACCAAGCCATGTGGGCATGTCAGGGAGGCAGGAGGACATGCTTTTAGTGGTGGAGCTGTTCCTATTCTTGTTCATTCTTCAGGAGCTAGAATTTTTTTTCCTTTTTTTTTGACATTTTTGTTTTGGAGAGCTGATGTCCTACAGCCTTCATATTCTTACCGAAACAGCATTCCTCAAAACAGTCCCAAGCAAATTCTCATTCAATAAAACAGTTTTGGTTTCCCAGTTATGAAAACATCCATAATATCTGATTCTGTATATTCATGGACATATAGTCCTAAGACATTGGAGGGATGGGAAACATTCAAATTGTGAAAGTCTCTTTACAGCCTCTGCCCTACAATAACATTCTTACTTTTTTTGTATCTCCAGGAAAAGCCACTTTTGTGTTGGTGAATAAAGTCCATTACTGAAAACAATCACTTCAGGAGCTGATTTTATTTTACTAATGGCTATGGCTACACCACAGAATGAACTGCAAAATATTTCTTTACTGCTCCTTCATTTTAGTGACATAGAAAGTTTAAGCCATATCAAAGAAAATCCACATGAAAAATATTCATGGACAGTACTGGATATACAAGAAAATATGCATATATTTCTATTTTTTGAAGGAAACAATAGATCACTGTGTAGCAACCTCTAATAAATCCTTAGCCCAACAGACCATCTCTCTGAAGAAACATCTACCAGAAATATTTGCCAGGTCCTCTATATTTTGAATTCAAAAAGCATTCACAACAGTATGAAGGATTTTTGCTACTTTTTTAACTTGCGAGTTCGTGGAAATCATCTTGTTTCTACATTTTAAAAAGCTGCTATAGAAACCCTATTAAAATATAAGAACAACAACAACAACAGCTTTTTTTTATGTTATGCCCTATTCAGCTGATACTGTCCTTTTGGAAAGCCAATGACTTGTTAGTACCTCTAGCAGGAGTGTGAACAGATGTGTCCCTGACAGGCGATGGATGGTCAGGGTCCATCTGGCCAGTGCAGCTTGGACAGAAATGATGTATACAGCTTCATCAGCGAATGACTGTCATCAATCCTGTGCCATGGATAGCGTAAATGACAGCTACACTGCAGCTGAGGCCCAGGTGTGAGAACCAAGAAGGGGCTGATTTAAGAATCCTAGGTAATCAGGAATGTATAGTCTCTAGGACTTTAATTTGTATCTTTAACCTCCTATAAATATCCCTCTATGCTGTAGGAGGTATGTGTTTTTAAAGAGTCTGATAGTGAAATTAGCTTCAGGATGACAGACATTCCTTGCTCTCCTTTCACTGCTGATTACCCCACTTCCCAGTATACATTAACAAATGCATGCTGAGCTTTGGTCACTGTACTGTGGGCTCCACAATTTAATTATTACCTCATTGATTTTTCATGTATTTCAATTTTCTTTTCTTCAAGTCACGGTGACTGTCCTATTGGGGGCAACGTTTGTTTTTTCTTTCCAAGATTTCCTTGTGGAATTTATTTCAAATTCAAGGATTTATTTTTTTTTAAAGCATCAGGAACTCGTATTTGCTTAGCCTGTCAGTTCACAGACAGGTAGATGCACAAACCCTTAAAATGAAACTGAACTTTATGGTTAAAGCTAGATATAAACAGAAAACAACAATGCATTGACCACTGGTATTAAAGGTACCTCTGTTTTTTAAAATGGCCTCTTTTTAGCATGCATCAAAGAGCATGCATAATTTGCATTTATTAGCATTTTATTATTTCACAGCATTGGGGACAAGAAAATGGACACAATTATTGTGTCCTCACAGGGTATTTCTCTATTTATATCTATTTCACAATAAATTGCTTTTCTTTATCAGTGGATCGTATGGATTAATGCAGAGATTTAAAAGCACAAGAAATTATTAATGTTTTTTATAAGGATATGAATCGGTCCTTTCAGTACACAGAAATATGTTCGTAGTCATAAAAGGATATTGCCTACAATCATATTCTCTTAAGAGGCAGTTGGTTGCCAAGGGCTACATTTTGACCAGGTAAGGTATGTTGCATGCCTGAAGCAAGACCTGTATGCACACATCATGTTATATCTCTCATACTGGATGAACAATTTGTCTATCAACACACACACACACAAAAATCTCAGATTTCCAAAGTATAATCCATGCTGGCAGGCATAAGACTTATGGTGATTTGTTTCAGACTGAAACCTGAAAAACACAATAAATCACTGTCAGTCTAGGAAGAGAAGTTTTAGGAAAGCATGATATAAATTTTGGTACTATCATTAAAAATGGGGTGGTGTGGGACAGTACACCAAACATCCCCATTCCAGACACAGAACTCAGTCAATATGCAATATAACCAGCAAAGAGGCCTTAACATGGACTTTGCAGAAGGGTCTACAATGAGCCACCTTAATTGCAGGTTACAAGGAATGTGATAAATTTTCATCTCCAAGTACTGACTTTTGCTGGCCCTTCTTCAGGTTCCTGGAGCAGATGTGGAGCATAAGGGCAACAGAGGAAAGCAGAGATGTCTTAAGAATGGGGTGCCCTGGTGCAGCTGCTTTTTCCATCCAGAGTAGATGAATTAGACTTGGCTTGGAAAGAAATCCCATCTTTAAGTGCCTAAATATATATATAAATAAATAAATAAATAATATATATATATATATATATGCTTGAGTATGTGCAAATTTGCATGTGAGAGCTTTTGAGCAAGTACGTATATACTTCCCAATAGCAATTTTCTGGAAACAGATTCATTCATATTCCGAAAATGGTCTTCTTCAAGCTCCCTGAAAGTCAAAACCAAGAACTATTCTGACAAAAGAAACTGGAAAATTCCTTGAAAAAAATTCATCTTTGGGCACCATGGAACTTTTTGTCCTTCAGACAGAAAATTTAATTGATAAAAAAAAATTCCAGTAAACAGATTAAGATTTGTCATCTGGATTTTCCTGAAGAAAATCTATCTACTCCAATAGGAGGAGAAAAAAACCAAAAAAAACCAGTTTTGTAGAAAGGAAAATTTTCAGCAGAATACTAATGCAACAAACCCCCTGACAAGTCTACAAAAAGACCATAGTGCAGGTTTCTATGAAACAGAGATGAGTTGTATATATACAGACTATCGGCTTTAAGTGGTTTAGAGAGAGATTTTCAAAAAGCACATGGGGAATTTAGTGTTGGTTATCTCCAGAAAGTCTTTGCAATTTGTGCTATGAAATTCTTGCGCACTTGAAAAAATATCGCTTTTAATATTTTATAGGGCTGTGGTTTAACCTTTAGAATATGAATAGAGCCCCCATCTGTGTAGGCCTACTTGTTACCCAGTAGTGCAGGTCAGTACCCATCAGATCAATACGACCCCAGGAGAAGACGGAAGTGGAAAAGGGCCATTGAGCAGGGAGCATTTACACCAATGAATCACAATTACAGGAACACCTGTGCTAACAAACTGTGTCCTGATCCCCTGGGAAAACCTGCACAGTGCTCAGTAGCCCTCAGAGTTTCTCATTTATTATCACTGGTGGGTTGGCCTGAAGTTGTATATTGTGTTACAGTGTAAAATTCAGAAGGACGCTGGTCAAAACCTCTTAGGATGACTAAGCTTTCACAGGGCTTTTGGTTGCTTCTCCTGTATATGCATTTTAGCATTATCTTCAAGGTACTACTGGAGGCTTCTAATCCATACATATCCATTTCAAACAGCAATTCACATGTTCAAGGAACACAGTTTCAAAAGAGTTACATCCAAAATCATGCTCACATTGAAAGTGATGTACGTTAATGAAGAGTTTATAAGATGCGGCTACATATCATATAACAGAGAAAAAGAGAAAACAGGAAAAATAAACATACAATACTTGAAAACACCTCCCTTGCACACTGCTACGATATTATCTGTTATTATAGGTGTGGAACAGCTTTAATATTGCTGTGTCATTGCAGTAAATTATCTACCTGAAGTGTAAGGAAAGGCAGCAGTATAATGAGGAACTGCCACTATGTGAGTTTGGACTGGCAGGAAGTACAGGCATTACTGCCCTTAAAACCTCTCTCTAAAGCAAGGATATATTAATACATCTTGAGTTTGTTCACTTCTGTGCTATCATAATACCGTACAACATCTGTTTTGCCATATATTCCAGAAAACTAATAAATGCATCACTGAACAAAGGACCTTTAAAATCACATAGAAGCCGGAAAGCTTCCAAACACTTCCTGTGAAATCTGGCAGATAATATTGGTAGTATGCAGCAGGCAGAGCCATGTCTTGTGTATTTTACATATATTTCACAGTGAGAAAGCATCAGAGTAGAAGACCATGCTACACAACTGAGAGGAAAGTGTCCATCCAGCAAGCCTCGTTCTTCTGGCTTCCGAAATCATGCTTTTAGCATCGTGCTGAGAAACAGCTGCTTGGAGATTAGGACAGGTGAAAATCTGGATATGTTCTCTTTTTCTATCTTGAAATTTTGTCTAGGCAAAATCTAAGGCTTTGAACATATGTTCAGGATATCTGGATGCCCTTCAGCCCCGGTAAAAGAACAGCTGCTTTACCTCTTTGGCAGGCTTTGGCACACCTGAAAATCCCGCTTAGTAGGATTGGTGAAGTACATAGCCAGTGAGCTGATACAATGAAGACATGTCACAACACCTAGGTTGATGACATGGAAAACTAAAATATCCCACATGCAGGGTCGTCTGTGAAATATCATCATGTTAGGGGATATTGCACTGCCCAGGCTCTCTTTGGCACATTTCTGTATATTTGTGAGTACAGGTAAGGAATACCAAGTATCACAAAACTTTAAGATACAGATCTTAAAGCCAGAAGAAAGGTAGGAAGTGGGACTGAATATATATGAAGGAAGGAAAAGAATGAAACATCTGGAGAAACTCTTCCTTTTATGTAAAGAGTATACGTGACAAAGAGCTTTAGAGGGAAGAGAGTTAGCTAGGCACTAAGCCATTTAATTTATCACTCTGCAGAGCAGAATGAAGATAGCCATTCTCACTTGCCACATGACTACTTCTCAGGATTCGAATTCAGATTTGATCACAACTAGAAAACTATTCAGCTGAGTTAGCCTTTTCCTGATTTCTCATAAAATGAGAAGGTATTTTTTTTGTTCAACAAAGGGAGCAAAAAATCACCAAAATTCTGTTTATTTCTGGACCTCCCTCTGTTCTCTGACTCCTACAGCTACTCTTCTCCCAGTGTTTGGTTTTTCTCAGGGTTTCTCAGATACCCATTGCTATCTCCCTCAAATCTCCCCAACCAGACCACATTTAACAAAATTCCTGCTCAAATCTCATCAGATTTTTCAAGGCAAAATACCACATGGTACTGAACAAATGAATTAAAAGGAGGGGAAGTCACCAAATAGAGTGTACCTGTGTTATCATTGATACTGACTTTTCAGTCATTGCCCTAGCCTGAGAACCAGCATAGGACAAAATGATAAAGGACATACAAATTTGTATTCTTACTATGATCAATTTCCAGCTCTGTAGGAAAATTAAAGAGGGAATGCCTAACCTGAGATATTAGTAATTTTTTAAACTAATTTTTCATTACGATTACTTGTATTGTCAAGATTTTATGTAAGTCTAGTGTGCCTTAAAACTCTTTTGATGCATTTGTGCTCTTCTGGTTTTGGGACCTGCTTGATTGGAAACCACTAAGCATGCTTAACTGTGCCGCTTATTTTTCCTTCTGATTAAAATGCAGGCTGGCACAAGCAGAGACTGATGGCCTCTGAGTTTATAGATTGACCAGGGCACCTGCCGTGCAAGCATCTTTGTGCTGCCCCATCACTGAATTTCATTCTGACCTTGAAGCATCACACTTGATAAAGCTGAAAGTTTCTATTTCTATTTCCAGCCCTGTTTTTTAGTATCCCTTAACAGACTGTCAATTGTACTCTGACACAATAGTGCCTGCTTCTTCTAGGTTGTAGCTCTCAAGAGATAGTAAACTTGATGCTTTCAGCTAGAAACTTTTGCACCTTTTTTGCATGATTATGATTTAAAATATTTTTAAATTAATCATAGGAATAAGACCAGGAAAACATTTGCAGATGACAGCTTGAATCTCTAGCAGTTTTGCTGGATACCTAAAACTGCACATGACCATGCTTGTACTAGAGGAGCTTTTTTGGTTAAAGGTCTGTTCAACCTAGTTCATAAGCAATAGTCAGAAGTGAAGTTTTCTCAGGAAACCACAGCAATTTCTGAAATGTCTCTTACAGCACAATAACTGTAGATACATGTCACAATGAATGAAAGCTTTATTCAGTATAAACCTTCCAGACCCTGCTTCAGTGTAAGGAAAATGAATACAAAAATCAGAAAAAAATAATATATTTGTGTTTGCAATGTTTCAAATAATTGCCCTGTCCATAATTGTCTGTCTATAATCAAAAACCCAAGTAGCCTAGAAACTAATGTACCCATGACTGTGCAAAAGATAATCCCATTTTACAACAGTGGGGATCGGGTAGAAAGGCATTGCTAAAGATTTTCCTGAAACAGATGTAACTCCGAGAACAAAAGCAGGTACATAGAGCTCTGCCTCCGATGATAAAGACCCTACTTTCTAAATCACATACGAAAACCTTTCCAGCACACAAATAGAATAAACTTAGTGTAACTACTAGAATTAGAGCCCTAAATTTTTTTTTTTGGCCTGTGAAATGTATGCAAAACCAACAGGTATTTCACTGTCCAATGATCATGACATTCCATCGACTCGACAACAGCTTCCTAGAAGGGTTTATGCATAAAGCAAAGCAATAACTGCAGCTACAAAGCACACCAAACATCTGAAGACAAGCCATCAAAAGCTAGGAAATTCTGATTTCTAGTTGAGGCCTGTGACATTTACAGGCTATACAAGAATACATGGGATGTTATACAGCATTGCGCATCATTATTGTGGAAGTCATTGTTTCCCTCATTAGTGCTCTAGATCTGTACATTACTTTCATTCCAGGTCAATGACCTCCATGCTGACAGTCCATCCTTAACTCACCCTTTTGTGCCTAGGTATTGTAGCAAATTTGCTACAGTACGTGACATCTCACACTTGAATTTTCTGCAATATTTGAAGACATGTATCCCATTCAAATGCACTACTTATCAACTCAGAGGTCTTCAGAAAACCATTAAGAAGATATGGGACACATATCTAAAGGAAAATTAGGTATAATTTCATTTGTAAGTGTTGTATTTTATTATAATATTTAAGCTGTATTTCTCTGTAGAGCTTTTAATTTTATGTGATAGAATGATGTGCAAATCATGCAGCACAGTTACAGTATTCCTGAAATGTTTTTAAAGTTTAATGATGTTTTCCAAATGAATAAAGATATTTACTCACTAGGAACATGCAAAACGTTAAACATTTCCATGCTTATTGTCCAGATTTCTTTAAGTGCTAATTAGAAGCATAACTTAATAGGCTGCAAACATGTTAGCTTTTCATTTTTAATGCAATTGAAGATAAATGACTAAAATTTAGCTGTGATTCTGGACTCCTGGAAAACTGTGATTGACACAGTATCATCCTGTAATGAAGCAGTTAACATGCAGACATTGACATGGCAGACCCATTATGATAGATCATATCAATTCATAATTTGGCTTCATAAATATATAGAATTATTGACACAGTATCTTACAATGGCACTTCCTTTTCTACAATGCTAATGCACAGGACTGGCCTTTGCAGTGAGGACTTTAAAGTATAACCTGAGAGGACATGACACATGGAGAGGAGATAACACTCATGTTGCAGGAAGTCACTTTCTGTTTAATATCAGAAAACCAGTGTTAAAACCAGGGAAAGGAATTAGTGAGGGTTTTCATACCTGGAAGTCACTTTGATACTTGGTTAGGTTTACTGTCCACATTCCTTGGTTTGCTGTTCAGGGAATTGCTCAGAATTTGTCAGACAGTGGGAAATGGTTTGATCAAACTAGAAGGAAAAAATGCAAACCCCATGTTATTTTATGGTTAGATAAAGAAAAAAGATAACTGACAAACTGCAGCATTTTCCTTTGTGTTTTTCAAAGAAATCTTGTGTGGAATTGTTCTATGAAATTAGATTTTGAGGTTTTGTTTGAAATGTGCAAAGAAACTTTTCTAATAACCTAATGCCACTGATGTTACAGCATGGGCAAACAAGGGCAAAACAACAGAACCAAACAAATGCAGCTAGTAAAGTCAGCTTTGTCCCAGCTTAAAGAGCACCCTGTCTCTAATACCACAGCAAGGATTCAAATCAAAACATAGAATTCTGAGAGCTCCAGAATATGCTGATGGGTATACAAAGGATTTGTGTTTGTTTGTCCCAGTGTTCTTGGGTGCTATCATGATATTCATATTGGGTGTCCAGCAACACTTCTAATATTTTAGTTCCATGTCTTAGCTTTGGTTTTCACTCTTCTTGCCCTTGTACTTAGAGTCAGACTAATAATGAGGAGAGGATGCTTGGTGGATACAAACGAATCACTTGGCTGCTCTCAAATCTCAAAAGACAGAACACAGTCAGCTGATTCACCCCAGCTGAGGGTATGCATATTTAAATTTTACTTTCACAATTAGCTTCTGTTTAAATTGTGAACAAAAGTACTCTTTAAAGTAATCTAAACCACTGCTATGTATACAGGGTAAACAGAGGCTGAAATGATATACATACTTTAAACAAACCCTAAAACATATTGTGTGGGCTGGGTGCTTTACATTGACTTCTGGTGCTAAGAGAATTTTATAATGGAATTATAAAACCCTCAAAAAAAGGGGGTTGTAAAGGAAACTCTAATATACCTTTATCTATCATGGCACGGCTGGGGGCTACTATAATAATCCTTTAGCTTTCATGTGGCCATCTGGAGGCCTATTAAAACTAGTATCTAAAACAGACTCCCAAGTGTGTTGAGTTTGCCAGTTCCCACTAAGTCACTAAAATCAGGGAGTTAGCCCTGCTATAGGGTGAGCTGTCTGCTACAGAGAGAAGACAGCTTGAACTCTAACCTTTTACACTGTGAATATGTTGTGTACAGCCTGATTTTGATACATACACTTTAATTGTGAAAAACCCCTAATCCTATGACTCTGTGCACCTCTGGGGTTGTGCTGCTTTGGGAAGAGAGTAGCCAAAGTGAGAATCAAAATATTGCAAATTTAATGAAGTATTCTGTTTCAGCTGAGAAATATTCCATTCTGATTTTTATGGAGAGCAAAAATGAAATATTGAAAATTTTGCATTAACCTACTTTCTTTGCTCAAATATAAACACAGAGATTATATATAACATTTGTTTAGTGCTGTGAGTTTTTATCCAAAATGTAATGGAAACAAATATTTGAATATGCAAATTATTTTAAAGCATAATTTGGTCTCTTTGGGGTTTTTTTCCCAATTAAGATTAGGTTCATGTGAATTTACTCAGTGAAACATTTTGATTCAGTGGAGAATGGGTATCATTTGTCCAAAATAAAGTCCTTTCATATACTCATTACTGATCTTATTCAGTAATGTGGTTACATCCTATTATACCTGATACATTAAAAAAAAAAAAAAAGAAATTAAGTTGCTGTCTAAAACCGCGCTAGAACTCAGATCTAGGACCAAATAAGATGCATTAATTGCTTTACTGCTTCACTGCAAAGCCACTCTTAAAATATAATTCCTTAATGAAGTCCGTTAATTTGTTCATGGCAGTACACAAGCTGTTCAAAATGACACAGAATTGCACTCTGTTTTCTAACCCCTGCAGTTTCTTCTGTTAGTCACTCTGCCTTGTGTTGTTATCCCATGGATAGTAATTATTTTATAGTGGCTGTAATTAGGAGAGAATTAGGCTTGGTAAACAAAACCTGCCTTCTCCTGTTAATAGCTAAGGATAATAAATTTGGCTCTGACATTCACTATATTTGGACAAGGCTTGGCCTTCTTCCAGTTTTCCCAATAAGAACTTTATTATATAATTATGCCTTGGAGGAGCTCATATTACAAGGTAATTCTTTTTTGTTAAGACACATATTGCATGGCTTCCAGCCAGTAAATGATATACTGTAATATATGCCTTCAATAAATGTTTTAAACAAAATCTCTCTAAGCAATGTTCTGCTAGAGCTGCACATTGCAATTCAGCAGCTATATTTACAGGAGTTTCTCATAATGCAAATTATTTTCTTTTTCTCCCATTTTCCAACATAAAAGTGTTTAAAAAGAAGCCTAGGATTATTTTTATCAGCAAATGACATGGTTAGATCTTTAACTTATATCTCAGTAGCTTAAAAAAAATTCATAGTTTTTACTTTGTGAGTAAAGTTATAGTTTTGTTGACATGCACAGAAGTGCATCAAGTGTCTTATTTTCTATTTTCAGCTTGAATTAAAAAACAAACCTTTGCTCCATCTCTCAACCCACAAATTACTGCATCATCTCCCACCCTTTCCTTTATCTTTTACCTTTTATGTAAAATACTATTTAAGTCAACACACAATAGCACAAAATGTTTTTCAAAGGGAGTCAATCATAAGCTAAAAAGAAAAGGAGGGGCTTAAGGGAAAATACATGAAGTAGCGAGTGGCTCAAAAGAGAGAAAGAAAGCATTTCAGTGACAAGGAGGAGCAGAGATAGGATCAAGGCTGGGAAAAGGGAGCAAGCAATTAAATTCTGAAAACAATACAGTAATAAAAACCAAACAAGACAAGTACACTAATTTTAAATATTTCTCCTGCTGCTGAGTTATCACTTCTCAGAAGATAAAGATAAATAATTTATCATAATTGCATTCACCACTTTTTGTAAAAACTGTGTAGGTAAGCACAATTGGGTTTACATACTTAAAGACATAAACCAAGTCCAAATATATTAAAAACTGGGGAAAAAAAAGGATCCAAAAGTCACATTTCCAGGTTTTTTTTTCTGGTCACTAAATAGCATCCAGTACCTTTTCAGTTTTCCTGTACACTATTTAATGCTACAGGTTAAAGAGCGGGAATTCTTCAGCTACAAAACCAATGTGGTTCAGATAAGATACACTGACCATCAAATGGTTTTGATGTAAAAACAGAATATTTTGTATATTTTTACTTCACTCATTTGAAAGCTCAATCTATTTTCTGGTGACACAAATCAGATCAGTATTGATAACTCAGTATACAATCCCCAGGGTAAGAGGAGTCAAAAAGATCAGGAGAAGGGAACTGGGATATGTGTCAAGACAATGATGCCAAAGTGCTCTTAGAATATGCAAGATATATTAGCTTTGAAAACACTATGCTCACACAGAATGCAGAAAATAAGTTTCATTGTGATGCAAAAAAAGTCAAATATTAAAAAGAAATCACACTGCCTCAGACATATGCTTCAAATCCTAAGGCATAACTTGGCACTAGAAAAACTAAAAATCTTGAGCAAAATTCACCTGCACTAGCAGCACATAGTGGATTAACTTGGCCCTTGTTAAGAAATCTGAAAAGCACAAGGGCAGGGACCAAGTACATCAAGAGTCATTGCAAACAGAAAAAGACAAGTAGATCAGCTAGGCCAGTCTTATTCCAATTTCTTAATGTAATACCATCCAAGACAGTATATTCTTCCATGTTCTCTCAAATATATATTTTTAATTACTCAAACTAAAGAACTAACACTCCTTTCCTTGGAAAAAAAATGCCTAAGTATTCCTTAATGTTTCAATCATACCTTGGAGGATATACACTCTACATTCCTCCAGAAAGTGTCTTATTATTTTACTGTTGTCTGTTAACTCTTCAAAACATTTAAATTATCTTTGTTCTTCTCATCTGACCTCCTGGAACTGCCTTAGAAGGGAGTCCACAGAGTTGCCACAGCCCTTGAGACAACAAGGTTCAAAGAAACACCTCCTCTACAGATTCACATGGAAATGTCAGGGAAGCAGGGTGAGACTACTTTTTTTCATCAGAAGAGCACAGACTAGTAGCGATTTTATAGTGTGAGCCTGTGTATAAAGGCGCTGTTGACAAAGGAACTCATCTCAAGCTCTCTCCAAGAGTTGGATTCTATAATTTTGTGAAGATCAAGTGGCAAATAAACTCCTATTGTGGCCTTTCATCCCTCTATTTCTCCTCTTCCTTTCCTCTTCTTTCCTTTCTCAAAATGATTGCAGAAGAAGGAAATTAAAATAAACCTGAAAGGGCATGAAAGATATTCAGGGTACACCTTTCCTGTTTCCAAGATGCAGAAGGAGATGCAAGACCATGAGCAACTGGTTTATGTATAACAGCACTGATTAAGAATTTCTTTTGCCATCTTATCTTAAGCTAACATGATCTTGGTGTCTGGAAGGTTTTATATGGTTCATAATTTTAAACTATCACTTTAGAAGGAGGAGAAGGTGGGACACAGACATAAGTCTGTCCTGTACTGAAAGCTCAGCTACCTGACAAACGCTAAGAACCCATAAATGTGCATGTTGCCCTAAGATGCACAACATGACCAGACTCAGACTTTGATAGATGACCGGTGGAAGCACATTCTAACACCAGAGAACCTCCTCTTGAAGGTTCTAGGATTTGTCATCATTACTCTCCAAATGTTGTGTAAATTTGGACAAAGATGAGGTGACAGAATAGCCAGTCTCTTCAGAAAAAAAAAAAAAAAATTGTGTCTTAATAAAGAAAGAAATAAAAACCTCTATAAATAGTAAGGGTAAAAATGTAGTTTAGAAACACTGTATATAGGCTATAAAGAAGGCTACAGACAACTATACTCTCCCTCATTCCCATTATACCATCTCCATACTTCTGCAGCTGTAGTAAAAGGCAGGATGAAGTTTAAATAATCATGTTACAACTTCCAATACAGACAACTTGCTGAAATCCTATCTTAGGATATTTACTATTCTGGAAGAGAGTTGGAGTATATGGCTTTAACAGATACTCAAAAAACTTCTTTCAGGACTCCACAGCTGCACTTCACATTGAAGAGCTCTGAGTTTAAATAGTGCACAGGGCCAAATTATACCCTGGTCAGAGCCAGGATGTAAATGAAATACGGAGAATTTTGCACATCTATTGTATCTGTAACTGAGAGCATTTCTGGCAGATCCAAGGATAAAGCATACCTTGTTTCGAATAGGGTTTTGGAGTTTTACTTTTTTAAAGGCTGAGGAAAGCAAGCTCCGAGAAGGCATAGTGAGCAGCAGGGAAGCAAAACTCCCTTTATCATTATTCTAAAATGAGATAAAGTGAAGAAATGGTCATGAAGAATATCAGACATTAAATAGCATCCCCATGTGCAAATCATAACTGTAAGCTGTGGTTTAGATAATGGCTTACAGTGGGAGATGGCTCTTTATAATGAAAAAACACTAAAAAAGGTGATAGAGAGACCTGATGGTATTCTTATGAGAAATATTAGGAATAAAGATAAAATGTTTCATTTGAGAAGTATATTTATAATATGTGCACTGGTTCTTCCTTCATTATCGGTAAGCCATCCTATGAACAGAAAAACAATATGTGAAGTCCACAGCATATAGTCATCTTTGGGTATGTGAACTTTCTAGAAACTGTGAAAGCTCCGTGCAGTGGTGAGGAAAGGTCTGAATAATATCAACTCTAATTCTTTGATTTACCACAAAAGGCTTTCAGGCAACTAGCTTGGTAACATCCTTGGCTGGATGCCTGATGAAGATGGTCATTTATAAATGTGCAAAATCTCTCCAGCTCCACACTGGTCAGGTCACATCGGAAATAATTGCTTCTGCTCCTGATCCATCTGTCTGTAAACACATCAGAATGACAGCTCGCTGTAATCGCAGTGCCCAACAGGCATGGGGACAGCACCATGCTCTAACAAAGGCCTAAGTCACTGACTAGCTTTTGGCAAGTCTGTGTGATACCAAACAAGAGCATTGGTCTGGATGCTGATGATGCATAGCTTGCAGGTGTAGGAGATGTGAGGGAATGTGATTCTTCTCATACATGGTAAGATAAGTATGTTAAAATGGCAAATGGAGTAAACAACTTCTGATTTGTTTAAGCCTGGATAGTGTCTTTATGCATATAATCAATTGTGTGAATTACTACTACAATCAGCTAACAGAGACTCTCCTTTAGATAAACAGTAGATGACTGGGGTTTTGGAAACAAAGGACAAGGGGAAGCTGAGCAGTCCATACAGTGTAATACACTGATATCTCACATCCAGTCAAGACGCTTTGGTAAAACTGTGGCATCTGGGCTAGAGCTGAAGCATTTTGTTTGCAGAAATAACAATATTTTGGTCCCTTTCACCTTGAAAAACATTTCTATGCATTTGACTGCAGCAACATTTCAGAATTCTCTGGGAAAATAAATTATTTGGGGAGCAGCAACTCTGGCAGAAGCATCAAAACATCAGGACTTTATTTTTGAGCTTCCTCGTGATGTCAATACCTGCACCAAAATTATTTGTATTCAGATTTCGTGACTACTTGGGAGAAACCACAAAAGTAACAGAAAAACAAAGATTGCACACACAAAGAAAAGGTGATGGTCCTCAAGGATAGAAAGGTTAAAACAAGAAAACTGGTTTGTGTGAATGCCAGTTTCTGTCCACCTCGCAGATTGGTAGTGAGGGGGAAGTGCTTGCTTAGCCATTTCTGTCCCTCTGCAAAGGTGAGCAAAGTGCTGTTAGTAACTAAAACTTCCCTAAGTCTAATTACAAGGAAGCAAGAATCAACAAGAAAGGAATTAAAAACACACAAACAGAAGAACATGGGAGAATGAAATAAGCATTTATGGGGGGTTTTTTCCCCTGGATATCAGTTCATTACCAGTCTGATGCCATAACTTCAAGGGTCATTTCTCTGCAGTCACTAAAATACCAAAACAAGGGAAAAGCTGCATGTAAGTAGAAGTAAACCCCTAGATAATTACATTCTCAAAAGAATTTTTACATAAAAGAGGCCTTGAAAAAGAGAGTCCCCCTAACTCATACACTGCTAACTGCATTCCCCTGCTAACGAAAAAGAGAACACATTATACAAAGGAAGGACTCATAGGAAAGACACTGGAAAACAAGATTAGGTAAAATATTTGATTTTAAATACTTTTAGTGCTTTTTAGAGGGGAAGAAAATGGTAGGACAGTGGTAGATGTATCTTCCTATGCTATTTCAACATATGTAAGTGTAGCTTGAGTACGAACTTTGCCTCACTAAAGTTGGTTGCCTACATATTTTCAATAACACTGAACACACAGTTCAGGGCCATTTTTAGGACTCAAACATGGCACTTCTTTTGCATTTCGGATTTCTGCAAGGATTAACAGATGAGATTCCCCTCTGGTAGCTCTGCAACTCATCAGACAAAGTCAGATGATGTACAGATATTGCTACTCTCACATCAAGACAGTAGTTAAACAGTTTGTGCACAATATGCACACCAATATCAATCAAACGTTGATTGTGTAAAAGAGCCATATTTGAAGTCCAACCACTACTCTCCAAATATTTCAGAGATAACACAAGTTCAGACCAATAAATGAATTCTTCAACATGTTAAATTTTTTTAAAAATTATTTGCCAAAAAACAGTGCATAAAATAGAAATTGCCAGGTAGCTTTAGTGGTAGCAGAAAGCACTTTGATTATCTAGGGGTAAAACTATTTCACATTCATTCCAAATAGGAGGTGAAACTATAAAAGTAGTTTGAAAAATACACCAGTGAACCAGCATGTCAGTGCAGCTCCTCATAACATGACTGGTGTGAGGTTTATCCAATCATATACACTCCTTCATGAATGCCCACTTAAAAATTAGGCAAAGCCAATCTTTTGTACACAGATCCTTTAAATTCAGACTGAAAAGAAACACCCCCTAGACAAATATGTGACTATTGAATTCCATAGGGCCATGTGTACCCAACTAATTCATTTCACAACCCAGGTGAGGCTGTGCTCCAAACCAGGGACCTGCCTAGACCCTTTTCTCCTGACCTTGAGCAGCAGCTCTCATGGAAAAATCTGTTTAAACAGATAGAGACTATTTCATTTTATATTTTGGGAAGACATAGTCAGATACAAGACTTCCTGGTTACTTTAATCCTTGTCAGAGAACAAAGAGCAAGATAAAATGGAACTTAGGGCTTGAGCCAAAATCCTTTGAAATCAATTAGATTCTTTTCATTGATTTCAATGAGTTGTGGATCAGACCACCTCTTCCTCAAGGCAGCAATAAGACACTTCCTAGAGAAGGCAGGGGTCCTCAGTTTCACCATTCATTCATTTTGATCTTTCACTGTTTAATGAATCTCTTCATCCTGCTCTTATTCTCAGCTCTCAGCCAGGCAGGCATTAGCAGCGCATTCACTAGGCAGTAGATGATCACCAGTATCCATCTTTCAAAAGAGACATACAACTGAGGCCACTCAGGGCCATTAAAGATCCCATGGTATTTTTGCAAGAGCAGAAATAACAATGCCAGCGTCTTGGCCAAATTCCAGCCTCTTTAATTACATTCTGTCCATCTATATTCCCTCCTTAGTTTCAGCTAGAAAAATTAGCCACCATTTTCCACTATCTTATTAATCTTTTAATGTAGAATTAATTATAACAGAAAAACTATGAGTGTAAAATACTGGCAGTTACAGCTATAATGAGAATATCATTGCTGTCCATAAAAACCAGAAAATGCAACTCTCTTTTCACAGAAAAGGTGTACATGTTTAGCACAGCAAAACCAATCATATAACTGTTTTCCATTTTTAAAAGAGAAAAACCAAAATATGTCTAAGTGGAAAAAAAAGCCCCAAAACAACCCAAACCAAAGCTTTGTCCAACAAAAGGTTAGACAAGCTTCACACTACTATTTAATGTCAGGAACCACTCAGAATTCTTGACCAGTGCAATTATTTATGTGCCTTTTGGAGTTGGATACACTGTGATAAGATATCCAACTATCTTGAGGAGCTCTAGACTAGAACATGCAGTTATTTTACAGCATCTCAACTTAAAAACAAACAAACAAACAAAATTTAATCCAGGTAATTGATAATGTGTAAAATAGATGATAAGAGAGGACACAAAAAATCTAGACAACATCTTTGCATTTTTGTCTTAAGAAAAAAAGAGACTTTAAATGCTTTTCTTTCCACAGTATGGATGTAACGTATCATAGAGAAGACAGTGGCCCAAAGAGATCTCAGATGGTAGAAAATTTTAAGTAACAATTTGGAATAAAGATGCAGGATAACTAAGTCTCTGTGGAATACACTGAAAAAGGGTTCAACCATGAAAGCTTACAACTCATTCACTCTTCTAGGAGATGTGATTGTGATTAAAAGGTTGTTGTTGGCAACAAGTAAAATGAAGAGCACTCTAGGGGGCCCAGAGAGCAAGTCCATTAACTTCATCAGCCCTAGATTTAGATCCCACCTCAGTACAGTCTTAGGAAACAGTGAAATTGCATTTACCCATCCTAATTATGGGATTCACTGAAAAAGTAGGGCAATAGGTAGAGAATTCATAGCTAGAAACAAGGTCATGTTGGTATCTTTCTGTAGAAATAATTTGGTCATTTGCAGATCATATTAGGTCAAGTCACTTGTGGTACTATAATCAAAGCTACAGACTGGAGAGCTTCAGAGTGATGATAAATGACAGGAGATATTTTTCAAGAGTCAAGAGATCTGAAAGGAGAGAGAGAAAAACTAAGGAGAATCTTGCAATAAGTCCAGCTGACCAAAGAGCTGCTGTTGTTTGGATGAACTCAGGGCAATCTTCATGTTATCTGGGCTCTGTTTTGCCTCTTCAGCAGAATTGACAAAGTCTCTCATTTGCTAAGACATCTAACAGTGAAAAGCTGATATTTGGGAATTCCTAGGAAGAAACAATTCATCAATGTCAGGAAATAGCCTAGATAACTTCAGAAACGTCTTCCTTCAGTCTTCATGAAAATTTCTGAGGAAATGCACTTTAAAAACTAAGGTATTAGTATATATTATTGGTATTATTTTCTCTCCAAGGCACCAGTACATTTTTATAGCAAGGTTCTGCTGTTCAAATCATCTGCAATGTTCAGCCATCCATACAGATAGGAGTTCATCCTATCTGTAGTGGTTTTTACCTGGCATTGAGAGGGAGACTGAGCAACTGAGCTTCTGTCTTATTGCTGACCTCCTCCCGATGGTTACCGCTATAGGAGCTCTACTCCTTACACAACACATATACGATGTTTCTCAATGAGCCAACTCTAGCACTGGCACGCACATTTCTCTTGAATCCCTGCCATACATGACTATATTTTTTGAGCCTCAGTGCTCAAATGATGGCTGATGATTTCACTAGCTACACAAAATATTAGAATACTCTCTTTACTCCAGAGATTTCTTTTCCTTTTGCAGAGCATACAGCAACTTCCACATAGATTTACAAGAAAAATTGGAAGTCTAATATGTTGAATTCAGAATTTTTTTCAGTAAGAGGTAACTTCCATCAGGCAGCCAGCAATGCTGTTCACAGAGCATGCAGAAAGTAATTTTAAAAAATACAGGGACAAATTATCTTCACTAACATAACAAGGACTTTTTAAATGTCCAGAAAATATTTCAATGGTTTTTTGTGTTACATTTTTTAGACATTACACCTGCCCAAGTTCTCAGGGTTTGCAAACATAGCTGTCAACATTCTTGTGAGAAGATTTTTTAAGCACTTAATTTCTCCTGCAGCCCATTTAATTGCTTTCACTCGCTGTTTGTGCAAGATGTACAGACAGGAAAAGCTGAAAGTGTGTTCAGAAACTCCAGCAAAACTCTTTATTACACAAGTCATTGTTAAATGTATGACTTTAAAAAATAGATAAATACGTTGTTAATCAAATCTTTTACAGATATCTCAATCCTGTAATAGGGAAAGACCAAATAATTTTCAGGCAAGTGTGTGCCCTTTTTCTACAGGTATTACTAAGCACTGGGAAACACCTGGTGCCCTCTTGCTCACTGATACTGTTTTTTCACCAACTAATTTTCCTTGATAATTTGCATTGGGCATGAAGAACCATTTGAATTTGAACATATTAAAAAAGTGTTCTCTGCAACTGATGTCTCCAGATGCAGCATGTCCTGTCCCACAGATTCAAATTAAAGACCATTACCCACCCATTGCTTACCCAAACAAGAAATCTCAACCTATCAAACCTAGCTAGTAGGTTATAGATGGAGGAAATAAATCTAGCAGCCTAATCTAATTTATGAATGTCCATAATTATGAATAATTGAATGAAGCTAAAAGAAGAAAACTCCAAGTGAATGGCAGTGCAGATCAATTCCCAAGTAAAGCAATGCACACCCAATGGTTTACCACAAATTAAATTTGACTGGAAAAAAACCTGAAAAAAATTACTCTTCTGGCAAGAAATAGAAGTGATGATCTAGCATATCCTATGAGCCCGTGATTAATTGCCAAAAAAGCCCTTTACATATTAATAACTTTCTTTTTTTGATTCTTTTGAAATGTGCTTTGCTTTTGAAAACTGAGCTGCTTTCAATGGTGTAATAAAAATAATAATAAAAAAAAAAGTTGTCCTCACAACGAAAAGTATATTTCATAATTAAAAAGCTAGATATAGCCTCATTTCTAGTTTGGGGGTCAGCCTGGATGACACAATGGCCATTTCTGGCTGGACTATCTACAAATACGTAATTGGACTGTAAATTATTTTCACTATATAAATAGCTCCTGATGATATCACAATTTGTAAATAGCGCAGTCTGTTTTCCCAGAAGCAGCTTTGTGCTAGCTGACAGCTCTGAAAAGTTTCTGCACCTGATTATGCCATTTTCCTCTTCATAGCTCAATAGGAAACCAGGTATCATGTGCCCAGTATGAATTGGGTCTGCTTTTCCAAATGTTCTGTTACATCCATGACATGTAACCACCTTTAACATCCTTGGGTGGGAAAAAAAGCTGCTTGCACATATATGCATTATTTTTAAGTCTTTATTTTTATTTCACAGCTGGCTGATGAAACACACTAGAATTGTTTGGAATTCCTCAGTGCTCCTTAACAGGCAATTAAACCGAAAATAGAAATGGCCGTATGTGGTCAGGTGCATTTCTGCTACTGTATTACTCACGCTGCTGCCAGCAGAGTATTTAAAGCATACGTTGGTGCAGCTGTGCTAATGGCTTTCCAAACTTCACTACTCAAACTTGCCCTAGAGAAGCCTTAACAATGCATCCATTTACTAAGATTTTTCCATTAACCTTTCCAATATCATGGCATCTTTTTAACTTGCTTAGTGATTATAACAACAGTAAGCTGTATAGTTTATATCTGAAGACCTATAAACACACATGAAGTATTATACAAACCTTCTACCCTTCTCAAACAGTAAAATAGTATTTAAGAAATAGCTTTGAAGAAGAATATCCTCCTTTTCTACCTACAGAAGTTGAAGTTAAATGCATCACAGAAAAGGCTAGAAAATCCTGTGCTGAGATCCTCCAGAAGCTGGCACAACATATGGCAAGATGAAATGGGCTGAGTCTCTGGAGTAATGTGGTCCCTCAGAGAGAAATCATCTTCTGCTACCTTGTAAAAATTGCCTTTTCTTGAAAGACTACAGATTGTTGTATCCACCTCCCTTCATCCTCAAGAAGAGACAAAACTGTTACTACTTTCCTGTCTGTTCTTTAGACAAGAATGCACAAGAACAAGAGCTTAGCAAGGACCCAAAGAAAAGAGAGAGTTTTTTACAGAGGGAAGTATAAGATAATATATGTCCACAAACAGTTCTATTTTCAATATAAACATTTTCTTGCTTGTGTCCATAGAGAAAGAAAGGGGGAAGGAAAAGGATATATAGCATTTATCTACTAATGTGAATATTTTAAAGTAAAGCTCAGTTATAGAAAAGTCTTACAGAAATTATAAATAGTTTCTATTGTATGTAGCAGTTTTTGGAGAAACATCTGTAGAGTCCAGCTGAGTTAGATCTTACCTGATTCTGTAAGAATTGTCACTCATAGGGAAGAAGTGGAAGCATGTAGGCTGACATAACCACACAATCAAGTGGGGCCATTTCTAGGAAAAAGAGAACCCTGGTCATAGAAACTGCAGCATCCAGTGGAGAAGCAATCGGCCCAGGTGGAGGGAGAAGGCAAGAGTTTGAGATTCAAACTCTAGATCAGGAAGCCCAAGGAGCTCCTCCCTTCGTGCACACACGTGGCAGGGGTGGCTGGGCAGCCAGAGGAAGAGAGGAAACTATCCCAGCTCTCAATTACAGGAGTGAGAACTGTGGCTTAGTAAAGTAAAACACAGCTGGAATGAGGACTACAGACAGCTATGTTGTATCAGTGTTAAATTGTGCTCCTAAGTTTCTGCACTGAAACTGCCATTGTTGAAAAGACGTATTAGATTTACTGATCTACACATGAAAGTCTTGTTAAGGTTAATGAGAATTCCTGTTGGATAGGCGATAACAGACTTTTTCATCGTTATTACAACACCAAAATGTTTTCCCATGTTTCAGGATTAGAAAGCAGTAAGTGTCCTGAATTCTAGGTCTCTGACAAGCCCCATGAGAAGTTCATATATTTAGATGAGCAGCAATGTGGAGGGTGTCAGCTAATCATATTTTGAACCTAACTGCAACACAGATTAATTGGAAATACAATGAAAGTAGCCTGTTTGAGGAGAGGGTGAAGCACTGAACTGATAGATATATCATGCCTTTTTTTCACTTACATGTCATATGTTCTTTATTATTTAGATCCAGATTCTTTCTAGATTTTCTTTTAAGCTGAAATATCAAATGGCATTTATCTAGGCTTTTTAAAATCATGACAAGATAAAAGCCAATCTTTTGTAATCAGTATGCAGAGAAGAAGAGAAGCAGTAGTAAAGCAGTTGATGCATGTTTGCTGACAAAATATTTAATCCAAACATTTAATTTCAATCTGCCACTGTTCTCAGTTGGTATAATTACTTTAAGCAAATATCATGTAGAAAGGAACAGAAAATAGTCTCAGCTACTGAAATGTAAATAATAAAACATAATCATAATCAAATGTTTAAAGCAATATAATTCCATTCTAGGATCATTTTGTGTGGACTATTTTAAACGTTTAAGTGATTTTAAATTATTTCTGACATAATGGCCTATGATGCTGCCTATACTGGCAAGCAGTGGAAAAGATTTAATTCTCTCATCTGTTCATACACATCATTCTTCAAAGGTACATAGGGAAATTGCACTGCAGTCCCTGGAAAATTTTAGACTTTTGCCTTTCATGTCATTGAACATTAAAATCAACACAAACTTTGGGTAGTGATCAAAACAAGCATTTGTGGGATTTAACCAAATTAATATGAACAATGTATATCACTTTTAAGCTTACTTGAAACCTGGTTAGCTCAGCACCTGGTGACGGAGGCTCCGAATTTTAGGATGAAATTTTTGGGCAGATTTTCTATTTTCTGGAAAATTAGGAGTTTAAAACACCACCCAAAAGCCACTTTGATTTTCTACAATAAGTTAATCAATCCATCACAAATCTTGTGGCTCTACAAAGGGCTAAGAGTGTGAATAAGTTGGATTTCATTGATGACTACTTCTTTTCTTGTGGTTTTCCACATTCTTCTATTACAATGCTTGTCTATAGCACTGATGAGATTTTGGACTCTGTTCTAGAAGTTATATAGACTTGTAATACTTAAATACAATATAAAACTGCAAGCCAAATGTATGCATTACATGTATGCATTATTCAAAACAAAACGAAAAAAGAAAGAAAAAAGGCTGCTCTTTAGTGCTATTCTCTCGTGAGTAGAATTTACTTCTGTGCAGAGGATCATTACAAAGGGAGAGCAGAACTCAAGTCTTGTTTAAACACTGACTTGCATATTAATTGGGAAAATTGCAATTACTCTAACTACAAAGTTTTTAGATTGTTTTACATTTTGGAGAAAAAACTCAGTTTAATCACATGGGTACCAATCATATGAGGAAAATTATTACATGGCTGAGAAGGGGCCAGGGTAAAGAATAGAAGAAGCTTTGTTTGCTAATTGAGAGCATTTTTTTTTTAACAAAGGTCTGTATTATATTATAAAGTTTGATCCCCAAAGTAACTTGCCTTCACCTTTTCCTCTTCAGAGACTTCCTCTAGAACAGAAACAGGTAAGAGCATTAATGTGAAGTACAAGAGACCATGGAAAATCAGTCCTCTCCTCTCCTTCAGCTGCTCAGGCCAGTCCATAGCACTTGCATGTCCTTGCAGACCGGGTGCAGGGAGCCCAGCTCAAAGCCTGCGCTGCCAGTTCCCAGTCACGTTCCAGTCTCTCGGTTCACCTAGACACATAGCACTGTTTGCATGTACAGGAGGTGAGAGAGAAAACATTTCCACTTGCGGTGGTGAGAGGGAGGCATTTTTGTTTTTTTCTGTATATGGCAAAAAACACAAGTTCATTTCAAAGCAAAATGATGGATGTCCTTAATTTGTTACTTACGAAGCGCATGAGCAGATGAGATAATCCAAACCAGAGAGGTTATCCTGACTACCTAGATAGAACAAGCAAATCAGAAACAATCCAGAAAGAAAAAAAAAAAGAAATGTTGTAAAGTGAACTAAGCAGGATCCAAAGACACTCTCAGAGTCATGTAATCTCGAACATAATTACACCAATATTTCTCTGAAGTGAAGTTACAATTTTGTTTACTTCTCAGGCAGACTCGCCTGTATTACAGGTCAAGCATGCGTGTCAAAATCGGCCGGCTTTTCAGCAGTGATTGCTGCTACTTATCGGGTTTGTTTCCATGGCTAAACAGGTAGAGCTCCCCTCTCCTCCCCAGCCCCGGTACCAAACCAGAGCGGGGCGGGCGGGGAAGGCACAGCTGACAATGGCAGCAGAGGCTTTATTTATTGCTCCCAGCGGGGGTGTGATGCCGCAGCTTCTTTACAACCATCAACACCCTGGGGCTTTTTAGTTCCACATATAAGACAAGGAAGATGGGGGATGACAACTAACCTCAAGGGATTAGGTACCTGAATCCTATCCCAACTACTAGCAGACTCCAGCTGTGTTTAAATGTTTTTTGAAGAATTTCTGATGTTCAGTGGCTGCTGATTACTTCCAGATTTTAGTTCTACACCAGTGGAGCTCTGCTGCAAAAAGTTTAGCAGTTGTTGTTAAAAATTGCAATTGCACCAAAGAAATACCTTCTTTAAAACCAGTTTCAAAAATATTACAACATAAAAAAACCCAACAAAAACAAACAAAAGCACCGAACCAAACCTACAGGCACTTCACAGTGAAAGAACACAGAGAAGTAGGAGGGAGGTGAGGAGAGAGGGTGGAGATGACAGTGATCACTTTAGCTTTAAGTCCGTCTCAAACTTTCCTTTAAATGTTATGATGGTATTTTAATCTTCAGGAGGATGATTTAGATAAATGTTCTATAGAAAACATTTCCTTTCTGTTGAGTCTACATAATTTAAGGTTCAACCTGGGCCATGTCTGGGACTTTTCTTCATTATTGTCAATATAAGAGAATGTGTATATTCAGACATATCTCTTATTTAAATTAGATACCATTAGATAGTAAGATACAATTTCAGTATTATAAAATGAAATAGAAAGTGTTTTTTAACACACACAAAAAATGCCATATATTCTCTTTTCAGCTGCATACATGTTTCTAGTAAATCAGAGGCCATTCAGTGAGTTGCCTAAAGGTAAACTTGGTGAATCTGAGCTACTTAGTCTAGAAAACTACCAATAAGGTGTCACTTGAGTTTTCTTCAGCTTCCTAGAGAAGGAAAGGCATAATCACCATATTTAAATACTTCATTGTTTTGTCAACAAAGAAAACATATTAAGAGAAAAACCTTAAAAGAAATAATATCATTTATATAACTACCTTTTGTATATTTCTCCACTGAAATTACGACAAGTTTTGAACAAAGCTCAGTGAAAGATAGACTGCTTCCTTTGTAAGGTTGGTTGGTTTTTTTGTTTCCAGGTACGTACATGGTTTTAAATAGCAGTCAAGGCTAAAACAGACATTTTAGTCATAGACAAATTTAGAAGAATTATTATTTCCATCAACTTTTTTCTCAATGTAAGTGTAAACTTTTTAATTCACCAAAGCACCTTCCCACAAAAGAAAAAGGAAATTAAAAAGAGGAGTACGAGAAAAGGGAAAGACTAAAAGAGAGAGACTAATGGAAGATTTTCCAGTACTCTTAAGCAACTGTGAAAGTCCTTAAAATCTTGGTAGTAAGACAAAAGCACGTAAACTAAAATTCACTTCAGAAATGCTCACTATGTTTAGATAGACACCGTTCACACAGCAGAGTTCAATTCTGACGTGAACTTCTTTCAGTTTTGCAATGCAATACGGGAGGAGCTTACATCTTTCTAGCAAGCTCCAGGACAGGACAAAAATAAATTATTTGAGCAGGCTATAGCCCAAGCAGCAAAAGCCAGATACTACTGCATATTCACATAGTGCACACCAGACAACATGTCTGTTTCATGGCAGTAGGATTTTTGGAGTACAAATTCAACATGGGAATAGATTTCAAATCTTTTCAGATCCAAAATGGATCTGAAGCTGGATGTACAGACTCCTGATGCATCATCAGCACTATTATCTTGTTACAATGTATGCATTCATTAGAGAGGAGTTGTTGTGATTTTGGGTGAAGTAATTCTCTGATGGTGAGCTGTATTTGTAGCACTGACTCTTGGCAGCACGCAATATACCACAGCCAGCATTGTCCAAGAGGGGATTATTTCATTCCACTACATCATATCACAACTGACTGTACCTCATAGTACAAATGCAACCTTGTCATTGCAATTTTTTGTGTGCATTATAGCTCACTGAAGTCTCATCTCCCACACTGAATAGCCCACTGCCATATAATACATGACACTATAAATGAAAAAGGCAAGATCACAACAAGGGAGATATTGGTCATAGCTTCCTTTACAGAGCTGGCTGTCTCCCAGATCACACATGTTCTGGAACTGCATCCAAAGCTCAAGCAGGGGACAGTTTTGCTGTCACCATCATGTGTCTGCTGGCCTCTTTGCAAACATGGCTTATTTTATTTAATCATTGGACAACTTAGCAGCAGTTGCACATAAACATCTGGTGTCAACACTGCTCCTTAGTTATCCAAGAGGCCAATGTATAACTGAAAACAACAAAATCTATATCCACATTCTCATCATTGTCCATACATTTCTTCCATCCAAAATCACCTCTGCAGTATCAAGAGATGTAAAGGTAGAAATGAGAAGGCAGGAAGAGTTAGGCCTGGTCAGATGGGAAGTCAGATGGGGAGAGGGCACACAACAGGGTGAGGTGCCCTCCTCTTCCCTGGGTCTGTATTCAAGCCCTGCCCTGCAGTCAGGGTGAAAACCCAGCCTCCTCTGTGCACTGGGTCAAATGATAACTATGCTGGGGGATGGCTGTTTGACTGGGACTCTGTGCTTAGGTCTCTCTGTTGATGTATATTAAAACAGTGTAAAACAACCTACACCAAGAAAAGTGGTGGAAGTGGGGGGGTTCTTTGGGATTTTCCAAAAGGATTAATTCCCCCTCCAGTTTCCCATCCTAACACTCTCTCATGTCGTAATACCTGGTGCTAAGCAGCTTGCCTTGACCACTGTTGTTCATAAAGGAGAGTACTGTCCCATTGTTCCCTTACGTTACCCTTGTTTCATCCATCCTTTGTGTACAAGTGTAAACCTTTTACTTACACCACAGGTTTTCCTGTGCAGTGATTGTCTTTGTTATACATTTGTAAAGTGCTTAACTCAAAGAGTCCATGGCCTATACATGCTACTGTTATAAAATGATAATAATAGGAGGCAGATGACTTAGAAGGAAGTGCATGAATTTTTCAAACAGGTATGCGCAAATCAGAAAAAAACCCTTAACAGTGAAAATTCTTGATGGTTAGCAGAGTAAGTGAAATACATGAGTGGGCAATTGCCTATTGTATTGTTTTATACCATTGTGAAAAATCTTTTAACAAGCTTCCCCCTTCAAGAATTATTTCCATCTAGTTAACATGGAACCACTAACTCCAAAGTTTCAATTTTGTTTAGGATATAAAACAATTTAGCCAGCACAGAGAAACAATGCACCGCAGGGAAACATTTTATATAAAACTGAAGTGTAATTTCTGCTATTCTTACATACCTAATGAATACACTTTAATACAGCAGTACAGTAGAGACTGAGATTTCTTCAGTCACAGACACATGGAAAATGCTTGTAAATAATTTTATTCATGTCCTACCACCTCTGATTTTCTAGCAAAACAAAAACTTTATAATACATTTAGGACTACACAGTAAAATATTCTGTTTCTCAATATTAAGGGGTTTCTGTTGCTCTTAACAAGTTCAAGAGGTGCTTTTTATTGGTGAGAACTTTCTTTCTAAACCTCTAAAGAAATACAGGCGATTTCAGGTTCAGATCAACTTACTTGGTGCAGATCACAACACCTTATCTGTACCGATAGCTTTCCAAAAGCCAAATTTCAGTTCATTATCAAAGGATGAATGTGGCACAAAAACTCACAAAAGAAATTTATAAATGTTTTGAATGATACAGTTAATTTTAGCCCACTTGCCAAGTTTTGCACTACACATCCCATGCCCTGCCTGCATAGTGCTCCCCACTCCTTGGCAAATTTAAAATCTTGAGCTAATCACTTTACAGTTATCTCTGAATCCATCACACAGCCAGGCTGCAAATGGCTTGTCAGGGCACTGTTTTCCTTCTTCATTCTGCCTCCTTTTAAGTTAGTAGTAGCACTTTACAACAGAAGAACATCAATTAATAGTAAATTATTACAGAATTCATGTGGGATCATATATTACAACATCCTTGATGCCAAACCCTTTCACAATGATGAATATCAATACGGAGAATACCAAACACAACTTAAAATGATTTTGCCATTCCTGAAAAGTGTTGCCAATCTACCTTTGATTCCAAAGAAGCAGCACATCTTTATCTGTTTGAAAATACGAACTTTTGCTCATGAGATCTACACAAAGGCTCTTTTATGTAGGTCAAAGGATGCTTCCCCTATGCCCATTTAATATGTTTTCTGTGAAGTTCTGTGTGCTGCCCTTAGGGCCATGCACATGCTGGCTATATGCATGCAAGTTGCACAGCAAGTTCTTCCCCCTGCCCCATCACAATATCTACAGTTCCATCTGCCCTGTAATGAAATTGTGTACCTCCATCTATTTTTCAAGCATTTTTAAGTGTCACACATACAGTAAATCACTGCTTTATGAATAGGCCTCAAAGACAAGGACACAGTTTACAAGAAACTTAACATTTAAGCTATTTTCATCTTGACAATGACTGACATGTCTCTCAGAGAATATTATATATTTAGAGTACTTTGAAGGCACTGTGCTTAAGAAACATGTCTCATCAATTGGATGAACTACTGAACTAAGTCTTAAATGTTTAAAGAAGGGTCAAAAAGACACCCTGCTACAAAAGTGTGCAACCTACACCTGACTCATAACAGAGTAGAAATCCACTCAGTGAATATTTTTGCAAGTTTTCTTTCTGTTTTAAAAAAAAATCTTATACTTTATCTCTGAATATTTATCAGACCTGGAACTGATATCCTAAGAAGTAAAAGCCAAACTCTAAAGGAAAAGAAAAAAGAAATAGCACACCCCATTCTTCATAAACTTCATGAGAATTTCCTCCACACGTGTCTCCATTTATACAACGCATCAAGGAAGGCTAGAATCCAATTTCAAATCAAATAACCTCCATATCGATGTGTGGTGTAGTTGACAATGCACTCTTATCAAGTCGTGCTTTCTGGTGGGTAATGCGCACAATATAACTTAGAGCAGCCATTTGGCAGAACACTGCTGTAGTCAAATTGAAATAGCCTTTAGTACCTTGGTTAAAATGGAGAGCTGTAAGGAATGCCTGTCATTTGATGAAAAACAGTGTCCTTAAATTAAGAAAAAGAATTTCCCATGAAAATAAAACAATGGCACAGATGTTGGGATCTTATTTAAAACTGTAAAGGCACAGTGCAGCAGAGAGACACAATTTGTTAGGAAACAAAAGATCATGTACCAGTGACCAAAGATTTGCTGCTAGATTCCTGTCATAGAGGTAGCAAGAAAATGTGAGTTACTTACATATAATTGCTCATTCCTCAAGGGAACTGACACCTTTAAACTGACATCACAATACAGAACAAATATATATCTTACCAAAATAAAAACCATGGTAAAAACCATATTTGTTCACATGAAACAGGTAGAGTAGCTAATGCAATATTATACATTTAGGAAAAGTACAGCTTTTTTTTTAAGCACTAAGATGTATCTGATGGATCATATAAATAAGGAGTCAGCTAACATACATAGAAATTCACACCAAAAATAGATTATGAATGAGATTTAAAAATCACTGAAGGTCATGGGAAAAAATTCCACTTACATCAACAGATCCTTTGAAATGTCCAGTTACTTCACCCAAAAAAATCACATAGCTAAATCAGGGACCTGAAACACCATTTTTAAATAAGAACCTTGGAAGTATCAAAGACCTGAAACTCTGTCTTTTCCTAAGCAAGCAGTACACTGGACTGTTGCCATCAAGAGCTCAACTAGTAGGTCGAGGACAGCAATTCCTCCTCTTTCCTGGGTACTTGTTAGGGCACACCAGAGCAATCCACTCAGCTTTGGCTCTCCAGTATCACCAATATCTTTGATGGTGAATTGTAGGGACTCCAGCAGAGGCCACCAACACAAGCAGGGAGCACATAACCTTCGAGAAGGGGCCAAGGCTTGTTCCGCCCAGAGAGGAGGGGACTTGGGTGGAACCTCACAGCACCTCCCTGTGCAAGGGGGGAGATTACCTTGTTCTAGAGCAAGGCTCCTCACTGAAGTGATGCAGGAGAAGGAGAATCAAGTGTCACAGATTAAATCAGAAGACTAGAAATAATGAAAATAAAAATCCTTAAAAGGATGGTTAGGGACTGGCACAGACTTCACCAAGAAGCTGTGGAATCTCTGTCTTGGGGAGTTTCATGGCCCAGCTGACTGAAACCCCACAGCTGATATTGCTCCTACATCAAGAAGACTAGGGCTCCCCAAGCCTGATCTAAATAAGTAACAGAGCACCACCGAGATTGTTTTCTTCTATGACATGACAGCAGACACATTAGGGAAATTACAGTGATAAAACCAAACAGTGCTTGTTTTCTTTAAGAATCAGCATTCACTGCTGAAATTTATAAATACTTAAAGAAGTTTGTATGTTAAATACATGTGTTTTCCACTTTGCTAATAGTGCTAGATATAAGAGCATATGAAATTTGAAAATCTGTGTTAATTCGGTGAAAATCTGTGTTAATTCAATGCCATATGGCTATAGGCATTCATCCAAGAAAGTGGCATCTCAACAAATGATTAGAAGAGCTTTCCAGATTTGAAGTTTGAATTCAGTGGAGAACCCAGTTGACTGGCTACTTAAAGTAAATGAACCTCTTGCAGGGCCTGCCTCCATGTCTTTACTTTGGGAAAGACAGTCTCTCACTTTCAATAGCAACAGGAACTCAAGAAAGCTTTGCAGGGGTTTTTACACATCTCTGTTTCCCTAGCACTCTCTGAGAAAGGCTTATATTCTACCTTTCACCTCACCCAAAACAATGACAGGAAGAAACACAATAAAGTACAATAGCATATTGGAAAGGGCTACATGATTTTCCGAAATTTCCCCACCCAGCATACCAGAATGCAGAAGGAGCCGAACAACTCTACCCAACACTACCATGAGAAACTGCTAACTGCCAGGAGCAATCATAAGAAGAAGAATTTAAAGAAATAATTTATATTCCACAGTGTAAAATAACATTTTAAGTAATCTAAATGTTAGGCAAAATTTAGTCAATTATTAATATCAACCAAAAAAAGAGGCTGCCAATACCATATTGTGACCAGTCAGAAATTTTAAGGGAAGACTAAGAACACTATGAGATTACCTTGCTTAAGCTTGATCAGGGAAAAATAAAAAGAAGCTGCTTAAAATCATGTGAGCTAATGCATAACTTAGCGTGCACATATACACTAGAAACATAAAGATATATCAACAAAACTTAGGGGTTTTTCTTCAGATCAATAGTTCTGTTATGGCATGGTGAATCTGACTAGAAAGTCTAAATGGAAGCAAAAAAATAGATACCAATTGTATCAAAACTGTACAAGTACTATTTTTGATAATGTATCAGAGTAACTAGAAAATCTACAGACTTCCAGATTCAGACTTCACAAACAGCAAATGAGCAGTCAGACTGGATGCAATGGGATTAATCAGCAAGTGAAAAATCTCTTCTTTGTGCATCTGAAGAATTAGAACCCTCATTTAAGCCATTTCACAAGAAAACAATTCCCTCTGCATAAGTGGTTTTGGCAAAGATAAGGTATTGCTTTGTTTCAACTACTGTATTTTCGAATTTTGATTCTTGACTCCGTGCTGGAGATATATGAACATTTTAAAAACTTGTCAGACTTTTCAAAATTCATGTTCTTGTTTAAGTGTCTGTAAGTATTACTGATGGAGACTTTTATCTGAATCAGTTTGTTCATTACTAAGTGCTAAGAAACATTAGAGATGAAGTACATCTGTGATCTTAGATAAAAGTATTCTGTTCTGTTCACAGTTAACTCAATAAAAGAATTGCATCAGACCAAATTAACACATCATGTGAAATCTCGAAAGAAAGGCCTCTATGAAAAGTGATGTTGGTAAAAAAGTACAAAACACTTCTGTCTTCAGAAACAGTCGTGAATCAGAATCCAGCAGAACAGGATGATTGAATACATTGTCACAATACTTAAAATTAAGGTTTTGACCTTTTATCAAAATGAAATATCCTATAGATATTTTCTTAATGCTAGGCAGTCATGCATGATCTCCTGTCCAGATTAGAGACACAAAACATTTCACGTAATTAAATATAAACTGTAACATAGATTTTACACATGGGCAAATTCCTGTTATTTTACTAAATCTAATTTTCGTCACAAAAAGTGAAATTCTTCCTACTGATTTCAGTGATAGTGTATCCTGTTAGTCGGAAAAATTTAGTATATATATCATGGCCCCTAGGCTTCCTCTTTACTAGAATAGTATAAATGACAATAGTAAAACAGATAGGGAATTAATTATTATATAATTATTTCAGCTATATATTAGAATTAAATAAAGCGTGATTTTATCTACTCCCTGTTTTCTGGAGGACAGACCCAAATCTTGCCTTTTTTTGTAGTATTTCCTTAAATTGTCTTATCATGATTTGCAATTTGAATTCAAACGAAAAAAACCCCATCATTCTTGTGTGGTCTTATACTTGATAGTGGGCAAAGCTTAAGGAAGTGTGCAGCACTGCATGCGAAGCAATCACATATTATCTAGAGGATTCTTGTCTTTCAGGCTGTGTGAGGTACATGGGAAATTTCATTACAGAGTTTGCATCTCCATCATTTATTATCTACAGAGACAGACTGGCATTTCTTGCAATCGGGGACAAAAATACTGTGTGGATAACAACTCAATTATGTCTTAAAATTAAGTTTGAGAGAAAAGTTTGTGCACTGTATAGCTCATGCAAGTATTTTCTCAGAGGCTTTTAGCTCCGAGAAAGCAAATTGTGAAAGGACCTTTTGAAGCAGAATATAAATAAATATGAGAACTACTAATTAAGCTGAAAGATGCATTATGTATTTTAAAGTATATAAGTCATTAAACGTCTTCCCTACGAGAGAAACATCTTCATTTATGAGATTTCACTAAGACATTATGAAAACAAGGACCTGAGAGAGGGAGTTTCAGAGGAGAATGTCTTGTGCATGAGTCAAAAAGTTTTCATACAGCACCTGTTCCTTTCTCTATTACTTATTCCAGAATAACAATCACAGAAACTTTATAATTTTATTGAAGAAAAATTAGTGTAATCTCATTAACGGTACCTACACAAAAATTTTAATTTGGTACTTTTTTCTTTTTATATTTAAAGGGATAATGTTAGATTTCATTTTAAAAATATATTTTTATTTTCTGTTGTTAAAACAGGCCCAAACAGTAGCTAATTGTCTTTCTGAAAACACTAGTCATTTTATGCAGGGAAGACATGCAGCTTCTAGGTCATTTAGAAGTTCTGCATCATCCAGATGTGATGAAGAAAACCCCAAATTTCTAATAATTTAACATTCTGCACAACTGCTGCCAGCAGGGCCAGATTTGAGTGACGATCGTACCTGTTCTGATGCCACCCCAAGCACCATGGGCAAAGGCTAAACCAGCTGACTTATAGAAACTGTTGAAATGCCACAAAACTGGTTCATATCCTGACACATACTAGAGCAGAGACAGCAACACTACTTTGTTGCTGGAAGGGTTCATTTTGGCTGTGTGTTGTTCACTTTTTGTTCTGTACTTTCATTCATCATGGATATGCATGTAATAATAAGTGAATAAGTGATATATGAAAATGTTCTTTTTAATGCAGGACAAAACTCAGACTACACATCCCTTCCGGGCATTGGACGGGGAGGTCTGTCAATGACAGTGCACCTTCAAGAGTCAAATTCTTTTGCACTGCCTTCCTCCCCCTAAAATTTGTGAATGGGTAGGCAGACAACATCACTCCTCAAAAACAGCAGCTTCAAGTCCTGGTTGATCACTGGCCCAAGGCTGGCTACTCCACCAACAGCAAATCTTCACTGATCTCCTCTGATGTCTCCATACAGGGAAGGCAAGGGAAGGACTATACTAGGGTAAAAAGAAGAGCAGACAGCCTTGCTTCCACTTCCTACTGAATACTGTCATAGAAATAAGCAGATCTGAGCTCAAAATCTCAAAACTTGTAAAGCACTCCAGCATAAATAGGTGATTTTCAGCAAAAAAAAAGAGTAAAAGCATTTTAGATGCTGCGTTACACTCTTAATTGTTGGATAATATGTAGCCAAATCTTGTTTATTAGCATTCCAGTTACTTGTCATTAGTGAGAGGCTAACTAAGATTGAAGACTAGGAATTTCAGCAGCTGTGATGTGGTGTTTTGCTTTTGTAGAGGGGTTTTTTGACTTGCTTTTGTTTTATTTTTGAGGGGGGAGGGGCTGGTGTTTGTTTTTAGCTGTGGAAAGGTTTAAAAAGCTAAATGAAATGTGACATGCTTTCCAGAGCAACTTTGATTTAGCCAGCAAGGAAGTGTGGAAGGGACTGCATCTCCTATATCATTGTGTGCTTTCTGCTTGGCTTTGGCAATAAGCAACTCAAAAAGATAAAATGTATTTGCAATAACTGAAAGGAAAACTATGAATAGAGAAATTACCATACCAGTGGAAATGATCTGCTCTCACATTGTGAGACCAGCTGTTCTAGCCTTCATCATTTGTACGTTTGCGGTATGAAGGGTGAATATACCCCATTATTGGAGCTGTGCACAACCTAGCCTGACCTAAATGCCAAGAAATAAGCAAGTGAGAGTGAAGCATCAGTGGCAAATTGGAATCTAAGGCCTTTTGTGCTTGTTAAATGGTGGAATGATTATAATTGGAAAAAGTGATGTGCATTAGTTCTGAGTGAATGTACAAGAAATGACAAGCGTGTAACTTAATGATTACTTCACAACACCCAGGACTGCCTTCTAGTCTTGCACTGAGAGGCTGAGCCCTACAGCAGAGAAAACTGCATGTCTTCTCCTTCTATTCATGGGCATCCTCCACAGGTCACATGGAAATAACCCTGAAGTGATAAGTCTCGGTTTAGGAAGTCTGCTGCTTAAGCTTGTATAAGTCATTGTGACAGAGCATTTTTTTTCTCTCTCCACAAACCTTTGTCTGTATTAGTAGCAACTGAGCAGAGTCCAGCTTTGAATGAAAACACACACTCATTGTTTATTCTCACAGGTAGAAAGCATATTCGCAGTCAACATCTGTAAGACCTGCTTGACTACACATCATTTAGGCTTTATTATTTTTCATGTTTTCATTGTGTAGATCACCATGGTGGTAGCAAAAAAACCCCAAAAAAACCTAGTAAAACATTAGTCCAAACATACTAATGAATAATTTCAAGTGAATAAGAAAATTAATAACTGCTGATTAATTAAACTTCTTTTTACAGCTGGCAGAAACTATTTCCCAGGATATTAGAAATTCAGTACAATTAATTTTTCTTCATGTTACAATAATTTCTGTCTAGGAAAAGCATTGCCAAGCATTTCCTGGATGATAGGCATGTGCTTTATGGTAGGCTCGTATCAAGATTCAGGGTTAAATGCTCAATGAAAATGTATAGTACATAAATCTACACACAGAAGTGGCAGGCAGAGTGTCAAGAAGCAATCATCTCCAAAGTCAGTTTACCCTCACAACAGGGGCCTTGTCATGGTCAGAGTTAAACAGGCTCTGGATAGGACTGAACTTCTGTCTGCATGAAAGAGTCAGAACTGGGGAGTTTACCAGGACATTGGAAATTCACAATTAGCGATATAATAAACAAACCAATCCTAGTTACTTTTCACAGAGAAGCTCCTGAAAAGCAGTTTACCAAAAATCATTCCACAGAATTTTTTTACTGATGTTTGTTTATATGTTACTTTCAATATGCTGTCTTTAAACTGGAAGAATTCCCATATCCTCAAGTAATTAAGACCTTTTTTTTCATAAATGAGAAGTTGCAATCCCTTTCTACCTGACTAGCTGAAGTCCATTGGAAACTGCTGAAGATGCTTAGCTGAAGAAGTATTTTTTTGACATATTATGATGATAGAGATCTCAGTATTAAACAAAAAAATATAAAAGTTGATCTTTAAAAAGTTAAATTACTAATATAATTATCTAACTCTTGTTTAATACAGATATTGAAGCTCTCATATGTCAAGAGGTAACCCAGTACTGTAGACAATTTACATAAATCCAAAAATAAGCCAGAAATTGAACGACTGCTATAAGTAACACATGCAACAAAAGTCCCTAATCTTCAGGTCCCAAACAGAGACTTATGACAGCTCTTAATGTTTTGCCATTCACACAACAGAAGAAAATGTAGCCCTATTTCTATGTAAGAACCTTTCTTGTTTCTATGATGGAATGTCTAAGGAACCTGTAGAAATGCAAAAGTAAAGAGTAGCTACTGCCTTCTTACTTCAGATATGTCAACCTTCCAGAACAGCCTGGAGGTTCCCAGTCTTGCCCCACGTTTTCCCATGCAAAAGATTTGGAAAGATGGAACATCAGGGAAAGAGCTGCTCTCCCTTGTTCTCTTTCATTAGTAATGTTCATTTGAATATGATTTACTATGGAAAAGGATGTTAATAAGAAATGCTTTTTTACATTTATTAGTGGAGAGATGGCCTGACAGTTGGGAAGGAGAATGTATTATAAAGACGATAGTGCAGGTAATATCCTGTATATTGAGTCTAATCACCCATTTAAAGTTAAAACAGGAGTTGTTAAGAATGTAGTGAATCACACTCTAATGATTAGTGATGAGAATCACCTAGATAATGAAATTGGTATTGAGAAACAGATTTTTCGGCAGGATGATTATCCCACAAGATTGATTAAAAGGATAATTGTAGAACAATGTAACCTTTTCCATAATTATAGCACTGAACTTGTTTAAAGCCATTTGTCATAACAGTGTGGCTCTGCCATATCAGAAAGAGACTGACCACTGATTAACACGATACTTTATTACCTTCCAGGAAAGTGAGGTATTGCCACACCTGTACAAGGTGGTTTTAATATCTCTGCATCGAAAGTTAAGAATATTGTAAAACCACTTCAAGCAGTTAGAACTATAAAATTCCATGTGGTTGCACATTTCTAACTGCTGAATCTCAAGGATGAGTTTTCCATCCCTTTTACTGTGAGGTCCCATGACAATAACACTATAGCACTCTCTCACTGGTACTGGCACATTTACGAGACGAGACTGCTTTTCAACAGTTGGCACAGCAAAAGAAAACATCAGAAAGCTTTAAAATTGGTCTCAAAGAAGTTCTAAAAGATCTGCAGCTGGAAGTGCTAAAAGTTCCAGTATTTGAGATATGACATAGGAGGGGAATAAAAGATTAGTTTTTTCGGTTTGTGGTTTTTTGTTGGGGTTTTTTTCTTTAATATTTTAATGAGCAGTTTTAATTAGCTTCAGTGAGAAATTCCTTAAGATTTTTAAGAATTTCCTGGTATTCTTTACAATACAATTAAATCTTTCAACATTTTAGCCACATATTCAAGTAGTAAATTTTTAACATGGAGGAATCTTTTCATCCCTAAGGATGATGAAATAAGGGAGCAAGCTTATTAAAAGAAACAAACAAATATGATGATGCTGACATGAATGTGGGCTACAGCATTTAGGGGAAAGAAGTAAAATGTCTAGTACCCACAAGTAAACTTTGCAATGTTTTCTCCACAGACTAGATTTCTTCAGACAATTCTGTCAGTTTACAAGTAAGTTTCTCCCTTAGCTTTGTTATGACAGAAGTGCTTAGTTTTGCTAGTTCACGTGAGGCCTTTTAAATTAACAAAGCAGAATCCACAGTTGCACACAAGAAAACACTCACAGGATGTGTATGAGAAACACTCTCAGACATTAAATAACTGTGAGTTAAAATGCAGCCACAAAGGCCCAGGGAAGGGCCTTCACCTAAACATCTTTCTCAGGCAGCCACACCAGCAACACCAGAACAAGCCAAGTTTTTAAAACTTCCAAAAACGAAAATTCCTCAGCCTCTCCGCATAACCAGCACCTCCTAGTGAAAACATTTCTAGCAAGTGTCTCTTCTTAAACCATCTGGTACCATAAAGAAGAGTTCTATCCCTAGTTGTAGGCTACTTCTTCTTCCCCTCTCAGTCCCCTCAACCTCTCATCTTAGGTCAAGTACAAGAGGTCCTTTGCTTCTTGTGGGTCCTCTACTGGATCATGCCTAACTTTTCAACATCCTTCTTGCACAAGGACAGCCCAAAACTGGATACAGTATTCCAGGTAATGCCCGACCTGTGCCAGGAGAGGTAGATAACAATCTCCCTCCACTAGCCATGTCTCTCCTAATGTAGGCAAGGGCGCAGCTTACATTACTTCCTGTATGCACACACTGTTGGTATTCAGGAATGTGATGCATTCAGTCAGGTTTCAGTCTGTACTGACATATGGAGTTACTTTTCTTCAAGTGCAGAACTGTCAATGGTTTTGAGATTTCTGTCAGTCCCTCGCTTCTACTCAACTGAAGCTCAGGTGGATGGGATTATCATCCCCTGCCCATCACTTAGTGTCCTCAGCAAATTTGGTGAGGTTTACATCATCCAGCTTGCTAATGAAAACACTGAATTCTACCAGTTCCAGTATCAACCCTCGAGATCATACAGAGGTTTCATCCTAAAGTTTGATTTATTTTTAGTTTTTCTTAAATTTGCAATTTGAGATAAGATGAACACTCTTTGGTATCATAAATCACATTTTAGCTTTAAAAAATGTGCCACTAATCTATGGGTTGATCAGGTGCGGAATGGTAGGGGGAGGCAGAAATATCTCGATAACTGTATTTTGGTCAGGCAGCCCTAATGATCAGAGATGTAATGGTTTTCATTTAAGAATGATGCTCTTCAAGAGGCTCTGATAGAGTAAACACAATGCTTGGCAATAACACTAATAACACATTATTATTACTGTTGGGCTACTATATTTCAAATTTTTAGGTACTACTTTGTGCTAATGTATTTCAATTCACACGCGAGTACATTTGATGAAGAGAAGTGTATATAGGCTAAGTTCTTCATTCTCCTCATGTTGTTTTAGCCTGCAGAATAATAATTATGGGAATCCACCATCTGGTGAACATATGTAAGGTTTGACTCAGCCCAGGGAGAGGACAATAAGTGGCCTACTTCAGGTGAGTAACTGTAGGGCCTCTAATCTGTCCAAGGTAATGACGGATTCCTTCCCTCCTCCTGGAGCAGGCAATAGTACATTAGGGGGCCAGCAAGAGACTTTATTTGTTTTAACTCACCTAGGGCTCTTGCATTCATTTGCGGAAGCCAGCAGCAGCAATTCCAGACGCTAATGAGTAATGACATGGCAGGAGGAAATATGTGACACACAGTCAGTGTGTGGCTATACACTATTTGATTATGTGCTGAGCTAAGAAGTGGGAACAGCCTGACGGCGGCAGCTCCTGCAAGGCCTCCCGCTACAGCCATCTAATGGATGCTGTTGGAGTGGGAGCAGCCCCTGCTGCTGCGTAAAGCTACCAAACACGCTTGTGACACAGAGGAGTAAAAGGTGATATAGGCCAGCAAGAAATCAAAAGAAAACCAAAAGTTTTGCTTAACGGTGGCCAAACCACGTTGCTAATAGTTTAAATACAACCCATCGCTTTCCTCTCTCGCACTTAGCATTTGGACACAGAAAGAAAGTTAATTAAATGGGAAAAAAAATAAAAGATTTTTCAAACAGTATTTTCAACACAATCCATTCCAGGCATGAACCTTTGCTGACTTTACATTGGAAGTGTCTGGCATCACATGGTAGGAGACAAAGGCACAAGCTACTCCACCACTCACAATGAGAAATGTCCTGAAGGGCTGGTTGCTGAAAGAGAGGACTCTGAAACTAGGTAGTGGAAGCAGAATTAAAAGCCAGGACAAGGTAGCCTTTTTGCTTATATTACGTTGTGTGATTCATACTTATAATGATTCCCTCCTGCTGAAAAGTCCTGGCTGCCTGGTGTTTTTGCTCAGTCATCTCCATCAGTTTTACATATGGATTTTACTGGAATGAGAGAATTAGAGCAAGAACATGATTGTTATTTTTTCACAGCTGATGAAGAACAACAGTAGAAAAGTAGTTATGAAATCTCATTTTGTTGTCATCTTTGCTTTGTGAAATTTTACACACCTACTTCAGACAACGGGAAAATGTTTGCCTTAAGGTTTTCATTATGTTTCTCAAGGGATGAGTGAAGGGTATCTGCTTCAAAGGTTAAAATACAATGGAGCTTCCCTGAATTTTCTCTGTGTAGACACAGATAGTTCTGCAAAGACTACAGCACAGAGATTCATAAAGCTAACATTTTTTTTTTTAATGTGCATGTGGTAAAGGAGGTTCATTTCTCCTGAAGCAGATGTGTGAAAAATATTGCATGACTTTTGTAGAACAAAAGTGAGAATTAATTTCAGGGCTCTGACAGTTCTAAAACCCCTTAATACTACAATTTGTTAGGGAAAATAGTCCAATAGCAGATTCAGACAATGTGAAAAAATATACAACGCATATTTGGGCTGAAGATCTTTTACTGCTTTACAACTTTGGTTCTATTGTCACTTAGAATAAAATCAGGGGGAAAGACCTTGAGAGATAAGCTGCTTATTTATTTGTTCCTGAAGCTTTGATAGCATGTAGGTTGCTGTGTGATCTTTATAAACTCAGAGGTGCTAAGCACAGCTTGTTTTTGAAAGTCAATGCCAGCAAGAGACAGACTTTTTGCAATAACACCCGGTGAGCTGTGGCACTCTTATACTCATATATTTGTCTGTGCCAAATCCTTACCTAGTCTATATTAACAGAGTCCTTTTGACTTCATGCTGGGGATTTGGCCCATTATCCATTTCTTGAATATGTATATCCAACTAGGACAGATGTACTCAAGAAGATATTTCTCATCTTCACACTCACCAAAATCCAAACACCTTTAAACTAGAAATAAAGCCAGTAATCCCTTTCTTTTCCTAAACCTTACAGGATAGAAGCTGATCAGATGAGAAAATCCTTTTTTTTTTTTTTTTTTTTTTTTTTTTTTGAGGATCTAATGGAACAGGTAGATGGTTTTAAAAGAAAAAGGAATTAATTTGTCAATTGCCCTAATTCCACAGACAAACTGACCTCAGATAACCTGCACTGTCAAAAAGGATAGACCACTTTAAAACAAATCATGCAATAATAATAATGATGACATCAACATGCACAAAATCAGATAGACGACAGACATATTGAAGGAAGGGAATTTGGGGTAAGCTTCTACTTGCATTATCCTATATCATTGCAGATTTTTAGCGTGCTTTTTTAAGTATTTCAGATGCAGAAATATGAAAGGAATCCAGCACCTGTGGCCATTTTCCCTATCCCAGTATGGGTCACAGGACACAGCAAGGGACCTCTCCCTTGATCCATGGCTTCGCCCTGCTAGAAGGTTATGACATGGTTTTAGAGGAATTTCACTCTCATAGAAGGCTGTTATCCCACATGAAGGGGTGATGCCCAAATGCTGCAGCTTCTGCAGAGAAATAAAAACATCAGGATAAGGTGCTCATATATGTGCATGTGACTTTCATGATTCACTGGTATGATGAGCTGTGATGACTAGGAAGGTTGGGAACACCACAGCCTAACACATGCCTTTTCCTTTTAATTTTTTAATTGACCCATTTTCTCACTTTTCTCCTAAATTTGTCCATTCTTCCAGTCTGTGCATTGCACTGCATTCCAGAAGCATGACATTCATGCTTGAAGCCCCAACCAAGCAATGGATAAACTAGAGAGTAACACACTGTTTCTGTACCAAAGGCAGTTTGACATGTTGCACCATGCAGGCTGCTAATCTTTTATTTTCTGTCCTATGAACAAAACAGTGATCCAGTTTTATAGAGGAGATGCAGTTACTCAGAAGGAAAGAACTTATACTAATGACATCAAGCACTGGCATAAACACACATCAGCCACTGTTTCTGCTTTAAAAATATTATTTTGCCTCAGAAGGGTAATACTGTCTCATTTTTCTCTTTTTTGCAATTCAGTGATAGATTTCACAAAAACAAAGCAACTCTGTAGCACTTTTATAGCCAATGAATTGAGGAAAATGGGAGGTCCTGTCCATTAATTCATATTAAGTTCAGAGTACTCACAGAATGGCAAGTATAGGAAAAGGTATCAAAAACCCCATACTCCATAATGCAGAACACTTTCTGTAACACTCCATAACAAAGAAATCTTGCTCCCCAGAGGCGTACAAGAATGTCTTACTGGAGAACAGCCATAGTATGTGTCCATCCACTATGCCACCTCCTATATATGCTGAAGGAGAGATTAAATACACAGATCTTATTTCTAGGAAAATTCCTCCAAAAACCAAATTATAAATTCTAGATTTTAAGTCCTGAAGTTTTTGCTTCCACTGTCTTCTATTATAAACTTGGGTTGTCTGTTGTACATGTACACTAACATTCTTTTGTTAGCAGTGGCAATGAGTTGCACAGCTCCATAATTTTTTTTTTTAAACTAGCATTTTCCCCTATTTTAAATTTCCCACTGTTCATTTTAATTGAATATTCCATTCCTATTAAGACAGAAGATGTCTTAACAAAAGTATACAACACAGAGGATGATCTGAAAGAGACATGTACTTAAAAGAGTAGCTGTATTGTACATACCTTTTTCATGTCTTTTCTTGGTTGTTTTCTGTTTGCAGTTAACAACCCATGTTTTTTTCTCTTTCCCTACATAAGCACCTTTCAACTAAACTTTAAGTCATGTACTTCTATAGACCCTCTATTCTTTTCAGTGTTGACACCAGACCCAAACTTCCAAATCTGAATATTGTAAGACAAATGAGACAGAGTCCATTTTCAGCAGGGATTTCCAACTTCTTTGGTGGACCCCCATATTCTATTCCACCAGCTCCCTAACAAGACGGAGAGGACTGATCAGTCCCCTCCAGTCTTATCCTAGATCCTGCATTGATACAATTAACTAGAATGAGCATGAATAGTACTTTTATCATTCTCTTTAGGGAGGGTATTTGTTTGTGAGCGATATAGTCCATCTGATACATCAGTGTCTACTGTTTTGATATTTCTTTATCTCCCCAGTGAAATTCTCCGCAACAAAGTTTCTGGAAATAACTGACCAACAGGATCTTGTATCATGCAACAAAATTTGACTTTAACAATTACTGCTTGCTTTCTTGTTTTACTCACTCTATCTTCCTATTTTTACAGCTTATTAAAAAATATTAGACTTAATAGAAAAACTTGAGGCACCTCTTACCCACTTTCTTAGCATGAAAACCTTCTAGTTAATTGCTGATTCATAACAAAGTTTGTCTTTCTGCACAAAAATTATTCTCTTCTTCAACCAACTAACTCTGATGAACAATTCCCGAGAATTCACTTAGCATTTCTGTAGGGCCAGATTTCATGCCTGTGAAATCCCCTAGCTTGAGATTTGAGTTTTCTAATGCTGGATGATTGAGCAGCACAGTCTATAGACTTACATTTTATCCAGGCCTACGCCAGCACTTGGCAGTGTCTTGGAGAAAGGAGCCTGCAGATTCCCTGTCAATGTATCACTATTTGCCTCAACATGTAGGAAGTGCTCAGCAGTGGCTATTCCCTCAGAACAAACTGTCACACAATTAAAAGAAAATACAAAAATCACAAAAAAGAAAAATGTTAATATTTCAAAATCTAATGTCAAAGCAAGTATGGTTAGCCAGCCTGTGCATGCTTTTTACAAACTGTTATTTAGAAATAATTATCAAAAGAGATTGTTTGAGTCTTTTCTTTTAGCCTTAAACTCAGCATGACCATGTGTGAAATGATCCATCAGATTTCATCAAAGTTAAGAATCCCATATGGCTAGTATTGCCACAGTTTAAAACTTCCCATGATTCAAAATGTGTCTACACATTTCATAAAGAAATAAATTTCTTTATAAAAGAAATACTAAATAAAGAAATACTTCAGTTAGATTACCACTTGGTTGTTCAGTCTAAATAGCACCAGTCCTACCTGAGAAGCTGGATGAAAGTTTAGGCTTTGTATCACATGAGAAGCTCTGTGTTGCCAGGCCCAGCAGGGTCCTGAGCTGGTTCCTTTGAAACTGAGCCCAGGCAGGTTGATATATCTGAGCTACTTGTTTGATGGTAACATCAGAATAATTTTTTTTGGGCCCTAAGTTTTAATATACTGGAATAGCCCATGAATTTGAATTATTGCCCATGTACATATATACACACACTTTACAAACAAGCATTTCTAAAGGTTTAGCATGCTTCTTTTTTTGTATACAAATGCGGTGTGAGGTTTGGATCGGGGTTATTTTCAGTGCAATGACTATTGTTTTCAAAGGAAACCTGTTCTGAAAACTTCAAATGACTTCCAGTGTTTTCAGTTTAGATCCTTAAATCTCCCTATCTGAAGGCCCTCAGATGAGCTGCACTGGAAACCTAATTTTGGATTTTTTTTTTTCTTGAGCTCTCTGAGGAACATTTATTGTACAAAAACATATATTAGAACAAAGGAATATAATTTTGACTTTCTGATGCACTGTCCAAAGTACAGAATAACATAAAGGAGAATTCAAGTGGGGTTTTTGGGGACCATTTTTTTGCAGGTTATAGAATAGTATCAGTCTTGTTTCAAAGAATTTCAACTACAATTAGTGTGGGATGTTAAAAAAAAAAGTGTGAAAGATGCTGACATAAATGTTCTGCTGTGAACTGTGCATTTCTTCAGCAGACTTTGGTGAAATGTGATATGGAAAAATTACTTTAAGATGAAAAGGCCTTGAAATAAATAATACATGCAAATTTCATGTTTTGCACTAGTGGAAAATGCAAAAATATTTGCATTTTTAAAACACAAAACAACTATTAAGAGCATTTTGGTTCTGTACATAAAATTAATATAAATAATTTTCTCTCCTTTTCTACTACTGGTATTTATCTCTCCATTGAAATCTAGAGGAATATGGTCAGATATTAAATGGCAAGTCTCCAGACAGAACAATGAATATAACGATTAATTATTCATTAGATTATGATATGATTAAAGGTGAACTAGAACAACAACAATCCATAAGACTTCCTGTTGTAAATCAACTCTTTTCCAGGGGAAAAAAAAAAAATCTAAAATCTTCAACAATAATCACAAGAAACATTGTTTCAATGTCTGTAAAAATAGAAAAACAGAATGCCAAAGAAAACACAAATATAAAAGGACAAGATTACCATTAACTTCAGAGTATGTGGTATTTAAATCCCTTTCAAATGTCATTTATTTACAATAATCTCTTTCATGTTATTGCACCGAATTAGGAGACTTGAGTCCTTCTTTTCAGACTGTCTCATTTCTCTTGTGGCTCCATTTCTAGTTTCTTATCTGAAAATGAAGATGATACCCAAGTGCTACCTTTGCAAAGGTGTTCTGAGGGTTAGATAAGTACCATCTATAAAGCCCTTTGAGATCCTTAGATGAAAAGCTCTGTAAGACACAAGAAAAGGTCTCTCTAAGTGCAATATTTTTACTGTAGTTCTTACTATGTTTATTTGTTTACTCTCCTCTAGAGAACATAATTCTGAAGAGATTTACATTTGAACTTTGAAAGGATTCTGTTATCTGTCTCTTGAATTGCTCTTAAGGGCTCTGTAGAGGAAAGGCAAATGCTCACAAAAGCACACTCAAATCTTTGCAAAGATCCCATTCTGCAAGATATTCAGTCTTTCTTGAGCAACACAGAGCACTCTCAGCTGACTGCAACTCACAACATTGCAAAATTTGGCCTTGGATTTTAGGTGCCAGCCTTCCCATGAACAAGAATCCCAGCACAAAAATAAATGTAATTCTACAATTCTTTCTCTGTTCCTTGTTAGCTGCTCATGGATCAGGTGGGCAGATACAGTTACTGAGTCCACTGCCTCAGTGCTCATCAGACCACTGACATACTCAGCAAAGTACAAAGAGCTTTTTACTGTCATTGATGCTGCAAAAGAGAGAGTGCCCATGGGTCACTGCAGGTATTTTTATTTCATTGCTGGACATAATGGACAGATTGAACATCCAACTGCATTATCATAATGTCATTTCTCCCTTTGATTTCTGAAAAAAATAAACTTAAGACCATTCAAAGAGTTTTATATGGAATTTTAATGCTATTTCTATCCTGAAGAATGAGAGCATGGGAAGTGGCACATGGATGAGAAGGAAGGATGGATAAGTAGGAAAGGAAAATGGCAACAACTTAAACATAAGATTAAGAGAGTCAAAACTTTCCTAAAATTATATACTATTTTAGAACTAGTCTGGTAGCCTTGAACCAGATATTTTCTGAGGTGGCAATGGAAGACAAAGGGCTTCCAAAAAACCTCAAAACTAAAACCAAAACCAAGCAAAAATACCCCCATAATAACTGCATCAGTAATGGGGAAGGAAGCAAAATGTTGGTTGTGGTCTTCTGAGGTATCTTAAAATACTTTGCATGCTTTGAAATCATTGCTTCAAGTTTTTCTTGAAGACAAAATTGTTCGTTACTGAGGTTCGATAAACCAACATAACGAAGCGGCATCATTTTCTCCTTCGTTTCAAAGCACAATGGAACTCTTTTGCAAAAAATTAATCAGACCTATAACAGACTCCCAATTGTTCAGAAAAAAATGTTGATCATATTCTGAGTTTTCTCTTCAAAAATATCTTTTGGAAGAATGCCAAACATCTTGGAAATACAGTTGCATCAGAAGATATCATCCATACTGAGAGCAGAGTCACAGGACACAGTGAACGTCCGTTGCCTCATGGATCAGGGAAGATGAGCAGCATACGCAGTGGCGCTTTTTGGACGGGTTTAGTGTTGGGGTTTTTTTGTTGGTTTTCCCTCCATTATCGACATTAGCAAGAATATTTCTGTGTCTTAGGGCATCTCAAAAAAATAGAAAATTTTCTTGCCACATTTCAGCTGAGTTTTAGGCCTTAAGGGTATTCCTCAATAAGGGAAATTCTTTCTAGAACAATTCTGGTTAAACAATGCTCTTATTTCAGCTCTGTACATTATTATGCTTTGTTTAAGGTTTGATGGATCAAGGGTGTGTGAGAAAGTGGAGTAAATGAAGCTTGCATGACAGGCAGTAAAATTTAAAATTGTAATAATTTAAGATTATTACTACTATAAAAGTGTTTAAAAGTTGGGGTTTTAAAAAACCTTGTAAATTCATTATATTTAATATTTGCTTCAAGTTTCCCAACTTGCATCATTAGATTCTCTCAGACTTATGTGAAAATCCACTACTTTGACGCAAGTTACTCTTTTTACACATCTCCATTGGTCATTTTTTCCACATATAATCTCATTTCACTGTGAGAAGGGGTAAGAGAATTTGAAAGGAAACAAACCAGAAAAAGGAAAAAAAAAAGAAAAAATAAACCATTTATTGGCTTTGTTTTTTTCCTTTGGGATACACCTGCTAGTGAATAAGAAATGTGGAATGTGAAGTCATTCCAGTCAAAAAACACTGTTCACTCAGTAAATCAGGAAGACACCATACACCTGTATATCTTATGAGCACAAAAATGAAACTTCTGCAGGGGAAACTGGAAATATTGTTAATTAGGTCCTTAAAATTAGAAACATCCATACTTATGGAGTTTATATGTGGTTAAAATCTCCAATTTAAGAAAAATACATAGTTGACAATGACAGAGTAATTACAGTCACTGGTTCAATATTGCTGTATAAATCATCATGATTCAAACTATAGTAGTAATAAAAATAAATTATATTGGGTATGGTTCATTACTGCTGATCTAAAAAAATATAATGAATTTTTTTAAATCCTGAGTGTAATAGTTTCATAAAAATAACAATTTACCAATGGCTTCTTAACAACTTATGTGAATGTAATACATAAGAATTGTATTTTTGATGAAATTAACCTTCTGATGAGAAATTATTTTAATTTTATTCCACTCCTCATAGCATTTTTGTCCAACATGTTTTCCTCAGCGAGTGCCTCCTCATAATTCAGATTTCCTTGATTTAGTAAATGAGACAGGAGGAGGAGTTTATTGACATAAATATTAAATGAATGAGATTCATTCTGAAAATGTTATATGATCAATATGCAATATTACTTCTCAGAACAGAAAATAAAGAAAACTGTACAATAAAATATCCCAAAGCAAGTTTCTTTCTCTACCTGTTCCTCTACAAGACGACTTATTTTCCCCACCAAACCTGCATGGCAACTGCTAGAAATCAATGTATGGTTCTTTTGAACAAGTCTCCCTCATTAACTAGACCTATCTGCTGTGATAGAAAATTTGAAGATACCTTCAGGTTCTATAATACCAGCTTCAGGTGACACTACTCATTTAAATGTTTTCTTTAAACCCTGTATCAGATCAAGCAGCCTGAATACACCTGTTAGATCAATAGCACAGTGGCCATATCAGTCTATGAAGTGTAAGGCCTGCGCCCAGATACAGCCAGCTGGGGCTTTGCACCAATTTCAAGCTATGATGTTTTGCTAAAACTGAAGCCCTCCACTTCTGGTGCTGGCAGGAGCAGGTCAGACTATCAATCCATAAAAAAACAGTGTTGAAGTTAAACCCTAAAGGTTTTCCCACTGAGCATAGTCTCAGGAACTGGTAACCAAGTGCTCAGATGTTTCGCGTGTGTTGGAATGCGTTGGGTAAACTGCCTTTCTGATGTTCCTTTATAAATAACATCACTGTTACAAGAAACAGCTTTTACTTTATCTTAAGCATTCCAGAAGAACATAATTACACTTTGAATATAGCTGGAAGCTTGTTACAGTAAGCACTGTAGAAATGTCTCCAAAATATAGTGTTAATTTCCAAAATTCAGTTGAAAGCCAGAAATCACAGATGATAATTCAAGCCCTCAATGGGAGAGGATATGATTAATTACTTTGACACTAAGTAATCATTGCTAACTAGGAATGCAGATTCAGTAAACATTGCTAGCATTATTAATTTTAAAAAATTAAAAGTAGTTGACAAATTTTTGGTTAAATAAAAAAAATAGCCTCATGAGATAATGTTATGGAGAGATGCCAAAAATCTTCATGGGTCTGCAGGGGACAAAACCACCAAAGCATTTAGAATTAGTTGGAGACTTATATTTTGTAGAGGAAATGAATCTCTTTTTCCTGCAAGAAAAGATTTAGAGAACCTTTGGATTAAGTTAAAGCAGAGGATCAGCCCGAGTTCTGTAACCATGGATTTCTGCATGTCTGGAACAGGTTATTTCCCAGTCCCTCACTGACACCTAGTCAAGGATGAGGGAAAGATCAACAAACAACAGAAAGGGGAATAAAATCAAGTATTTAGGAGACCAGTGAGAAATCAAAGTCAATGTTACAGGCCAACCTGTGCAGAGCTCAGCAAAATCTGTCTCCTTGCCAGCAGATGGGCAGCAAATTCCTGACACCCATTACTACAAGAAGTGGTTTCAGTCTATCTGCCATGATAAACGGTATCCCATTTTGATTTCTGAAAGGACAGACAAGGCATGAAAACTCTCTGAATGTTCTATATGAGAAGGATAGAAACATTGCATACTTACTGGAATATTCAAAGTTAAAATTACATATACCACATTCAAATGGCCATTGCCATAAATGCTGTATATCACATATACCGTGTATGAAAAACCTTTGAATAGCCATCAGCAAACAGAAGAAAAAGGACAGAAAAATTCCTGAAAATAGTATTTTTTGACTAATGGTGGAGCAGTTACTCTCTGCAAACTCTAAATAGCTTGATAGTGCTCGGTAAGGTTTTTAGAGGGAAAAAATGGATGTTCAGGGAATGAGTAACTGTCACTTAGTAGCATGTGTCCCATTTGCACTTTTTCCTTAGGAAAAGATGATTAAGATATCAAAATTCATCAATGCAGTACACCATTAAGTTGTGAAGGCTCATTCTCTCCAACACTGTTCTTAATGCAAACATGGACCGGGCATATACTGTAAAAATATTTTTCTATTTAAGAATCTGAATTTGCACAGTCAGAAATATTCATGTGTCTTTGCCATAAACTACAAAAGCCTTACAAAACCACAGCATAATCTGGGTATATGAACACCTACTTTGCTGTTTAACAGAGATAATAGACGAGTTGGAAGAACAGGATCAAGGGAATTAGAGGAAATGCTCATTAAAACAAATTTAAAAGGTCTAATGATTAAAATATTGATTAATTAGCCAAACATTGATTAATAGTCACACTTTATCAACTACAAAGGTTCTAATTACTGCACCATTATTCCATAGATTGACCTGCTCTCTCTTGTCACTTACAATGAAGAACAATTTTTATTAAGTGGGTTTTGGATTTTTGACCTGTAAAATTTTAATAGGGAGTGCAAAGAGGGTGTCGTGTGTGGTTTGGCATTTTAGTCACTGAGGGACTCATAGTTACTGTCTCTAGTTAACCAAAGGCACAGAAGTGCAAGAGGGATGTGAGTACTCAGGAATTAAAGCCCTCCCACAACTTCCCAATCATAAGAGAAAGAGAGATGCATTCAAAACTGCTCTAAGACTTCAGTGAAAGGAGAAACTCCATGATCCTAAACTCTAATGATGAATAACAATGAAGTGTTGTTCCAGCCAAATCCTGTTTGCAAAGATACACAGTGATTTATTGGTGAAGTATAAAATTAAAATCTCTTCTAATTTCTGCACCTACTCCAAAGCAACCCAGCTTAGCCTGGAGATTTAACCACTTCACCATTCACAGAAAAAAAACCAAACCCAAATCAAACTGACAAAAAACAACAAACAAACCCAACCAAAAAACCCACAAACAAACAAATAAACAAAACCCCAACAACAATAAATCAAAGAGTAGCTCTAGAAGTTCACCTACCAAAATATTTCCTGCTACAGCAGCCTAGATCTCAGAAACTGCCTCACACTTGAAAAATATTTCCCAGAAAATTTATGGATGCCTCACATGAGACTATCTTGCTGATTTCAATAACTGTCCATTTAAATCTGTTGATGTAGCGTTTAAACCTTGCTTCACAAAAGAGAGAGGCTAATACACACACGGGGTTATACTCTCAATATAACTGTCTGAAACTGATGGTCTGGATTTACTCCTGATGAGATCAGCTCTAAGGCCAGAAAGCAGATTTATAGTGTGAACATAAATGAGCATGGAGGAGGGGGACCTTTTTGATCATACATATGCTTGTCAGGCAAAAAGTGCTTAAGACCTCATTGCCAAATAAGCAAAAGCAAGTCCCTTACAGCCAGTGGAAAATGGCATGAGAAGGACAACTCCGAACCGATGCACCAGGCGGACAGCTTCAATAGCCAAACCCTGGTAAAAGACCAGGAAAAAAAATGATATCCAGGTGCTAACAGAGAGTTCGAGCTTTATTTCCTTCAGACTAAATTTATTGGTTTCTCAGAATGGCAATAGTGTAGAACTTCCTGTATAATTCTTCAGCAGCTTAAAGGAAAAAGAGGAACTACTGCCATGCCAAAGTCTGAAACTACCTCAGCTTCTGCATATTAAGGAAATAAGTGCTTCATCCAGTTAGTGGTATTCAAGAGCAAGTGAAGGAATTAATGCTGTAGTAAATAGGTAGATGTCCTTGGCCTGTCCACTCCATCCTCCCGTTACACTATTTTAACCAAAACAATTCCTTTACTTCTACCCTCCACATCAGCAAAATAAAAACGATTTCATTTCCATTATATACCATATGGTCTCTTGACTGCCTTCTTAATTTTTTACACCAGAAAAGCTGTTATATTTGTACTACAATTACAACTTAAATCCACAAAGACAGTTTACAGCATAATCGGAGAGATCTGCCTGAGTGTTATTTTGCTATGCCAAGGTTTATGGATTTTCTCAGGTTATTCGATGAGAAGGGGGGAAAAGGGAAGGGGGGGGGGGGGGGGGGGAAGACTTTCTTGAGAATCCTTCTCCCTTCCCACATTCATACACACCCAAAATCAGTACAGTAAGAAACTCCATGTTAGGCTACCTAGAGGATATTTTAGGCTAAAAGTCAGAAAATAAGTATCTTTCTTCCAGTTACATTACTTTGCTCTTCAGTCCCCCCAGAGGGACAGGCAGAGGAGCAGCAGTTTAATGCCTACCATAGTGCAAGTCAAATCTTGGACTTGCTTTCCATTTTGCACACGGAAACCAGGCTGAGACAATGACACCAGAGAGGAGAATGGTCCCAAGGTGCTATATAAAGTTCACCTCAACAAGACTCGGCTTGTTGCTGCTGGTCAACTCACTTTCCCCCTGGTCCACACAAGTCTTCCCTTCCTTTTAACACCGTGCTTGGGATTGTAGCACCTGCTGAGGAAAACCAGGATCTTTGTGAGGTTCACAGCACTACACAACCGCTCCTGACTTGTTTTTTTCCCTTCAGGATACAACTTCCCCAAGATACCTTGTAAGGGAGAGTTTTTGTGTATGTTTTTGCTTTTGTACTTTGAGAAGGTGCTATTTGCCCTGCCTGCAACGCAGTTCATTGTGCTAAGAACGTAAGAATTTGATCCTAACTGGAAAGAAACATAATAAAACAAGGATTTAACAAAGTGTCCCTTTGCCGTTACAATGGGCTTTGCGTCCATAAGCTTGATTATATTGTAACAGCACTGCAACTATCGCTACAGTGCCACAGTGAATCTCCAGAGTCAAGTGTGTTCAAGATTAAAAACTGAAATCCCACATTGAATGAACTATTACCCACTACTTACAGGTAGCTCAGACATAAAAGCCTGTAAAGGGCTTTTGCAAGATGCAATAGCATACTGAATGCATACCAATTTTAAGATAATGCTAAGGCACCAGCAAAACACAGAAGAACATGTGAGCAATCAGCAAGACGACCTATCTGCCCAACAGTGCTTCTGAAGAGAAATATTAGTTCTTGTTTGAGGGTTAAAGAGAGGGCTGTGAAAAGGTTGCCTTAATAAGAAGAAACCATTTGATCATCACTGATAGTGAAAAAACCTTTAAGATTTAAATATATTTGTTTCATCTAAAGATTCTTGACTGCTCTACTCCATTATGACCTTGACTGCTCACTGCTAAAATTTTACTTCCTTCTCTATTCCCCTTCCCCAACAGTAAATTCTTTTCACTCTTCACCTCACAAATTTGTAAGATCATCTATTCTCCTGCTCTTCTGTTTAGCAGGTGCCTTCCTAATTAAATAAGTTCTCCTCCCCTCCACTCCAAAAGCATTCTAACAATGAAATGCTATTGAGTAATGCATACAGTATTTAGGCAGAACCTTTTTCATATTTGAGCATTTAGACTAAAAAAGATTTCTCTATTCTTGTGTGATCCTTGGGTAATAGTCTAATAGTGATGTCTTGACACTATCAATAATGATGCTTCTACAAATGTATTAATTTTCTATATTTAGATGTAACTCCCTATCCAACACCATTCAACTTTATCTGATTATGAACACTTGACAGTGCCATTTCAGAAAAAAAGTGCAAGCAATACTGATTTACACAATCTAAAAAGTAAAAAAAAGTCCTGCAAATATGCAGGCCAGGATTCTGGCCATGTTTCACAAGATATCAGAGTGATTTCAGACAAATTGTGCTTAAAAACTTAAATTGAGGTAGCTCTACTGGTTTGATTCAGAGCAATTATTTTACAGACAAATAACAGAATCAGTGAATTGTTCAGCACTATTAGAAACTGTCTTTTAAATTCAGGTTTGCATTTCAATCAGTGCTGTTTCCATCTTCTTTACAAAAGGGCTGCAAGAGAAAAAACCCTATAGAGAGAAGCAATCTAAGTGCGTACTGTATACCCCAAGACCGGTACAGGGTCCAGGACTTGCCCTCCAATCCAACAGCTATGGCTACAGGCTCCTTTCCCACCTCCCAAGAATTGCTGCTTGGGGTGATAGATGACCAGCATATAGTTGAAAGCAAAATATCCCCAGTTCCCTTTCATGTATTCTTTATCTAACCCCATTTCTTCTACTAAACAGTAAATCGGGCATGGAAAACTTTGTCCGGGGACGTTTAAGACTGCTTTAATGAAAAAATGGCAGCTCTTTCTCCTGTGTAGAGATGCACTGTTTTAAATCAAAGATACTACCTTAGCAAAGTAAGCTTCAGTTTCATGTTCTAATTTTTTAAATATCTACAGTTATGTTTCTCTGAAATTTGGTTCAAACATGCTATGTTATTCTTAATATCAATTTTCTTAATATTGTAGTCACTTTCAGGTTTAGGAAATGTTTGTATCTCAGGCATGATGAGGTAGATTTAGTTGCTGGAAGGAAATAGTTCAATCCCTTCTTTTGAAAAATAAACACATGCATGCAAAAGCAGCATTTACACATATCTCTTCAAATAGACCCTGGTGAAACATAGTCAGAGAATGAAGTTGATCCCTGTGTGTAGTGAGAACATAAAGCTTATGTACCACTTAAGTCTTTAAAACAGCGTTTAAGTAGGAGTTGAACATAATTTTTTTCAGGCACTCTTCATGGGGTAAAATTTACTAACAGAAGGCTTGAATAACTTGAGCAGAGGGCAGTAGGGGCCACACAAAAGGAAGGAGTAGGGAATCATGCCTCAACATGGTAACTGTTAGTAAAGGTCAGCTTCCTACCGACAATAAAGTGCAGTCGCTGTATTTATCTGGCAGATCCCTGTGACAATGGCTGGTAATCTACAGATAGCTTTTTAGAAAGGTTTGAGCAGTGGCCTTCATGCAGCATAACTACTATTCTCTAAAAAGTTTCTGTGTTCAGTTCTAACTGAACTGTATTGTTCTGTGCCCTGAACAATACAGCACAGAAGGAACATTAGGAGCCCATAAAATGACATGCAGTAAAAATATAAGCTCCAAAATAAGTTTTAAAGAAAATACACATTTTAATTTTCAAGTTCTGTGGCTGATACTGCATAAAATCATATCTTCTACATTGTCAGTGGGGAACTTTCCCTGAAGGCAAAATTGTATAATCACTCAGAAGAGACACTGCAATCACCTGCCCAAAAATATATGCAAGAACCAACAGAAAGCAAATAACAAGAGGGGTAAAGAAAACACAGACTGATCAAACCTTATTCTGGTGTAGACAAAAATGGACAATGGTCAGGCTATTTTCCACCGTAAGCTAAATGTCATCCATCCTTTGACTTATGCCATGGGTCTTTTTTGCTCACAGTTGACTTAAGACCTCTCTACCTTTGAACCCTCTAGCTTTTATCTGTTTACATTATACTCTCAGTGTTATTCAGGCTTATTTTTTTAGCATGTACATGCACCCACCCAACCAGATACACACATGGACAGAGAAAAATAAGAAAATTTTTATCCTTATAGTATTTTGGCAGCATAATGGGAACAGACAGCAACTACTTTGTGTTACAAATTTGAATGTGAAATTTCAGAAAACCTCCTTGCATTAAAAATGAATTAACTGTGTGATTATTAATTGTGCATATTCCAATCCCTTTGTGCTGTACTGAATGTTTCTTGAATCTCATTTGAATCCTTTGGCTAAGTAATGTGTCAAGGGGGGTACTAGCCTGAATGCCTGGGTTATTTAAAAAGCAGGACAGCACTTCCAGATTAGAATACCAATGAGTGGGGTTAAAAAGGCTCTACTGTAGTTGGAGGGCAGCTCTCAGTCTGAGTAGTACCTGAAAAGGACCTCTATGGACTAATTTTCAGAATCACATTGTAATGTGGGCTCATGTCAATCATCAGAACAGACAGCTTCATCCCATGATATAAACTAGTTATACATTCAAGAGCTGCCAGAGGATCTTCATTAAAAAGGGACTTAGCATTAAAAGAAGAAGGTTGTTTTATTATAATACTTCAAAGACAGTTTTTTGTTTTATATGTTCTCAGAAATCTTTTTTGTTCTTCTTCACAATATCAAAAAAAGTGCCACAGAAGCAGCAAAAACATTAAATATTCCAATTTTTAATGGGAATCAAGGTAGCTTTCTGGTTTAAGGCATTAAAATCATATACATTTTTCTAAATATATTCATGCCTTTGAATAACAAAAAGAAGTCTCTAGATGTAATAGGAGGATGTTTTTAATCTTTTGTGAGAAGGGATTTGCAGAGCTGACTACTCAAGGTACAATATCTACTGGCAAAGTATATCAGTGAGGGCTTTATACATATAAATTTGTATAAAAGCTTTGGGCTATCCACAAGCTTCCAGATACCAGTTAGATATTACAATCCATGTCATTAAAATTTAATATGATTGTGTTAAGAAGAAAACATTAATAATATCCATGTAAGTAAATCATTGACACAGTAATCTAGTACTTCAAGAAACCTTAACAAGGGTTTATCAAAATATAAATAGATAAATGTATCTATTTACCTATATGTGTATCATTTCAAAGAACCTGATTTAAATATAATTTCACAAATCATGCACCTTCTTCCAAGTAGCTGGGAGTATCTTGATCTAAAATTGCTGTTGCCTACCTACTTCATACCAGGATAAATAGTTTATAGGAATCTAACTGAAATGAGGTGTTCCTTTTTGAGCAGATTACTGTGTCCAGTCTAATATGTTTTCTGCTGTCCTTTTAAGCTATAGTACTCATACTCTGCATTATTTTCTGTCCTGAAAAATTACCTCCATTTGCAGCCTTTTCCCTTTTTTTAAAATCAGCTCAACAATCTTTAAAAATAAGACACATTCTTAGTAATAGTAATTCTCAGTTTTTCATTGCACAGCTCTTTCCATTTTCTATTATTACCTTCACAATTATTAGCTAATTAATTATTAACAAGTTAATGAGTTTTTCTATTGCCTTCATTACCATAATATCTAAAACCTCTCAAAATTTCAAAATTTCACTTCCAAACTGCCTGTGAAGCAGGAAATATTGTGTCCACACCATTATATAGATGAGAGACGGAGGCACAAAGGATTTAATTCGTGTATTCACATTTTGTAAGGATGAAAACATTAAAAGCTAATAGGAATGCTTTTAAAACAAAGTTATTTCAGTCATCTTCGGCAAGAAGATTAAGAAACCTAGCACAAAGAGACAGGTAAATTTAACAAGGTTACAGATGAATCAAATTACTAATTAAAATGGAGATGTTCTTGTCTCCTATTTCTCTGGACAGACTACTAGATGTTCCATGTTTATTTTTCACATCAATCAGTTACAACGGGTAACAACAGTAACAGTACATGATACGATAACACAATATATATTGCATTTTTCAGTGATCCCTTCAGATATTTTTTCTGGAAGCAGAATCATTAAAAATTAGTTTCAAGAGCTAGAAAACCCTCCTGGTGAGTGAGCTCTAGCAAACTCACATGAACCCAGGGATATCTTAATTAAAGTCTTTCAGATGCTTGAAGATAAAACAGACATAACAATTCTTGCTCTTTCGGGTTCTTAAAAGAACTCTTTTGAGGCCACCTTCTCTCTCTCTCTGCCACACTGAAGCCTTGAATTACACATAAACACGCACAAAATATCCACCTCAAAAAAATCTCTACAGAATGAGAGCATGACAATTACTTTGAAGTGCTAGCACCTTTGCTAGCCCCTGTCCTTGGAGCAGTTAGCAGTTCAATCTTTGATTTGGCCTTTATCCCTGCCTAACAGGTAAATGGCATTCCAATCCTAAGCCCAAAATACGCACATTTGGAGGACTTGTACGGTGCAGTTCAAATCACTGGCACAGGGCTCTTTAGAGCACTACAGAACCAAGAAATTAAGGGAACAATGAAAGCCTGTGTTGCTGCAACAAATTATATATAAAGGTGGCAATGAACAGGACCATAAAGGACTTGCATACAAAAAATACTCAGTAGGACTGCAGCTGCTGCCAACCATCTGTTGGGCGTCCATACCTCTTGCTAAAATTGTGGAATCTCCAAACATACTCTGTACCTCCCAAAATCAAGACTTAGATTAACATCATCTCATATTCAGCATGCTTCTGAACTGGTACAATAGCTGACAATATCAATCTTGTTTGCATTATTTGGCTCTAGAGAGGGTATTGCAAGATGCTTCATGTCTCAGAGCATGAAGAATTATTTTTTCTAAAAAAGCCTCCTGCAGGGCTAGTCCAACTTTCTATCTTTGTTTTTTTAAAAAAAACAAACTACTATGTGTTGTATAGCTTTATATCCCTCGCAGGGATTTCCAGAGTTTATTCTGGAAGATGACGCTTATTTATTAAAAATTGAATTTTTATTTTTGGTAAACCATGCAGATGTGTGACAGATTCCCATCAAATTATGCATCTGATTACCCTCGACACCTCATTTGAGCTGCAATATATTCTGTGCATTGTCTTCCTTTATGCCCATGCTCAACTTGTCCATCTCTTTGCCATTTTCAATATGCTGATTACACCACCTCAGAGGCTTCAGCACTTTTCAAAATATATAAATCATTTTGCAGGTGACTTCCAAAGAGGCAGCAGTACTAGTAAATTCAAGATTAAACACTATTCTTTTTAGTTTATATTTTGTTTACATTTACATTTTAATATATTTATCCTGAAGATAAAACTTACAAAGCCATTCACCTGTCATCCATGAACCATGTGCTGCAGTCCCTCTGCTTATGGAAAGAGATGAGGCGCAAGTATACAAGGTAACTATTTTGGACCCAGTGAACCATTCTGGAGACAAAGGAGTTAGTATTGTTTATGCCACTAGATTATATGAAATTGTCCTCTAATTTTACCTGTGTCTTAATATTTTCAGGGTTATATTTAGCAGTTTATATTGAGACCTGCAGTCAAAAACATGTGTAAAAATATATTATAGAAAAAAAAAGCTATGCAATCCATCAAGTCTCAGACTCCAAGTAGAGGGAGCACTTAGAGAGAGACTTGAATGAAAGGAGGTTATCAGAATTCTTTGGAAGGGATTTATTGACACCACTCAGAGTGCAACACTGGAAAAGGTCTACATGTTAATAAAAAAGAAAAATCCTCAACTGCTCCTCTGTGCAACACTAATTTACCTAAGGTTTGTCTAAGCTGATGGGTTTCACAAACAGACTGTTATATGACAGCCACAAACCACAGGTTCCCTGGAGTGCATCAATGCCCAGTAAGGAATGCTTTGCTACAGAGAACAAAAACCTCTTTGAGGGAAATAGAGGCAAAAAGTGAATCCAAAACAACCAAAACAGTTACAGGAAAGAGCTTGAGGTAGAAAATCTGACAGGCTTTTTAGGTCCTGCCAAGTCTTAGGTAGCATTTTGTTCTGCTCAAAAAGGACTGAGAAAGGGATAAAGATCCTGTAACATCCATGTTATAGTAGTAGACATTAATCAATTTTACAATGGCAGCATTATTAAAATCAAGTACTTTTTATGGTTTATTGCAAATAAAAGCAGCTTTTGTCAAAACAGCTTCAAAGAAAGTGGCAAGCTGACCCATTCATGAAATGAGGGTCCTAGTTCTCAGGTAGCTGAAAATTCTTAACATCTTTCAACAGCAGCTATAAAAGATACATATAATATCATAAGACTATTACTTAATTAGCATTTTGTATTGAAGAATGTGGAATGATCCTCATTTTATATATGAGATCAAGAGATTGCTGTTAGAGTTATCTTCATACAACATGAAATTAGCGGAAAAAAATATGACTAAACCAGTAATATCCAATTATGTGAAAGTTCAAAATAAAAATATATTGAGGTGGAATTGGTCTTAAATTTTTATGCTTTAGTTAAATTTTCATTAAGAAAACAAAACCTCAAATCATACATCTCAGAAAATCCACTCAAGCTTCCAAAGACATGTACTTTCTAAAGAGTGATAGACACTTCAGTAGCTGCAAATATCTTTAAGTAATGAGCCCATTTTGTCTACAAATGGATTAAAGGGTTTTTGAGAAACATTGGGAAAATAATCATCTGAATGAAGCCGTTTTAAGAAAAAAAAAAAGAGGGGGGGAATGTTGTCCATATTTTTACATTGTTGTTCCACTTCACACTATGTAGGGAATATTGAGTTTCTGCCATAATTCCTCATTTATGTGAATTTAATAAGTCTTAGTGTTCTTGATATTATGCTTTACTACTCTGAGCCTATTGATGCATTTCCACCAAATCCTTTTCTGTGTCCTCTTTTGGAAAATCTTTAGAAAAGCTGTGACAGCAAATGGGCGGGGGGTGGGAGCAGGGAGAGGAATAGAGGAGAGAAAAAAAAAGAAAGGAAAAAGAAAAGAAAAACCAGTCTTGCAGATCTTAGACTATTTTTTTTTCAAAGGCCCGTAGCCATCACCACACCAGAGAACCTCACACAGATTTTTATTATTTTTTTTTTCAGAAAATGTTTTAACACCAGGATTTGATGTCTAGTCTCTGCTTCACAGGCATATCTCTTTAAAGGAGACTTTCCTCTCTATCATTAATGTGTAAGTCAGTCAGTCAGACCTTTTTAATAAGCAGTTGAAGAGCCACTGTCTTTAGCACATGAAACTAACAAAAGCCTCATTAGTCAAATGAACAAAGAATAGTTTGAATATCAATGTATTATTTTAGAGGAAAGCCTCCAAGAGAATCTCAATGCAATCCTTTTTACTGGAGTTTCTCCTGTCCAAATTTTAATGTTTTGGACCCTACCTATAAAAAATTGATGAGCAAAGAAAGCTGTTAAAAGATGACACCCATTGCATGTCATTTTTGCAATGTGTCACTGCGTTTGACAATACAAGAAGTAGATAACAGGCCTTTTAAAAAAAAAAAAAACAAACTTGTCCAACACAACTGGTTTTTTCTGCTCTGTCAAATGATCTGTTGCATAAATAACCTTGCATCAATTAACAAGGTTATTTAAGTGACCTCTGAGCAGAAGAATAGGGCATCAAAACTGTACAAAATTTGACGAAAACCTCTTGTTCATGCCACAAGGAAAAGTAAAATCTCTACTGGGAATGTCTATAAACAATTTGGAAAAAAAGTCACAAATGTTCTGTATAAAGATTTCATGAAACTAAATTCAGAGACAACAGCAAGTCAGATTCTTAAGTATTTATTAAAAGAAAGGAAAAAAATCTGAGCAATTACTCCACAAAGATAGTGCACAATGTGTTTTGTTCATACACTAGAAGGTATAATTTATCCACTTTTGTTGAGCAATGCTCACAAAAAACACTGGAAGTTCTATACAGCATAAACATACAGAAGGTTCCTACAGAACCAAGCAACTTGGCACCACAAGCTTTCCTTTCACTCCTCCTAGACTTACCATGCAAATCCAGGTAACTCAATGATAAAACATTCTTTTTTATTGGAATGGCATAATTAAAAGGGCTAGATGGATCCATCTATTTTCCAGCCAGAGGTGGTACAATAATTGGTTCTTATCAGTCTTGTACTAAATCACAGACGTGTGGTACCTGGCATACCTGCCTATTAAAATCCTGCACAATGTAATCAGCATGTTTCTCTCAAAATGCAGCACTATTCTTCCAACAATATTCTGTCTCAAAACAGTGTTGTGAATAACTTCATACAGAAATTGAGGAGAAAAAGCTGCAAATGGACATTAAATTTTATGTCAGATAATAATTACAACTAAACATTTAAAACACTTGGGGAAATGAATACATAATAATTATTCATTCAGACATGTTGTTAGGCACTAAAATCACAAGTGCTTTCAACCTCCAAATTGTGCCTTTAAGGCATATTAACATAGGTTGAAGGGGTTTGTCTTGATGCTATGACATAGAACAGCAACAATTAGTACCAAATCTTGCAGGTACAGGATGAAACTAGATGAAATCTGTTGCCATATCTGACTATTACTGCAATTCCACAGCAAGACTCAGATACAGAGAAAAGAGCAAGTGGGAAAAGAATTCTGAAGTGATTCTAGAAACAAATAGTAAGAATGGGAAATTGCAGAGTTCTTTCTTAAAGTAACAAAAGTGTTGACTAGAGAACTTTCAGACAAAACACATTGGAATTAAGGAGTACTTCTGATACAGAATTGCAGAAAAGCCTGCCCTATAAAGGTCAAGAAAATATAGCACTAGAGGTGGTTAGAGAACTAGCTTGGATATCTGACACAAAGGTTACTTGCAGGGATGTAGGGAGTTGATAAGTGGGATGCCGTGAGCATTAGAATTTGCACTGTTGGGTTTGTTTGGGGCTTTTTTCTTCTCCTTTATGTATTGATGACCTGGCAGAAGAAATGTGAAGAAAGGTGAGACAGTTTTTGCTGACACAAAAATGGGCTGGGGGAGTGAGTCAATACAAAAGTGAAAAGCAATATAGGTCAGAAAGTCTTAGGACAAACTAGGAGTCCGAATGGATAAAAGTGAGTACCAAAAGTCAACCTAAAAATCATAAAATAATGAAGCAAGAGAAGAGAAACAGGAGATCAAAGTTAATTTTCTTTTCAGAGAACTCAATAGGGGTATGATAAAATAGAACATACCGTGTTTCTATAGCATTATATGCATTATTGGTCATGTTGTTGTGATTCACCACAGTTAAAAGGCAAAATAAATTCTGAAATGGTTAAGCAGCAGAGGTGAGTCAAGGAAAGCACTCTGTAACTAGGAAGCAATTTGGCTACTGGGATAACACCAGTAAGTCATGGTATCAGAAAACAAAGCATAGTTTAGAGTTGCTGAATATAAAGCAAAGGAGAGCAACTTTACGTGGTAAGACTGGGATATGGAAAGTTTGATTATTTATAAAGCTAAGGGAAATTTTGTGGCCTTTTTCAAAAGTGAAGGCAATTATGAAGAAACTCTATTAAGGTACACACAATCCTGAAGGGAACAGAAAGGAGAGATGCTGCAGGCTATCTGAGCTTGTGTTAAATAGAAGTACAAGGGGTTATGAACTTAAGCTGGGGGGAGAATTGGACACTAAAAGAATTTAGGTAGAGTTTCCTTGCACTGCTGCCCTTAGTGAAATAACCTACCAAGGCCAGACATTGTAATAAGCAGTTTACAAAAAGAAATATTGGACAAGTATACTGTGGTGTGACTGTCCATTTAAAGCAGTAGGGCAGCTCCATGAGGGTTTTCTGCCCTCAGTTTGTCAGAAACTCTCCCAACTTTGCAAAAGTTTTAAGGCACTTAGTACCCTTTTGGGAAAGATATAATTAAATGGGATAAAATGCTTGAATTCTGAGTACACGATTCAAAAGTATGAGTGTACAATAAGAATATTACCATGCACCATATAATACAAACCATAGAAAAAATTACATTTTATATTAACTTAATTTCTAATGGTACGTACCAGGATGGAAAGTACTAGGGACTGAGAACTCCTGGTTCTTAGAAGGGGAACAACTTAGGGATTGACATGTTTAAAAAAAAATTTACAGTCTTTTACATTCATATTCCTTAGGAAAAACACTTTTGAGGTTAGGAATACAACCCTCAGTTTCCTTATCCAAATTTTCCTAGGTATCCCTCCCATTACTACCATGATTAGGACAGACAGAATCTATTCACAAGGTGCTAACTAAACAACACCTTTTTGATTCCTAACAACATATCATTACCTTAAATCTAATACTGCATGCTAGCTGTTCTAAAAACAAATACTAGATCCTTCTCTTAGTTTCCTCCCTCCCAAAGATGAGTCTTTTCAACATCTCAGTTTTATCTAAAGCTCTGTGAAATCACATGGTCATTCAGGCTGTAAAAGACTTCTATATAATCAAGCCCAACCGCTAACCTAACACTGACAAGTCCACCAGTAAACCATGTCCCCAGGTGCCACATCTACATGTCTTTTAAATACCTCCCTGGATTGTGAAAGACACTTTCCTGGACAGTCTGTTCCAGTGCTTGACAAACATTTCCACAAAGAGATTTTTCCTAACATCTAACTAAACCTCCCTTGGCACAACTTTGAGTCCATTTACTCTCGTCCTATTTCTTTTTACCTGAGAAAAGAGACCAACCCCTGCCTGGCTACAACCTCCCTAAAGGTGGTTGTAGAGAGCAGTAAGGTTCCTCCGAGCCTTCTTTTCTCCAGACTAAACAACCCCAGCTCCCTTAGCTGCTCCTCACAGGCTTTGTCCTCCAGACCCTTCCCCAGCTCCATTGCCTTTCTCTGGACACACTCCTGCACCACAATGTCTTTCTTGTGGTGAGGTGCCCAGAACTGGACACAGCACTCAAGGTGTGGCCTCACTGGTGCCCCCTCACCAGGGGAGCAATTACTGCCCTGGTCCTGCTGGCCACAATATTGCTGATAAAGGCCAGGCTGCCACTGGCCTTCTTGGCCACCTGGGCACACACTGGCTGATGTTCAGCCACCGCCAACTAGCAACTCCAGGTCCTTTTCCACCAGGCAGCTTTCCAGCTGCTTACCCTGAGATGCAAATGGAGTGTCCAACACTGGCAGCTAGGCATTAATGTGGATTTCACACTGCCCTACTGTTAATGTTTGTGATATCCCCTTGTCTAAATATCCTCACATAGCCAGCACTGGAGACTGATGAAAGATACTGAGGCACATAGATCTTTGGGGCTAACACAGTACATCTACTCTTACATTCTGACATATGCCAGAGAATTCCCTTTGTTTTATTATAGAATTCAGAAATGAAACACATTTTTAGCACTGCACTTCACGAACTTCTGACAGCATTATACAGGGCTTGAACATACTGTTGGTGGATTTTAAAATCAGAGAACTTGATCTGTTCAAGAGAGCATTTTTCTAACAGGACTAACAATTCAGAAAAATAATTTTAGACCAAATCCAGGCTAACAAGAAAGCACCTGTCCTTTATGGCCTTTATTTAAAATAGAACAATGTAATCCCAGAACACCAGCGCCTGAAAAACATCTACAGTAGAAACTTTTTATAATAATTTTAAAAGGAAAATTATCATAAATTATCTTTGTGCCCATATTAAACAACGTAGGCATTCAAATTAAAGCTTTGTTACTGACTTCAGTAAAACTATTGTTTGTTACAGGTAAAATCATCTGCTGTGAAATACCATGTTTCAGGACCACCCACAAAATTGTGTGTTTAGAGGGTATTAAGCCTGAGCTTTACAATTCATGTGCTCCAACTTAACATGGAAAGTTTAAGTTCTTACAACTGGACACACTTCATTATCATTATAGTAATGCATTAATTATTTGCTCCTAACGAATGACAAACTGTCAGGTTTGCTACAGTGCAAAGCTGAAGAGAAGAAGTGACTATATTTTTCTCAACTACCAACTACAAAACAAACCCCACCAAGTATTGAAATGGAAAATGCACTCCCTAAACATTTCAAAGCACTGAAAAATTGTCTTTGTCTATGATTTCATTGATTTTTCTGAACGGCAAAGTTGTCAGGAGACCACTGAAGAGACTTCTTGAATCATCCAGCACTTTACCTCCCAATCACAAAATACTCTCATTTCCTAAGTCGATTTGGTTAGAAACTCAGGTTGCTAACAAGTCATTTGGAGAGAGGTCTTGTTTGAAAAGGGCTTAAAAATAAACTATATGAACATATGCTGTCTATTAAGTAATAAAAACCCACATGACACACAGTTAAACTTATACCATGCCCGTTTTGTTGTCTGTTTAACAAAAAAAAAAAAAAATTAAAATACTTGGACCAGTTTTAAGGGATCTCTCACAAAGGTGTTCAATTGTAAATGTAATTAACAAACTGGACTAGTCTTTCTATAACTTTGAGCCTTTTACTCCATCCTCTTGATATACATCACCACTCTGATGATTCTTTGTACACTCCATTTCATACTACCGAGAAGAAATTGCTTAAGTAAGAAGGTCTTTAAAAAAAAAAAAAAAAAGACATTCATTAGGACCTGGACTAAGATCTCAAGTTCACACAGACCACATCACAGATCTACTTAATGGCTACTTTAGTTCTCTATAGACAAATTTCAAATCTATTGAAAAGGTTTTCATACCTCATTATCATTTATCTAAGCACTCCTTTACCGTCGAATTTATCTCCACGATATCAAGTAGAGCTCAGAATTAAGAAGGTTTAGTTACAAAAATGCCAAGAGCAGAAAGCTGACACATGCTATGCATCTATGCATATTGTAATGAATGACCTACTTTAAAATGTGTGTATATGTTAGTTCCTACACCATTTTACTGGTTATTCTCTACAGAAATTTGAGTCCTTAACTTATCACGAAGGAAGCCAAACTGCATGTGTTCATTTTCAAGGAAGATGTAGATGGATGGCTGGTGCATATTTTTGTAAAACAGAAGAACAAAGGAGAGCTGAAGCAAATGGAATAAGATTAATCTTAAAAAAAAAAGGTCTATATTGCTGAATTATAGCACCACAATTCTCCAATACTTGGATATGCACAGGTGACAGCTACAGTCTTTTTTTCCTACGAACACCTAAAAAAAAGAAAACAAAACAAACACCCCAAAGCAAAACAAACAAAATATCCCAAACCATCCTATCCAACCAACAAACCACCAAAAGTACTTGTAATTCAGATGTCAAAAACTATTTATCTTCACAGTTCATGTAACTTTTGGGGTAGATTTGGCTGTCTACTCAGGGCATACCTTCCAGAAACAGAGATTATATTACTATCTGATTTTTAAATAGATATCATCTAAATTACTACATTTTAAAATGAGGTCGCTTTTTGAGACAGTGTTTCAGACTGGTGAGTCCATTATGCAATTGTGCAGCTTGGTAGCTACTATCAGGATGAACTTTGAAAAGCAGTTAGAATTTAAAACTTTACTTTCAAATTTATTTCATAGTTTAGCTTTGAGAGAAAGTGTTTTTCTCTATAGGAATTCTCAGACAGCTGTGCTGAGCAAACTAGGTGCTTCTTCCTTTCAAGTTAAACCCTTTAGATTACTTTAACACAGCTCTTTGTGGTTTAATTTATCATATGTCCTGGCACCATTTATCACTAAATGCAGAATGATGAAGAAATGGCTCTATTAAAATGGAATAACTACTGAATTAAAAAGCTGTTAAATGAGTTGGAGTGCAGACTCCTGTTAACAATATGTGGGAAGAGTGTTTGGCTGAAATAAATTACTTTCACAGTAATAATTTGAGAAGTGCACCTTTGGAGAAACATGTTCAAAAATTCACATCTTGATTTCCTGACTAAAATCACATTCACCACTAATAATATTTTTAAATTAGCTTCATAGCTAAGGTGGAGAAAAAATTAGTCTCAAATACTTTGGTTCAAAACCAAAATACTCTTTATTAAAAAAGCTATGAATGGCAGTTTTTAAAATACACATGCAAAATAAAATAGCTGATTCCAATTAAGATATATTTCTCATGCTTACCCTTAACTTAAAAAAAAAAAAACTTTTACAATCTTTCAATGTAGTCTGCCTTATAAACTTGTAAATAATATATAGCCCTGTAATTCAGAGTAGTCTGCATTGTAACTCCAAAAATCATAAACAGTCAACTACCTGATGAGTCGAAATATACTTTCATTTTATTGATTGAAATAGAAAAGGTAGGTAAGAGAAAGTACTGAATAGATAGTAAGTTCATAATTGACATGTTTCAGATATAAAGCATTTTTTTCATATTCTAAAAAAATGCTGGATTCAACAATTTATAGGTTGTTATTAATAAAACCAGCCCATTTCCAAACAATTTAGTGCTGTAGATCACTGCCTTCTTACTCTTGTGCTTAATCAACACAGTTCTTGTGGTTAACAGCAGCATTTACTCAACCCTTATTAGGAAATTATTTAGCTCAATAAAAGGAAGTGTCCATCTATCACTCATGGCCCTCTCATACACTGATTGATTTCACTGGAAGCAAAAATAATTTCCCAGAACTCACGTGCATCATCTCACGCCTTTGAAACAACCTGCTAAGGGATATCTTATGGTCATAGAGTGGTATCTTTATGGCTTTAAGAGCAGATTTTATTTCTGTGAATGGTTACTAAAAAGCTGCATCCTGACTCAGTCTGTTTTCAGGCTCTACTGTGGCACAGAATACAAAAAATAGTTATAACGCACATCTCTGTCAACTTTGCCAGCACCTTGTGTGGACAAATATCATGCATGAGATGTCAGTGCAAAGGCATGTCATGATTACTCACTCCCAGACATCCTAGAAAAAGTTAGCCATCTTACAAAAGCAAAAATCATAATGACCAGAAGGGCCACTGTATTTAGTACAAGCCAATAGATTTACACTGAAATGACAGAACATGTTACCTGAACATTAGACAGCTTTATGGACCAGACAGTAATAGAGTGATTGCAAGACACACACAGTATTCCTAAAGGAAACCCAAATGGAGGGCCTTTGCGCTTCTCATCAAAAACTGAAAACGATTGTTAAGTTTACCTCAAACCCTTGTGTATTTTATCTATCAGAAATACACAGGCCATAAAAAACACAAGGATTCTTTTCCATTTCAGACTTGGTTGGCAGAAAAAACTCATTTTTACCTCTACAGACTGTGTGATTGCCAGGCCTGTTGTGAAATCCAGGGCAGAGCTATATACATTGACCTTTACACTTGCCATCCATAGTCATCTGCATATATACCATCTTGCTTCCTTTTGCGTGTACAAGAACAGAAGGAGTAAGAATAGTAGTGCAGTGACCCACTTTCATACATCCTTCTTTAGCTTTAATATACTGCAACTTTCCCCCCCTACGCTAACTGAAGGCCCCTTCATGGTTGTATACATTCATCTTGTTCTCTCCTTTGTATACACACAGTACTGTGTTCATCTGGTCCAGCACAGTAGCTAAGTCCACCTGCCCTTGCTCCTTTGCCAGCTAAAGCTCCATCCATCTGTCTAGATGGGAATTAATACAGAAGAAAAAAAATTCATAGTTTCTTTCATAGTTAACTTCAGCAGTGTTGAAGTTAAAAGGGCCTTGACGCTCTGGGCTTTTTTAAGGGTTTTTTGTGTGTGGTTTTGTTTGTTGGAACCCTGGGTTTAGAGAATTTAGGTTTCCAGGATATAATAATATATATATGTGTAACAATATGGAGGATTTTGGGTGTGGTTTTGTTCTTCTTTTCTCCTTCTTCTTCACAAATCTGGGTGTTCTGGTATTGGGTCAAAAAACCCGCAGTGCGGTTCATGAATAGTTAGTTATTGGATTATAAGTAAAAACAAATTACTTGGTATTTCATAATCGGGTGATTTGGACCCTAAAAGGCCTTGAAAGTTAGAACTCATGGCCATTTTCCACTTTGTTGACTTGGAGGCACACTCTGTGCAGCTGTATTATAGATAACAAATTATAAACATCCATTAGAAAAAAGTCAGGCATCTCCTACATTTCAATCCTAACTCTGAGTAAAAGAACTCGCAATTCAGAGGCAAAATGAAAATAGAGGAATCAACATTTGTTATTGTTGGGTCAAGGGTTTTTTTCAGAAAACTATAAAACTGGCAAGTAAAGAAGTGAATGTTACCTTCAGCTGAAAACTGTATTTAAGCATGAAAGATACACTCCATACAGTCTCTTCTGCCATGTTACCATGGATAAAATGTAGTATGAATTTAATCTCAAGTGGTTTTGGTTTTTTAACAAGTAATAGAATTTAACTTATTTTCCTTTATAATAGTAAGCAGTTGCATAATAAAATACATTAATTATGAAATATATCTGCTAAAATAACTGCTTCTTAGAGGTTTTACCACATTTGTAACACAGCAAATGTATCTTTATTGGTACTCAAGTTATACCATACAGCATAGCCGCTCTCAAAAATGCACAGAAAATTAAAGGGTTTATTACTTGGAATGGTATCTTAAACAAATGTGAGAGAGTCTCTGTTCCACAAGTAACAGAATCACTGAATCATCAGGGTTGGAAGAGATCTGCAAGATCATCTAGTCCAACCATCAACCCAGCACCACAATAATCACTCCTAAGCAATATCCCCAAGTGCCACATCCAGGCACCTCCTGAACACTTCCAGAGAAGGTAATTCTACCTCCTTCCCAGGCTACTTATTCCAATGACTAAATACTCTTTCGGTGAAAGGTGGATTTCCTATTAACTAGTATGAACCTCCTCTGGGGAAAAAAACTTCAGAAATTGTCAACTGATTATCGCAAAATTTAATCTAGACATGGAGATTTTGAGGGAATATGGTTTCTTATTTGTACGATGGGAAAAGGTGGCCAGGCAGAGAAGAAACCTCTCCTCAGTGCACAGCTGAGGACAAAGCTGAGGGAGGATCAAAGATCAAAGTCTGCTCCCAAGGCTCCAAGGGAGGGCTGCCACCCCCTCTGCACTGTGCACAGGAGTAGGAGATCTTGACCAGCCCTGAACTATAGATCAGGACCCACAAGTTCAGTGCTCATGCAGCCCCATCAAGTTCTGATGCCCTTCACTTGAAATAAATAATTAAATTAAATAGTATAAAATTTGCTGCTTTACCTGTTCTCTTATATTTGGCTCTGGAGATTCCTACAGATTCAAAATGGATTTAGGGAATAATTATAAACATTTAAATGGCTGTCATTCATCAACACCAAAAACGGAACTGTCAAATCCTAAACCCTGTGTAGCACAAATGTTTTGAATGGAGGAGTTCTTACAAATGCTCTACTGGGCATAACGAAATGTCTTAAGCAGGAACAAACAGACTAAGCTACTGAACTAAGAGCAAATGGGAAAATGCCCGGTTTTAGAGCAGGCAGTAGTTTTAAGCTAAATTCGTTAAGGAACGTACTTTAATTAAATAAAAGAAACAACCCTGAGTATTTTACTGACTTTCTATTTCTTTAAACTTTCCCTTATAAATATTTCTTTTTAAATAAATACAACATTTCACTTGCACTAATAATTTTGATTTCTTTTTTCAGAGTTTTCAGCCATTTTTTTATTTGGGTTTCTTTTTTTACATAGATTTAACCACACTTCTCAATGTTTGGGAAAAAACACTCTGAACAATAACTTCCAACAAAACATGTAATTCCTTGACAGAGAATCCAAACAAACCCGAACAGCTCAGAAAGAACACAGCTTTTTAATAGTTAATATTCCATCCATTTAATATCTCTAATTATTTTCCCTCTGCAGCTTTGATGGGTAGTTATAGCCTGGAATAAAAACACTGTGGTAAGGACGACTGCACAGCAAGGTTAAGTGCCTTCTTGTCTTCAGTACCAATAATTACCTTTAAAAAAAAAAAAAAAAAAAAAAAGAAGCTGTTTTCAGGTTTGACAGTTAATTTACTAATGAGTACGTGGACCCAATTTATAATAAAGCAATATTGACCAGAAATAATCCCGCATTGGTACTCATTCGAATTATTTTATTGTTCAAGTCTCCTATTAAGTAAATTGGGAAAGATTAATTTTGCAAGATGGATTGTCAGAGGCTGCTGCATAAACTAGATACATGTCAGCACTAAGTTTAATTATTGATCACAATACAATAGTGCTGAGTATTCCAATCCCCAAACAGCTTCCAGTAACTATCAGCAGATTCCAAATATAGAAACTGAAGGGAAAAAATTTGATTGCAGATGACTACATTTTAAAATAAATAAATAATTCATTAGCACCCAATAAAAAATTAATTTTAAAGTACAATTCAGATCACTCACTAGATCATATAACTAGTAATCAGAAAATGAAAGTGCCTCCTTTCATGTGACAAACTCTAATGAAGTAGCATAATGTGCTTTTGATCAGGGTATTCCTATGATTCGCCAGTTCTGGAAGAGAAATTATAGCTTGAAATGGAGGTTGGGTGGAGCAGAGTCCCTCATTACAACCCATCTCGATGCAAAACAAATGTAAATATTGCAGGATGTACAGTGAACACTGTACTTACAGAAATACATAACAGGAAAGATGTGAGGGTGCATCTTTGGAAAGAAACCCATTTTCCAGCTCTAATTAAGTTCTATAACAGTAGAAAGCAGTCTAACAGGACAATTCCAATGCTTTCTAGAAGTAGTCAACAGTGGATAGTTTTCCTTTTAATTTTAGAAAGTTCAGCAAATGGACATGAGAAAGGCCTATCTATTTGAGATTTTGCACCTAGTCCTTAAAAATCTCTCTGGAAAAAAAAAGGGGGGTGAAGTTACAGCCTGATGAAACTCAGTCAAGTTACTTTGTGAAGAGTTCTAATTCCAGGGTAGCAAGTGATGATGAGAGTTGTCTTAGATACAGGAATCAGCAGATAGAGGTGTACAAAAATGTACACAGATATATATATATATATGTGTGTGTGTGTGTGTGTGTATGTATGTATAGTAGCAGGAAAGATGGAAACGGCATACAAATTATTTTTTTAACACAATGTCAGATATTAATACAGTATTGGTATGGTCATTGTAAAGCAATTTTCACTGTTTAATTCTGTACAGTTACTGTTTAAATTTATAGATTTTATTAACTTTCATACAAATAACATTAATGAAACCACTGTTTTTCTAGTGAATTTTAGTGTGCATCCTGAAAACTTTTCAACTTCTTCTGACCTTTTAAACAATAATTTCAGAGTATAACTCTGCTTTATTTACAGCAAAACTAATTTTCCAAGCCAGCATCCAATATCACAGAGAGTCCAAGTCCACTTTGACATTATCATCAGAAACTTAGTAGAAACCATTCAAAGGTAATTTCAAGATTATTCAAAAAATAAATGAGCCCTTCCAAGATTTTTTTCTTTTTTTAAAGCAGCTACAAAGTTTTAAATTTTACCCACTGTTACACATATCGATGTTAACTCATAAATCTGGGCTTCATCCAACACCTGCTGAAGTCAACAAAATTGCCCCCTTGACTTAACCATGTGCTGGATCACGTCCTTTGTGACAATTATAACACACTTACCAAATGTTACATCCCCAGACCAGGAGCGTTTTTAATTGAGCTTTAAAAGTTTTTATTAAACTCTTGCTATATTCCAAAAGACCAAACACAGCTTGCCACCGAGCCCTTCTCCTGGAGAGACTCCCAGGAGCACTAAACTCTTCTGATGAGTCTAAAGGAATGCTTGGCACAATCACTGGTTTTCACAAGGTCTGTGACTGCCTTTGGCAGCCATTGAGCACCTTTCAGCATAACCTGCTCTAGCATTGCTATGCCAGTTTAGGAGTATTCCACTAGCTCAGAGAAATGAATTCCTTCTAAAAAAAAAAAAAAGCTATTAAAAACTTCCTTACTATATGCCCTAAATCCATTTGAAGTGTAAAAGCAGCATTCTACTGGCCCTTACACCCACAGCCGCTTTTATCTGGGGAAAGACATGGGTTCTCAGCCATTCCTGATGCTACTGAAGCCTGGATACAAGGTAGACAAAATTCTTTCAATTGTGGGTTGTTAGTAGCAGTCCGTTCAATTCCCTCCTCTAGTTATAGCAGGTTATAGGCAGAGTGGCAAATGTCAGCACTAAAAAAACACCAAAAAACAACAAAATAAAAAGCACACAAGCAAACAACCCAACCACTTCAAAATCAGGTTACAGAAGATGAAGACTACAGAGTTAAGAGAATCTTTTACATTTGTCTAGGTATTCAGGAAAATTATTTTAAATTATAAATTATGTTAAATACAAAAGGTATTTCTTAAGATGCCTTCTCTACAAAACATTATTTTTCAGACTAGGTAGTCAGCTGAAATAGATTAAAGCATCCCTTCTGTCATCTCACCCCCAACACTTCTGTGAAGACCTAAGAACTTACTTAATTTTAAGCATATATGAAGTCCAGTGGGGAAAAAAAAAGCGCTCTCACTTGCTTAAAGGTTGTGTATGAATCTTTGCCATATTAAAAACAGTCTTTTGAAGTCCCAGTAGCGTTTTCCAAACGCCACAAAACAACTTTTAGAGATGCATTTTTCACCTTAACTCGGTTCACTTAGTGTACACACAAAGGAAGTCTGTTTATATCCCAAGAGATTGAGAACACACAAAATAATTATTCACTGACAAGACTGTAATCTAAACCTCACAGATGAAGGCAGATGTTTTCAGCAGGAACTATATGGAAAAAAAAAAAAAACAGTCCACAATCAATATTATTCTTTCATATTATTATTATTCCAATAATGCCTAGAGGCTGACAAATGTATGGGAATTACCATGACAAGCTTGTGTTTACAAACCACACCATGATACTCTGGCCTGGAAAATCACCATGGCAGCTGTGCCACCCAGCTCTTTATTCATCTGTCTGCCTCTCTCTGATTGTGAAAGGATGCCTCTAACACAGTAAAAACCCCTGGCTTTTCTCCACACTAGTCCCTTTGCGGGAACCAAATTCTAGGTTTTCATCATTCCAGTAGGTCCTGTGAGATTTGATCCTGCAAATGAAGGAGCTTTGCTTCATGACACTTAATGCCTGCCCATTGGGCCTCAACATCAGGAGGGCTGTGAAACTTCTGACAGTCAGATCAATATTTTTGTTGTTACAGATAAAAAATGGACTGGTACTGCCCTCCAGCAGCCTGGCTGCCAAGTCTGGGAGGCAATAGTGCCATGGGTTGGAAAGTTATTTTTAACCTTCTGCATTAGGTTTAGAAGAAAAAAGATTTCAACTACAAATCAAGTAACAAGTGTTTAGCAACTATTGGACAATAGCCTACCAATGAAGACGTGCCTTCTCCCCAGAAAGGGGATTTTGCCATTTCCTGGGGTTCTGAGCCTCGTCACTGCCTTAGAGGCATATGGAAAAATTGCACCCTAAACATGGCAGCAACCCCAGTGTAAAGTGGCAAAGGGGGAGACTTGCAGCCAGTACTGCAGCATGTGAGGAGTCCCCAGCCTGCCTCAGGCAGTGCTGGCAAGAAAGTGATATCATAGCTGATCATGAATTCTTGTATGAAAGGTTATCAACCCTTTATTCCTGCAAAAAATACAGATTTGAATACACAACTAAAGTTTATCAGAAATCAGATTCAAAAAGGAACTGCATGAATTTCATGCTAAAATCCGTAAATGTCTAATCAAAATTTGAAAATTTGTTCATTTGTAAAAGATGTGAAATATCAGCAGTTATATAGAACAGTTAAAAACAAGTCAATAAAATATAAATGCGTTCAAAATCAGTTTAACATGATGAGAATTTACTTTTGCATTAGGTTCAAGTCTTATCTTAAACTCAAAAATAAATAGCCAGATTTAAACTGCTTTTTCCCTACAAGCCATCCAGAAATGCATACTATTAATGTGTGAAAAAGTAAAAGTAATTACTTCTAAATATGCTGTAAACATTTTATTCTTCTCAACTACGAAAAGCAAGAACTTCAAATACTTTCACATAAAATTAAATGGTCAAGATTTCAGCCCATACAGCTCACACCTGAAAGCCAGTGTTGACTTTTATCATTGCTCTCACTCAAAACAAAGCATCTTTAAGGAAAAAAGAATGAAAGTGGTCACTTTCACCTTTACCAGAATCAAGGGCACCAAATGAATGGCTTTGCAGGGGCTCCAAGACTGGTAAAATTGGCCTTACCAAGATTTTTTTATTCACTATATCTCTTTATTTTTTCCTTCAAATATGAACAAACTAAAAAATCCTACATGGAGGAAAATGATGAAATCAACCCAGAGAGAGTCATGGAGAGCAGCTCAGAGTTAAATAATGGAACAGCTTTGTGGTTACCATTCACACAGCTCTCGGAGTCGGGGCTATCAGGCAATGAAGTAGAATAATGAAGCTACTCCTTCAGATAAGAGATCGGCTTTATAAATATGATCTTTTGTACAGCAGCTGTAGAACTGTACACTTGAAAATAAGCTCGTCATAACTCTGACAGCAGGTGAAGTGGCTCAGGTTTGTGTATGCTTATGAGTTTCTGGGAATATTAGTAAGTTTACAGCAATAAAAACAGAACAAAGAAATTTTTCAGGAGAAAAAGCTTGCCAGTGCATAAGAGCTGGTGGCTGAATGAATACATACATGGTCAGCAGCCGGTTATATGCATGTGGCTTAGAGAACAGGGTTCACAACCACCATTTCTAAAAGCACAGGGTATCTTTTTGCTTACAGGGTAGAAACATCCCTTCTGTAACAGCAGCATAGGAGTATATCCTCCTTCCAAGCTAGCACTAGGCTAACAGGGCAGTACCTAATGAAATACATAAATAGATCTGACATCCTGTCCGTGGGGAACCACTGGACAGTACCAAAGCCATAAAATATGGTATTATGTGCTCAAACACTATGTGGATATGCAACATTGAAAAATTTGCCATGTGTTAATACCAGAACAATATTTGCATGCATACTGAGCAGTGTGTTTTTATTTCCAGTTGTCTCATAAATAAATTCCTAAGAAATAGTGAGAAGCTGTTCTTGAAAATTTTGATGTACATTAATATGTAGTTCTTTAAAGTCTTATCACACAAATTTAATTGAACAATTGTTTATTTCTTTTTTCAGGGCATGGGAGTATTTATTTTCTGGTTTGGTGGGTTCATTTTTCTAGTTTAAAAAAAATAAATGACTGCATTCCCCAAGTTTCTGATATACGTGGTTTTGCTTTTCTTAAAAGACTACTTCAGTTCTTCTATTGATAATATCCACAAAAAAAAATAAAATCAAAAAATCCTTTTGCATTATTGTGATTACAAAAAAATAATATTTTCTAGCCACTGCCAGTCAAGTAAGTTCACCACTTCTCACTTCATAGACTGAATATTCAGTTTTAGCATAAGAAGGTTTTGCTTCTTCTGTCACTGCAACCCTGAAATCAATGTTGTTGCTGCAGGTGGCAGAAGCAATGGGAGCAGCAAAGCCACCAGCACTGTCTACACATAAGGTGGGTGCTAGGGAGGCTGGAAGAAGCATCAGCAGGAGTGTGTGCTACGGGTAGAGAGCTCTAAAAAAGCTTTAAAAAACTAGGAATACAGCAACCAATTTTGCAGACACAAAGAGGAGAATGTTATGCATCAAGTGTAAAAAATTTGAGGTTTCAGAGATAGGAAAACAAGAGGTAGTTGGAAAAATACACTACATGACTGCATGGGAAGGATGGATGTGGTCCAAGGGCTGGATATTAGAGCAAAGGAGACACAGATCATGTCTTTTCCTCTACCATCCCTTTACTGACTGATTTTTAGAAAAGAAACAGTCTATTCTTATGTGTACTCATTTTTTCTCTTGTCCACCTCACCTATTTGGATAAAAAATTCTCTGTGACAAAGATTGCTCTTTCTTGAGTATTTGTGAGAAACTCAGCACGTGAAATTTCAGTGTCTTCAGAGTCTCTGAAGTACAACAATAATATAAATGATACAAAATATGAATTATACAAAAGTTACATTTCTTATTATCTGTTTATTTTTGCCTAAGAGCCCTGAGATATTTTCTGACCAAGTAAATTTTAGATCTTAGTGCAATAAATAAAATTTACTCCACTGAATAAATAAATTTTAATTTCTATCACAATACAAAACACAGAGTATGTTTTATACATATACAGAACAATTCCAAAGGCTCCCTTAACTTTCAATGGAAGACTCTTGTGCTTCCCTTGAGTCTCTAAAAGTGTTCTCTATCTAGTTTTGAAGAAAGAGACAGAGAAGTCATAGCTGAAGAAAACAACTGTAAAAATACCTCTACAATACTGCTGCATTTTCTGTTATTTCAGTGCTTCACCACACTCTCCAATATTTTGATCATATACTTCTTAACATTTTAAATAAATTGATAGAAAGCAACAAAACCTCAGAAGTAACGACAGTCACTGAATAATTATGAGATCATTGCACCATTCAGCAATTCTGAGAACAGTCAAATGACCTTGCAGAACAGATCTCCTCCAGCAGAGAGCACGTGCATGGAAAAAAAGATAAATAAAGAGGAAGAAGAGGCAGACCAAAACTTAAAAAAAAAAAAAAAAAAAGCATGCCAAATTTGGGTGAATCCCCTGCATATGCTTCCTCCCCCTGCCTCTGAGTTAATGTTAACTGGCAGAATCATAGAATGGCTTGGGTTGGAGGGAACCTTAAAGATTTTCTAGTTCAAACCTCTATGCCATGGGTTGCTCAGAACCCCATTCAACCTGGCCTTGAGCACTGTTATGTATGGGCATCCACAGCTCCTCTGGGCAACCTCTTCCAGTGTGTTACAGAAAAGAATTTCTTCCTAATATCTAACCTAATCTACTCTCTTTCAGTTTAAAAGCCATTCACCCACCTTTTATCACCATGTGTCCCTGCAAAAATCTTTCCCCATCTTTCTTGCAGGCTCCCTTCAGGTAGTGGAAGGCTGAAATTACAACAGAAGAAGAGAATAAAAAAATTATGTAGTGGAATCTGCAGCCCCTGTCTTTTCTACCTTACTTTCTACTGGAAGGTTTTGTCTAACTGGATTCATCCAGACTCCCACCCTTTTCCTTGTCCCCATCACCACTTCTTTTCTCTTTCCCTGTATCTCTGGATATCCTCTCTTCTCCTCCCAAATATTCTTGTTTTCTTCAGTCTTCTCTCTTCCCCCCTCTCCCCAGTCCTTTTTTGACCCATAATCCCTTTCCTTACTCTTCTCTGCTCTTTCATAGTCCCTTTCAAAGTGAGCTGCAGCTACTGCACGGGTGCTTAACAGGTGTTTGCCAAGGCTGCCTTTCTCTCTCCTATGCAAAAAGGCACTCACAGCAACGAGAGGAAAGGAGACAAGAAAAAAAAACAAGCCAAAGAACAAAACAAACTAAAACAAAAATTTAAAAATAAATTTAAAGAAAGTGCAGATAAAAGGGAAACAGGTGTGTGTAGGCCAGAGGGAAACAAGAGAAGGTAGAGCTGAAAAGAGGAGGAATTTAGATGAAGCCAAGGGGATTTAGAGAAAGAAATCAAGAAACGAAAGCCAAAAGCCCTTGCTCACAATCATGCCAGAGGAAAACAAAGAAGTTGAAACAAAAGGAGACCAAACAAGAAAAATTACTCTAATTCTAGACAAAAATTAAATTAATTAATTAAATAAAAACTAGCCCAACAACCAGAAACAGAAAGAACAGTGAGGAGAAAAAAAAAGAGATGGCAGAAAATACTGGAAGTAAAAAGAGATATTGTTTGAAAACTGAGCAACAGTTAGAAAAAAAAATAATAAAGAATAATTTTAAACTACATTAAGTGCAAATACTATTTTCCCACATTTATCTTCTTATTACTTTTTTAATCAAAGTCAAAGAAGGAAAAAGGAGTGCAACAAGGAACCTGGAAAGAGGTGTGGGTGCAGTCTTCTTTCACATCTCTGATCACCACACTGACTCTGTATTGACCCATGTGGTCACTGCAAGGGCAAGGGGTGAGGGGCACAGATGGATTGGAAAGACAAGATTCCAAATGTGGTGATAAGGTCTTTTTTCTTTTAAATTTTGAAAAAGAGCTGCCATTCTTAATGTTTGTAGTTTAGCATGCATCCCACATGCATCAAATTATCACATCTTTTTTTGACAGAAATACTTTTCAGAAACAACTGGAGAACAAAACTTCTTTTCTACATTAAGTAGCTTTTTCTAGCTCTGAAATTTGACACAAGTTTGTTTTAAAGGTTAACCATATTTTAATTAATACTTGGGATTAATTCTGAAAGGAAAGGGGAAGCAACAATCTGTCTTTCCACTTATCAGTGGAAATGGTGACATAAAACCAGAAAGAAACTCACCCCCAAAATAGAACATGTTATAACAGGAAGAAGTTGAAAGAAAGCTGTTTTCTTATACTGACAGAACTTTCAAGATTTTTTCCCCTATATCAGACTGTTTCTGATTCAAAAACCAGAAATATAAAAAGTACTTATTTTCATAAAATGCAACAAAATGAATCATTTTCCTTCTTGAAGCATTCCTTGTTTTAACAATCTGAAATATACAGCTTGGGTTTGCTTTTTTTATGCTATAATTGGCTTGTCTTTTTAAATGATATAAAAATTTTAACCCAAACTGAAATCATTCTTGACAAAAAAAGACACTTTCTCCACACTAAAGCAAGAACAAGACATTACACCTGATCCTTTGTCAAAAATCAGTCTGAATTCAGCAAAATGCAATCTCCCAACAAATTTTAAATACAATTTTTGGCCAAGAAATCTCTTTTTTTTGTTTACTACTTCACCTCATGTGAAAAGTTCCAACAGTTACTTACTAGAGTAGATGCAGGTGCTCTGAGGAGGAGTACCACACACTTCAGCACACAAGAGTTCATCCTGCAACAGGTCAGTTTATCTATCTGCTAAGGGAGAGTGTGTTTGCAGGTCATTTGCAGGCACCTAAGTGCAGAACACCCACCTTCCCTACCACAAAAATATGCTTCTGTCCCTGAAGGCTGCAGTGATGCAATCTGACATTAACTTAAACTGTCTACCTTACATATAGAAGCAGTTCAATATATTTCAACTCTAAGTAACATAGTTTTAACAAATTCATAATCCATCATTCATTTTCTGCCATAGAGACACTGTATTCTCTAGCCTTTCTTTTATATTCTGCCCCTCATCCTTACCGCACTCAATTCGCTCAGTTTATCTTTTTATATTTACTATGTGTGAGAAATATTCAAACAAGGCAAAAATAACGACACTTTTACCAATGATCTCTATTCTTTACATAATGTTCTGAAAGGTTCCACATGACAACGCTGGCAGATGTTGATGCAGGCAACGTTTTAGCTAAGCCAATGATTGACAGGTACACCATTATTTCTGCAATCTGGACTGACTGTTACACAGAGTAAATGCTAATCCTTATCCATTCAGTTGTTTCTCCACATTATTCATTTTTTCCCTCCAGCGTAGAAATGACTTGTTTGTTGCACTCCTAATCCTATGCCTTTGTGCCAATGGACACTGGACTGCAATGAACACACCTGGACAACTATTCTCTGATGAGGCTACAGAAATGGTAGCCACTATAGCAAATGCCTGCTAGTAAAACCCATGATTTGTGACTCCTGGGGAGCCAAAGAATAATTCTCCTAGCTTCAACTAATTGAGATATACCTAGAGATTTTGTGTGCTTATGTAGGTATCTCATTTTATCAAGACTGATTTGCATGCAAAAAAAACCCCACCTGACAATATAAACATATACTCTATCCTGTTTTAAATTTGGTCCTCCACAAAATGCATGCTCAGGAGATGGAAGACTTTTACTGGATTTAATTGGATGTTAGCTTCTGAGTATTCCAAGGAATGAATTATGGGAGACTTTGATGCCACAGCACATCAGGTTGGATTAGCAATGAAAGGAGAGCACATTCTGAGCAAACTATCCAAAAAATGCAATTGCATCAGGAAAATACCTTGGGACAATCAAAAACAAATCTGAAGTGATTTTGATTTGAGAATATTTTTCATCTTAAGTTCTGCCCTCAACAAATCAGTTTCTTGTAGCACAAGAGAGAAAAAGCTAAGTTTAACAAGTTGTGTAAGACTAACCAAATTACAGAAGGCAAAAACTGTGACAAGAAATTTTCACTCTAAGTGTTGTCAGGACCTTTATGCAGAAGCCATAGATGTGCATTATAACTGATTCCAAACAGACCAAAAAAAGTAGTGAGTAGATGATCCCATTCCATTCCTCATTTCTAAATTTTGGCATCTGAAAATGGTTAACTGGACTGACACAGGTCATGGACCTGGGTAGTTTGTACCTCCCACTGTTACTGCTCAGAGCTTGGGTTTGTTCTGCTTTATTTTACAGGTAAAGAAGAATGTAACAAATTTGACAGACTGGAAACAAATCTATGAAGACAACATTTCTGGTGGAATTCTGGTCCAATCATTGTAACTGCAGGTCTAAGAAAAATCTTTCCTTTTTACCTACCATGTAGAGAGCCCAAATTTCAATTATTTTAATGAATTGAGTACTTCATGTTTTCACCATATGACAATTATCATGGAAATAGAGGCTATTCCATCTTCTGTCAGACCTGATTTAAATATACAATGTCTATGAGGTTAAGAGATATTGCAAAAGGAAATCAGTGGCAGATTGCCAAAAAGTATTTGCAATATTAGGAGATGCATCCATGTACTGGCAATCTGAACATTACAATCTTATAAAGTTCATTTACTTACTAAACCATAAGAAAAATACCAGTGCATATTTCTGAATGAAAATATTTTCAGTAGAAATACCGGTGAGTTATTCTGTGACATCCCTTTACAGATTCTGATTTTGCTCCTCAATCCAAGAACATGCTACTTGTACACTAATAAAGTATGGTTTGATATTTAGGGTAGCATACCAGTTAACAGGTTACAAAATTAGATAAACTGTATCACCCCTTTTGATATGTTTTGAAATATCTCTTCAAAATATTTGCCTTTGACGAGAAATAATTGATAAAGCAAGCTGAAAAACTTTGCATGGGGTATATTTAGCATATAATTATATTTGCTCCCAGAGCATGGATCCAGCAAACTGTAGATTTAACACGTGGATGAAATGTTGGACTGAGTAATTCGTCAAAAAAGTTTCCAGCATAGTGTGTACAAAAATCACATAAACTTCAGATAAACAGACTTCAAAATGAGATGGTCTAGGCAACATTCCAGAGCCTAACTGTAGTGCCATGAACCTGAAGTGGCTCTGAAGATATTCTCTGACCAGCAGTTAAATCTGTAACAATCCTTTGAGAAACTTTGATTTGGTGGGGTATGAAAAGAGCAGCCTGGCAGATAGCAAGTTGATATGATCACAAAGCAAATTTCTACGGATGCTGAAGGACAACAAAAAGTTCAGATTTAAAAGGGAAAGAATATTTATTAGCACAACCTGCATTTTAAATACCTGCCAGGTGTGAGGGGATTTCATAGCTAGTGTTATTAGAGTAGGCATCCTCAATCCAACTTTAGAAGCTGAGATCAAGAATTACAGTAGCACAAACTATATTGTTGGCTTGCCCCTGAAACACATGCAATTGTTGCAGTTCTTGTTTCTGCTATCTTTAAAAGTAATACTGGCAGTAAGAAAAAAACAGTGGCCAAAAAAAGAAATTCCTCCCCTAAATGAGCCTTGAAGAGCTTGCCTAAAGACAGGAGTTTTTCAATAGATATACATTCTAGAACAATTTTTCTAGCAAATTTCTCTGAAATAAAAATAAAAGCAACTCTGCTAGATGAGTGGCCATCTAAAGTTGCCAAGGAATGGAGCAATACATGACTGCTACAGAAAGCCATCACAGCTATGCTCATCTTGGTGGCACCATGCCCCAAGCAAAGGGATGTCTCTACATTTGTGGAATCCACAGCTGAGACCCAACCCATCAATAATTCTATAGCTTTGAAATAAATGAAAGTTAGCTTGAAAGCTTTCAGACGACCTCTTAATAGGGAGACAACTCTGCTCTGAAATGATGTCTACTGGGCTTCTAACAGAGCCAATATCTGCTAAATATTTCATAGTCCAGACCTCTTTTAAGGGAGGAACAGAGTCAGGTACCTTTTTACCTTGTTTCTCAATTTTTCAGGTGTTGGTTCACGGTGGCGAAATGAACTTTCCTAGAAGGGAAATCCCACTTCTTCATCTTTGAATTTTTGATATAAAAGCATTGGAATGTGTACAGGTGGTGACAAACTGTATTTGATACTTCTATTCTTAGCAGTTTCCTAATTGCTAGCTGTGATTTAGTGTCTTGGGGTGACTTTATGATGTGTATCCCCTATCGCTGCTCTATGCCCAGAAATTAACTTTGTGCCTTTCTGTGCCTTTAAACTGAGCCTGAGAGGGGGGAGAGGAAAAAAAACCTAGCAAACTTTTCAAAGCAGTTGTTCAAGGACACAGATACACACTCCTCTGCTGCGGAAGCAAGAGCAGAGGAAGCACCCTGCTTGCTTTTTGGCCAGCTTTCGGCTCCTCTTCTCCGGAGGGAGACAGAGAGTTGAACTTTATTTTCCTGGTACATCAAATTTTCCCTTCTTCTCTTCTGGACTGTTTCTACATCAGAACACATCGGGAGAAATTTCCACCGAGGCCCTGGAGGTGGGCCCACACCAACCCAGCTCCAAGGAGGAGGAGAGAGACTACACCTACAGAAGGACTCTGAAATCTTCCCAGGTTTCTCTCCACAGCAAGAGGTTTTATTGTTTAGCATTATTATCCTTTTCCTGTGTGTTTGTTAAATAAATAGTTTTTATCTCTTTCACTTTCCTCCGAGGAAAATTTCTTTTTTTCCTGAACCTGGTGGGGGAGGGGTGGTTTGTAACCTGCCTTCTATCAGAGGATATTTTTCTCCAAATTTGTCCAAACCAGCACATTTAGGCAACTGAAACCGCAAGAGGGATGTGTCATAGTTCTGGCAATTAGCACTCTTTTTGGGACAGAGATCTGTACTTGAATTTTTGTACATGAAGCAAAAGTTAAACCTTTTCATCAACATCAGATACACTGTCCGATTGTCAGGCAAATGAGAGTAACCAAGGTTTGCCTTAGTCCTTCACCATAAGAAAGTGATATTTGACAGGTTTTTTGCAGAATGTGCAAAGCTTGAGAGCTCCCCTTCTGTAGGGAACATTATGGCAATGTCCAGAGCACCTGCAGACAAAGAGGACATATCCTGCTGGAGATGGTGAGGCAATCACCTTTGCTACCTTATGTGATTCTAGTTAAACACTCCTTATTCTCAGTGCTTCACCATGACTGTCAACCAGTCACTAACATAACCCGCACATTCTGTGTTACTCGTCCCTGGATTTTCAGTCCAGGAAAGGAAATCAAATTTCAGATGAATTTTAAAGTCTGATGTGGAAAAAATAGAGTCCCCAGCATAAGCCTTATGGTGCATAACAACAGACCCCTTAATTCCTCACAGCTCCTAACCTTTTGATACCCTACTTTGAACTTCTGTAAAACTAGGATGCTGACCTGCTTCGTGGGTGGGTGATTATAACACTGAATTAATATTTGTAAACTACTGTGATACATTGGAATGAAAAATTTAGAACTGTAAAGAATTATGATTATGATGAACCTCCAATTCTTTTTTAAGTTGTCCATCTGTCATTATAAACCAACTCGAAGTAGGCTATTATTCAAATAGCTTAAAATTAGTTGCATAATACTAGTTATCAAGACAGACCACTGTTTTAACTTAGCAAGTAGTGAAAGGAAAAAAAAGCTTCACTTGTATTTTAAAGACCTTTTCTATTTATATGGCTTTTATACCATGATAAATGGTACAGCTGTTCTGTAAGATACCCCTGTATTGTTATAGAGAAGAACTTCAGATTTAACCTGACCTACTCAGAATGGATATCTACACTACAGTATGTCATGAGACCTTTGTGATACTTCTTTGATAATTTTTCGCAGGCATCCATTAGAAACATGGAAAAGCTACTTCAAGAGTGCACACTTACAGCGTACTGTTTACCTATACACTCATAAGATCAAAACCCCTGGTCTTACTGTTTTTGTTAACAAGGAGCACTAAAAGTCTTCCCACATACTGAGTTTTGGTTTCCATTTTACAATCTGAGATGACAGACGGCACAAAAATGATGAGAAAACTGTGGGGAGGCTTCCAGAAGATTGATTCTCTCATCAGCTGATTCTTTTCTAGTTAGTCTTTTATTGACTACAAAGGTATAGCCAATGCAGAAAAGGAAAACCAGACTGCCCTGTTTAATCCTGAGGGCATTGGCAAAAGGTGATCACTTTTTGAGAAAACAGAGGCCTACAAGGAAATCAGCACACTGTATGAGCTGTTAAGCTGATTTAAACACACAGGGGATGCCTGGGGTTGAGCTCAAGATCTCTGAGGTGTGAGATGAGAGTGAAGCCATTGCACAGACTAATATTACTGAGCTTTAGAAGCAGGTGGCACAGTTGATCAGTCAGGAACCTGTCATTTGGAGAATAGACCAATAGATCTGAGAGATATGAAAAATCCTCCCTTTCTCCCCCCTCTTCCTTACCAAGAATAAAATATTGCAATCATGAAGTTTAGCAATTACCGTCTAAAACTTACCACAATTTGTGGAGTTATAAACAATAGGGAAAAACCAAAATATAGTTACAGAGCACACACTGGCAGAACATATTAAAGAAATTAAAACCAATTGCAGCCATGATTGCAATAACACTGTCTGCAATTCCGACACATAGGATTTCAAGAAAAACCATGATCAGATGACAAAAAAGAAATATACAATACCCCAGAACAGCAATATTTACTTTGCATTAAAATCTGTACTTTATCATGAGAAACACCTTCTGCAGCTCTTACACTGTGTGCATGCTTATAGCAACTGTAGGGAACTTGCAATGGTTTCTGGTATGTGCTTCTCCAGCAAACAAGAGCCACCGTTGAAGAGATCAAACCGAATGCAAAATTTTTACTGTGCTTTCTACATATATCATATTCTTCAAAACTCAATTTTCCTGCCATTTTTTCCCCATTTTGTCTGAACACTCCTCCAAATTTTCAGGTAAAAACCTACTACTGTTATTTGGCAAGCAATAAGGTACCTAAGCAAGATAGGCAAAAAAAAAAAAAAAAAAAAAAAAAAAAAAAAAAAAAAAATCTTTCCCATTCCATAGGTCCAGATTTCAGGCGTCTTTTGCACAAACAGAACTGTAGACACAGTTCTGATAAACAAACCACTTGTTCATGGATTAGTTGGTTTTGAAATTTCAGCATACAAGCCTATATAATGGTGTACCTTAACAAGTGGCTAAAGTTATTAACCAAAATAAGTGCAAATATTTTGTAGCTCATATTTCAAAGACCAGAATCTACATATACTAGGAGAACTTGTATAATTTGTAACTATCTTCACATTCAAAGGCACAACATCACAAATCAAATGAGCAATAAGTGTAAAATCCAAGGTTAAATATTTTGAATATATATTTCTTTTTCTGGAGATACATAATTTAAACTCTCTCAAACAGAACAAATGTGGACACTATACCGATATCTGGTACACCAGGTACAAACGCACAATAATTGCAGACTGATGTTTAACTAAGTAAGTTAGCATGAGTGAAACAAATTGCTTGCAAGACAGACTATCCCATGAAAGAATGTTGCCCTCTAGCCTGGATTTAACAAGGTGCATAAAGGACTATCTTCTAAAACTGTTAACATTAAAAAAACAAAAAGCAACCATGGCATAGTTTTCTTGGATGATGTTGTGGAATACTGTAATTCTACATGATAGAGGTGTCCATGGAGCAGCTACCACTAACCAACTGCCGACATGACATGGCTGCAAGACCAAAAATTTTGTAAATGGTGAGATTTCCGTCACTCCTCTTGAATGTCAAGTTACCCAATTCCACAATCAAACATGAAAGCAAAATCATTTACCATAACTTTAGTTAGCTTAATTTATTAAGCACAGCTTTTAGAACTAAAAATACACACATTTTATTCTGAATTGAATTTTGACTGCTTGCATAACGGGTATTATCTTAAAGTCTTCATACAGAAGAACCAAACTTCAATCTTGTAAGGTGCCAAGCACACTTCCAGGCTGGGAGAAATACAGTTATTTCAAATTACTATTAGCACAAAAATAAATAGCATTAACCATGAGTCTACAACACCTTTGACTTGATAGGAAATACCTTCATTCATGAAACTAGAATAAAACTTAGAAACTGAGAATGTAAGAACTACCAGAAAGAACACCCATGCTCTGAATCTATCTCCAAAGCTGTTGCTTTTTTCGGTCTTAGAGTCAGCAGTAAAGCATTTTTTAGAAGCTGCTTATGGAATCACTGATTTCTGGAAGGATGTTAGTGTGGAGCCCTAACTAGATACAGTTTTGCACATATTGTACCAGTGCATCATACTACTAAATGCTTCAGATAAACCGAGGAGCAGAACACATGTCGCACAAGATGTCATTACCAACTTGCTAAAAGAAGGATTCATATGAAACTACGTGCCATCAATATGTTGCTTCCCAAAAATAGTAATTTGTGGATACGTAATTGAGACCATGACTGAAGATTTTTCTTTTCGTACATTTAAATGTGAATCAAGCAAACAGCAAAAATTTATGTTGACAAAGGGATGGGAGTGGCTGACTTCTTTTATTCCATCTCACTTCTTTAAAATTAACTCAAATGACCATATGTTTGGACTCTATATTACACCATGACTAGCTCAGTGCCAATGTAGCTTTTTAGACACAAACATTTTCTGACGACAATATTAGAAAGAGACTCTTCAAAAGATAAGGGATATAAAACTTAATTGCTTTCTAGCTATTATCTTTCCTTACAAAATGCAATCTTTTTTTATGGTGTCCAGGCTAAATCATACCTGAAATCTTCCAAAAGAATGAAGGCTTCATGGAATCTGTAAAGTTGACAGATAAACCGAAGTGTATCTGAGGCATAACCCAAGTACATGCACCCAAAATACCTTGGCAAATCCCTGTGATATTTCACACAAAATAATTTGATTTTGAGAGTGGAAAATTGTGACAACCGATGCAACCTTCTTTGCTATTCTCCTTAACTTTCCCCCAGCTGAAAGTTGTCTTCCAATTGATTTCTATAGTCAGTACTAAGCTAGCGTGCTTATGAGCCTCATATTGTGATCAACCACCTAAGTGAACTTTGCAAAGAAAAAGGACACTCTTATTCCTAAGAGTGTAGCATGTAAGTGCTACTTCATGGAGGAACAGGTTACTGATCCAGTCTGGTACACCATGTGCTATGCACACTTCTTCCTTTATGGTGCATGTCATTTGCATTTGTTACAGACAGTTACTGGAGAACTTGGGGTTTTGTCTCATATCTTCACCACTAGATTCCCTTTCAGTCACTGACATGCAGCCCAGGATAGCATTCCTCTTGTTGACACTGTGGAATAAGCAATACATAAAGCACATAGATGACTTTAAAATTTGCATTTCAGAAGTGGAACATAGTCCTTCAGTATCAGACCAGGAGAAACCTATACTCCTCCTTTGAGGTTTTCCTTAGCCATCAACCATTTTCTCCTAACTCCTTCCATACGAAGAATTTACAGAAATTCTCTGTTTGTAGATTCTGCCATTAAAAATCACACACTACTTAAGCATATATATATATATATATATATATATAAAAATATATACACACATATATGATGGTAAACCTATGTCTGCACATACTCTGGTTATTAAAGTGAAGTTGGAGGGTTACTTCCATTTCCACTGCTGCATTTTGGGCTTCATACTCACCCATTCTCTGGCGCATAATGCCCTTTTTAGAAGATTAAGAATAACCGTTCCTGATCATTGCTCAGTCCTCAGAACAGAGGTGTTAGAACAAAATTCTCCACCCTCTAACCTTGATCTTAGTGTATGTTTTATCCTACCCCTTCATGGCAATGACACCAACATTAAAAGAGAACAGAAAAAGGAGCAGTAGCAGCAAGAATGTTGAAGAACTTAATGATATAAAGATTGTTAAAAGCGACAAAACAGACTATTTTTTTCCCCAGGAAATATGACAATTATTTCAGCAGACACAAGATGTTAACCTCATTTTATAACATTGAAGGAGATGACAAAATGCACATGTTCAACAATGATAACAATACAGACACACATATATATACAAGGTACTTATATTTTTGTAAAGCAAGATTCACCCCTAACTCAGTAAACGTCATGTTAACTTTACTCCTCCTCCCAAAACAAACTTATAAAACCAGGTGAATGCCACATCCTTTTCTTGCCTTTATAAAAGAACGATACATCAATTTTGAGGCTTAAAATAACTTGTAATTTTTTAATGTTTTTTCAATTCTGTGTTTGACTGGTCACTGACCACCTTTCCTTGCCACAGTACAAGTTGCTGAGGCTGTGAAAGCGCACGGGAATAACCAGCCAATGACATTACAGAACAATGAGCAGGTCAAAGTTGCATTGCATATTGCTGTCCTTCTTCCAGCACTGCACACAGCATCCAAATGGGAAAAATTAACCCTTTACTCATATTTCTTATTACAGAAGTAAGACAGAGCAGGATGTCCTGCTAAGCCAGAGCAAGCAAAGTAGGGTAAAATTCTTGGGGAAACGCGGTTATAATTAAGGTATTGCTTGCCCCCTCATTCTGCCTTTTGTGTCAAAAAAAAAAAAAAAAAAAAAAAAGAAGAAGTTGCTAGTGAGGAGGACAGGGAAGTGTCTTTTGTTATCTAAAGAAATGAACTATAGTTTTCATCCCACTAGGGGTTTCCACAGTAAATGGAGCTTTTCTTTCTTTCAGCCTTATTTTAACAGTTCTCAGACTGACAAGCTGTTATAAGCATGAAGTTATCTTCTATTGGAACTGCATTAAGGAAGAAGTCCTATCTTTATCCCTCAAGACAAAAAGAATTAATTTTAACGTAAAAGCAAAAAAAGATGCAAGTATGGAAAAACATCAAATAGTGATTTTCAACACAGGCATAGCAAGAGCTTATAAAAATGTAATGCTTAAAATATTTTCATATTCACACATGAGAATATACATAGAGATATACATAAATAAATTGCATATCATATATGCATATGTTTGTGTATATTTCATACTTTCAAATAAAGTGATTGCTGTGCTTTTCTACTTAAATTCCAGGCATCTGATATTAGTTTCTTAAGTTAATGAGCCTTCACCTTATCTTGCTACCCATATTGTATATGTTTTGCAAGCTGCTAGCTGTGCATCAGAGCTGCCTCAAAATGTTCATGTTTGCTTATAAGCAAAAAAAAATTGAACAAGAATTTCTTAAGAACCCTGAAATTTACGAAATAATGAAAGAAATGCCCCTTATTTTCTCATACTTATTCTATTCTCATTTTGCAATTTTTTTAATAAAAGAAAAATGACCAGAATTACCTATGCTTTCATGGGAAGGGGAAAAATAAATTTTACTCTCACAGATTCACAGGTCTGATGGAATGATTTCCTCCTCCATGATATAAGCAACAGTGATTCAAGCCATGCAGGTGCTGGCTGGCTAGTAGCGCACTTCAGCTGAGGAAGTAATTCCATCTGAGAGCTCCCCAGCTGAATGGAGAAGCCAACCAAGGACAGTGGGAGCCAGAAAAAGAGAAATTGAGAAATATAGAACACACCCCAGAAAAATGTCTTTTTTCAATTCTCTGTAGGCTTAGGCTCTTTCATATTTTATCTGACTACTAAGATCAGTACTATGTATGTCTTTTTTTCAAGATATGACAGTATCAAGAAGAAAGCACAACTATTTGCATAGATTTAAAATGACAGTGCTCTTCCTACTCTTAACAGGATTTACAAATTCAGAGGGTTTCCCACACACCTAAATGGAAAATTTTGGCTCAATGCATATTTGAGTCAACAGGAGCTCTTCATTTCATCCAGATTTCTATTTGAGACAGAGAATTCAATAATCATTACCACTTCTCAAAATTTGATTTTCCTGGTAATATATTTCCTGGTAAATATATTTTGATAGATAAAATATCACAAGTTTTCCATCATTATAAATTCTTATGGCACAGGATGAGAGAGTGAGTTTTATGCACAATCTATACTTTTTAGTAATAGTTTTATGTGAATTGTTTATTCAAACACGGATAGGTTAAACAGAGAATTTAAAGAAACCAGCAAGCACTTGAGAAGGATATTAATAGTATGGTCAAATGCTCTAAGAATGAACAATAAACTTGTGAGCCTTCTTTCCAAATTAAAAAAAAGAAAAAAAAAAAAAAACCAAAAAACCAAACCCCACACACAAACCTCCTTCTCTCCTCCTCCCCCAAAAAAACCCAAAACAAACAAACAAAAGTAAAAAAAAGCAAAAAACAAACAAACAAAACTCCACAAACCAAAAAAACCCAAACAACCAAACACCTTAACAAAATCAGAACTTGTTTATTATTTATAACAAATAAAATCACTCCTATATGTCACTTACCCATTGGGAAAAGTGCTACCACTTCTCCAGCAGCAGAGAAGGCCATATGTGAGGTATTTTGGTTCAGTTGTGCGGGGTGGGGGGGAATCATCAGAAATAAAGGCAAAAGGATAATTAGGTAAAGAAAAAATGCACTTGCCCTTTGTGCCCTAACTTTATTTCCTACTCAGACATGTCATTGATTTCCAGTAAGAAGAAAACAGAGAACTCTGGTCCTTTGTTTTCATTGCTCTAAAGATACTAAGGATCAGAAGACCCACTGGACTTTAGTTTGGATTAGGCCATAAGTGCAGAATTTAGTTTCTCATGGCATTAGCTCTGATATGCAGAATGAGAAAGAGATAATGGGATGCACTTGCTTTTGCATTAAATCCTCCTTGGTGCCTGCAATTTCATGAGTAAAGCTGATTGTCCTTTACGTACTATGATTCCCCAAGAAAAGCAGAAAATATTTTTAAATATGCTGGTGCCCACTGGATAAACTTCTCTGAATGAGACTACTCTACACTGCCTGCTGAAGGAAGAGACAGATGAGAAAGAGGCAGTAGCCCATGTAGGTTGGTCCAGTGCCAGAGCTGGATGACATGGCTAAAACATAATAAAACAAAACCAAGATTAACCTCACAGTAATTTTAGCAATATTAGAGAGCCTTCAAGCAAAAGTGCAGTGATGCTAAGTGGAGGTGACCGCATTTTAATTTCTTTCTTTAATCAAATGTATCCAAGTTCATCATCCCTGGATAGCAAAACATATCAACAGCCAAATAGAAGATCATGCACAAAAGACAAAAGATCACATTCCTCAAAGTCTGAGAGGCTTTATGCATACTCGTGCCACATTCTTCAATCTTCAAAGGAGGTCATTCATATAAATTCAGCAAAGACAGTAATGTGTGAATCTGATGCTACCCTGACCCCTCTTCCACCTTCGAAAGCAACTCTAAAAGCTTAAACAGTAAAATTCAAGCAAAAAGGCACCTCCACTGCTGCCAAAGAGATAGATAGCCTATGCGTGAACTCAATTTACAAAACAGAGACATCACTGTATGTTAGCCACTTTAATAGATTCAAGTTTATTTTCAGAATATACATCTACCCCTTCAACGAACTGCAAAGCACAAACAGAATAAAAATGCTGACAGAGAGAGCAACCTATAAGTAAAACAGGCAACGGAAAGAAAAAAAATTAACAATAACTATTTTCATAGCAAATGAAGAGTTTTACCTTCAGAATTTGGCACAGCAGGAACAAAAATAATGCTTGTAAATCTACTAATCCAGAAGGAAAAAAAATATATTGGACCTGTTCATGCACAATATATTGCAGAAACCTTTCAGGAACTCTGATATAGTCACCCTCAGGTCTAATCCCATTATATCAGATGAAACACTGTAAGCATTCATACAAGACCAACCCTACCCAAGAAACATCAAGAAAAACCTATAGTAGCGTAGGTGTCTGGTCTTAAGTGTTGTGAGAACACTAACAAGCTGCAAGCAATCTATGAATCTAGACATGGCAGTAAATAGGATTGCTTTCAGTTTATGAGCCTTTCTCATAGAGCAGTTCCCAGTCACTGAGAGTTAAAACATTGGGTCATCCAGCAGTGCTTGTGCTACATGTCAAGAGGTAGGGGGCCACGAAGGCTGAGGAAACTAAAACACACCAAAAAAATAGTGACAAACATCATACGTAGCCACCTTTTGAGAAGATGAGCAACAGCTGGGACATAGTTCTAAGCCATAAGCATTGCTTGAAGGGAACATAGAACAAATGCAAGGATAATCTTTCCGGCTGGTTACCAAAACTGTGGAAACAGTAGCAACAAATTGTTCTTGATACTAAGCAATTCACTCCCCCTACAAAAAATTTTAAAAGTCTCAGGCTGCTGGATTTTTGCCTGGAATTGATTTTTCTTCTTTTTCCTTGGAATTAATTGTAAATTAAATTCAAGGTAGAGAATCTTTTCAAAGAAAATCTTTCTGATGCTTCTTTGTGCCATAAAAGAATCTTTTCAACATATTCTAAGGTGCTTAATTTTGAAGGTAGCTACTGAATATTCTTAAAGATCATTTCACAAATAGAACAGCAGAATAACAAATATAGAATTTAGATCATTTCTATTCTCCCTACTGACAGAAATAAGCAAGGTGCAAAAGGATAGAATGGTGAGTCACATTTCCTTCCATTCACTCAATAAATCAAGTGCAGAGATTAAAACACACAAAAAATATTAAGACTAAACTTGAAAAAGTATTAATGAAAATATCTCCAGAAAACAGAGAAGAAGCAAGTGCTTTACATTACAGCAAATCTGTCTAGAAATATTTTTTCAGTGTTGCATATAAATGGTAGTGGAACAAGATAGAATAAAAAATGCAATATTAAAAGAACAAAAATATTTATATAAGACTTAATGATCTTAATTCCTGTTATATTCTGTTTGCTAAAGAAACTCAAGAAAGAGTAAGTTTATATTGTCTTAAAGTCAATTACCAGTTTGGTATTGGTACATCACCTTTTTAAGTTGACTTAACTCACACAAAAAGTTTAAACTACAGTATTCCCCAGCAGCCTGCATATTCTTTGAGGAGGACTTAATCCCTATACAAAAGTCTAGTAAAAGTTTTCTTTCCCATTTTGGGCCACCAAGTCAGGCATATATACAGACAAATTTCATGTAGACTTGCTGCACAAATACAAATTTTTCCTACAGAATTTATGTCTATCTAGCACTTAGCAAAACATCATCTCTTTTTCATTTTTCTTACTTTCCCAAATTAGCAGAAATTGCTTTAGAAAAAAACTAGGAAGAGGCAAAAAGGGATACCAGAGAAAACTCCAATCTAATGTGCTGAAATTTTAGAAATCAAGTTCAACTAAATTAGAATGAGCTCTAAGGCATAAGAGGTGAAACAGTTTATTCCACTAAATCCAGGATGACAGGAAAAGAATCATGAGGACAGAAAAGATGAGTAGAATCATTTTTCTGTTGGAACACAGCACAAAAGAAAGGACTCTTCAAAGAACTGGGTTTTTTAACATTTTAAGTTTCTTCTTGAGAGTACTGGTTTCGCTTGGAAATGTATCCTTTTCTCTAGATTAATCAAGCTTCTCTAAATTAAGCCTTCAATGTACTAGTATACTGGGGGGGGGGGAGGGGGGGAGGGAGAGAGAGGGGGAGAAGGAGAAAAGGTTTTGATGTTTTTTCCATCAGCAACAAAAAAAGATAAGCCACTAGATCTCCTGTCTGTAGCAAGCCATTTCCTGCTTCTTTCATTTGCCAAGCATTTTTTCAGACTTACAAGATGACCATCGAAATCCTTGAAACAAAATACCTCAATAATGCAGGATATATTTTAATTCTGGCATTCAATTGGGAATGTGTATTCAGAAAAGAAGAATAAAACTGTCACTACTACATAAGGTTCCCTCATGTTCCTACAGGCAGGACATTGTCTAGAACAAGTTCTTTGTTGTACAGCATTGTGGAAGCTTAGAAGGTAGAGAAAAGCAGTCCATTTTGTTCTCAAATTCTGTCTAAATGCAGAATTTTTAGGAAAAACTTAAGAATCTCCAAAATTAAATTTTACTATTTCTGTAAGAATGTACACTACAAAATTTAGCTGCCTTATGTGAAATATTGTTGGGGATATTTACTCACTAAGTAACTGCAAATTATGTACATTTTAACCCCAATGTTGTGATGTATGGAGGAAATAGCATCACACTGCATTCAAGATCCTAAAGAGCCTGAAGAAAAAAGCCTGACTACTAATAGAATGCTTTCTTGCAATTTTAACTAACAGGAAAGCTACCTACATGCAGCTCAGAAACAGTGCTTGCAATGGAATTCTGTAAAAAAATTATGCATCCCTCAAAAAATGGAAAAGCTCATATCCATCTCTACTACTCATTATGCAGTTAATATAGTAGTCCATCAAGGATGGATACATGTATGGATACCAAAATCAGATATTTACAGAAATGCTAAGTTTTTTAAATAGAGACTTAGCAGATGTAAACAAGAGCAAACATTTTCTGCAAGTCAGCAATGCAAAATTTTCATTTGGTTTGACTGAATTGCAACCCAACACTTGCAGACAGGCTTATTCACACCCAGGTATTCTACAGGAATTACTAAATCCTAGGATTACATAATTCAAAATGTATTTCATATGTTGTGTTACAAATATAATCATGGGTTGTGTTGCATAGTATTTAAAATAAATCTCTTGGATTTCACTAACATTTCAATTCTCTTTCACTGATTATTTGAAGGTGAAATTATTGCTTACAGGAGTTGCTCAATACTTCCTAAGAGGAAGAAGGGAGGAAACAAAAGATTTTTCTTTTACATGAAAATTTCTCACTTTTCTCATATCCTAATATTTCTAGCAATGGATCATGTCAGCAGTCCAGTATTCTGCAGTAAGAGAGAGAGAGCAAGCATCATTTTCTGCTCTTGACAAGCTCCCCCTTAAATGTGCCTCTTAGATGTAATGCCCTATGTCACTGCCTAGCTCTGTGGAGCTTCTGTTTCCATGGCTGCTTTTAAAGGTTTTAAAGCCTCCTTTTCACCTGGAAATGTAAATTGGGAAACTCTATCAGGAGGATTGCCTAGCAAGTATTTTTAATCAAAAACTAAATTTTAGGGGATACATTTATAGCAAGCTTGCCTTAATACAACCCACAAAATTGCAAACACATCAGTTTTACACACATAAAAACTACATTTGTGTAAATAAACAGGGTGGTTTGCAAACGTCAACTTGACCAATCATCTGGTTTGTGTGTATGAATTCAGATTTGCCATGTGTGTAATGCCTAAGTTGGCAAGTTTCCAGCCAGAAGTATAGAAACTTCAGTAGTTCTGTAGTCAGACTGTTGAGTAAAAGCAAAAACATTTCAAAACCAGTCTAAAATAAAGAACAAAAAAATCCACCAAAAAATGAAGTAAGTTTCAATAGGACTTACCAGTTCAACAATACCCCATATTATGAATCCATACCTTCCAGAACTTTCAGAAATTAGGATCTCAAGCAGGACTTGAAACTAACACATTCAAGAGTAAAAATAACTAACTTTGCACAAGACTGCCTATCATGTTGGCTGAAAAACACCATTGAACTCTGACATGTTTAATGGATAATTGGTTTGTAGTGCAAGGCATAACAAAATATTACAGACTGTGGTATGAAACCAGCCCTGAAATCCTTATGCCTCTGGAATACCAAAGTAGGAGAAAACCTGAATTGTTTTCTGGCTGAGCTGAAATAAAGAGGACTTAGGATCTAGAAGTGGCATTTTGTGAGTGGCTTTCTAGATAGCTTTTAGAGGGCTGGTACAGACCTGGGAGGCCCTGTATGGCTTATGACAAAGTTACATCTTAAGAATCTCAAGTTTAAGCAACCACAAAAATTATACCTGTGTAAACAGTGTCCAGAGGCAGCTTCTCGCATGCTAGCTTCCACACTGCCTTCAAGCACTTGCTCTCCAACCTGAACTTCTTTTAACACTGAAATCAAACTGACAGGGTTAGATCACTACCATGACACTAGTCTTTTAGTAGTCATATGTGCATCACCGTCATATCCAGCACCCACAGGCTGATGTGTGAACAGGCATACAAAAAAATAATTTAAAAAGAAAAAAAAAAAAAAAATACAAAAACCAACAACATTGCACAACAGCAAGGTACAGTCTTATGTAAGACTTCTTTAAGTCTCCAAAGAATCTCTGGACCCACACCAGTCTTCTGATCCTAATGGCCACAGCGATGCTGCTTGGGTAATAGCAGCAGTGTGAGTTAGACACGAGTGATGCAGCATCTATTGGAGAAACCAGTTCAGCAGGAGAGCTGCACCTTAGAAAGATGATGGAACTTTTCATGCACTCACTGAGCATCAACTCTTCAAATACCCTTAAAGGATGTGTTCCTAAGTCTCATGGCATTTGGCCAAAAGCCGTGGGGTTCTAAATCAGCAGCAATAAGAGAGAGTAAACTTTTCTCCAACATGGGCACTGATGTTGAAAAACAGCCTGTCCTCTAGGATAAGACAGATAATTTCAGTGGCATATGTCTCAGCTAATTCTGATCTTTCAAGCACTGGCTAAAGTCATCGGGCAGTATCTGTGGAAATCTAACCTTTCAAGGACACATGCATAGGGAAACAGATGGCTTGCAACAGACTGTTTAATCCCAAATCAAATAACAGAATCAGCATTTCAGAACAACTGCTTATACAGACACTTCTGTTAGAGAGTGTGGCCCACAGACAGGCAGCTTATGCAACAAGGTGCCCAGAGAAGCTTATGTGATATATTAATAAAACATAGAAATCCAATATTTTAAAAAATAATTTTCCATAACTATGCTATGGTTATAAACAAATCATCTGGTCTTTTCTAGGACAAATACCTTCATTTTATACAACAACTTCTGTTAGTATAAATAATACTTAAAAATATGTAAGATATAAGCATTTTACCTATACATACCCCTTCCATAAAATGTCATTATGCCTCAAAATTAGTCATTATTATCATGTTCTGAAGCCAGTAAAAAAAAAAAAATCAATTTATAGAAAGTGATCAAAGAACAAAGAAAAAAAATGGGTTTGCTCAACATTTAAAAAATTTCATGTCACAACATGGTACACTAGGACGTGTGAGCATAAAAATAGCTCAAGAAGCAATATACTCGAGAAAAACAACACCATTATCACGTGAAACTCAGTATCTCTTACATTACTGAATGTTTCTAAGATTACACACCAAGAGAATTACCTGCTTGCTCACATGAATATCAGGAGAAGAAAAGTGTTAATTTAACATCCTAATATTTGCTATTCATATTGAAATGTTTAGAAATATTTTCTTTATTTGACTACTTAAAAAAAGATGAAACCGTCAAAGACCCCCAGGTCACTTGTTTGCTGTATAACTGCTCACCAGTGAAGCCAATTCATCTGGGAGGTGTAAGCACCTCCCAAGCTGCACACAATAGCACCAGGCACTGTATTTCCCCTCTACTTTCAGTTCTAAATATTCACCATTACGAGAAGTATCTCATGCTTTAAATATTACCAGTATGACCACAACTCATATCTTCAACATGAAGTCAGCTTGTTGCCTAGCAGAAATTTCAATAAGAAACATTTTTAAAGCTGGCAAATAGAACTTACAACTATGTTATGCTGCTGTTGAATTTCAACTTGCTTGTTGTTGAGCACAAAACAGGAATGGATCTTACCCCAAAACCCTATGCCTTCAATTTAAGGGGCAGGGAACTGCTTTGTTCATCTCAAGATCGAATCCATTACTTACAGTGTTAGAATTCAATGAAGGCACAAAGTAGAAGTGCATGTGATACATGCCTGGGATGACAGTTTTAGTCAGCTGGAAGACATAATCTAAATATCTTTAATAAAACAGTTTCATGCACAAGGAATCCAGTGTCTGGCAGCCACCAAGCAATGGAATTCCCATCCTTTTAATAAGAATTGAACCAATTTGTCCGGCTGCAGTGATTGCAGCGATTCCATGATGCTAACAAAGTATTGTAGCATACCACGTGTAAAACAGACATCCATTCTTAATTTTTGGAGATTGTATCATTACTGGCAAGAAGTAGTTCTAATTCTTGAATTGTGGAAATATTTTATCGATCTAAACTTCCCCTTTTAAGGGTTATATTTTCTTCTCCCCATTCCTTCCTGAAAACTACTGCATGGTGTTACTGAGTCATCTCAAAAGCAGGAACACATCAGCAGTGAACAAGTCATATATAAATAATGTAGATCAATAGTTTTCAACATGTGGTCTGCAGACTCTTTGGGTTCACACGACCTTGCTGTGAAAAGGAAGCCGACTGCAGTAAGTTAACTTTTGCTGCACAGAGATACATGCCTCTGCTGAAAAGTACTTGGGGATCAACAAATCAAAAAGGTTATAAGCCAATGATGTAAGTAATCCGTTAGCAGTTTTAATGCTTTGTAGATTTTAAATGCCATTTCCGTTTACTATTTAAACAAAATGTAGTGATTTAGGGCCTGGCTAATTTATACAACAGATATTGAAAAATCAGAGTGTGATTGTACCAAACTCCCAATGGAGGAAACATCAAGTAATTTAGCTAAATAATTTTTGATGAAGTAAAAACCTAAGATTTTGTACCTGTTCTAGTTTTGCACAACCCTTCATAGCTTAGCTCCCTTGGTATGTTAGTTTTTCATTCTTGTTTACTGACAAAAAAAAGAAGCAGAGCAAAAAAAAATAGTTTAGCACAGCTAGGAATTATTATCTTTGGAGAAATCAGTAGAATTAATCTCTAACAAAAAGCATACCGAATCAGTGAGGCTGTTAAATATAGACAACACTGACAAATAAGCAGGCTATGTTTGTTTGAAGAGCTTATGGTTTTCCCCCCACATCCCCGCTCCTGCCTACAACTACTGAAAAGATGTCCTTATCTCAAGTACTTTTCACATATCAGAGAAGTGGTAAATTTCACAAAGCCTGCACTAATGTTTTGCATTTCCATTCCAAGTGAAATGCACTTCAGTAAGTAAACATGAGTATTCAAATAAAACTGTTTCTAGAGACAATGAAAAAAAAAACCCAACCAAAAAACAATGCCATTTCAAAATACATTGATAAGTAAATCATTCTAAAAGCACTGGATAATGCTACAGAATATTGAAGAGCCAAGGCACACAATGCTGAGAATAGGGTTAGACCCATTTTAGTGCTGATTTGGGTTTAGCTTTTGTGGGTTCCCTGCCCCCTCCCCAAATCCTCATGGTGCTTGACAAATACAAAACAAGATATTTGTATTCTAATATTTTGTAATTCTGTAGATAATTAAGTGAATCAATGGAGAATAACCACATCCCTCTTATAGTCTTACAGCACACTAAACAGCACGCACATATTCATTTTCAAATGTTTCACACAGCTGAGGGATGGGGGTGGAGGGGGGTGACTTACTTAAGAAATGTTTTGCCTTATTTTGGAAGCCCTGAAATTCATAGTGTGTTTGGTTTGAGCACCTCAGGATTTCTATTCTCAGAACTTATTAGAAATTCATAGACAAAGTAACTTTTCTTACTGGAGTAGAGCACAGGGGGTCACTATCAAGAGCCACAGCCTCTGTATTCTAGTCACTAATTTAAAAATATGTCTTGACTTTACAAATGATGTATGCACATGCCTAACTTCACATGCTGCCAGATAGTCTCACTAGATTCAGCAGGGCCATCTACAGCAAGTTAAAAGCTAGCAAGCTTTTAAGGCTTGGTGCTGTAAAGATCTACACGTTCTCTAAGATGATGCAAATGAAAAAAACAACGTAGTTGGTGTTAATTCATTCATTAGAATATTAATTTGTCTCCTAACCTATATCTACCCTTTCTTCACCAGGACTTATCTGCTGTCAAAAAACTTAGACAATGAATATTTTAAAATGAAATTATTTGAAAATCTCTGCATAATCTTTCCATAGAGTGGGGGAAAAGCTTCTGATAGCAGTGTCTTACCAGACACCAACAGCCTGGGCTGGTAGAGTGATTGCATGCTGTTTTCTGGAAAAAGCACCTTAGATCCTGGGTTTCACTTCTGATCTATCCCTCTGAATGGTACTCATTACTGACCTTTTCAATGTAAAGTTCCTGATAAATTTTATCTGGCCAGTAGGCAGGAAAGAACAGCCTTTAGAGTAAGATTAATTTTAAATACATTTAAAAAAAAAATCTACTCAAGGAGATGACAAATGCAGTTTTCTGAGCACCAAACCATCTTGCTCCCTCATGTAGTCATGTCCTGCATCACACTCCTGCATGCTGCCTCAGACCCCACCATACTCAGCCCTTGGCAAGACAATGCATTGCAGTTGTCTGCATTTGTACCTCAGCAAGGTCCTCAACTGAAAAATTACTGGTTAATCAAAGATGATAAAAACGAGATGTAATGTGTCCTAGGGTAGAGAGAGGTCAGACAGAGCACCGTTGTGTTCTATCACACTATCTTAAAATCCAGTGGTCAGATGCCCTGAATCAAGGCAGAGGTCAGTCTTCCAGCAGTTTGAACTTCTTAATCTTGTCTCTCAAATTTTGATTTTCTTCTGTTTTCCTGATTCCAAGTTTGAGCCAGTTTTTCACCCTTATGCTTATTTCTTCCCAACAGCCTTTTAACAGACTATTTCAAGTATAATCTCTTGTATGTTTATCAACAAAACCTTCTAAATACACCAGCCAGTCGTCTACACTGTGGTCTGTCAGTCAGATTCGGATTCTCAAAAATCACTTTAATCAGATTTTTCCATTTTTTTTTTCAGTCTTTCATCAAATTATATTTGAATGGACTCTGCAGGTCATATGGATTAAGTTGAGCTATATGCGAGGAGCAAGAAAAAGAAAAGTAATTTGCCTAATGTCACTCTTTCTGCTTAAGTAGGAGAATATTTGAGAAAAGTCCAGCAATTTACAACTGCTGAGAATGTCCTTATTCTATAAAAAACTTTAAAATATTTGCAAATAACAACAAAATGGTAACAGGTGCTCTTATTTCACCAAATCAATGAGACTCTCACCAACCTACGTTGACTACAGATGCTTCCAAATAACTTGTCCCATTGTTTCTTAGGTCTGAGAAACCAGGGAAAATGGTTACTCAAGGAACATGTAAAACAAAAAACAATGGACTGAGACACTTAATCCTACAAATATTTGTAATAGTATAGGATTTCTCATCTTAAAAATACTTGTGTAATAATGAATTTTAAAAGAAATACACTTTCCATAGAAGTTCTTTTCAAATCTTGACTTACATATAACTGAACTTCAGTTCTATTAAAGGCTGGTTGGCAAAATTCTCTTTGGCCATACTGCTCCTGCATGTAGCATAGTTTCTATGATTCAGCCTATTCTAGATTTTTTTTTAAATAAATTTACTTTCGGCATTGACAAATCCAACTGCTGTGTACTATTCTCAGCTGCCTGGAATTATGAGTATCACCGACTTTAAGCTTCCTCAGAAAACATATTCTCCTTCAGCCCCCGCCATAGTAACAATTTTCTGGTGACCAGTAGGTTTTAAAACAGCAATTAAAATTAAATTAATTTTTTGGGCCTCTCTATCTTTTGAAATAACAATGTATCTTGGGGGGGCAGAAATATAACAGGAATAACACAGGAATGCTTGGCATTCAGGTTGCTTATTTTTCTAAAATTGTTTATTTAATGCTTCTCCCACACCCCTTGGGTATTGTTCTTGCCAAGACATATTCATTTCTATTCACTCTATTTTGCAGTGGAACTTTTACAAAGCTAACATGGACAGTATGCACTAAGAGCCACTTCTAAGCTGCGGGCAGAATAAAACAAATCCAAAAAGTAAATGTACCTTTGCAGAAAATTGTTGAGTAGATTTAACTTACAACAATAAGCAATAAATAACAAAGTCTTTCTGAAAGCTAGAGAAGCACATGTGTCCTCTTCATTGATTTTATCACTTCATCACACACAACAAATCTGTGTCAACATGAGTGGCAAGTCTCTAAGGTAAAAGATGTACAAGTCAAGGCCATAAAAGCAGACCACATGCTTAGGAATTTGTCTATTGTAACCATAATGAGGTGGCCTGCTGTCTCTAAGGAGACAATTCATGATACAGCATATACCCAGAGAGAAGTGAAAGACTATTTTATGAATCCAATACAGTCAGCTGTAAGTCAATGAAGATTCAATTTCTTAAAGAGACAGAGGAAGAAAGAATTCATGTGAAAAGTAATGTCACAAATAACCTGATCATATGCAGCTGGATATTGCTGTGCACCAATACCATAACCTACTGGAATCAGCACAGCTACTCATGTAAGTAAAGATTAATCACATGCTCCTTTAAGAGGAGGCCTTTGATGCATAACATGATCTACCTTGTTTGCATAAATAGCATTTTTCAGCGCTCTATTAATCCTGACAGTACTTCAGAGAGGTTGCCAGTATTAAAACCCATTTTCTGAAACATTCTGAGAAACAAAATGGCAAAGCAATTTCTTCATATTTATACTGTGCCTTACTACTACCCCACAATACAAATCTCAGTTTGGGTGACCAAGCTATGCTACAACTACTGTAGAAAGCACATAGCATTAAACTGCAAAAGGAAGCTGCAGCCTAAAAACAACTGAAAAATAGGGTAACCGCCTGCTTGCTAAAGTGTTTTTACAGAAGTCTGCTCAGAGAGGCCTAAACTCCCCATTTTATTGCAATGATTGCTAATAATGAAGAAAAAAATCTTTATGGAGACTTTCCAATAATCCAAAATGATATATCGTGTGTTTAGCGGAGCAGGAGGGGGACATAGAACTGAAGCTAGCATTTTGACAAACCTTTTACTTCGGACACAAGGAAACAGGAAGGGAAGAAGGGCTGTTTATCAAAGAACTGCAGAATAAACAATAGATAAGTGTAGGGTGTTTGACTATCCAGTGGGAAGGGAACACATAGAAAATAACATCGTTTCTTGCTTTCTACCACAGACAAAAGGACTCTTTCTTAAAAGAAAGACAATATTGAAAGGCTTTATAAATCATTCTTTTTCCTACAGGAAGTTATGCAGTAATAAAAGAGTTCCATACACACATTTGGAGATTTTGTTTCAAGGCCTGTGAATAGAGTGCATGGGCATGGGACTCTCACTGAAGTTTACATGAAGTATCCAATAACTTTAGTAAGCTCCCTAGTTTCTTTTTTCTGCCCATTGGTAGAGTGTCACATGAAACAACATTTTAGACTCTTTAGTAGTCATTCATGTAAGCACATTTAGTCATAAAAGCTATTTCCAAATGCTTTCTTTCACATATGCAGCTGAGAGAAGTAATGCCAATATCAACAGAGTAGTTGATCGTGTATTTATAGCCTATAAATGTGAGGGCATATGCTGAGACTCTAAAATGAATATCAAATGTTCACAGAGCCTCACACAGATCATGAAGTGAAGTGTAAAATAGGACACAAGTGACTTGGATACAGTCATTTAGCATCTGCTCCAGCTGTATTAATTCAGGTTGGACATTATACAGTAGCATGATAGAGACACAGACAAGCAACTGCAACACATAAGACAGCTTGATTATGTCCTAGCCAAAAATGAACTATCCTGCAGCAGACCTGAGTTACCAGACATATATTCCCTCTCCATTATACTAGTATGAGGTGAAACAAAAATGGGTCTTTTAGTTCTATCACTCCTGACTCTTATCCATAGTCCTCTCTTTCCTTCCTTACAAGTAGGAGAAAAGTAGTTTTCTAGGCATCACACCTAACATAATATATGCATCAACAGTAACTCAATGTACTTTCTCTTGGGAGATACAGTTGATCATAAAATGAAAAGCAAAGCAGTCAAGAGAAGGTACCTTAAACCCCTGGAATTTTATCCATTTCACCTAGACACTAAAACTGTGTCTTTGACAAGCACAATCACTTTCTTGGAAAAGGACACATTGACAGCAAATCCAATTTGAAGATCTAGAGCCTTCACATCAGAAACAATCATCATTCAAAATATACAGCAGAAGGAGAGGGAGAGGCTGCTTTCTGATGTGATTTCACCTTAAGGCTCATTACAAAGAGACTAGAAGCAAAGGAAGAATTGATTTCATGATGAAAAGGTAGCACTACCAGTACTGGTGTTGACAGAGAGTGGACAGTAATCATTAACATAATTTACATGAAATGTCTGGGGATCTGTCTTTCCACAGCTTACAAAACTGGATAGCACACAATAATGCTAAACAGAAGTGCTGGTTCTTGAGGTGACCATTTAGTATGCTGCATGTTTGTTCACAGTAGTCTCTGTAGTCCAAGCAGCTGGATGTCAGTCTGTCTCTCTCTCTCACACACAAACCACCATATTAGCAAGGCAGAAAAAAAAATTATTTTAATTTAATGTTAAAAGGTTACTCTTTCCACCTGTTTTTACCATTACCAATTAAAATTGATTATTTTCATATTACAGGTAGTTAATAACTTGATGGCTTTGGATCTGCTCTCTCAAATCACCTAAATTTGGGAACTGAGTAATTCATCAGGTCAAAATGAGTATAAATAAAAATGTAGAGAACAATTTATGGAACTCCAAAATGCAGGACCAGTACTGCCAGCCTTGACTAAAGAATTTCTCTTTGTCTTGTAATAACCAGCTTTTTGCTTTCCTTCTCTAGCCTCCTTTTATCTCCTGTTCTTTTGTTTCACTGTTCTCCAATTTTCTCCTTTTTGGTTCTATTCTTTTCGTTTTTGAATAGTTGTATAGTTCCCACCCATGTTTCTTCATCCAGCACAAGTTAAATGGTTTCATTTTTCAGCACTAAATGAGCTGATACAAAGTCAGTCCAGAGTGTTGTCACAAATTAAAGGATTAGTAACAAGACAAACAAGAGAAGACTGGTCACAAGTGCTGCTCCCTAGCCCTATGGATATATGGCAGCCCCTTGAGAACATCACAGTCAGCTTTAAAACTAAAGAATCACTGTTAATCTGAAACACAAGAATGCACTTTCCCTGCTGAAAGAAATGTTGTCGTCTTCACTAATTTTTGTCCACCTGCTCTCTATGTTCTAATATTGGCCAGGTTGCAGATAGACAAAACACCATCTTCTGTAGATTCCAGATACAAGGTTATTTTAATTCTTGGCTATAATCTAATCATAGAATTCAATCCTCCACTATCTCCAGCATTTAACAGAGGCTTTCAAAGAGCCATCATTACAAAGTAACATAAATGCCAGTGTCAGGGAAAAATGCAAGTTTTCATTGAATATTATTGAAAATAGTAAATACTTTTCCAATAAGAGTCGGCAATATCAGTAGATTTTCTGGTATCTTCCAGGTTGTTTTTGAATATTTGATCTACAGAAGGATATTAATGAAAAAACTTTGAAATGCAGCAGTTTCGTGACTCTTATTGTGAATTAAGTTTTATCTATTAAATAATGGATATTTTTACTTGTTAAACTGATGTTCAAACATTTCAGACTAGCTCATTAAAGAGCAGAGAAGGTATCACGACTTCAATGAACAATCATGCAATATGAAAGAGAGCATAAGGCTCAAATGAACAATTTACAAAAAACAGACAAATTTGTTCACAGTCACTTTTTTCCTACTCTCCTGTCCATCTGCAAATACTGTGTTTGTTAATCTATTTATTGCAGACTATAGTATTGAATAGTATGTCACTATAGAATACTTCTATAAACTTAATCATCTTGTTTGATAGATTCACATTTAGCTATGAAAAGTATATTTTCTCTCCGTAGAGAAATTTCATGAAAAAACCGAGTAGAGTTGGAGTGCCATGGATTTTACATTACAAAATTATGAAGAAGTTGAAAGCTTCAATGTTGTTTGCTTAGCACTGCATCTTCATTATAGCCAATATTGTTAAAAGCAAGTTCTGCTCTCTAATTAAGTTCCATCCTTGGCTGTCCCATTGCTTTTTCTCATGGCTACATACCAATTTGTATATTATAAAGAATCTTCTATTGATTCTACAAAGTTGACAATTTGCCTAATGGAGGGCAAGAATAATTTGCGACTGTGACTTCCCTTCCTTTCTAAAGTGTGCCTCCACAGAATTTGCAGATGACGTACGAGCAGTGCACATTAGGTTCAGAATGAAAACATTTGTCAGCCAGATACCTAATGGCCCATTTCATGGTGAATAGATGATGTTCAAAATATGCCAATTTTCATGGGTCTTTTAATTACAGCTTTGATCGGTATGGTTTCGTTTACCTCATATATTTAACCTAACAGGTACAAAAGGCCTGAAATCTTCTTTACTTTCATATTTTCCTTGAAAAGCTTAAATTTGTGGAAGCTAATCAAATGTATTTCCTTTCCAATGAGGCGGAGACCTGAAAGGTTGTAACTCCAATACCTAAAATTTGAAATATTAGACTGAATTGAATAACTGAAATCAAAGGACTGCAGAGAAAAGAAAGAAATTTTCTTTCACCTGTTTAGAAAGGCAGACTCACTCTTCCACCACCCCATGCAAACATAAGCCAGCATCCATTTAGTTTTCAGCACTACTGAGTATCATATTTTAAAAATCCACACCTCTAATTCTAGTTATTTTTTTCCACACATTTCTATACATAAAGAGGATTTTAAATTAATTCAACATTACTGTAGAATTTCCTAGATTGAATGCTATTTATTATTTCTGAAAGCAGCATGCTGGAAAAAAGTGTTTTTAGAGAGATAAGAAGGGAATTCACAGCCCTTGCCCAATTGAGCACAATCAAGCTGCTATGTTGCTTAAGCAAATTTAATATCTCAGCATTTGTTTCATTATCTATAAAGTATCTTCACAAAGATTCAACTATTTGTGTTTCTCTCTGCCTTACAAAAAACATTTCAAAAATGGAAACACAGAGGCAGAGATTTCATGTTGTGTTAGATGCTGTCAAAGATGTCTCTTTTTCTCTCCCTTTCTCTGTTGTTTCCAGCCATGCTTCCCTCCATTCTCCTTTGTTTGCTAAAGTAGCTTACTGACTGTAATAAAGGGAGCCCAAGTGTCAGCTTGAGACTGCCATGAAAACTAACATTCACATAAACCATTTTTTCCACTTTTGTTAAGCTCCTTATCAAAAGAACTCTCCATCTCTCTCACTCTCTTTTACTCTCTCTCGTCTTCTGTCCTTTTTAGGATATCTTTCTAATTTTATTGAGACTCCTCTGTTAAGGTACAGCACTATAGTTCAGTAACTATAGGAAAGTGAACCCAAAAGAGCCAGCTTGAGACTACCACAAACCATTTTCACTTCTTATGTTAACATTTCATCTCAAAGGACTCTTTTCTCTCTGTGTCAGTTGCAAGGCATCTCTTTGTCTCTATTGTGCTTACTGCGCTAAGGTGCCTCATTGACTGGAGTGAAGTGAACTCAAGCGTGCCAACTTAAGGCTGGCACACATTTTTTAATTTGGTTGAAGTTGACAGCCTAAAGGACTCAGTTTCGGAGCAGCAACACTCCTCCCCAACCTCATGCCCACTCCACTAAGGTAACTCCAAGGTATATTTACTATGTTAATATATTCTATACTATGTATCAAATCTGACAGAATTTAATTGATCATAATCCTGCAGATCATTCAAAGAACTCCTTTTATTCTTCACCACCTTGTACAGAACGTGGTATACTGAAATGTGAATACCAAATTGCCAAACACACACAGCGCTATACCTGCCAAAAAGCTCAGGAAAACTTAGAAGTAAGGTCTGCTTGAAAAAGATATACCTCTGAAAATTAGAGACTGGGGAAAGATTTAAAAAAAAAAAACAAACATCCAAGCTCCCCACCTTAGCCTTTGAAGTTTCATGCCAACTGCAATAATAAGTATAGACTTCTAAACTAAGTCCTGATCACTTTGGTTTGACCTTTTTATAATATCTCTCATTCCCTTGAGGATATACTTTTGGTGAAAATCTAATGATTAAATATAAAAAGCTATGATTAAATGAAGTATGACAACCAAACTCATATCCCTGAGTGGAAGCATGCAAGTTGAAAGACAATAACCAAAACTAACTAGACTGCAAATTCCCAGGACAGAATTTAAGTCAACTGCTTTCGGCACTTAGAATCAGCAAACTTTCGGTACCTAAAGGTTTCACTGTAACAAAAAACACAGAAGAAAGAATCCAGCATGCAATATTTTCCACCTAGTTTTTTGTTTGTTTTCAATGATGTCCTTCACTTACTTTCTATGTCTTTCACAATTCCTGACAATATTCAGTTAGCTCAATTTAACGTTCTAATCTCTCTTCTGTATTGCTTAAATTAAGTCATGTAGTTTTGAATTGGAAAACAAAAATGGACATTTTTTATATTACCCAGTATATCCTTCAGTTTGTCATAGACAAAACCCTACACTTTGCAGCAATAAAAATCTGTATGTCTTAAATTCAAAATGTAGTAAAAAAAGAGCTTGTTTATTTTTGCACCAAACAGAGATTAGTAATAAAGCTACCCAGAAAAATCTGCATGACTTACTTTCAATTTTTGTTTTTTGAATATCTGTGGATCACACTAGAATTTCAGGAACATGCCTAAAGTTGACAAAACCTACTCCAAGTAACAAATTATCTTAAAAACATGCCTGTTAATTGTGAACACAGCAGAAATCTTATACAGATTCATAAGCTTTCATATACAGCTTGTCTCCAAAATAAAATTTAAAAAAACAACAAAAAACCCAAACAAACAAAGAAAAAAACAACAGGAAAAAACCCAAACAAACAAACAACAAACCCCAAGCAACCAAAGCCAAGACCTTTTTTAAAAAACCCTTAGATGCTGGAGAAAATACAAAAATATTGTGATTTCAGGGCAGACAAATTTAATACCACTTCCTGTCCATTATGCCAAAACACAGCATTGAGTACAGAAGTCATTTCACTTCTAATAGTTTCAATAAAAGCCTTAACCTTTGTTGCTACACTTGGGGTCTTTCCTGCTCCTGAATATACTACTGGCAGCAGTGCCAGATTCACTGAATGTCACCCCAAGACAGCAGCATTCCAAAAGGTGGGTCCTTCTATATCAAAAGGGCTCTGTTTTTCCATAGTACATTTGGGATTCGTTCTACTTCTCTTCTTATTTCTGAAGCTTTAGAATTCAGTCAAGTCTATACTTTTAGTTTTACATTGCTAAAGAGGGAAAACATGCAAGTTACCCTGCAGAAAAAGAATCAGAAAAAAGGTGTAAGTTTAGAGCACAGAATCTAAAAATTAATAAGAGAAGGGAGTAAATATGGATTGTAAGCTTTCAGAAAGCTTGATTTTCACACCATGCTCTAATTGAAAACACTCTTTGACACATCAGTGCTTATTAATGAAATGAAGTACTACAAGTTCCTGAATAGTCAAGGTCAGGGATGCATAAAAAAGAAAACAAAACCCAAGAACACCCACACCCAGCCATGACCAAATAGTGAATAAAAACAGGGCTGGTGATGATTTTGTATAGAAAAACTAACATGAACCAGGTATATAAAAAAATATGTTTTAGCACAGAATTTCAAGAACATAGCTAATGTTGCAAAGAACTACTTGCAAATAGTAAATGAACTGTAAAAAACTCACGTCACCTAGTTGTAAACGTAATAGGCATTTTATCTCAATATTTCATGAATTTCAATAATTGGTTTAAGTCTATTTCTTATATGACTACCAAAATACCTAAAGTGACTGGTCTGCAGGAAATTCCTAAAAGTAAATAAATAAATACATTAATTAATAAGAGTCACAATTTCTGCTAGGTCCATGGGCATTCTGCCTGCTCTTGGTAGAATTACCTTTTCGTTAGTGGTTCGGGAGACTGTTAGAAGCAGAGACATGTGTCTTCTGATTTTGGAGTAAAGGAACGTTTACTTTACATTGCACCAGCAAAAAAGCCAAGTTTCACAAGCTGTGACCAGCTAAATTAACTATGGATATTCCTTATGACAAAGCAAATCAGTCTCCTGAGTGAAATGACTGGATGTGCTATAAGCAGTATCTTGCATAGATTCACAGGACACAAGAAGCTTTCTGAGAACTTTCTGGGCCCCCTTTCCTCTTAAAATCAGTTAATAATCTATTATTTGCCAGCAGGAAACTCAAAAAAATGTTAAAATGCCCTAAGACTGCAAACCTGCCTCTGGCAAACAGCAAAATAAATACAACTGGCCAATTTTCAGTCAGATTTCTTTGGCAATTTTTCAAAGACGGGAAGAAGCGTGACAGAAGTACTGTGCCAGGCCTCACGTGTCTCTGAATATTCTGTAAACAAAAGCACTTCAGTGCATCCCCAATCAAAGTCATACCAGCTGTTGCTCTTCCTGCACTTATTCTCTGCAATGGAAAGGAAGACAAAAATTTTACTGCCTGGACAAGAAAGGAAAAAAAAGAAAACAACACAGGCAAAACAACACACATCAGGAAAAGAAAGGGATATTAACAGCTATTTCAAGAAGAAAAATTTTCTTTCCAGCAGGCATTTTGATACCCTCATAAAAAAGGGCCACGATGATGATGATGCCATAAAAAATAAAACTTTATCAAGCTAGGACTTTCATTTCCTTTTGACTCGTGCAATTTTACCAGATTTGTGTAAAGTTCACAGCACTTCAAGAAACAACAGAAAGACACATTAACTCTGCAGTAGTTCACAGAAACTTTCTATGAGATAGAAAATGTATTCATGTTGAAAATATGGAGTCACTAAGCCCTCAGACTGCATTCCAAAAGTCTACTAGAAACATTTCAATCAAGAAGTGAGTATGTGACAGCCAGGCCATTTGGGCTAAAAAGCATTGGGCCGAATTATGGTGGGTGAATCTAGTGCCCTCAAAATGACCTCATATTATGGCCATGGTATTAAGTCATGGAGAAACCTGTAAGTAAGATGAATAATTTTTCTTCTCTTAAAAATAAAATTTAAAGAAAAAGAAAGGGAAAAGTTCCCAGTAAGAATGCTAAATTACCCCCTCTCCCAATGGAATGCTTCACTTTCATTTCCAAGTAGCAGTAAGCCTATTGACCCCCACGGTGTTATCCTTTTCACTGCTCTTACAGTACTTTCTTTAATCTCTTGGATCAAAGATTGGTCAATAAAAATCATCTCTGCTTTTGTGGGGAGCAAACAAACTGCACCGATATCTATGATAATTTTAAATCTTCACTAAAATCCCTGAGAAACTAAAAAAAAAACAAAATAAAAAAAACTAAACAAAACACCACACCACATATATGTTGATGTTAACTTTGCAACTGGAAATGCTTGTGTTCTTTTTCTTTTATATTAAATATTTTGAATAAGATGTTATTTTTTAATACTTTTTCATACATGTTTCATTAAGGAGTTTTAGGCCTTGAAAAACTAAAGCTAAATTATATTTACACACCATTATACACTATTTCCAATCAACTAGTTTAAGTCCTAATTGTAGAAAAGCCCCTGGGCCCTCCACAAAGATTAAAAGATTGCACAGTGTTTTCACAACAGAAATACTTGGTGAGACAGTTTTCAACAAACAGCTTCCAGAATATATGGCATCCAAAGGCTTTTTTTTACACCTTAGGTATCAAATCTAACGAGAATCTGAGCCAGGGGGAAAAAAAATAAAAGGAAAAACAAAATTAAAGAAAATGCCCCAGCAGAATTTTTTGCTGTGGAAAAAAAAAGCAAAACCTAAACATCCAGAGGTATTATCTCCATGCTACTTTACCTTATAACTTAACTTATTTTTTAATTATTTTTTGCCTTTAACCTGTGCCTCCTGTGTACAGCATCCATATTCTGACCTTGTTATTCAGAGTACGTCTAATATCCATCAGCTTCCCTGTCATCTAAACTGAAAGGAAGTGATTTCTGTTTAGCCGAAACTCCTTAAAGTCGCTCATAACCACTGATCGTTTCATCTTCGTCCACTCTGGACTCCCTGATGAATGTCAAGCATTTCCCTCTTCCTGAGTCTCAAAAAAACCACAGACAGCGGATGGTCCTTTTGATCTGGCTGTGACACAGGTACAACTTTGAATGTTTTCACCGGGTCCCCCAAGATAGTGCTTGAAAGTCTTGACATTACTTACAGCATGCCTTGTAGACAATCTCTTGCTATCACAATTTTATTGTCACCTCCAAAATGCCCTCCTCCTTCCCTTAGGAGTTGTTCAAACCCACATTGCTAGCAAGAAGTCTCTCCATTTCACCCACTGTATTTGCCTGGCCCTCAGGACAGGTTGTCTGCAAAGTTGCTGAGAGATTCTTGGTCAAGCATTCCTCATAGACTCACCAGTAATTCTAGTTAAAAATAATATGTATTTGCCCAGAACATTTTAGTCATAATAACAGAGAGTATCCATCATTCTGGGCTACATCTTTTCAAAGCAGAGATCCCAGACTTGGACCTTGAGTTCAGGCAGGCTTGAACCAAGTCTTAACTGTGCTATAAATAACGTCCTTGTTTAGTAACAATTTCCTACTTTATTTTGGAGCTCAATGCCATTTTTTAGGTCATACTGAAAATGGATCAGAAGACTCAAAGGTGAAGGGGAATGCTTTCTTATTTTTTTCTATATGGCACCTTGCATGCACTCTGAAGTGATGTAAAATAACACATCAGGCTAAATACCACCCATAATTACTGAACTATAATTATTTTCTCGCACATTTATTGCGAGGTCAGGAGTTATTCTGCTAGAGCTTTTGAAAAAAAATAGACCCTTGCTTCCAAATCCAGATCACTCAGCTCCAGATGCCAAGGCCAAGAGAACAGTTTGTGTCCCCACACCCTAACACCGCGCTAAAGATTACGGAGATGCACTCGGCATATCAGGTTTGGCCCCTCAAGTCCCAGGGAGAGTCGAAGATATTTGGAAGACAGATAAAGCTTAGGTGAATCTAGAGTAGCCTAAAACATAAAGGGCAACCTTGCACTTGCTGCATGAACAAATTCCACATGATTTTACTTAAAACTTTGAGCATACAAGCAACAGACAGTCCAAACCCGGAACAGTTGTGTCTGTCCCCACTGCCCCTGCCACCACCCCCCATCAGGGAAAACATTTTTTCATTTCAAATATAGATGAAAAAAGTAGCTTTTAAAAAACTTAGGAATTAACAGGTTGTTACTGAAGGAACAACTTTTTTTTTCCCTATGATGTAGAAAGGGAGCCTGCTGGATGTTTCCACAGTAGTGTCAGTGATATTAGTGCACAGAGGCTAACAAAAGGCAGCCATGCTGTCTGCTGCGGCACTAAAGATGGAGAAAAATACAGTAAGGTGAAGGGAAAAAAAAGGCAGAACAAGCTAATTTCAAGACCAATTTTAACAGCAGATTTAGAAATACGAAAGTAGAAGTTGATACTTTTATGACAGGCTAAGCTGACATTGATTCAGTTACATTGTTATAGTAACCTCAGAAAGAAATGTCTTTGTTTAAAGGGACTTCATCATGATTCAAAAAATATAACACATATACATAATTTATATATAGTTTTTCCTAAATCTTAGTGCATCTGACATGTCTATCACATGCAGCATCTATTGATACATTCTTACCATTACACCATTTTTAAGATTTCCCATACATGAGAATAGTAATTAATTTAAAATATCATGGGTTTATTTTGGTTTTTTTAAATAAAACACTCTCATACTAAAAATAGATACTTCATATAGAAAATAGGTTGCTGTTCTCTAAAATTGAGTCTAATGTTAGCTGAATATTAATAAAATCCATAAACCATTAGCTGCTTTGTTCTGAATTACATAGACCTTTTATGTTTATTCCTCAGTGAAAATGCATTAAAAAAAATGAAATCCTCTCTAATTGTACTCTCTGAAGATAGCTGGTAAAATAATTTCTAGCAGCAATAAATCAATTGTAGTATTAAAATGACCTGCCAGGTGCATCTTCTGGGTATCAGACTAATTAAGGGAATGTATTAATTGCAACTATTCATCAACACCACCAATGTTAGATAACTCTTACAATGAATCTTTTTACCGTACTATCCAGCAATGAAACTGCAGTTTGACAAAATATAGGGGATTGAACAACAACAACAAAAAAAGCTTAAAAAAACCCCCTGTGCACAGCTTTGTTTATTACTTTGTTCCCTATTCTTAGCTGGTAAATCAAACGAACACAAGCAATCGTAACTATATGTACGTATATACTTTGTACTTAGACATATCTCTATCTCAGGAGAGAGTTTTACAACGTTTCAGATACTAAAGTGGGTTTTTCCCCCTTCCTCCAAATCTAATTCAGATATAAATTCATATGCATTTTCTGCAGCTATGAGCCAAATGTGATCCAAATTTGGATCATCAGGCCTTCACAGGAAACAACCATTTACTTCTGAAAGTAAGCTTAATAGTATCTTCATTATTTTTCCATCAGGACGTATTTATGACTTTATACCTTCTTATAAATGCAAATAAAAAACTTCCAATCTACAGGTTTATATGGTTTGCTGATTCCCCCCAGTCTTATTTCCTGGGCTAAAAATAAAAACTGTTGTTCACAAGTTCTGAGGTTTTTTATCATCATCTTTTACAAACAAAAATTCTGGATTGCACAATAACTTCATACATTTCAGGTAAAACACTGAAAGTTGCAGGATGAAGTAAAATACTCCTACAATACCAATTTCTTTGCCATGCTTTTTGTTATAGAAGAAGATTAAGAAAGGGCTACAATTATAGGCAGAGCAGGAAAAAACCTACATGTATGAATTCAATTAGCAAAATACACAGAGAATAGTAAACACACAGACCAAATCCAAAAGACACGAGGAAAAATTTTGTCCCACAATACCAAAGTTCACATTCTTCTCCCCAGTGTGCTGCAAATGCTCCTGTCTAAGAGACTGGTTCTTGTTCACACAGTCTATTTAGACCTTGTAGATATTTCTAGGTGACCCTGCTGTCTAAGCACCAAAAATAATTAGATATTACTATGGCTTTTCCATTGCCAACCCTCACGACTACCACGATCATTCTGTCTCAGGTAAACCAGAGATTGTAAGTAGCACCTGTAGATTCATAGAAAGACATTCTTGTACCTAGATAAAATTTACCTTCTCTCCTGGTTCTATATCCATAGATGGGCAATGAGATAAGGAAATTGGTCATATTTATAAACCAGTGCATGCACACTTATATTAGAACAATTATGCCTTGGTTTTATTCAAAAGAACAGGGGCTGGGGGAAACCACAACTCTGGGGCTCCTGTTTGGGCTTTTGTAAAATTACTCTAAGTCATACTTCTGCAGAAAACACAGAGAATTACCCACATTGCCTCTAAGGCCATGGCACCAGATACTGGCGAAAGCAGCAAGTGAGACTCAGACATCAGCATGACAGTGCAGATGCACTGGTAGCAGCTCCCCAGCTGACTTTAACACAAGTTCCAGTAGCAGGCACTGGGGCTCATGGCAGGCAGCCTGTTCAGCACCTGCAGCCACGCACACCATGGTCAGGATGCTCCTCTTAACATGCATCTCTGCAAACACACTGCAGTCCTGACCTCCAACACTGCTTATTGTGGGTTTGAATGATTCTTGAACAGCTACTGCCAAGAATTGTCAAAATGAATGAAATTGAAAGGAAATAGGCCCACAGCGAAAAACACTCGATTCATTTTTATGTATGACTCACAATAAGAATATACACCTTCCTACTTTTAAAGACTATCAAATATAGAAATTTTAAAATTATATAGATGCTTCACAATCAGCAATGAATTTTAAAACCAGTCACCTGTCTCCAGCGTGTGTCAATATGTCTGAAGAAATGCTCTCGATAGCCTTTGGTATTCAAAGAGTTAGAAATAGAAGTTCACAAGTAAGATATTGTTCCTGTCTCTCCCTTCACTACCCAGACTGCTTTCTGATCTTCCTTTTGTCCTCAATCCTTTCCTTATCCCTTTCACCTCTCTTTCTCACTCTCACTCCGTCCCCTTGATCCATCAGACACAGCCAAGCTATCTGACACCAATGCCTTAAAGTAATTTTGGACAGAGGCAAAATGCCCTAGAATCCTTAGTAATCCTCCTCAGATCCATGTACTGAGCCCTGGGTTGGCTCTTTTATAGCCACAAACAGTCTTTCAGCTAGGTAGCCTGGAAACTGAAAGCTGTTTCAGTAACAGAGGAAGGACAACAAGTCCTGAAAGAAAATCAGCCTTCTCAGGAAGAAGGGGAGAAAAAAAAAATCCACATTTTTTTTAGTACTAACATTAATATAAGGTAGGATGAATTAATTGATAAATAAAGAAAGGAATTCTCTAACTGTAGTAGGTAAATGGGGGACAGTCAGTTATGAAGGCAGGATCTGTCCTCTCATTCCAATTGTGTACACTCCACATCCTGCTGCAAGACAATGGTTTATAATAACCAGTGGTTATGTGAATTATTGAAACAGCTACAGTGTTCTGTAGGCCTGTAGAAAAATGTCTTTCACCCTTTACCTTATCATTCCCTACTGAGTCAAAGTATAGTTTTTGACATACCAGAGAGTGGGATTTTTCTTTGTCCTTTTCCAGTAGAACTAAATCGAAAGCCATATGGAATTCAGAGAAGTAAATAAAAAATAAAACACAAAAATCAATAAACTACTGCCAAAACCCTGTGGATCATACTAAAGTCAGTGTTAAGTTACCTTTCATGACTAAGCAAGGATACAGAAAAACTGAAAAGACTGCTTGTACCACAAGAGCTGCTTTCCCCCAGGCTTAGCGTGTACCAGCACTCACACTCCCCTGGTACAAAAGGTAGATTGCAGTGACAGACTGCGGGTCCTAAAGCTATCTCACCTTTGAGAGGAAAAAAAAAATTTGACAAAATTATTCTTCTCAGTGCGGGAACATAACAGATCCTACTCTTCGCAGCCTAATAGAAGTTCCTGTCATCTCACGACTTTCTAATCTTTTCCTAGAATAAGAGAATGTTGGAATATGAAGATACACTGCATGAGCCAACCTTTCCCAGCAAAAAAACCAGTTGAATACAGCTAGGGAAAATAACACATGATCAAAAGCAATTAAGGATTATCACTAAGTTGTGAGTATTTTTACTGAAAGAATGTGGAGATTTTTGGAAAGGAAGATGAAGGAGGAAATAAAGGAAAAAAGGAGGAAACTCAGGATCCAAAAGCTTCTTCTTTCTTCCAAAGCCCATCAGACTTGGCAAGTAGCAGGATATGGAGCCAGATACCATGCACTCACTATCTCAGGGTAAGGGCTTAATTCTTCCTCGACTCTGCCTTGTTGTTCCTGCGGTAAATCCCCAGGGACAATGGATGTCACAAGACTTGCATTAGACTTACTCTAGCATAATGAGGAGCAGAACCCAGCATTGAATTGTAGCAAACACAGTCAAGGCGAACTAACACACTTCTCTGCCAATGATATTAGATTAGATTTTTGCAAGTTAAAAAACAAAAGCTCAGCCACTCTCTGCTATTAAAGTTACCAGCCATTTCTAAATCTATTAATTGGTATTTCCCCACAGCAAAACAAAGGAAAAAAGATGTGGTATGAGACTTCTTTTTAAGAAAAGAAAAAAAGACAAGTCACTGAAGGAAATGTAACATACCTGTTACTAAGAGCTACAAATACAGAGTTGGCCAGCCATTCTCCTTCCCCAAAAGAAGCAATTTACAACAGTGAGAGAACGTAAGTCAGGGGATCAAACACAAGAGAAGTTTAAAAGCAGGTTTTCGCTGCAGTACTGATGCACCCTAATGGGGGCAAGAACAACTTAATGCCACACAAATCCATTTTTCTGGTAGGGCCATAAGGCTCTGAGACAGCCTGACAGCTGATTCCACCTCTCTGGGACATCAGTAGGCAATGCTCTTTAGAAAAGCACAGCCCAGACTTAAGAAGCTTTACTCACTCTTACTTCCTCATGATGAATTACAGTATGTGCCACATCAAGAGGTAAAGACTTTCAGCATTGCCATGTCCAGTGCTCCTAGCATTAAGCTCTTAAAACAGACCAGACTTTTTTTAAAAAAACTCCTGATTATAAACTCCATTTTTGCTTAAAAATTAAAAAAAAAAAAAAAAAGAAGGAAAAATAAAAATACTGGGCAATATAAGCTCAGCTCACACTACCACAAAAGCCATGAGATTGGACAAGTTCATGATTTTGGAAATAACTGATTTTTGACATCTTTAGTCTGGCAATAACAGCTATTTGAGAACCTAACATGAGGGAGACAATTTTCTATTCATGTCTGTATGCCCCCTCCTAATTAATGGAAAAAATCATGAAGAAGAGCATGTGAGTTTCAGTTCAGCTTTGTTTTGCCAAAATAGGAATTTTCAAGAAGAAACATGACCTTCACTTCTGTGAATGACTGACTACAAAACACATTTGCTTAGTCTGCTTTAGCATCAGTCATTAGCTTCTTTCTCCAGTTCTGCAGTATCAAGGTAAAATTTTACTCACAACCACTCCAGACATCTGCCAATATAAATGGCACATAAGTACTTGATTTCCAAGGGTCAATGCTTTGTGATAGGCCAAAAATTAGGTATTCCCATTTTAGCTCTTGACCACAGTCTGTTCAGTGAAGATACACATATGAAGATATATCTATAATCTTTTACATGCACCAATATATGCTATACTCTGTTTTCTTAAGAAGGCATTTGGCCTTATACACTTTGTCTACAGCAGCAGCAGCAGATCCTCTAAAAAGCAATATCAAAATCCATATCCATAATTTCAAATTTTTCTGATTGTATTGGTACACCAGCTTCCAGCCATTACCTTCTACCTTAGCTAGAAAAGAAAAAAGCATCCCAAAAAAAAAAACCTATCTGAAAATAAAAATCTATCAATTCTTATAATGCTTCCTCCTAACCATGTTTGTTCCAAAAGCTTGTTGTTCTCTTTACTCTATTATTCTTCCATACAGTTATACTTTCAAAGCTTTCCTCCAAGGTTTATATTCAGTTTTGACTTTTACTCATGGCAGTGCTTTATCCTTAATATAGTTGTAAAATATACCACATTTTGCCCTATTTTCACATTTTTATTTTGTGGTTGCTCTTTTTCTTTGAAAAATGTCATCCTTCATAGCAATTTTTAAACAAATGCATGAAGTCTTACAAACTTTTGATTCATTAACAAATGTGATTTTCAGATCTCCCAAATACAAATACAAGACAACTGTTACTCTGGGAAAAAAAATCTGTTCTTAATAATGAACCATTATTTAATGTTATCACATAGATGAATTTTTCTTTAAAAACCATTTTATTTAAGCATATTTAAGATGGCTGGACCCATTTAGAAAAACAGCTATCTGTCCTCCACTGCACATGGAGCTATGAAAAACTATTTTTCAGGACTTCAGCAGCCTTGCCCAGTGCATGAGTCAAGCTGATTTTTGCTGAATCAGGGTCTTAGTTCTAAATTATACCAATTTTTCTTTTTGCACTTCAGATTTCCTCTTTAAAAAAATAAGAGGGGGTGGTTGAGTGGTAAGGCAATTTATTTAACTGTTCAGAAACACTGGAATATTAGAACATCTCTCATTGAATTCAAAAAAAAAAAAAAAGGAAAGAAAGAGATCTACCTTTATCAGAACTTTTCAGAAGAGCTGCTCTTGTTAAGAGTCATTAGGCTTATAAATAAAATGGAAATGTGTAATTTACATGATGAAGAATAATAAGCCAACTAATAGATTAGCAGCATGCTTACTTCCATATGCTAGAAAATATTTACAGCATCATTCCGTATTGTTAATTTTCACTGCTATGATAATAGAAAATTATCTGCAAAAGGTCTCGGTACAAATCCATTCATGTTGTTTGTCACTTTGGAGAAAAGTACCTCAGAATAATCATGTCAGACATCTAAGAGTTTCTATAATGGCAAATGGAATTCTGAAATATTCTGGGCCACAGGTGCTAAGAGATTATGGCAATTTTGAACATTCTGTATTTTCTTATTAAATCCTAAAAGACTTTTGGTGTTTATATTTCCCAATTCCTACAAAAATACCTTTTTATTATGAAAAAATTAATATTTTGCTAAAGAAAATGTGTACAATGATAATAGTATTAATCCATTTTAAAAACTCAGTTTAACCCAGTATATTTTACTACTAAACCAATATATTGCCACTGAAGTAAACTGTCATTCTCTCAGTACTTTTTAGTTGACATGATACTGTCATTAAGAATCTAGCTTCCATGCTAATGTATCACTAGAGACACAGGTATCTCTTCAGTTGTATGTACCCATATATCCATACATTTCATTCAAACTACAATTAAACATGACTAGGTTTGCATATTTCATCTATTGCAGTGCCTCAATAATTATGATGGAGCTATAAAGGAAATTATACACTCTGCAGATGATTAAATCAGCCTAAACATTCTACTCTCATGATTCATTGTGGCATGAATGAAGATACCATATTCTTAGCCTTATATCTGTCCTGCTAATTTTCCTTAGCTTCATTTTTTTTTTTGCCTGGTACTTTTGACCCTTCTTTTGCTCCCCCCCTACCCTACCCCCTATCATCTGTCTCTCTCCTTTTATCTTCTAATTAGGCCACTTCTGGATTTTTCTCTTTTTTCCTGTCCTTCTTGCTCCAGGTATACTTCTGTCCCTTCTCTCACCTCTTTTCCACATTATCTCTTTCTAAGTACAATACCAATGCCACATTTTTTTCCCTTTCTGATTTGTGAAACTCATTCTTTCCTCCATCCCTGCCCAGGCTCCCTACCCCCTATGGGGAAAAGCCTATGCTTTTCCTTTCTCCTCTATTATGAGTTATGGTCTCTCTTGTATTTCAAGCTCTAAAGTTCACTGAGCTTTTGGGAAGAGAAAACTACAGCTGTGGTGAAACAACATAAGTTAGTCCAGAACTACTGCTGTCAATTCAATTCAGTTAGAACTTTTATTCTGAAGTAATAGTATAATTTCCCCAGTTACTGGAAAATTAGAAATCAAACTAAATAAAAATACTATAACAAAAAACACCAAAAAAATCCCCCAAACCAAAAAAAACAAACCAAACCAAAACCACAAAAGGACAATCTCCCTGGGAAATGCACTTAGAGAAATCCTTTTGCCACAAATTTCACCAAGTGCTTGTGTTAGGTGGCTGCTTTTTAGAGGATTATAGCACAGTACAGCTCAACAGAAATTGCTAGACTTAAGTGATCTATATTGAAGCATCTCTGCTAACAAAACTGCACTAACATAATCCAAGTGAAGAGCTAGTTCTTCAAGTACAGAGTTACATGGTATAACCCTCTTGTGTAACATACACCCTCTACATCTATTCAGTTCAGCTTTCCTGATACCTAATGTTTCAAATCTAGGAGAATTTTATTATATTATTTTGTTTGCCGTACTCCATGAAGTGTAAGAAGACTAAATAAAGTGATGATCAATTGGCAGTCCTTTGCCAAGACCTTAGATAAAAGCACAGCAAGGAAGAAATGCCATAATTGTATATTATCTCATAATTGGTCTGTCTTGAAGTATGCTGCATTAAGGTTCTTGTAACATTTTCAGCACCGATATTCTTTTGTGAGCCAAAATTATGCACCTGTACAATGTACCTTACTAAAAACCTTCTTTTTCTTGCAACTAAATGCAGGTGCTTCTATAAATCTTTCCTGATTTGGGTTCTACATTTTAATTTTCTTGTAGCCTTCTCATTTATATTTTATAAAGCCATTCCTATTTCTATTCCCACATTAAGCATATTATCTTCCCTCTATACATCTTTTTTGCAGAACATCCATTGCTACAAAACCCTCTATTTCCTTATATCTTGCTACAAAAAAAAAAAAAAGGACAAGAAGATTTCTCTGGAAAATTAAGTTATCATAAATCACTATTAGATTAATGAATTCTTTTAAATGTTGCCTTTAGGCAAAACAAAAAGAAAGCTATGGGAAGAAGTTTAGAAATAGGCTTTTGCGAAATAATCTGTAAAGTCAAACAGAGTTTTGTTGGATTAATCACTCCACAATTTGGTATATTTTTCTTCTTTGGTTGATGAAAAATATATTGCTGTGCAATATTAGGTAGGCATTCATATATTCAAACATAAGTGGTGAGTTCTCAAAACTGTTAAACACCTTAAGAAGTCACAACTATCACATGGAATCCTTTAAAAAGAGGCTACTCAATCCCAAGGCGTAAAAGGCTAATTTGAGCATTTAACTTTAGGCATCCAGTGTTAGAAGTTTTGAAGCGTAGAAATTATGGTAAACTTCACAGAGAAGACATACATGTGTATAAATACATTAATGACTACACAAAAACCATTGCAGTCATTATCAGTTTGCCACTCTTCATATTCAGTGGAAATGTAGCTGAAAGCAATTCAGAAGAGTTAAACTGCAAAATATGAGAAAGAATGAAGACCCTAGTCTTTGCTAACAAAAGGCCTAAGTCAGCATAGCATGAATCAAGAAACAGTGTCTAACACAAAAATTCTGGAGGCTTGTTATTAAAGACTGAGAATTAAATACATAGAATGTTTGACTGCTTCTGAATGGTATGAATTGGACTAATTTTTGTAATCACCTTAAATTAGAAGCAGAATTTGAAATCTTGCATCACAGTGGTCAGGTTGATGCAATTCTACTGCCCAGTTTAGAGAAACTCCTTAGGAAGCACAAACTCTACAAAAAAATCATTTTCCATTCACTGCCACTGTATTTTTTAGAGTCACTTTAAGATAAATAGTGCTGTGATAAGAGGAAAAAAAGCATTAGCACTAGCATTTCAGTAAAACTATTTTATTCTGAGAAGTTCTGCAGAAATCACACTATGCCAGTGATATTTAATTGTAACATAAAAATTAAACACCATTTACTTGGTATAAAATTGGGATAGTATGTAAATTAAGTAAGTTTCAATTCATGTCTTCTTACTCACATCTGTTGGCAGTTTAAATAGTTTTAGTGTCATTAATTGTTATAAAAGTGCAAGATTTGCTGTATGCTTGCCACTTAGGACCAAAGGCACAAAAGTCTAATTGAACTAAGTAATTAGTAATTTGTCATTTCCTATTGTCAGCAATTACTTTCCATTACAAATCCTCACTGAAAATTCTAATTTGAAGTGAGGTTTGCATTTTATTGCTGTCCATCCAAATTAGTTTAAAATTGACAGCTACATTTTCATTTAAAAATTTAAAGATATTAAATATGCTTGAAGACACTGAGACATATTGTACCCCATGTGTAGTTGTGATAACATATCTGGAGTCAGAATGAGAAGCAAAATCCAAAACATTTCTTTCTTTTCTTCAATTACAAAGTATGTACCAGCATTACATAGTAGGCCACATCAAACTCTTGCTCATGTGAATAGTGCCCTTAATTGGCAATTTAAATGGGTAACACAAACAGAGTATGACACACAAAATTCCATAAGGATTCATTGGATTTCTTACTCACTTTTACACAAGGAACCAGAAACATGTATTGAAAATGCACATAAGAGCAATGGAAGTGAGTATTTTCATGCTTTGTCCTAGAGGCTTTTCCCTGAGGTTTTACTGCAAAAGAATTTTTCGTTTGTTATTTTGCAGACTTGTTAAAGCAATCAGCAGTGTTCAGTTGTGAATGCTCATCATGTAGCACGAGGCAGTGCTTGGGAGGGCAGGACTGCTGCAGGTTCCTTGGAAATGCACAGGGCTGATTAACCATGAGGAGGTAGAGATTTATAATTAAGACGCGTCAAATGGGTATGCTCATAACTTGGAGCTGCCTAGCCAGTAGCAACTTGGTGCCCGGTGAAATGCTTCTGCTGCCCGGTAAAACCCAGTCCTGAAACTAGGGGATGACTTGCTGTGCCAAGAGGCAAACTGGTTCAACTTTCTTGGCAGAAAGTCAAAAGTAATAATAGCATAAATTCATCACTGTCCTGGAGATCTTTTGTAAGCAAGTTACAAACCTGAACACAAAGAGCACAGAGGTTTATTTTTTTAATGTGAAAAATGCTCAGACCCTGAAATAAGATCAGGCTTAGCTCCAGCTGACAAACATTTCAACATAAAGCTAACAGTTTAGCAGAGGTTCATACTAAACATGCTCAGAAGATACCAGCTGGACATCAGTTGTTATCCACTTGTAAGTAAGCCTCTCTAAGTCACATACAGAACATAAGATTCTACAATAAGTTTTCACCATAAAATGGGGGAGGGAATTTGATGTTTAAGAAGTGGTATTAATTTACAGATTTTAAAAACTATTAGAACCAGAAGACAACAGAATTGCACAATTTTTTGGATAAAAATAGAACAGTTATTAAAGGTACTATCAAGCCCATCTGCGCTTCAACTGCAGTACTATGATATACTGCCATCTTTCTTTACTTAGTTTATGTGTTTATAAACAAACTTAGTTATACTTTTACCTTTAAATCTTGCAATGGTGATGAATTTCCCTAAAATAGTTGTTCTACATTCAAATTTCCTGAAAGCATACATCTTTTACTGAAACTGTCTCCAATAAGTGGTTAATACACATCGCAGATAACTAGCACTCTAGATTAAGTGCACACTAATTACTGTTAGTCTGGACCATAATTCCTATGCTTACACGAAGTTTATCAGAATTGACGCTGTGATAGACAAAAGTGAAGATTTCTAATGATTTGTCACTAATAAATAACAGGCATTGTCCACAATACATCCATAGCTAGAGTAGACTGTACCAGGGAATCTCAAACAGACAGTATCCAAGGCCTCTTTTCTTAAAATGATTGAATAGATTTTTTACCTCTTCAGGGAAGAAAAATGTTTAAAAAAAAAGCAAAACACAAACCCCCACCCCCCAAAAAAACCAAAACACACACACACGCAAAGAAAAAATCCCAAACAAACAAAAAAAGCCCCCCACAAAAACAAAAAAAAGCACACCAGAAGGGGAAAATGTCATCTGGTCCCTCAACACAAGTCCTCTGGACTGGCAGAAACCTTAGTCCAACACCCTCCCTACTCCACTGCAATCAGATTTACTTTATACTGTATTGGTAGGACGTGATAATAATTAGATGTTTGATATATATTAAAAAAACTCCTGATCTCCAAATGCATAGACTGTTTCCTAATTATGTGATTCCTAATTCCATGGGGTGTTCAAAGCTAGGGTTTAGAGATATTTTCAGAATAATAAAGATAGTGGGTATATTGCAAACCATTATTCTGCCATTTCTGCAGCTGTGTTTAATTGCCAATAAGGCACTGGACAAAACAGAGAATTAAATTAAAAGTTCAATAAACACAGATCAATGTTCTTGTAAATACCAAGTCTATAAAATGATCTCTTTAAATGTAGTTATACTACAGGTACCATGCAGATAATCTGCATTAGAATTTTATGTGCTGCTTAAAGTCTAGTTAAAATTTTTCCCAGTAAAAACATTTTTTCATCTAGGAATGCTGTCAAAAAAGGAAAAATTATTATAAACCTGTCTTTATTCTTAGATTGTTGCTGTGCTCTGATTTCACATTAGCTTACAATCAGCTGAATAAAGAAGTCATCTTCTGTCTAACATGTAAATAAATCATCAGCTTCAGTTACTTTACCACTAGCTGTTTGTCATTCAGAAAAATAATGGTTAATCAATGACTAATCAATGAAGATGTGTAACGTATTAGTTTGCAGTCCTTCATCATCCTATTTTCCTCAATTGCCTGGGGGTTTGTGTTCAGTACTTACAGAATCGATTACAATTGTGAGTGATCATTCAGCTCATGTTGAGAGCTGTCAGCTGGGCTTTCTGCTAGGAGTTTTCACCCTCCTGTTTAATACGAGATGCTAATATTTAGCTGCATCTGACAAGCCAGATACTGTAGTAGAAAATTTTATAAGAAGTGCTTAAGTAACTAATTGCAACACTACATGTCACTTGATGAAACTAAACTTTTCCTGACTTCACAATAATCATAAGCATTACTGACTTGCTGTGGAAAATTAAAGGAAAATAGCTGTCTGCTTGAGTCTGATCATGCCTGCAGGGAAGGCCTAAGAAAAGCAACTGACAATGATGCCTTTGTGCATAACTGCAGGGGAAACACCGATAATTCTTCAATTTTCATATAAACTGACATTCTTCACCATATGACATTCATGTGTGCACTCAATTTCCTAGCAGAGACAGTAGAAAAGTTGGACCCTCAGACTTCTGATACACAACAACATAAATGAATAACAAAGGTTTCTATAACGAAAGTCATGTTTCATCGCTTGACAAGACTATTTGCTTTGAAGCAGATTTAAGCTTGTCACCAACATAAGGAGAAAAGATTGGGTGTTGTTCCCACACACACACCAAATATATTACTGCCAATGTATAGGTTTATTCACTTTAATTATTGTTTTCATACTTGTCTTAGAAAATGCATGTCAGAGGTAGTCAGAGAGTGTGATGGTGGAAACTAATAATTGTTAATGTATTGCATTAAATATTTAGAACTGAGCGGTATCGATTAAAACGGCAATGCGTAGGTACGCAGTTCTAGCAGTTTTAGCTCCAACAGCTCCCTCTTGTGATTGAAGTGTCAAAGCTCCCTTGCTTAAAGTGAGCAACATTTGGGTGTCAGGCTAAGTTTACCGGCACTCTTTCTATACAAAGTGCTAAGAAAAAGAGAGAAAGAGATGTTGCCTTAGCACCAATTGTGTTAAAATACCTTTTTTTACACAAAACATTACAATGTAGTTCAATAATCAAGTTTATTATACAAATTTAATCAGGAAAATAAAGAGTCATTTCTCCATTAATTTAAGGAATATAACTCACCCAAGAATTCCTTTAATAGTGTAGGGGTTTGTTCAGTTACCTTATTTTTATAGCTAATTTGATAGACAGGAAAGATAGCAACAGATTTCAGGAAACAAGCACTTTCCTACCAAAGAGACTAAAAATTGCACTTATACCCATAGAACTGAAAATAAACAGTGCCTGGTTTTTACACAGTGCATAAAAACAGTCCTAAAAACAGTCCTAAATACATTCTCTAATTCAAAACAATCAGTGGTCCACTAAAAATAGCAACAAAGCAACATTATTGCCTTGCTACAGAAAAGAACATTCCTAGCATTAAATCTTATTTTGTTTCTATGCTTTTGTCCCTGATCTGTATTGAGAATAAAATTACCTTTTGCAAACAAATAGATATTCCAAAACTTTTTTGGTTTATAAACAGATTGATAGAAAACACTGGTTTCTAGTATCATCAGAGAAATCGCTGATGCTATGCCTATTACTGCATCCAGCAAAAATAAACCAAATTAGCTATTAGTTATAAGACTAGTACTAAACCAATAAAAATGCAAGGCCTACAAATTATGTGTAGCAAGAATCTCCCTAAAATCAACTAACTAATATAACTAAATACTGTAAAGGAGTAAATACAATACTTGTGAAAACATAACACTCATTATTTAGTAGACAGTTGGAAGGGTGTTTTAATTTAAGATCACTAAATTGCCCCCAAGGATCTGAATAAAATAAAGTAGTGTAGCTTGGTTGTTTCTCACCTAAAGCTTCTTATAAATACATAGAAATATTTAGATATGGTCAATTAATTTTAGCAACATCTTGAACACCCAGCCAAGCTCCCACGCCTTTAGAATGACAATACAAATAACTGCTCTGAAATTGCAAAGTGAAGGAAACAACAGTTTAAACCATGGATGGTATTCTTAGGGCACACTCCTTTTTGTTTCTCTTTTCTTAAGTTTCTGCAGAGACTCAAAGAACACAAATAGGCAAAACAGATCCATTCCCTCTCAGTTATTTGACGTCTAGAGAATAGCCCCAATTTGTTGGGCTATTTAAGACTTAAAAAAAAAAAAATTCTTCTCTGCTTATATCAAATTCGTACTCGGAATTACCTTGCTTTGTCACCTGACTTTTTTCCGTTGGTCTGGAAGCCCCCAGGTCGCTGCACTACTATTAACAATAACAGTCAGAGTGTGGTAGCTATGTGTGAATAAGTCTTCTCATTAATGACTTTGCAAGCCAAACTGACATTTCATTAAAACACATTTCTAACAAACTTTTCTTGAGCAAAATTTCTAATCCTTGTCTTTAAAATGAAACCTTACACCAAAACATCTAAGCAACCATATTACATAAGACAACAAATGCTAATTTTATCCAAGAAATTGATAAGCCTTATGAACTATGATATGATTCCTGATGCACGGAACATTTTTCTTTTTTTTTTCCTTAAGATATAATCACCAAAACAATGACAAATGAAAGACTCAGAAAAGGTTATGACTTGACAAAGTAACATTTTTAAAACTTGGACACCAATCAAATTGATAGAAGCATCAGTGATGCAACACTTTCTGACACTAAAGTCTTTACCACTGTCTAAAACATATAGAATAGCCTATTGTGATTGCTTAATGTCAACTTTTGTTCATAAACTCTTTCATAAAAGTGAAACAGGGAAAAATGATTTAAAGCAGTTCAATTTGTCTATTTACCTTAATCTCTAACTATTCCCATATGTCTTAGATACATGATGTATGACACGCCATAAACCAATTTTTCAAAGATCTACAAGACAGAAGAAAGTCAGGCTCCTAACATTTTATGCACTGAACTTTCATAGCCAGCTGGCAAAACAAAACACTTCTAGGCTTCAGAAAAAGCTGAAAGGTTTTATTTGCATCTCTTAAATAAGATACAGTTAAAATATTTCATCATACATACAACCTCAAGGGAGGAAGGTCTTCTTAAAAATCTGAATTAAACCAAAAAGTTGATGGCTGATATTTTAATAGGACAAGTAGATTTTACTTGGGAAGCAAATGCTAGAGCTGTGTGCTCATTTTTGAAAGCCAGCCTGTGACACTGTACATTAAAAATTGCAAGTGGTGTAATCTCACTTTATGGTCATATGCATAACTCAAGGCACTAAATGCAATGACTTTTTCCAAGTATTTATTAGCAACACTCACTTTAATATGCATCAGTCTGAATCACAGGGTAAGGCAGCACATGTTTAGCAAGATTTTCACTGGCAATCTAGAAAACAAGAAACACACTGCACAATAAAAGCATCGGACTTACCTAGAATGAGCAGTAGACTGGAGCAAGGTGATATGTCAATTAGCAGAAAGTTTTTGTTCCATCTAAGTTGCAGCATAGGATCCATTTGGGCATAGGGAGTAGGCAGGGCCCCAGGTGGGATTATTAAGAAAATTAATACTGCTGCTCTAAAAAAAAATTAAAATAAAAACAGGGAATAAAAATTTGCATAGATCAAAACAAGTTTAGTTTTTTATAATAAAATTAATGTATAATCTTGTGTAAGAAATATAATCTTCAATTTATATTTTTAAAATTTCATTCACACTTTTTGTTTCAATTTCAAATGTTTAAATAAACTTCTATGTTAAAAGGCAAAATTGTTTCTCATATCAAGACAGCTTCTCATATCAACAGGAGCTAAAGCTTTTCAATAAGCCTAGAAACACACATCTTCTATAATTTGGTATCATTATGCATTTCCAAAACATTTGGTATCAGGTAGAGATATCTGACAATGAAGAGTAGTGTGCATAAATTTTCTAAGACTGTAGTTTCAGAAACTTCACTGTTATGAAATATGTTTATGCTAAAAAAGGCCAAGAAGATTCTATATAGAAAGAAGGGGGAAAAAAAAAACCAAAACATTAATACCTCAAACTTACAGCTTTAGAAAAAGAAAAATAGTTTTAATCCAGAATATAAATTTGTACATATATTTTGAATCCTAGGATTAAAATGGCTGGGTTTTAAACTTCAAATAAGATTGAGAAACAGACTGCAGATCATGTATACAATGTAGGGTCAATGCTGTATTGAATTTCTAGACCATTTTCAGACTACCTTCTGGCAATGGAAGCATTTTGACCACTGACACTTCCTATGGGTATATCTGACTATCCTGCTACAATGCACCATTCCCCATTATTGAATCTACAGCAAACTGCTGTAGGTTATTCATTGATTGAGTGTTTAAGTGTATTCTTTGGGAGCAAATGGAGAACAAAATCTGTAAACAATCATACATGCAAAATCAGCAGAATTCTTCACTTGGACATAGTTTTCAGTTTCAGCACTTAATTATCTTTATTATTTGATACAAGCTCTGTCACTTTAAATAAAGATGCATAGGAGTTTTGCACTTAAAAGTTATACGAAGCTACAATGTGGAGCTGCACATTTTATCTCAAAGAAAGATTAAACCATCATTGGCCAATATGACTACATGGGGACATGAGGTTTAAGCACATCTGCCATACTTTACACTAACATCTTTATCTAGATCAATTACAATATGCACTATCACTGTTAAATAACCAATATAGATGCAGACTGCAGATCTATAATATTCCTAATGGAGGTTAGAACAGATATTAAGAGCTCCATTTTCATAAGCTCAAGCAATAATCATGTGTGCTTGTACTCCTCTGCATATCTTCAATCAAGCTGTATTTTGATATCACCGGAAAATGTTCCTTTTTCTCCTTTAACCTGTGCAAAACATTCTCATATATATATAGCTCCGAGTTCATTTGTACAGTTTGTCTGCCACTATATATTTATAGCTATTGCTCAAATGAGCTGTTCATACAGTACTAGGGAGCTAAAAACACAAGAAAGACATTTGAAGCTTATTTCGTTATAATTTCCACCTTTGATTTAACAAACAAACAAAAATATAATAAAGGGATCACCCTGAAAATTTACAAGTTATATGATTCCACCTTGAGAAAACTGTACCTGTCACTGCAATACAAAGTATAGTAGAAAATTTACATTTCTTACAATTAAATATTTAGATTAATTTTACCATAAATCTGCCAAGAAGCTTTATTATTCCCTCCCATTCTCACTGGAAAACTACAACATTACTTTTCATTTCAAACTAGCCCCCAAGCACCAGGAACACAGGAGTCTTTGCCATGTAAAGACCTTTCCATACATATAGCAAAGGTTTGACTGTCCTCCAAAGAGCTCAAAGTTGAGTAGTTTGGAGCAAAACACACAGCAAGTAGAAAATAACATTCTGTTCTATGAAGGGAACTTCATTATGGTTCAGTTACACTAAATCATTGAAGAAGGATGGAAACCTGCACCCCTGCTCACAAAGATATTGCACTGTAAGTTGAGCATAGACTAGGTTAAACAAATCTGATCTGTCCACACACCACTTAGGTATGTATATTCACAGACAAAAATATTTGTGGGTGAAGCACAGCAGGATTTCATAAGTATTCAACATTTTAGCTGATCATGCACTGCAAGTCACAGAATCAGAATATTCTTAATTGGAAAGGACCCAGAAGCATCATCAAATGGCTCATACAGTGATCAAGCCTGTAACCTTGGCATTATCAGCACCATGGTGTAACCAAGTGAGACAATCTCAGTCCATCAATTATCTCCTCTTCCTACTGGAAGCAAGACACACACAGCTGTATTCTGATTGCAGGCTGGAGCAAGGTCTTCAGTAGGGTTCCATTGGAGAGAACCTTAAGTCCACTGTAAATCCAGGATTCCATTGACATTCAGGGAGTAAGACTGCAAGTTGCACCATGAAGAGCATCCACTCTGCAACTCAGACACTGGCAATAGGAGCTTTTGAGCAGACGCTTAAGTGTGTTATTAAATTGAGGCAAGGTATCAATTACTTCTTTTGTCTGACAGGGTTCAAATTCATACCTCTTACCTCCCCAGGAGACAGCTCAGCCATCTGCCAGCAAGTCCAGCCTATCCTTTCCATTCCATTTCAGTAAATCATGCTCACATACTTCATGCTGGCGAGGGACAGAACAGATTCATGTTCATAAATCCAGCAGTACCAACATTTAGATGTTTGCTTAATTCCATAGGTGTCCAAAGCTCACCCAGGAATGAGATAGAGTTTTATTCCATTACAGGTATTTTTGTAGGAACCCTTGAATATTTTATCTGATCTCCAGCTGTCACTTCAGAAGCACGCAGATTTCCCATAGTATATCTTCTGGTCAAACGCAGATATGTTCAACGTTCCAAGACCGAAACAGCATCAAGTACCTACATTTTGACACAGCCTACACTTAAACTGGCAACAGCCCATAATCCCAGGGCATCTCAAACATTAGAAGCAATCTGATCGTCTTCACTTTCTTGAGATGTGATGATTAGTTCAGCCAGGGTAGCCACAGATATTACGGTTTCACTTTTTTAGCCTGCAGTTCAGGTATTTCTTCATGACATTCATTGGACTACGGAGAACTTAGATACTTGTTCTGCTTCTAAATACACCCAGAATCTCATTCTTGAGCACTGAACAACCACGTATTCATACAGCTCACTGGGAAGCTGCATTTATGAATGAGATTTCATGTACTTTGTATGAAACTGTTAATGAGTAAAACACAAGCAGTCCCTGGAAGCAGAGCACAGATTTCCCTTTCCTAGCAGAATACCCCATCAGGAATCCTGCTTATTACCTTCAGGCTAACACCTTTTTTTTCTGCAAAGAAGGAAGGGAAGAGCTAACAAGTATAGTATAACAGTGAGGTTTCTTGCCAAAAAAGGAGACAGGGGTTTGGATCTGATATAGGTTCAAGTCTCTGGCTGTCAGACTGGTGATCCTTCTGCTGAACACCTCACACCAATGGAAAGAAATTCCTTTCAAGAAAAGAATATTACGTTTTGCTTTTTGTAAAGAAACAGCTCCCATGTTCAAACGCCAAGAGAAAACTTAAAGTTATAAATATCACATAAAGGTATATGTTCAAAAACTGAAAGATTAATGCAGTGCTTCAATACTGCTTGTAATCAGGATTTCTTACTGGCTAAGATGGCCACCTTATAGGTGTCTTTAAATAAAAGAAATCAGTAGATCCCATGGTTTATGCTATCAATAAATCTCTGTCAGCCACATGTCAAAGTAGAGGTTTCATATCACAAATGAGACTCCTAAACATCAGGTATTTCCACATCCAGTGTCATAACAGCTGTACTGTGCCCTTTAAGGGCATATATACCTGCAGGTCCAAACACACAATTGTGTGGACTATAAAGACAACTTGGAAGCCCTTTAAATCTCACCTTAAATCTCTTGTGACTGACTAACTTCATGTAAATTCTGTTATGTCACAGAGCTTCCTTTGGCAGCCATTGGAAATGAGGACTCATGTCATCATGCAAATTTTTGCAATATTTCAAAGTAAGGCAATTATAAAAATTATAACAAGAAAAGTAAAAGATACAGGCTTTATTTTGTTTTTATGGGGTTTTGTGGGGGTTTTTGTAAACAATAAAATTATATAGCACTGGTAACTATGCTTTCTTTATAAGCTCATCTTGCAAGGTTGGGTAAATCCAACAACAACAGTATTTTTTTTTAAAGTCGCTCTAGAGTTTTGTATTTTTGTATTGTAGCTGTTAGGTGCACTAAATTAATTTATTCCTCTGCATATTAAACTCATACAACAAAGCAAACTATCTTCATAAAGAATTTTTCCTTTGGGACAGTTGTCTGCTCCAAATTATATTAATATGAAAAACTAGTATATTCAGCACCTTTCTTCACAAAAACCTATTCTGTTCTATTTCCTGTCCTGAGGAAGACATCAAGACAGCATATAATCACCTTGTCTCTGTTCCAGTTTAAACATGGTCAAAACTTGTGCTGTAAACTTCCAGAAGTGGAGCTTAGTCATTCGACATTTCATTCCCCAAGTCAGGAGGTTGATTTGCTTAAAGAAAGTGGCTCTGCTGCAATATTAATTTTAAAGTTGCTTTGTTTTAAAAATAGGGATCATAGGGATTGCCTTATATGAGATTACATCAAAAGGGCCACATGAAAGACGTCTGAGCATATTTGGATGAGCAAGTTGAATACTCGCAGGGATGCAGAATTTGCCATTAGAGCTGTGCTGGAAAGAGCTCACAATCAGGAAATGGAAAGGCTTGAGATTGCACACACTACATGAGCTCTGTGCCCTGATGCATATGTATTACAGCACAGTTTCGAAATATATGGTCACTTTCTCTCCCAGTCATATGTACTTTCCATAGGCAAACAAATGTAACATCTTATGCTACATATTCCAGACAAGGAAAGTCTTCTAGAACATCCAAAATGTACACATAAAATAGGGAATTTCATCTTAGAAAACAGATAAACAAGTGCAACAACTCTGTTATGCTTTCATTCTACCAAACGCCTATTTACCTGCTCCCACCTGTTCTGTTGTGTCTAAGGGGGCCCTCACTGACAGCTGAAAAGAAATTTGTACCATGGTTGCTACTTAAGTCCATAAGCTTGCCAGGGCAAAGAAAGACTTACATCAGGGAATACCACTGTCAAAAATATGTTACTAGGATCATCCCAGGCTTTATCAAATGTGCTAGTAAGCACTGTTTTAGGAACTATGCCGTAAAGGAAAAGTTTGCTTTTCAGAAATAGTTTTAGTCAAGAGGAAGAAAAATTATTTCACTTTCATTTTTTGGGACAAGAAAATACATGAAACACAGAAAAAATTCTCTGAAGATTATTTAGGCCCAGCTTAACTCCATAGTACCCAAAAATTACTAACCACCATCTTAGCAAAGAAAGTTTTCCAGTTCCAATTATCCTGGCTCAGAATTTTGCCCATTCATTAAAATTCTGTAATAAGAAGGGCTAAAGGAGAAAAAAAATTATCAATACAATGTTATTGCTTCTAATAAGCAATTTAAGGTGGAATGGCAGAAGCAGGCAGGACTTGGTAGAGCGCTAATGAATCACAGATTCAGTTAGGTTATCTAGATGATTTTTAAGGTCTCTTCCAGTCTAAGCCATTCTATAATTTAGGTTGGAAAACACATTTAAGAACATAGAATTTAACTGTTAACCTAACACTGTTAAGTCCACCATGAAAACTGATGACATATGTGGTCTGGTTCCCTTTGAACAACTGTTGAAGTCTAGCATTTATGACATAAGACCTGCAAATTAAATAATACTAAAAATAATGTCAGAGTCTTATACCAGGAAACCTAAAGAGAAACGACCCTCAGAAACTCCCTTTTGAAAGGACTGAGCTCTGATCCACCCCAACCCCAATAAGAACAATTTCCTCCTCAAAAAATATTTGAAGAGAAAAACTGACAGTTAAAAGGAAATATTTCTATATTTTTGAAACTTTATTATTTGTAATTAGATTTTCTGGGTATAAGATATTCTCTTAATAATTTAATACTCTTTTCAACATTAAAAGTTTATTAGTCTAGCATCATGATAGATTCAAAAGGACTGAATCAGAAGAAACATAAATATATATCTCTGAGGGGTACTAAAGGAGAAAAATAGTGTTAGAAGCTACACCTGAATGCAATTAACTGACTTCTGAAGACATTAAATTTCTTTTGTATGCAGTACAAATGAGGTGAGTTCACTTTTTTTACGTCACAGCTCAGAAAATAACTGTTGATCTAGAACACCTGGAAAAAATTTGTTATTGACACATCAGTTTAGAAAAGGCTTAATACAGGAGGACAAGGAAAGGGTTGCATATTTAACATTAGCATAACAGAGTGACATTTATTGCAAATTTAATTACCTAATATGCATATTTGAAAGTTGTCTGGAAAATAATCACTGATGACTTATTGTAGTGACTGAAAAATGAACAGCTCCAATTGGTAAGGTTGCCAGAGGCTGGCAGAGGCAATGCTTGCTGCTGTCAGAACTAAGGAGGAAGCTGGTATGAACACTGGCACATTTTGGCTAATTAGGGTAGTATTATTGCTAAGGTAACTGCTGCAGATGGTGGCTAAGTATTTCTGATGGAAGACAACACCTACAAATTGTAGGTGGTAGACCCTGAAGAAATTTCTCTACTTCATTCTTCTAATAATCCTACTACTTCCAAGTTAGAAAGAAAAAGCCAAGTATGTCTAATGTAGTGGAGAATCCAGAAGAGAAATATAAAGCCACCTCTTTGCTGCTCACAAAATTGACCCTTTACTAACCTATGAGAAACTAGTAAAAATAAATGGACTTTGCCTGGAGTCAGCTGAGTGCAGGAGGTGAGCAGGGATGCTTGTGATTGATAAAAGATACAACACTTGGAAGCCTTGGAGCAGAGAGACTAATCCATGAAATACAAAACAGAAAAAGTTTAAAAAAAGCATCTCAGACCAGACTTCAAGTTCCTCCCAAGGATAGGAGCTGTATAAATTTTCTCCTGTGCTTTTTTATGAGAAATGGCCCTAATAACGACATCTATCATGTTGTTACAGAGGTACCTGCCACATAAGCACCACCAGTCACTAAATTAGCTTAGTCAGGACTAAAAGGCAATGCAAGACTTAGCAAAAGCTATTTTATTTTCCCCCAAAAATACTTGAGTGCTTCTGCACTGATGTCAGCTAAAAATCACTTAAAATTAAACATAAGCATGAAATTATTATACTTACTGCTAAGCAGCAGAAGTCAAATTTAAGTATGCTTGGCCTCCTGGTTCAAATATTGCTTCCAGAAATCAGATAACACAATTCAGAAATTATAAAGGTTAGACTGTGATTATATTTACCCCACATATGTAGCTGTAAATATTTCACTAGAACTACATATATAGAAGTGCCATTGCTGTCACAAGAATTTATTCTTATCTATTGATTTCATTGCCTAGATAATCTCCAACTGTGAAGGCATAAAATGACACCCACAATCCCACAACAGAGCTGTCTTGCCCTCCTTTCCACTGACTAGGATATGCAGTTATCCATACTAGGATTACAGAAATGAATAAGAGTTGCATGACACAATCACTCTTTGCCTTATTTTATTTTCAGCTGTAGCAGAAATGAGGTCATCTCCCTGAGACAAAGGCTAGACATGGAGAAGAGCCCACTTCAGAGTTTTCCTTAATTCAAGAAATTAAATTAGGGTCCTTTATACCCCATCATCCTCCAGCAAAAGGGAGCCCATAAGAGATGAACAGTAAATTTGCAAATCAGAAGTGTGTTTGATTCCTTAGGAATCTGAGCTAGCCACCATCACTTAGAAGAAAAGAAAATTGCTTATGAGTGATCTACTGCACAGCAGGACCTTGGTTGTGGCTGCTTACAATCTGCTCCCTGGGAGCTACTCATCCCTTCTGTGCTCAGGGAGTGTCAAAGCAGAAGGAAACACTGTCCTGAGTACTTGCTGTTAAAATTAAAGCGCTTCTTAGCAAATGAGGGGACATCAAGCACCCAACCCACTTTAAACTTACAGGAGAGTCACTTCAAAAGCTGTTTAAAGTACACTGAATTTCTGATCAACAGACTGTTTTTCTTCATACAGGCACAACTGCAAAGGGAGCATTTGTTTGAAATTGATCCCCAGTGCAAGTTTTAATGTGCTGTTAAACTCAGCCATCTAAACCAGAACCAGCGAAATAAAACTCTGATGACTCTTAAAGATTTTAAGATTAATGCAGGAGGAAATTACCTTGCCTAGTCATGCCTACTTTTATTAGTACCCTGCAGTTGTGTTTCATTTTGGATGTGGCAAAAGTATGATTTGAAAGTCAAGAAGGCAACTCCTTGCATTTTGTATTTAATTATTGAACACAGAACAATGCTAAAGCTGCATTTCCAAATTTGTGGTGTTGTGATTTGCAAGTTTTACTTAACAAAACTGCAATCTGGCAGTAAAACATTATGTCTTATTACAATCAGACTGACAAATGTCATGTGGTTTTTTTTATTATATATGTGTGGTAATCATTATACCAGGATTGTAGAATTTGAAAATTTATTTTTCTTATTTTAGATATTTAATTTTAATACAGTGAAACATGTTTCAGTAGGCTCTGCTGATTACACACATGGGGGACAAACTTTAGTACTACTTCTGGTGTATTGCATTCTATTTTTATTGTAGTATGTGGTTTTAAAGAGAAAGCTAGTTTCATCTTATAGTGAAGTTGGTTTTATTTATAAGGCTACAGTGTACAGGGAATTCATTAGCAAAATGGCAAAACAAACTAGACCAACCGGGTTAGAGAAGTTCTAAAACATTTATCAAGTTCTTCAGATAAACTGCACTCCCTTGGCACATCCCAGCACACCACGTGAACTTCTGCCCAACTCTGCTCACAAGCACTACACAGCTACACTCTTGTGCAGATGCTTCAGTGCCTAATCATTAGCTACACAGCTCAAAAGATATTCAATATACAAATTTAACTTGAAATTAATATAATCTGCTGTTTACTTAGGGCTGCCTTTAAATGCAAAACTGTGCTGAATGAAGCAATTTTATCACCTCCCATATATTCTTATCCTTTCCCTACCCACAAATGTAAACGTCCAGTATACTTCTCATCAAAATACATGTGTACTAGCAACAGCCTGCTGGAAGGCAGTACACCATGAGAAACATTGAACAATTTCTATTATAGCATTATTGAATAGAAGGATCACACAAGAATGGCATTTGGTGCTCCATGATTGTATTTTGATGGTTGTTCACGTGAAAAAGGACTAGAGGAAACAGAGTAGTATCAGAAAATATCTAAATATTTCCTGGACATTTTTTCTTCCTTTTATGGCAATAATGAAGGGAAAAAAAAATTTATAGAAAAGAGTAGCAAACATTTTTTAAAGTACTTTGAACTCTTCTTAAAGAAACATGAGAGAAATAGCAAAAACCCTCCAAGAAATGTTTTCGTCATGAAACAATACCTGCTGAGATGCAAACTTGAACTATGAATTACACAGAACTCCTTTCAGCTCTTTGTGTCTGTGCATGTGTTTAGCACAAAGTGGACAGCTCTACAGAGAGAAGTAAATGGTGACTGCCTGAGTCTATGCTTAACCCCCTCTGGTCCATGCTGAACATTTTTATAGTACTCAGCATCACCAAGCAGTAATTTTGGGAAGAATATAAAGTGCAGATTTTCCATTTGTAAACAGAAAAGATACTTTTAGGAAGAGAAAGTGTAATTACTGAAGCTGGCGTCTGGGCAGGGCATTGGCCTTAACTTTCTTCCGCTTGCAAAGAGCTCCACTAAGACTTTAATGACCACAAGTGGTCCAGGACCTCAAATTTGCATCTTGTCTTCAAGACCTGAAGTGTGTTATGCAAGTGTATATGAAAAAAATAAAGTCTTGCACTGTCAAAGGGGTAATTCTTCTAGTTAAATTAAAATGTTAAAGCAGACTTAGGAAAAAGTCTCACACAAGCTGATCCCTGGACTCAAACTCAATGAGCACTTTTCATTAAGTCGCTAAGAGAAATAAACAACAAATGTTCTAAATGTTTTAATTTTATGGTACAGAAATTTTACATGTCTTCACTACAGATTGGACCTTCATCTGAATAAAGTAAGAACACCAGCAATTTATTAAATCCAGAATTTTGGGGTGGGAGAAGAAACCGGGATGTAGGGAGAAGTACAGAACATGCAGCAATGCAAGTATTGCATTGCAGTATGCAAGTACACTTGAGCATATATTATGAGGGCCAAAGGGGAAGGCAGCGAATGGTACTGATAAAAATTTATGTTTATTTTCAGAGCACTTCCCCTGGAAACAGAGGAGAGAAAAGCTGTGGGATGTTTTAGTTGATTTATTCAATAAATCACATTCACTGAGAGCAACACACTTTTGCAATGCCCACTCAACTTCTAAATGAAAAACCATCCACCCTGCTGACCCATAGGCAGTTGCCCCAGGACATGGAAAGGGGATTCTTGTTCCAACCAAGAGAAAGGACTGAACGTACATTGGAGTCTTCACTTCAAGGAGAAGCTGCCAAGCAATTCCTGACCCCAAATTCTACTAGCAGTAGTGACAAGAAAGTTTTTCTATCTCTCAGCTCCCTTTGGGATCAACCCTTCCTCTCCCTATAATAAGACACAACACTGTCCATCTTCTGAGCAGAACAGATAGATGCCAGAGCTAATGCTGACAAAGCCAGTGTAGGAGTGGAAACAAGCAGGTGCCTAATGCAGAATTAATACACATTCTGAGAAAATGGTGAGGGATAGATACATTTGGATATCCTGGGAAGATAGAACTGCAGAATGAAACCTGCTCCCCCAACAACTGTATCCATCTCAGAACATCCAAATCAGCTCTTCCCTGCTTCCCATTCCTCCAATCCTGTCCCCCACCAAAATGACTTAAATTCTGCTTAAGCTATAAAGAAGTCTTATGTCAGCTGAACATACAATAGCATCAATCTTTGGTAAGACTTAAAAACTGTGCGTATTCATGCAACTTCAGTCTTATTGTGGAACACTTCCATAAACATTTGTTGCAATCCATTTTCCTAATTCCACCCTCTTGCTAATATTGAAGGCTCCACTTCCCTCTTGCTGCTTGCTTTTATATCTCCATGTCTAATATTTCATTGTGTGTAACTACAAAACAGGTTATTTTTTTAACTCATCTCCAAAAGTCAGTTTCTCCCACACATATATCCCCAACAAGATTTCTTCCTTCAGATAAAGTCCTCTTGGGTTTGTTACTGTAAGTAATTAGGATTGGATGGGAAGAACAGCTAGACTTTAGCATTGCTTTAGTCTGAGTTATTAGGTTCTTGAAGATAAAGGCTTTACTTCGCTAAGGATTTTTTTTCTTAGAGGCCATCAGGCATATTACACAAAACATAATCCCATCTATTTGAATAAAGTAGAAGGAAATCAGACAAGGAAAGTTTATATCTTCATAGAGAAAGTCCTAGTCACATCTAAATAAAAAGTTGTCCCTGTTTAGCTAATACAAATAGGCTATGTTGTTGCATATGTAGGTTTGGGGGTTTCCCCTTTTATATTTACATACTACTGTAAACAGCTGCAATTAAACTGAATTTGCACTGTTTATCTCTTGGCATGAGAAAACTTCTCTACACCACACTTCATGAGCACTCCTGGACAGCAACTGACATACTTGGTCACTTGTTACATCTCCATTCACACATCATTAAAAAAGCATTTAATCATTCCCTCCTGTAGCCTGGCATAATGCTCTCCCCAATAACTCTGGGGAGATGCTGTGATTGTACTGCCACTGGCTGGGCAACACTTATTGACATGAAGCTCTGCTAAACTTTGCTGTGTTTTGCTTTTCTGTGTGATAGGTAAGTATTTCTAGGATTCCTGCCTTTGCAATGTGTAAGCGTACATTTAAAAGCTTCTCTCTGTACTCCAAAAATTATGCTCACTCTACAGTGAAAATGAAACAGAAGAAAGCACTGAAAGGATATTAGAACAAGGTTGAAGAGATCAAAAGAAGCAGGTTACCAGAGCCAACAGGGAAGCTGCATGGGAGATAGAGGACATTAGATGTAATAAATTTCAAGTTTTTAAAAGTACAGACAGAAAAAAACACAGTTTGAGCAAAAACTAAAAAATAAATTAAAAAACCCCAAACACTTTCAAGTATACCAGAGAGGGGAGACAAGTATTTCAGAAGAAGAAAACAAGAAGGGTTAAACAGTAAAGGCTGTGGCAAAAAATAAAAGAAAACAAAAACAACAAAACAACAAACTCAAAGAAACAAAACAAACCAACCAAAAAGAACAGCACATAGCAATTCGTCAGGCACACTAACAGTGTGACAGCATTACCACTGTTACAACCAGAATGTCCAGAAGCAAAATTTCCCTGAGCATATGCACAAGAATAAAAACTCAAGTGAAGATCTGTGTGTCTAAATATATTTTTATAACTCTACTCACTGACAGTGGTGCTTCTGTACTCATGATGTTCCACAGTTGTAAGTAAAAGAAATGACCCTTCCTTGGAAACTTCACTTGAATCAAACTACATGGAATTGGATTTTAACAAAGGTGAGAAGACAGAAACAAGTCAAAACACCTGAAGAAGGACTTCTGTTCTTGGAAACTTTTAAGTTGAGAGCTATTACTCTAAGTTTCATTCAATTAATTTGGAAGGGAAGATAATCTAATCCCTCTAACAGTTTCTAAAACAATAGCACCAAAAAGACAATCTACCCAAGCTCCAGAACCACTAAAAGACCCTGCAGACCTACTCTACAAAAGCCCCAGGCCTTCAAACACATCAAAAATGTGAACAAAGAGCCTCTCACACAATGCCTCAGTTGGTTTCAGAATACCTTGAGCAACCTAAGGACACCTTGCAGATATTCCGTTCTCACAGACCCTTGGGACTTTCCTAACTCTTCTAGGAGACAAGTGGCTTCTCCAAAAATGTACTATGTACATTCTCAAGATTAAGGGCCACCCAGAACATCTATCACCTAAATTGTCATCTACCAGACTTTCTTAAAATTTCATTAAGATATTACAACTTACACTAGGAGAAGATCTCACGTCAAGAAATTCACTCACAGCGAAAGTTTCTGCTTTTAAAGTAAAAGCCATCACTGGAATCAAATATCCCACAAGCCGTCCTAATGGAAGTCAGCAATCACAGAGAAGTCAAGACAGAAAACAGCCATTAATTCCCATAACTACACCTGAAACTACTTGCTAAAATTACTTATGCCTCTAACAAAGATATCCACAGGTTCAGTTAATTCCTAACCACCACTGTGAACCGAGACCACATAAAAGGGATAGAAATACTGTTAATTACTGCAGAGTATTTTTCCACAAAAGACCCATTCTATATCTAACTTCTCAGCCCTGAATTGAGAAAGAGATGAAGAAATATATAAGAGACCAGACAAGAACTAACATTTATAGCTCTACAGTGACAACAGTGTTTTGGGAATATTACAGTTTATTCACTAACCCTCTACCCCCAAATATTGCCTTAATGTTTCACAAATGCTAATTATCTATCTCTCTCTCTGTGCCATGAAGGTTAGTGACCTTGTCACTCCTCTCCTTGTTAATACTTCCCCTTTGCTCCACAGGTCCAATCACCTTTTCTTTCAAATTGCCTAATTGATGAACATAATCAAGTTAAGCTCAGAGCAATTGTTCTCCACCTCTATTTAATTTTGAAGGATTTTTGCTTCTATTTCAGACTCAGACTGACTTTGTGTTTAAAAGCTTGTTTGTCCCTCCCATTGGATCCTGATAAGAAATAAGCTTGTACAGAGGCAGTCTTATCAAAGAGTTTGAGATGGGGAATAAAATGTGTTAGAACTAACCAAAAAGCTAACCTCATACCATTATTACCTTACTTAGCCTTCAGATATGCAGAAATTTTACCTCGAGAGTCAATTTGTATTTTTAACCTGATGTTCTGGAAGAAGACATAGGAGAGCACCACAGTTTTCTGCAATTATTTTTCTAGATCAACAAAAACACAAGCTAAGAACAAGGTGAATCTCAGGCAATGATAATAGCATCAAGGCTGATGCAAAGTTCTATGTTAAGACAATTCTCTCCTCTGCAATCCCTAAACCAAACTTACCATGGCTGCAGCAGCAGGCTTTACAACAAGTAAAACATGCATTTTTCCATATTTTGGTGGTACACAGCTATGGGTTAAAAAAAACCCAAACAAACACAACCACCCCCCAGTCCCCCCGCCAAAAAACCCCAAACCAAAAAACCCAAACCAAACAAAACTTAAACCTTCTTCCACCTTATTTCCAGAAAAACTAAGTCTCCTATGGTACCTTAGCTCCTTTGAAAAGATTGATAAAGTTTCTGCAGATGTTATCACATTCAGATCTAAGCCAAGCCATCAGAGATGCAGACCTTCCCTGCTGAGTACAGGGAACTGACACCAACTGACATGAAGAGTCTGTCAACTGTACATACTGCTCCAGTGTTGGGCCATCGGACATACAGAGACAGGATAATTCAGTGATAGGGTTCAAAGAATCAAGCTGAATCTTTTAAGTCTTAATACACACTATTGTCTTCTGGAAAGGTGCATGTGCTCTGTAGTATCAGTGTCTAATATATCTGGAGACTAAGTATCATTTTGAAGTTGTATCCTTGTTTTTCCCTCAAACTGTTTTGAGTCCTTTCCCCATACAAAGTAACTCAAGGTATAAATTGATCATGCTTTACCATATATACTAAAGCACAGCATGTTTTAAAATCTAGTCCAATATCAATCAACCACTCCAAATCACTTCTGTAGTCTTCAATTTTAAAAACTCCAGAAAGAAAAATGGTTATTTTTCAGATTAGAAAAGCCAAACCTATTGCTTCCTCCCACCTCAGTACTTTGGCGTTATTTTATTTCTGCTGGAAGCAACTACTGATTTATGGTGGCCAACTTGCTTGTCATGGGATAGGCACTCTCACAGAAGCCCACCAAGCTGTCTGAGAGCTGTAGTATCCTTGCTTTCCAGCTCTCAACATGCTTATATTTGAAGCTGCCAGTTAAGTACCCTTAATGTTATGGTTTTAGATAGCAGCTTTACCAGCAGTAAAAGAGAAACCACCGAACTCTGTTCAGCACCTGCAATGCCAATAATATCTGAACTCAGGTTTCCTGTGGTGAAAGGAAAGTGTACCAAGTCCACCATGCCACCTAGCCCTCAGTGTATTAAGATATTAATTAGTCACTTTACTTATTATTCAGTCAAAATATGCTGGATTGAAACAAATTAGATTTTTAGCACATATTTCAGACACTGGCTCAAGTCTTGCAAGGATTTTCTTTTATTATTTATAAGATCATGTGCTGTCTTCCTGCTGAAAATTAGATGGTCTGCATGAGGAAAAAGGTAAAAGAAAAGCAGAGAAATGAAAATCAGATATTCCCTAATGATATTTAAAAATAGAAATTTTGCTACTGTTACATACAGCATGTTCCATCTTTTGAGATTTAATGGCTCTCTTGTGGTTTAATGGAGAATTACTTTCAGTAATTGATTATTAAAATTTAAAATTGCTAACCATCTTCATTATTAGATGAGCGAACATGTTATCCTTGTAATTAAAAAAGCTTGAGATTCACTTTCATCCTGTTGACAGAATGGGCAGATAGGCTCAGCACTCCAGTGCTATGGTTTCAGGGTTCTTGTTTGACAAAAATAGCCAACAAGCAATTTGATGATGAAAATAGAGAACACTCACAGACTAAGAAAAAAATAATGAACAGAGAGAAAAATAATAAAAATCTTAACAAATTAAAGTCTTCTGTCCAAATTATCATAGGCATCATAAGTAGAATTTAGAGAGCATTTTCCAAAGAATTTCAGTTGAGAAAGAAAAAAAAAAAAAAAAAAAAAGAGGTGTATTGTAAATATATATGATGCTTCTGAATTTTTTTTCCCAGATCTAGGGCTATTTTCACCTTTTGGAACTCAATGCTGGACCTGTTACCTGCAGTAATACAGAAATATGTCTAGGATAAGTGGGAAGGCTAACATCCTCCCCCTTAAGAAAGCCTTACAGCTGAATGAAGGAAAAGAGTCTTCCCAAATTGCAAAGAGGGAGAACCAATTTTAAGATAACCTCTTAAGATTAATCCAAAGGGTTGAGGGTTTGCACAAGAAAACTAATCCTTTGGCCTTTGTGTTGAGACTAATAACAACACTTTAGGTCCTAATTTTAATGCCATAGGCAGCTAATATTCATACCACAGGCAGAACATAAGCAAAACAAAACAAACCCTGCTTCAGCCCCCCCCCAAAAGTAATTATATTTATTATGGTGTTTTAAAGTTAGCAAGCATATTACCTTTTTGGAACTGTCTGCATTATGCTGTCAGTTCCCACACTTTACAAAATGATACAAGACCACCAAAAGTTCAGGACTGCTACACAGAAGCAGAGCTTTAAACAGCTGAAAATAATCATTTCATCCTATATATTTAATAGTAGTGTCTTTGCCAGAGATATCACTTGCAAGAATCTATTGGTATGTTTTCTCATTTCTCCACCAAGATGAGAAATTTACCACCTACGCTTCTTATCCTAAAAAGCACAAAGAAACTTCCAAAATATGGAGCAAAGATGTTGGAGAACATTTTCCTAATGTAATTAGAGCAGATGTTTTTACCATCACACTGGGTGATCTTTACAACTAATGGTAATATCAGCGTGAACTCTCTGAACTGTCAGGAACACATTCCCCAACCCCCATAGTATTTTAAAAAACATTCTCCTGGCTATTCCAGTTCAGTTTGTTTCCCTTCAGTTTTTCCCTAAGACTGTTCTTTTCATCTTGTCTCAAAGTGCAGGAACGCTGTTTACTATATGCATATGTTGGCATAAATTGCACCATCTCAGCACAATGCCAGGGCAGATTCAGAATGACAGTAACACCTCAGGTCACACCACCAACAGTACTTCCAAGACATGCCATGGGGGGAAACTCCACATTGTTAGCAGAGTATGCTCCACTGCATGATGTACAAAAGAGTATGTGTTTCGCCATATAGTTACAACAAGTATATTAACTGTAAAATATTAACCACAAAATATGTACTTTATTTTTCAGGGTATATGTTCATTTCTGCATCCTGAGTGGCTTTCAAAGAAGCACATTTTGTTAGTGCATAAAGGTGTATTATACCACATCCTGTCCAATGCTACAAAAATTATCCAAGAGGGGCATTAAACCTTAGTTTGAATCACAGAGTAGAACCAAATAAACTGAACTTTCTAACTTCAGTGCATCCACAGCTCTATTAAAAACTGTATACTACTAAACTGTATAATACTAAAATACAAAATACAGAGCTGTCTTTGTCTAGTAATAGAGAGCTTATCTGTAGGCCAGGAGAGGTGTGTTTTAAGGATCCATTTTTCTATATACATTATCACCTTGAGACAACAGACTTTAAAGTAATTCTCTATTTGAAGGGAAAAATTAGTATGGTTTTCCTGTCTAGCAGGGTGCAAGATGTATAAAACTGCTCAAAAAAACCTCTGGTTTGCTTTTCAACCTAGACAAGCTGGAGCTTAAAGTGCTAGGATATCACATGGCCCATTACATGTATAGCTCTAAAAGTTACCTTCATTTTACACAGATAAAAGATTCTCTTCATCCTCCAAACAGCAAAAATTACTTTCACCATAACTGACAGAATCACAGAAAAAACTAGAATAGATTGCAAAGAAGGATGAGTTCACTATTTCAAATATTTCCGTGTGAACCATCTTGCATGTTTATGCATCCTTCTTTTGAACACTTGATGTCTTGAGACTCACTGGCAGATAACAGAATTCCAAGGTTAAATTGAGTGAGCACCGTCAGGTTAGGATCAGGGAATTATGAGATGTCAATAGGATTATTTACAAAGAACCAGAAGAACTGTGTCTTTAAATATAAAAATCAAGTTTTCCCTCTGATTTCAAAAAGTATGTGAAAGTTTTTTGCATATACCTGTGATATTTCACAGTTAGCAACCCCATGGTGCATTTTACTTCACCATGCCTGAACTCCTCACCAGGTACTCAATACCTTATTTTTAGCAAAGACAAGGAACAGATTTTGCCCTCTTTGGTCACAAGTAAATTCATGTCAGAGAGTTATTCTAATGCTAAAGAACTAAATGGGGTTGGGAACATGAAACAAAAAATACAGAATAGCTGTTTTCAGCTTTATCCTGTGAGGCACAGAACACACAGAACACTGGCAGATATCAGCAAGGTCCTAAATGATGCAAGTACTTTTGCCCACTCAAAACATCAGATTACCTGATAGACTCTGATTTTAGCTGAGATTAAATTTAAACAGAAGAATGTGAAAAATTAGATTTGTTGATTCATTTGAGGAGGCCGTTATGGTTAGCAGGAAGTATTTGTAAATATCCAATGGATTATGCTTCCTTTTGGTCAGGTACTGTTCAGTTATGTAGGCTTGGAGAGATCATATTGAATGGACTGCACATGGTAATCTCCAAATTGCCCACAACAAGTACCTGAGGGAGTAGGGTTGGAGGAAAACAGGAAAGGGGCAGGTGGACACAAACCTCTGAAATTTTATACCAATAGTAAACCCAGTGTGGTTTACAGAGCCTAAAAGCTGTATCAAAGAAGAGGGGGGAAGAAAAGGCAATTTATGTTTGCCACAACCTGCCTTTTCCTTTAAGGATGATTCCTAGCTAGCAAGCTCTACCACAAGCAGTGTCAGCAAGAAGCATCTCCTCACATGCCTAAATGTAAATGCTATAAATCTCAGGTTTGTTTTAGAGAATTTAGGGAAGGGGAAATAGGATAGGGAGAGTGAGAACTCCAAAGGGAACACTCCAAAGTTACAGCTTGGCCAAAAAGCCTCAAGACTAAAGTACCCATGATAATACACCAACACAAAGCTAGTGCAAATACCCACACAATCACATGACTATATACAGCATATGTGAAAATCCAAACCCTGGGCATCCTTGTTCTTTACTTTTCTTATGTAACTCATCACAACCTCCTGTATGAAAACACTAAATCCCTTGAACTTCACTAAAAGATCTATTTCCATAAAACACTTATTAAAATTACAGATCGCTCTAATTCAGTATGTCATTAACTAATGTTGTTGTGGCTGGATTACAAACCCAATGTCACCTCTACATGTGATGCACTAGGTATCAATGGGATGTTTGGCTCTGTGCCTGGCTGCAGCATGGGAGACCCAAACCTTCAAAGGTGGCCTTGTGTCCTCCTTTCCTCCTGAGAGAGTTTCTCCTTGTCCTTACATGGCTCTGTTATGCTCTTATTATAGGAACAGAATACCTAAAATCTAGTGCAAAGATAAATAAATTTCTGCTAGCAGAGACAGAATAGAAAGGAACTAAGCAGGCTACACAGAAGTTCATTGAACTCACGTTTTCCTTCACTTACATTTTGTAAAGTACATGCTTTGCTTATGCATGCAGGAAATCTTTTTTGCTCTCCTTGTTTTCTTCTTGGATTTTATAGTTTTACATACAACGAAGCAAAGAGAACTAATTGTTTTTATTTTCAAGTGGATCAGCTAAAATTATGTGTAATTTAACATGGATGTTTCTTTAACCAAGATGCAGAGGGAAAAAAGTAGATTCTTATACTTGCTTAGAAGCAGTATCAGAAGTCTGCTAGTACTGGCAACGAAAAGCTGGGTTTATATTTTAAAGAAACATTTTTAAAAATACAGAAGCATTTACAATAGAAAATTCTACATTAAGTTTCACAGGAAAAAATAATATATATATGAAAGCAGGGAAATTACTTTCAACTCCAATTACAATCTCAAAGATGAGGGAGAATACCCAAGAAAACTCCACCACACCAAAAACTCAATTTATCTTTTTTGCTTCTTCTGAATGTGGATGAAATCTTACACTAGTGACACTTGCACTGTCATTATATACTGTTAAACATAATCATCATATTTTTTCACTCATATCTATATTCATTCAGGCAAAGAAAGAATTTATCACATGATGATTAATGCTTGATTTACAAAAGGATGCATAAGGGCTTAAGTACTGCATCTAGAATGGGTGATTAAAAGGCATTGGTATGTTTTTTCAACAGCTTAACTACCAAGATGTACCAAATTCATACATTACAACTGAAGTACCAATTTGCATAGTGTCCCAAAATGATAAAGGGGAATGGTGGAGTACTTTGAAGATTTTTTTTCTGCCACTGTTAGTGACACAGACAATGCAATCTTATCCTAGTGACACCCTTCAAAAAAGCCTTAAAAATAGCATTCCAATTAAATTCATCATTTCATTAAAAAATAACAGCAGCTGGTAGTTATAACAAGCCACCACAGCATTTTTCTCCCTATCATGATATAGTCTATATGTGTTCTGGATCTAGAGGCCTACACGACAACTGTGCAAGTACAGTAAAACAGAGTATCACCAACTGAAAATAAGACTCCAGCAAAAGAGGCTTGTTTTGTTTTTATTATAAACTCTCAAATTACTGAAATTTTACAGTTATTTTTATGCAGGAGGTTTCTGATGGGCTTTTTCTTTCTGTTGTTGTAACCATGACAATTCATAACTATAATATAGCTATCCATTTAAAAATATCTTCATTAACATAAACAGTATCAACTTCAGTCAGTTTTGATCTTTCTGCAGGGAATACAACCTTCAAAAGACAGATAACTCTCTCAGCTAACTACATTTTCTATACCATAGCAAACCAAACAACTGGTTTACTGATGCATTCAGCAAACAGGATCAATGAAAGTCCCCCAGTCTAGTTTTCCATGGCTTTAAACATGTATCTGCTCAACTTGCAGGATCTTGCTTGCTAAACACCTGCAAATCCCTATTACTATGCCAGAGGGATTTATACGTGGGTCTACTTTCATAAACCATAATCTGAAGACAAGCAATATCTAACAGCTCCGAGAAAGAGGCCCAGTGGGGCACACTGGGCTTTTATTTAGCTAGACCAACCTAGAACCCACAGTACCAACTGCCCAAAAAAGGACACAGTCTCATACTGGCTAAGGAAATTGTTTGAATTATTATGTTTTATCCAGAGCCATAACAGTGCAGAAAGGCATTTCTTCCTGGCAGCCACTGAATTAAGTGCTGCTTCCAAAATTGATTGGAATGACAATTTTAGAAGTTGTTTTGGCTTCTGGGGTGAAGTGGAGGAACAACAGACTGAAAGACAATTTAGCATTGTAAATATGTGCCTTATTGCACACACACTAAAACCTGCTAGCTCAAGTGAGATGTTTCTCCCCTTTTTGAGGAGTTTTAGAAGAGACATCTTTTTGATTAAAACCCAAGGGAAAGTTGAAGTCATAAGAGCAGAGAACAGTTCCTACTCAGAACAGTGAAAAACAAAGATCCTGTTGTTCATAACTGCTCTGATCCCAGGTCACGTTAGCTTTTCATGGCATTAAGCAACAGCTGCTTAAAAACTGTCTTTCTGCAGACCAGGGGGACAAAAACACGGCAGTGTAGATCATTACTTTTCTGATAACACTAAAAAACTAGGGTACAGTTGAGCTGCTAATAAAGCCTGCACAAGACATTCTCTCACACCCCACATACTCTTCTGGTGTGTGTTCAAGGCACAGTTACTCCTTTTAAATCATATATTACCTGTTAGAAACTCTTAGTCAAAAGATTCCCACTCTCTCTTCCTTTTTCTATAGGAGGTAGCTATCACCCAGTCTTTCAGCTTTCTCCATCAATTCCTGCAGAAAAATCTCACCCTCCAATCCCCAAGTCACAAATGTCCCTCTCTGCTCAAGGACCGTCACCACCTATCTTCTCTTGTCTGGTTGCCCAGGGTATTTGATTCTCTCTCTTGAGGTAGAGCTGAATGCAGTCTTTTACATCTGCCTCCTTTGGGCTTGCAGCCGCACTGCTCAGCCAGCCAGGAAGGTTCCTAGGCTTCTCTTTTGGGGGGAAAGAAAGTTGTTCTGTAACACCTGCTTAACTAAGTATTACTAAAGCTTATGATCCTTTTGGATCTTCACATCACTTTTTCATCAGTAAACTGAGTACAGATCCATGACCTTCCTCCAGTCTCTCCCGCACTGGAATTTCAAGTGCGATAATTGCCACATTTTGTTTCAATAGGATTTTTACTGCTATTAAATTTAAACCAAGTATGAGTTGCAAATTGCTTCTAGCCTAGGGCAGACACATCTTACTCCAGGGCTTAATACTTCATTTGACCCTGGTTTGACTTCATATCAGGATCTACAAGACTAATCAGACGGGTAGCTTCAAAGAAGCATCAGGCATTAGCTTTTTAGGCCTTTTGCTTAGAAATTTTTCCTCTAAGAACAAGCGCAACATGAACAGTAGTCAGTTTAAGAACAACAAAGACTGTTTCCACAAGCCTTTCCTTTTCTCCCAAATAGCAACATGATTCAAGGACCTGCAAGGCCTCTATATACAGAAATGACCTCATCTAAGAAATGTTGCAGTAAGGCAACACAGGTACTATGGTAACACAGGTACTACGAGGCAGAACACCTGTGTGCACAAGGCACTTAATATGTACAATCCTCTATTTATCCTCTTCAGGAATTCTCCTACAAACTGAGTCAAGAACAAACACAAACTGCATCTATAATAAATTTGCCTATAAGCAGCAACATAGTCATATTCTCCATTTACAGGAAACGCACTAATGGATATGGACACAGCCTGTAAAGGATCTGAAAGCTTGGGATCTTCCCATTCAGTTCATTTCTTAGCATCTGGAAGAGCTATAGGAAATCTTTCCTCTACACATTTTTGACCCTTTTTCCAAAATTCATACACTTAGTATCTTATGTACTGTGATAGATGAGGCTCTTTTTCACCTCTGTTTGCATGCCATCCCTAAAACTCATGACATTATTAACCTCTGTTTTTCAGCATCTAATAGATGTCACTAGAAAAACAGTTTTAATAAATGCATCCTGGAACATTCAGTTTAGAGCTAAGGTACCATATGTAAAAAGGAAAAATAATGATAAGTGATAAATGGGACAAAGATTTTAGGGAAATTTTATTGTATTTAATTAATCTACCATTTTTACTAAGTTGCTTTCAAGTGAAATGGCTTTTTACCAACTCCTTTTGAAAAGGTTAGAAGGGTATTCCCTGAGCTACAATCATTAGCATATAGATGTCTCTAAGTGTTAATTTCTGTTTTCACTGAATGAATGTAATTTAAAATGAGGCCCTTTCAAATCAGTTAACTTTGGCCATTTTGAGGAAGATAAGAAAAACGGACTCAAGCATGAACCCCAGCAAAACCTGCTTCTTAAGGATAAATATATGTGACTATTTAAGAGTCTCCATTGCCACATGCTGCAAATGATTGATTTCAGGAAAATTACGAGAAAAGGTGGATGATGGGATTAAAGTCCTTCCACTAGGTGATAGAATCCATTAATAGGGTTAACAATAACAGAAAAGAAGGGTTATTTTTATAGTTCATTTTTAAAAAGAGAGTTGCAAACCAGCCTAGAAATTACAGCGGTGGCAATCAGTTTTATACCTACAGCAAAATGTGTTGAATTTCTTCTCTTTCAGTTTTATGCAACAAAGGAAGAATAATTTAGGAGCTGATCCATCTCCTAAATTAATGAATAATATACCAACTGTAATCTTCATCTGGCTAAAGCTCAGGAGTGTTTTGAGGTTTTCATTTAAAAATAACCCAGTACATGTTCAGTATGATGTACCACGAACCTCTGACACAGCTGTCCATCCAGGCCTGCCACATGCCCCAGGAAGGGAGGGTTTCTCTTCAGCAAGTTTCTAGCATATATATACCATGGAACATGGTTAATAAGGACACAGAATATTTGTAGTTAAACATGCCTCATTCTCCAACACAAAATCATACCTTCACCAGAACACACCTTTTCTGAAATTACATTTTTCTCCAGAGGGATCATTTCTTGCTTCAGTGTTTTTAATTCACGGAGAAAAATAAAGAAACAAGAAATCAACTTCAATCTTGGAGAACAGGAAATAAACATGGAATTTGGGAAAGTGATTTGTCCTAATGTACACAGAAATTCCACCTGTTCTGGCAAAGCTACAAGGTTTTTGATTATATTTAATTTGCACATATGAAATGATCATTGTTATATTTTGGTTAAGTACTCAGAAAACATGTTTGATCTGAACGTACCAGGATCTGGAAAAGTCAGATCCAAGCCACACCATTTCCTTGGCAGCAGCAGATCCCTCAGGTGTGGCAGGCACTAGGAAGGAAACCAGAAAGACCATTCTTTGTTTTTACCCATACAAGATATGATTATATTAGGGAAGGAAACAATGCAATGATCAGAAAGTCAAAAGCAGGAGCCAGCAAGAGGGTAGACTAATGCCTTGTCAGCCCTCTTTTCACAAAGGGAGGGCAGCAGAAGCCACAAGACTGAGTCTGATAGATAGAAAGTCATACTATACATACATCAAAAATACAATCAAAAAAACCCCACAAACCCCTAGGTCTACATTCTTATTAATCAAGAGAGATAAATAGAAATCTTCTGTTATTTCTCTTTGCCACTTCTACAAGCTACTCCATTAAATCAACTAAAGATTCTATTGTAGGCTATACCTGATGGATTGGTCAAGAGAGAAGTCAATATCTTTCCTTACACATAATTTTTCTCTTGTTTCCTACTTAATAATCAAAACCACTTAATTATACTCAATTAGCATTTAGATTACAAAGTCATAGAATATCCTGAGTTAGAAGAGACCAACAAGGATCATCAAGTTCAACTTCCAGTTCTGTACATCCCCAAAAATCACACCATGTGCCTGAGAACATTGTCCAAATGAGCATTGTCCAAACTCTGGAGCTGTCAGGCTTGGTGCTGTGAACCACTTCCCTGGGGAGCCTATTCCAGTACCCAAGCACCCTCTGTGTGGAGAACTGTTTTCTAATATCCAGCCTAAACCTCCCCTGACACAACTTCAGGGCATTCCCTTGGGTTCTATTGTTGGTTACCAGGGAGACATCAGCCCCTGTCCCTGAACTTGCCCTCATGAGGACGCTAAAGACTGCAATGAAGTCTCCCTGTCCAAGCAAAATAACCAAGTGGCTTCAGCTGCTTCTCATACAACTTCCCCTCTAGACCATTCACCATCCTCATAGCCCTCTTTTGGACACCCTCTAGTAGCTTTATATTGTTCTTATATTGTGGTACCCAAAAACGCACATAATATCCGAGGTAAGACCACACTGATGCAGAGCAGGACAATCCCCTCCCTTGCCCAGCTGGTGATGCTGTGCCTGATGCACCCCAGGATAGGGTTGCACCTTTTGGCTGCCAAGGCACTTCTGACTCATATTCCACTTGCCATTGACCGGGATCCCCAGGTCCCATTCCATGGGGCTGCTGTCCAACCTCTGTTCCCCAGTCTGTAACGTACACAGGGTTGTACAGGTTGCCCCATGCCAGGTCCAGCACTGCAGAATCCAGCACTCACCCTTGTTAAGCTGCATACAGCCTGGTGATTGCCCATCTCTCCAATTTGTCAAGATTTCTTGGCAGGAACTCTCTGCCCTCAAGGGAGTCAACAGCTCCTCCTAATTTAGTGTCATCAGCAAACTTAATACACCTTCGAGTCCTGCATTCAAATCAACATTCAACAAGGGAGGAAATAATGCATTAAACAAGCACTGACAATTACACAGGCATGCAGACTGCTTATTTGAGTCCAAATGAATTTCTCTTCCTGGTAAAGGTAATGTCAGTGCAAACTTTCCCCTCTAGATACTTTAGACAACGTGTCAAGATCAGTTCTCTTGCCTCAGACTTCCCTCTTCTCTACCAACAGCCAAAAGACAGGCCAGCTGATGTCAGCTGTAGTATGGATACAAGACTATTTGGACTTGGATCAAGACCAGCAAAATGGTATATGAAATAAACTGAACAGATGGTAAGAACATTCAGCTTTGATATTCTTTTTTATCCTGGTCACTTATCTGCATCAGATTTGCTTGAAATATGCTGATTATGCAAACCCCGAAAATAAGCATTATACTCTTCAGATAAACATACATACATTATGCAATCTAATATTGCAACAGCAAATACATAACCAGACCAACCCCGAGCTGGTATTACTATGAATTGTTGCTAATAATCCGGCTTGTTTGAATAAGCTATGCAGTGGAACTGCAGGTACTCCAGTCTCTGGTGTTGGATATGAATTGTCCAGAGAAGGAGGGATTTCCCACATACAGAATTTTTCACAAGATTTCCTAAATTTACACTATTTATGAGCATTATCTACACTGCTTATTGGGTTCAACAGCCCTGTTCTATGGATAAGAAGAATTTATGTGTAAAAGGCCAAGTGAAAGTTATGAAATCACCTTCCACAGTTACAAGCCTATCTATGCTATCCCTTGCACAGTGCTTTAAACAAATTCCAAATTAAGACTTTCATTTTGGTTTCTAATCTAAAAGATATTCAGAAAAAGCATTATATACTTTTTACTCTCATTTACATCCTTGAAATTCTATTTCACTTTGTAAGTTTTCCTACATACAGTTCCCATAAAGTTTCAAAAAGTTCAATATTTAAATTTCTTCACATCATCCCTTCCACAACAAAAACTTACTAAAAAACCCTGGCTTTTGCAGAGCTGTAAATAAAAGAATGCCATCATATTCTGTATTTTTGCAAGGCTCTTCTTGTAAGTAGAATCCTTGTACTCTGTTCTTACTGTGTATGAAATGTGCACAGTCTTTAGAAATGCAGATAATCAAAAAAAGAGCCACTAGGGAAACAAAGTAATAACATTAGCTAATGCCACACAGTAATGTTTATTTAACAAATCTGTGTTGCATGCCTGACATTTCCCCTGGCATCAATTTATTTTGTTTTGCTTTTCTCTGATAGTAGCACAAATCCATTTAAAATGTAAACTTATTTTACACCTACCAAAGTGTATACACAATATAATAAAAACATATACATCTTTTTTAATATCTTATGGGAATACATTCTGGAGATGTGCAGAAAGCCCAGCCGCCAAAGTAAACTACCTAGATTATGGAAAATGTTCATTTTTAGCTTTCCCAATAGCTACTAAAACTGCAATTGTCAGTGCACTGTACATCACTGCATTATGTTATTTATAAAGTGCCACAATGTGACAAAATGATGCTATCCATCAGGATCCAATCTTAAGTGAAAGTGGCAGGGGAAGTGGAGTGGATGGAAAGATATCTTCACAGACCATTCAAACTGGCAGTTTGGAATAGTTACAAATGGCAATTTTCAGAACTTTAATTTACTGGTCATTTGTAAAAGTGTACACAAATGATTCAATGAACCAAATTAGAAAAAAAGAAGTTTCTACTTTCAAACTTCTCTGTAATCAAGCCATCTCTTGCTCCACTCTCCTTCCAGACAAAGTTCATACTGCTTCATTCATCCACTCACTTGGTTAGAGACCTAGATTTGTCGGCCTTTCTTTTCAGGATCAGTACCTTTCTTGACTTAGAAAGCCAGCCCAGCCAGTTGTCTCAAAAAAAATCCTATTTATTTTCCCTCTTCCTTGATATCCAACAGTGTCCTATCTTTGCTGCCTCACTGGACTTCTTCCGAACACTGACAACCCCAATTTTATGTCTTTTCTTCTAAAATACTCAAGTTATATCAGACTACACCAAGGATAACACCAGGCAACACACCAGGGAGAATGACATCATCTCTCTTGTGTATATCCGTAATCTACTTCTGCAGTAACAAGTTTTTTCTTTTTAAATGGGAGATAAAAAAGCGTCATTAAATTCAAAGTAATGGGGAAGAATAACCCTGAGGCATGCATATGCAATGATTGGTCAGCAGTTAGACGCTACCACTACAAAAACACAATTCTCAGAGGTCAGAAAAAAATAAACAGCATTAAAAACTGAAGAAGAAAAAAACCAAGGGAAAACAAACAAACAAAAAATCAAAATATTACATGACTTTGTAAATCCAAATACTCACAAACCTTTTCTTTTAAATGCAGCTCTGATTACCTCATTAAAGAGCCAAGAGGAATACAGAAAACATTCAAAAGGGAGACAATTCAACTCTTCAACTGGTCTCTTTCCCAGCAGAGAGTTTCACCCATGTCTATAAGGTAACAGTTGCCAAAGTAAAGCACATCACCTGCTCACTACTTGTTGCTTATAAACATCTGGTAAGCATATTGAGAAGCATGTTTAAAAAGACACAAAGAACTTTCTCCACATAATGAGAACTGCAACTCTTTGCCTCAGAGGGGGTGGAAGTCAAGAGTATAAATGGGACCAAATAGCTGCCAACAGTTTGTGGTCCAGTTATGACTAATTAAGAACAGACAAGATGCAGTCCACAGAAAGAAGGTCTCTAATGACAGACTGGTTACAAAAGGAGACCCAAAAGGGCGGGTTCTCCCATATAGCTGTTATTTCCTATTCCCCCTAAGATCATTTAAAATTGACCACTAGTAGGAAGAGAGTGTTGAGTCCATTTGACTTAATTTGGAGACAGTAACATAAATCATAATGAGCATCTCTGTCCTACCCACTATTTGGGGATGAAGTGAGGAGAAACTCTTACTCTCAAAGTAGCTGTTTCCAAAGGCAAAGGGTACTCCACTTTTCAAATTGTTTAATCTCATTTCTTAGGGCTCCACTGTGCTTTCTCCATCTCTGCTGTAGAACCAGTCAGCTTGCATTTCTACCTCAATCATTAACTGTTTTCCAGATGCAGGAGTTTGGGGCAGAAGGTTTCACAGGAGAGAGGATACATGAAAATTATTCTTTGACCCAAAAGAAATAATACCCTTTAACTAATCTGCATGGGCCTGTACCTCCAATTATAAACCAAATTACTGAAAAATTAAAGTAAGCTAACTGGAAAAGGTTTAACAAGGAACTGTACACATCTAGGTAGTTTTGACTAGATATGAAATCAATACTAAAAGGTTTATGTTTTTTTAAACTATCCTTAAGAAAGTGGACCTAGATATAGAACCAATTTTATAACATAAAGTTAACTGCTATTATTTCCACAGCAGAATCCAGAAGAATATGTTAGGATATGCTGCCATATGATCATATTTGCTCAGTTCCCCAGTTCCATCTATTTTCTTCTCTGATACAAGGGCAACTTGTGTTGCACCAAAAAAAAAAAAAAAACCAAAACCAAACCACATAAAAACCAAAACCAAACAATAAAAAACCCCCCAAAACAAAACAAAAAATCCCACACACAACAAAAAAACCCAAACAACAAAAAAAAAAAAATACCCCAAACCAAACCACTACATGAGAAGATATTTGTCTAGGTATAATGCGTGACTTAAAGATCTGTTGGTCTGTATAAAACCATCACTGTTTACTTATTTGACTAACTCCTCTATGCGGCAGGAAAAAAAAACAACCATGAATGCTTACTCAAAGACATAATATGCTTTGAATTATAATAATAAAAACATCTGCACATAATAGTCACAGCTGAATACCATTAAATGTACTAATAGCACACTAATATATTTGGTACACTGCTATGCTCTGTTAGTACATACAGAGTACATAGGTTATACTTCAGAAGATGTCCTGCTGGGTACCAAGAGTCTAACACTTGAACATGTTCATGGAATTATTTTTGAGCTTGCCATCTTAAAAATAGTTTGGCTAATGTTTCAGTAAAAAGCAAATGACTAAAAGCACACCTCCTCTGACCTCAGTGTACCACAGCAGCATGATTCTTTTCCATCTGTCACCAGGATCAGCAGTAAATGAACTGGCAGATATCTCAATTTTTAAGTGCAAGACACCTCAGTGCAGGCACCTACTTCTTTGGTACTCTTTCACAGTTTCATGTACTCCTGCTCTCTATTACGTCTGCAGAAAATTCTACTCTTTTTTGGTCAGCAGAGGAAAACTGAAAATCTTCCACAAAAAATTGTAAACACTATATTTATTCCACATTCATCAACTTGATATGATAAGCCTTTATTGTTCTTCCTTCTAAAGATGTTTTTCCAGCACAAACACCAGGCAACGCAGAAACGTTTAGGTCAAACTAACGTGTTTCTGGCTGTAGGCTACAGTGCTTTTTTTCCCTTCTTCAGTGCCAGTGCTGTTTATCCTCATACAGCATCGCTCTCAACCTTTCTCTGCCACTACTCTTTTTCCTAACCTGTTAGTTGCCCTTGTCTAGAGCTGTCATTGTGTCTATCCCAAGTTCAAAAACTGGACAGTAATATTTGAGATTTCCCATCGGAAGTCCAGGGTGTAGTCATGATATGATTCTGGAAATGTCAGTTGAGAACAACGTGCAAAAGCCACTACTCTTCGAAGCATCATTTTTTTCTTGGGTTTCTACTACATAGAGAATCTCCTATGCATAAAATCACAGAATAAGCTGAGTTGGAAGGGATCCATCAGGATCATCAAGTCCAGCTCTCAGCCCTGCACAGAACCCTCCCCAAGAGTCACACCATGTGCCCAAGAGTATTTTCCAAAGGCTTCGTGAACTCTGTCAGGCTTGGTGCTGTGACCACTTCCCTGGGGAGCCTGTTCCAGTGCCCAACTGCCCCCTGGGTGACAAACATTTCCCTGATATCCAGCCTAAACTGCCCCTGATTCAGGTTCACACCATTCCCTCAGGTCCTGTCACTGGTCAAAAGAGTGAAGAGATCACTCCTTGTCTCTCCACCTCCCCTCATGAAGATGTTGAAGACTGAAATGAGGTCTCCCCTTCTCCAGGTTGACCTCAGCTGCTCCTTAAAAGGCTTCCCCCTCCAGACCCTTCACCATCTTCATGGCCCTTCTTTGGACACTGAAATTTGGATGAATAAAGTTTGGTTTAGACTTTTTATTACACAAAAAAACCCCCAAAAAATTTAAAAACAACAACAAAAAACCCCACAAAAACAAAACAAAAAAACATTAAAAAACCAACCAAACAAAACAAAGAAAGAAACAACAACCCACTCAGACTGAGGGTTGTTTCCCTGCCCTGCTCATATCAAAGATACCAGAATGCATTACAAATAATAAAATTGAGGCAGCAGTCTAATTCAATACACAGGAAAGTAGTAATATGCTGGGATTCACTGAAAACTGCTACTGATACACTTGATTGAGATATCAATTTGCTCTTATTCTTCTTCTTCCCACTACCCACAAATAACATATAGTATAATGAGAGATGAAAATCTGTTTGAGACTAATTAGACATAAAGAAGTACTTTGTACAGATTCTACTTTACCAGATGGTTTCCACTAATATTCACTAATAAAAGCCTGTTTGAGGAGCTTGCATTCAGTTAGACTGGAGAAGGCAAGAAACAGCACAACTATGTCAGCAATTAATTTCCTTAGAAAGCTTCTGTGTCAGTACTGTCCAGGAACTCTGTAGTTTTTATGGCTTCCTTTACTCTGTGCAGATTTATTTTCTGCAGTGCAAAGTACCTGACAGCCTTTCTGTAGCAAAACTGGGGGTTTTGGCTGTGAAGACAAAGTCTTAAGGGGAGTCCTGTCAATATATGAACATGCACATATTAATGTGAATCCTTGAAGGTAGTACTATCTCTGTCTTTCATTTATCATCAGTGTAAACATACTATTTACCTATCAAAAGTTTTGAACCACCACACTATGACAGAGGTCAGTCGATGTATCAAAATCTCTCTCATAAATACTGTTTCCATTGGCAAGGTACTGATTCATCTCAAGTGTCATCAAATTATTTTTGGCACAATTTCTCTCTCTCCTGTTCCTTATTACATCACTGCACAGATAGAAATTCAGAGAAGTATATTTTCTATGAAAAGCATTTTAATTTAAGTAGTAGGGGAAACAACATAGTCCTGGCTGTTTGTCAGAAGATCTGAGGCAACATACATTTAAGCATGAATTGCAAATCCTTCCCAAGCAAACAAAATATTATCATGTAGAACCTAGAAGCTATTTGCTAAATATGACAACATACAAGTAATTAGGTTGTACACACACATTTTAGATATGAAAAGTAACCACAAAAATACCTACCTACTCAAAAAAAGGGACCCACCTCCCTTAAAAAAAAAAACAAAAAAAAAATCATATTTTGTGTTTCTTAATGCCCAAGAACCATTTCAACCCATGGTCTTGTCCCTTGCTCAGATCGTCTCCATCACCTGATGACTTTTTGCCATCTTCCTGTGCTCTTTCTGGTGGGATTTCTCATTACTGATCTTCACTTAAAATTATTCTATCTTCTAAATAACATCTTGGTTCCACCCACACAAAGCAGACCAAGTGATTTGTTCCTCCTCCTTCCTCCCACACCAGTGAGAAAACAAACCTGAGGTCAGGACTGATTGTTTATTTTGCCTGAGAATCTACATCCACAGGCAGAATACTTGTCTCCCTCTGTACCAATTACACTTCTACCAACTGCATCGATATGAAATCCCTACCTTACTGAAACCATCTTAAATATGGGTGTACCTTGAATGTCCTCTGGCAGAAAGGCACCAAAAGAAGAGATTGTTTGAGATGATCTTGTGCTGCCTGTGAGGACTATTATATGTCCAGATAGAGCAGGAATAGAACACAAGAACCTCTTCACCCAACCTACTGCTAGAGCCAAGCACTCTAAACTCACATTATGATTCCTGGGACACAGAAATTCTTTGCAAGAGCACTGTACAGAGGTACAGTTTATAGACAGGTTGTTTGTTTAAAAAAGAAAAGAATGGAATTATTGAGCTTATTTGATACTTTGAGCCTGTATGTAAAGCGTGCATTTTTAAAAATAATCATCTGCATCATGAAGTCTGGGACATCATGAAAGATTCTATAAAGCACTTTTAAACTGTCCCAGTTATATATGTGAAAAGAAACTATAAAAATCAGAATGAATGAAAAATTCTTAAATTAGTACAAGGGCAGAGCAACAGCTTTTTTCAAAAATGGCTTTTATGCTGAACATGTTTGCAGTTTTCAAATTTATGGGTGTAGCTGTCAACATGCATATTCACTTTTAGAATATCGTCCTGGCTTAATGAGGTCTCCTGGAATGATTTCTTTTAATAAGAAGTTAACATGCTTACATATGTGATTTCCACCTTTCTACTTTTTTTAAAAATATCTAAGCTACTCTTCAGCAGAGATATCACAGTAAAGTTTAAAAGTAAACTTCACAGCACATTCAAATACTTCAACACTTCAAAGTCAGCTTCCAATGAAACTTTCAAGTAACAATTGTCAAAGCTAACTCCTAACAAGTGTAGATCCATATCTTCAGCATAAGAAACCTAAGCCAGAAAAGAGTCACAAGACAGCTGCATTTTAATTACAATTACATACCATAACCAAATGATGCCATATTAGTAAATAGAAATAAGACTTCTTATTAGTCTCTTCATCTTTGCTCAGGCCTCATAATTGCAACCCATACAATGTGTACACCTCACTTCTTTGTCTCACCATCTTTCCACCTGTCTCCAGTTTATACTGTTTCTGTTAGGCAGAGCATAAGATGTTTAGATTCAGATAATACACACAAACCTCTCAGAACAAAATCTCCCCTACAACATCTGGCTGAGTGATGGTTTGAAAATTTTCCAGTAAAAATACCAGTGCTTCACTTACTCAGAACTGCTTCATGTGACTCCACAAGTCACTGACAGAACTGGTGAGGATTTTCAGATTCATACACATCCCTGAAAGAATGTCTCAATTATGGGACAAACAGATTAAGACTCTTCCCCTGCCCCTGCAGCTGAAGTAGCTGTTCTTTTCAAATGTATTCCATTTCATCTTCTCATTCACTTTTCTGCTTTTCAGGGTTCAAACTGCCACAGATCACTTGGCTAAACTGCCATAGTTCTCTAGCTGTTACTTGGAACTTGTTTCCTCCAGATCCATCATCACTGTTCTCTTCTTAGGAGATCCCTATTTGTTTAGTTTTTCTTCTCTTGTGCTCCCCGCAAGCACTCTGATATACTAAAAAGCAAACCACACCACTATAAAGATGGTCAGTTACCTCAAGACTGATGGGGGTTTTTTTTGTCTGTATAACCTAATATAGCAGAATTTCTCCACCATCACATTTATTTGTGAAGAGTCTGTATAAGATCAAATACACATTTCTCCTACTGTTACAACTTTGCAAACATCCTAAACAGTACATGTGCATGAATCCATTAAATACCATGCTTCCAGCGCTAGATTAAGCAACTGTAGATACAGAACCAATGCTGCTTCCAGATTACATCAAAAATTTGCTCAGAGAACTTACAAACCTCTTTTCTATAGGAAAATATCTAGGAAAATAACTGAAAAAAAATACTTGAGAGATTAATTTTTGCAACTAATAAAATATAATTAGAAATAATTATATACAGAACACAACATAAGTTGAAAGCCGAGAAGAACATCAATAGTTAACAGTCTTGCAACTCCTTGGATAAATGTGATGGCAAAAGCATCTTCATTCTTCCCTGTGTTTCTAAATCCATGCTGAGTGATATGGCCTTATTTCAAGTGGAAGTAGAAGCAGAAGTGGAACACATATTCCTGCAGACAAATAAGCATTTCACTTCACCACAGAACAACCTAGAATTTGTTTGCAACAAACTTCCATTATCTCTACCAAAGGGTAATACAATTCAGGTGTACTTCTTTTCCACAGGAAAGCCCTTTTAAGCATCACCTATACTGCTGGTCCTCTAGATTAGCACATTAGTTTTATTTCTAGCAAAGAAACAGAAACAATTAGATCACTCCTCTAATGGTTTTTAGTTCTATAGTGATAAGGGATGAAGAACTTTTAAAGAAAAAGTGTCATACATCTTTCACAAGGCCAAAGCCACTTCATATATAGATTCCTACTGCAAGTTCTTACCTGCAGGAAAGCTAAGGGCCAGAATGGGGGAGGTTTGGTTGGGTTTTTTGAGAGGTTTTTTTTTTTTTTCTTATGCACACACAATACAGGATAATAAGCATAAACAGCAATATCAATGTACAAGAGAAAACCATTCTTAATTTTTAGTTCAACCTCATACACTGCTCTTCATTTACCTCAAAAATAGAGATGGATATTGTTCAGTCACAGTGAACCCAGTGACCACAGTCCATCATTAAATGTAATACCAGCTACAATTTCCACTTCAGCACCAATTGAAGTATCACCTTATTACACTTTGTGAATTTCCACAAGCCCTCCAAGTTATTTTTGACATCTTTGACTCTGATCCTGCCAACACTTACACACATTATCTTAAGCATACTGAAATCCATAGCACTATGCACAGCACACAAAGTACATGCATCATTTCAGAAATGAGGACTTCATTAATTGTTCAGTACAGAAGCAAACCCCTCCAGACGTGATGTGCACAGGTTAGGAAAAATCACTCCAACGGCATAGCTATTGTTGTTCCAAGTGTTAGCATCTCTTAAAATTCTCTCAGTACCCTTCCACCCTCCCACACATATCACCTCCTTTACATTCTCCTTAAATGCCTAAAAATAACTAGCTATGCATATGGTCTGAGCACCACAGCCCTATACCATGTAACTGGGGAAAAAATATTTTAGTTTGCATAGTTGACCTCACATCCATCATCAGAAGATATTTTTCCATGAGTTATTTCCCAGAACTTAAACATTTAGCATAGGCTGCAGATTTGGCAATTGCAAAGTTCCACATTATTTAGCAGAACAAGCTTTTTTGTTAAAAAATTACCACATCAAACTACAAATTAACAAAAAAAAAAACCAAAAAAACCCCAACCTGTGAAAGCTTCATGTGCTTTTTTTCTCCCACCTGCATTCTCTCACATTGCAAAGGGATTTGAAATTATATATTTCATTTCCCTCCGTTTAAGGATTCTTTTCATTTTAGAAAGTTTTCATTGACATTAAAAACCAGTCTAAACTTACGACCTCACATAGCAACATAGCATTCCATGCCTTATTCAGGAATGGGAGACCAAACACTCATCCTTTGTTCAGCTTCAGCCACAAGGAGAAAAGCAGGAAGCACCTCGGTCAATGCGCTCTCAACTTTTTTCTATCAACATTCTTGCTCTAGCTAATGCTTTTTCCTCTGCTTCTTCCCTGTCCCCAAGTAGGTGACTGCTATAGAAGAAGCTGAAGTATCTCTGTCAAAAGTGGTGTTTTGAGTTATCTCAGAGCAAGAAAAAGGAGCAAGGACAGTTGTACATCCAAGTCAGTGCATCTCCAAGAGCACTGCAGCAACGCTTCTTGAGATTGCATTCTGCTAAGGCAGCTCCTAGGTCACAGTCTTAATTTCTCACCATCAAAGAGTCACACCTTCTATTTTACCTAAAGAACAATCATTTTTACTTACACTTATCCTCCCCACTGAGCTCCTAGCCATGCAAGCTCAGTGGGCACAGCAACACAACACTGTTGTTGGGTCTCACTCTAGTGAAGTCTGAGCTACAGTTCTGTTTCCTTCTACAGTCAGGGCTAGAAACACACATTGCACTTCATGGAACTGAGGCCTAAATACTACTACATAGAGCGTAGTACTTGAGAACAAAGGCACTCTAATTTATAAAAAGAAGAGAGAAACTAAAAAACGCAACAAACATATACGTGACACCCTCCACTCATTTTCCCTTCCCATCTCAAAAACTCAGTCTTAAAAAAATAAACAAGTTCACTCACTATTCATACAAACCTCAACATATGACACACCTACTATCCAAACCCAGACCCCCACATATTTATTAAGGGCAACTCATTAACTCTGACAGTTTCCAGCTGGTGGGGCTCATCAGCATCACCTGAGGGGCAGCTGCTGCTTTTCCAGGCAGCTGGGCTGCTCGCAGCCTCCTCTTCCAGGCCTCCCAGGAGAAGCTGGGGCAGGCCTTCACCTTCCTTCAAGCCTCATCCACAGCAACTCACTCCTGTGGTGTGCCTGGGGTTATCAGCCTTGGTCTTTGGTGGCACTGCACCAGGGAGAGCTGGAAGGAGAGGGGGAGAACAGAGAGCTTTGGCTGTCCCTGCTGCGGAGTGCTGAGTTGTGCTGCCTGCCCCACCCTGCCTGCCCTGCTGGGATGGCAGCCCACAGCTCATGCCTAAGCCTCCCTCATGTCCCCAGCCCACTTCAGCTCCCAGTGTGTGGCCACGTCTCATTACCTCCCAAACCCTCTCACAGAGGTACCACAAACCAACTCACACCCCACCGCACGTACCAGCAGATGCCAAAAACTGTTCCATGTCAGCACCCTTGCCGGGCACCATCCACCTGCACTCCCCGCAGCCATAGCTGCTGCCTTGAGGACTCGCTTCTCTCAGGAACATGGGAAGGCAAGAAGCCTGGCCCCAGGACTGACTTCCGCTCCAGCTACTCCCTTAAGGGGCAGTAAAGTCATTTGTTTTCTTTCCCCCATGGAAAGGAGGACAGGCCCATCTCCTGAGCCAGCCCTGCGGGTCCAACAGCGCCAGGCTGCTCCCCCTCACGGGGGGCTCTGGAGAGGCCCTGCTGCCCACACCCCAAACAGGCCTGGCTGCTGCCACGGGCACAGCCGTGAGTGGCTCACCGCCCACACCCCCTCAGAAACATGGTGTGAGGGCAACCCCTCCCTTGGAAACTTCACCTGGCACTGGCCACACTGCCCAGTGGCACCCTGTGGCATTAATGCACCTGTACCTTCCTTCCCATGGAAGCCCTAGGGCTCCTCACATGCTTAAGTCCAGCACGTGCTTAGACGTCCCAGGAACTGCATCTTGATAGTTTTAAATGTAAAGTTTAGGGGAATCATCTGTATTATCAGTGTTAATCACATCAAGTTCTATTTTGAAAATACGACTCACTAGTTGGTAAGAGTTTTCCCAAATTGCTTAGAAGATTAATAAAATAATCAACTTAGCAGAGGGGGAGAAAAACCACAAACTATTCCTGTAAGGAAATCACTTTATTGCCTATACATGTGAATGAGCTGTTTTAATGCTCAGGTTCACTGCCTCCTCTGCATTTAATCTCTTCCCTTTTATGTCCTACTCTGAATTTTTTTAAAAGACTTTCAGGCTTTTATAAAATTAATTATACAAATCATTAGTATTAAAAAAGTAATATAATGGTTTCAAGAACAAGCTTCACAGACTATCTGCATATTTAATCATCTCTGCTAATAAATTTTTAATCACTCATTGAGTTCAGGTTCTTGTCTTGAAGCTTAACTTGATAACAAACCTAGCAACTGGTAGAACTAATTGGTACAGAGTAAGTGAATAATTTATAAGAGGAAAAAGCACTGGGTGTTCTGGAGGTGGGCAGAGACCACAAGTCACAGATAGTTCTGGGAGGAAGCATGAAAACAGCGGCTGATTACAGGAATTTTGTGATACACTGCTGACATCCAGAGGCCAACAGTCAATACTGTTCACATATGTGAGCCAGGCTGTAAAGCGTGCTGTAAAGTCAAATTCATTAAGTTTTAAATATTCATGCATTTCATTAAAGTTAACATTAATTGCACTACCATACACATTGATTATGCATAGACCATAAGTGTTTAACCTCTGAAAGCTTGCAAGTATATTCAAGTAATGGGGTATGTCCCATCTTCGATGATTTCAGCTACAAAGTTGAAATTAAAAATGGAATGCATTACAGTGTGAGTACTAGAATAGTACTTTGAAATACTGGAACAGTAATAAAAATAATAATTTTTCTAATCAAACAGAAACACTGGTGTAAGCTGCAAATTGCTTTGTATTTTTCTAAACTAATTTAATAAAGGTAGCAAAAACTAGATATAAGATTTCTTAAAGACAAATGCTAGATGGATTTGCAAACCACAGCTAATAAATAGGTTTAAACAGTTAAGACTAATCGGTGAATGAGTGGCTTCTGTTTAGATGAAGATGAGTAGCTTTTAAAAAATGTTACAACAAAAAAAAAAGGCTATTCTCTTGAAATAAGCTGATTTTAACTTGAGATACCCCAAGCTCACTATAGAATAATTCTACCCCCAGGGAAGCACAAAATGCTACCATTCTTAAACCAGGATGTAACAGAGAACATTTGACAGAAATTCAATTATCCTTGAAAGATCCCACTTGTAGCTAGTTACATACATAATCCTCTTTTATTTAATGGGTTAAAGCTCTCTTTCAAAACATTTAGTTGGATGGCTCGAAGACTTACTACATTTCAAATAATTCATTAAGTGACTTAATAAGATTGTTAAGTAAAAACACTCAGAAGTTTAAAAATGTCATTTAATGCTGCCCATGCAACCTTAATTCCGGCCGTGTATATATATGCGTTACGAAACAGCAGTGAATTAACTTTTAATCTCCTTTGAGCCAAGATTTTAAGATTGGAAACTAAGGCACAAAGGGCATACCAACAAATACAATGCTGAGCTTTAGCACAATCTCTGCAATAGCTCTCATCTCACAGAGCATAGCCCTGCAGGGCTAATTACCCCAGATAGCAAGCTAGGCTTGTGCACTTACGCTGCTTCTGGTACCTCTGCATGGCAAGCTCAGTTCTCTCTTCCTGGCAGTGCACTACACATAAACACTCACAGAAGCATAACATTTTAAAACTGAAGAAAGCATGAAGAGTTTTTCAAATACCATGCCTCAGGTGCTCTCACACTGACTTTCCATCAAGGTAAATACATACCATTTCTTTAAGTATTAAAAAAAAACCATTTCGCAAATAACACCACTTTCTATTGTTCTGTTTAAAAAAAAAAAAATTCTGCCCTTAACACTCTGTGAGGTAGATATAACATAGATATAACATTGTCCACATTTTGTAGAGAAGCAAATGTTGGAGACAGATAGACCGGCTTGCCCAAAATAGTACTGATTTCTTCCTGAGCTGTTAACAGTTCCTGATTAGCCAATTCTCTTTGTGAAGGTGGGCACTAAGTGTAGTATTCCTAATTAGAAGTGACAGTTAACACAGTGAAATTCTGTCTAAATAGCATTGCCTACACCCCCAAAGAACTTTATGGTCAGACATCTCATGGGTGATCTCATCATAGAAATTCCTTGCTGTTTTTTCTGACAGGTTGCTAGCAAGGATCTTGAACGTCACGTATCAACCGCTTGTACCATTTAGTACATCTGGAAGAAGTCTGGGATATCAGAATATTTTTTCTTTTGAGGGGTGGTGTTTGGTTCTTTGCTTTTACACATTAAGACTACCTCCTTCATGTTTGTTTCTTCAGTAATATTTAAACAAGGAGGTAGCCTGTGAAGTCATTTAAACACCAAACTAGATTTTATTAGTTTTATGGGCTTGTTTTTTTCTGGCATAGTCACAAACAACCACGGAGTTCAGGAAAGGTATATAAAGAGATTATGTATTCTCAGCAACATTTCAGTTTAGATTTTAATTAAGGGAGCTGTCAAAATGCAGGAGGAAATGCTTTGCAGTGTAAGAAAGTTTTGAACTTGACAGTTAAAAAATTTCAAATGTCCAAATCCCATAGCTCATTAAGAAATACTTCCTTTTACTTGGGTTTTTTTATTATTATTATTTTGGTTTTTCATTTTTTTCAATTTCATTTGTGAGACAAAAACTGAAAAAGCAGGCAAAGCTTCTTGATGGTCAATGTCTCTCCACCATGTGACATAATCCCTACATTCTCTTTTCTTTTCTTATAGGTCCAAAGGTAGCAGGTACTCACTCACTGAGCTGAGTTGGCTTCTCTGTCAAGCATGCATACAAATAAAATAAAACTTACAGCAAAGCTTTCACATGTCCAAGTAGAAATGGACTACAATAGACAACGCATTTGTCAAGAGATGATTAAAAGAAAAAGGATGCAGAGAATGTTTGTCCTTATTCTATACCAACATCTGAAATAAAGCTACCTGAGAAGCAATCACATTATTAAACTCAACCTGAAGAGGTTTTAATTAAAATTATTTTTTTAGAGTATAATTTGAAATTACGTTTGAGGTTTAAGAGTTAAAATTATTAGACTGTAAAGAGTTTTACAAGACTTTCCTAATGTAATGAGCTTAGGCACCACATATGTTGCATCTTTGGTACACATTAGGAAGAGTTGCTTTTTTAATGAGCTTTAAAAACTGCATTTGCATACCAGAGGAAAAGGTCAGTGATGTGTGGATCAAGTCGGTAAATTAAGTATCACAGTATTATGTTATTATGCTTGCCTTCCAGAGACACACAATAACAAAACCACAGGCTACAGTTACCATACTGTTCTAATGCTTCCATCTCCATGACCTTGTCAGCTGACACATCCTGGCCCTGCTGTGCCTCAGGGCCCACTGGCTCCATCCCTCGCCCAGGCCTCCTTTACCTTCTCTCCCACCACCTCCTACAGCACAACAGCTGCTATGCCTGACAGTCAGGGAACCCAAGCAAGCACAGGAAGGGGGAGCTGGATTCAGTGTGACAGCCCATCTTCAAACACCACTTTTACTCCAGCCTTTACCCTATGTAAAGATACCCAGGACAACTTCCTGAACCATCACAAGATCAAATCTCTTGGACAGCAAAGCATCAGGATGGGGATGCCTCTTTCAGTCCAAGTACCATTCCACTCAACTTTTTGTTCAAGGATGCAGCAGTATCAACTCTCTTTCAAAATACCAAAAATTACTTTTAATGCTGTGGTCCAAAATTTGACCGGGTCTACTGGCACAGTTCTTTTTAGCTGGAATGTTAGACACTTGGTAAGCTGTAAAGACTGCTTCATTGGTAGCTACATTGAGGTTTTTTATGCAATAAATAATAAAATAAGCTAGGAACTGACTGCAAATACACTTTCATGAGGTTTTCAGCGGAGTAAAGTCCACTGGATTTACCTTTATTCGTAAGTATTGTAAATTATTGTTAATTTGCAACTATTATAACATTACCTTTATTTTTAAGGGCAATTGAAATCAATTCCCTCCTCAGCTGTGCAGAGATCCACACTACTCAACAAGTCTTTCTGCCTCTCTTTGTGTCAGAGATTATAGGTATACACTGAACCACATTATGCACTACATAATAATTTATGCATGTTTATACATTTCACAGCCAAGTAAGTGACAGTCCAGCTCTGTATAAAGATGTAGATTTAGTCATTAGATTAGAGGAGAAAATCCTTTAAAATATTACAACAAGAACAGCACAACTCAATACAACTGAGCAGTTATAAGTGGTTTTAATGATTTTTCACTTTTTGGATATGATAATCCTCAAAGTAGCATTCAAAAATATAGTGCAAAATATTTATTCATTTTATTTACAAATAAAATGTGCAGTTCAGCTTCTTATCCTTGCCACAGTAAATGTTATTCTTTTATGTGATGAACAGAAGTTATGAGAACCATTCATAGAGAAAAAAGTTAATTTTAAACCTAAGAACAAAGACCTTCTTTCAGTTATATTTTTGTAGGAGTTACACAATATTTTTCAAAGGTGTTTTCAGTTGAAAATAAAACCCAGAAAGTCCAAGACAACACTAAAGAATTACATTGGAAAGAATGGTTTTTCAAAACCATAAAGTTAATTTTGCTGTGACAATCACAAAGCAAAGTTCTTATCTACATAGAATATAAATTTTTTTTGCAGCTTAAACATAGAATCTTTACAATGTAATGGGGTTTTTCCCCCTTTTTGCTATACAAATTTCCTTTAGGGGAAAAAGTATACTAGTATCTTCCTCTCCCTCAGATGAAACAACAAACGCTTTGGTTAAAGAGCAATTCGCGCACAATAGTGTTTTAACTTGCAAGGCAGCACTCCTTTATTAAGTTGGTAGAATTCCACTAGCTGGATGAGATCAGTAAATCTGGTATGACCATCATCAAGGGTATAGAACAGCTTCCCATCATCTTCCAACTGTAAAAATGGAAAAACAAGATTCAGTAAAATCCTCTTTTGCTATGGTATTTCTTTCTGACTGGAATACGTGTTTGACATGTGTCCTTACAGACCAATGTATTATAATCTTATGAATACCGTGAGCAGGAAAAATACAGTGATCATTTACACAAAAAATAAACAACAGAACAACATTTTTTTGTATTATTTGACTTCAAGTACACACCTTAAAGGAAAGAACAGTTAAATCAGTATAGGAATACTCTTTCTGCACTAACAATACTACTCCATGCCTTTGCTTTGGAATTATAGATGGAGTTAATATGAACCCAGAGTTCTTACAGAGGTGACATGAAACAACCAAGTTTGAAGTTACTCATGGATTTCAACCTTTGTTCCACTCACTTCCATGATTTTCTATCACTTTTGTAAGGTGTGATGAGGCTACACACCAGTGCAGCAGTGTGCTGGGTGGTATTAGCTACACAAGACACTGCCCATCACAAGAGTAACATGCTTGCTCTAGTAGTATGGTCTTGGTTGCAGGAGGAAGAATTGCCGCAGCTCCAAACACTCATATTAGCACAGACACAGAAGAGAAAGAAGAAACTTCAATAGATACCATTCCTTTTGACTTTTAGATGCTTAAAAATTTGCAATCAGTATTTCCCTCTTCTAAGTTACTGAATGTTAGCTCTTGCACAATTTGTATTGCACTGCTGACTATATAATTTCTTGATTTAGTTCCTCTACTGCTGATTTGTCTAATATCAAGAGGATTAGTGAAATAGTAACTAATTGGTATTCATGTAAATATAGGGTGAAAAAACATATTTAAACTATTTTTAAAAAGAAAAGGGGAAAAAAGATACTTTATAAGATTGGAAAAGTAGTGAACAGAGGATCCTGAAGTAGGGCTAGCACAGAGTAGCAGATGGTGTGCTAGGGGAAGATGCAACTACCCTACTTGAATACAGAGGAAGGGAGAAGATATAATTAGCTGTCTTACCTGTAATTAAGATGTTTTATCTGAAACAGCTGTTGAACTGCTTATGACTCCTGGTTATTCTACCCCTTTCTACCATGTCTGGAAGTAGTTTGTAATTTCTTTATTCTCAGATTTTGGTCAAACCAGGTCAAACACTGCTAGTTCAGGAATTACCAATGTGTGAATGTGTAAACTACTGTGCTCCAGCCAAGAACCTGAAAATGGATTATCATTCATTGGACTTCCTTTATGCATGCAATTTTCCTTCCAACACAGGCGAGGAGAGTTAACAATTCAAATGTCTGTTATCCTCCTAACAAGTTAATTCCAAACCTTGAAATAAATACCAGACAGATTGCTAATTCTAAAGCTATCAATATTTTGCAAAGTAAAAACTCACATCGAAGTTCTGTTGCCCAAGAACCTAGCACCTTCTGCAAGCCAAGAAGGCTGTTATGAGAGAACATTTATTAGAAAAAGACAGTCCCAGAACTGTGTATCAACTCTTCATCTTTCATATGGACAAAATTTCAGGATAGAATACACTGAAGTGAACTTGCATCAGCTCAGAGTATAAAGGCTGAAAAATACCTTGAAACTAACAAGCTCTTCAATTTTCACAGTACAGGATCCCAAAAGTATCCCAAAGGTTTCCTTTTGAACTTTTTACAATCAATTCCCTACTACCCACCTGCAATACCTGTTGCACAGGTTACCAGTGTTAACATGAGGCACCTGTTAACATGGGTGAGGCATGAACTAGCACGGTGCACACCCTATCTAAAAGGAGACATTTTTAAGTGCAGCATAACATGAAGCAACCTAAAATACAAGAGAAAAATAATGTATTTAGAGATTGAATTGTTTTTACCTGTAAAACTGCTTTCTAAATGACATTTATTTATTTACATTTTGTAGGAAAGTTTGCCTTCACAATGGCTGGAAACAAGTAAGAGCTTAGAAGAAAAGTAGAATTTGAAATTCAAAGAGAATTTTTGATCTCCAACTAATAAGCTATGGAGTTACTACAGTAATACAAAATGCCTTGTTTCTTAGAAAATGAACACTACATTTAGATCAGCAGCAACTGGAACTAAAGCCCTTCCTCCCTCAAACAACAATTTTCTGAAATCTTTAAAGAGCACTGTTCTAGCAAAAACAGCATGTTTAAGTCAGGGTATTGAGAATGGAATGAGGGTACTGAATGCAACCAGAAACTGACAGAAAGGAACTGAAATATGCGGATATTTGTGGGACAAACAGCTTCCATGCTGACATACTCTCTCTGGATTAAGCTGTTCTCATCACAGATTTATTTTTTCTGGTTACTAGCATAGGAGAAATTGCTTTACTTAAAAAACAATTCAAAAATGTTTCCTTCAAGTAAGTCAAGTTTCACAATGAAATGGTACAGGTCTTCTCGATGAACAGCATGGAAAATATGACCCAAGTCTATAGACAATGATATCAAAACAAAGAATTCCTAGAGCCTCCAAAGATCCCACAACAGGAGAACAAGGTTTTAGCACAATCTTTTGAAGGGAAGAAGAGAATCATCCATTTCAGAGGAAACTGAAGATAACTACAACTTCCTGCTACATCTGTGGTTAGAAGAGAGGGTCTGTTTCCTGATAGGGAAAGAAAATTGTCTCTTAAATTTGAGAGTTAAAGGACATCCCAATAAAGTAGAACCATACACTCTTTGTATGGAGTTCAGAAGGTTTTCTAAGCCACACAGCAGTTATACCAATGTAAATACTAGAAGCGACTACAGTCAATAGATGCATAGAGATCTTACACCTGGGATTCTTACCATGGATTATATGTTGATGACCCCATGGAATCCAGGGCATAGCTATCACTTTTGGATGAAGGACTCCTCCATTGTCTGTACCTAAACACAACAAAATCCTGGACAGTTCTTCTAGCTAACACTGATCCACTTCTTTCATCCTCTCAAATAATTCCTTCCATTTTATTCTACATGAACTTTTTTTAGGGGAGGATATCAGCTACAAGCCCTAGGTAAGGCATACAGAAATTTAGTGAATGATCATAGGGTATCAACAGATCAAAAACAGAAAAAAAAGTGCCACTTGACTAATTTCTACTGAGAAACAGTGGAATCTGCCAGAAACTTCAGCAGGAAGATCCATGGAGGGCTAGAGTATTATGTGGTCTGGAAGAAAGGTTCTTGTAAAGAGAGATGAAAAAGCTCTGGGTCTGCTCAGTTATGTCAAGTATCTGCGGCCAAAACACAAAATGCTCAAGTGTTTCTCATCTCAAGAGAAGCAGCATGTAAAGAAACCCACATAAACCACCTCGTGAGAGAGTGGAAGCAATGGGGATGGCTGACCATTCTGGCAGGAGAACTGGACAGTATGTTAAATAAAAATTAACAGAAATATGATTTCAGCTTAGGAAATTTCAGCTTACCTATAAAACAGCTGGACTAAATAAGGAATTTTTTTTGTTTTGTTCCCCTGAAGAAGACCTGGACATGACTATACCACAGTAACAAGAAGAGAAGTCAACAAAATATGTTTGACTACAAATATTGATACTATCCTGAACAGAAGAGTCAGTGAGATATGGACACACATCTTAGATAGTCCAAAAGAGATGACTAAGGAGTTGTGTACATACTGAAAATTTAAAAGGAAACATGAACTCTATTAATACACGATTTCCATGTCATCAGGGTTGCTTCTATTCCAGTTGAAATAGATTTGTTTAGTTTTTCAAGAAACTTTTTAGGATTTCATAACACTAGTCAAGCTTTAGAACAAATCAAACAGCAAAGCTCAAAAATATTCAAGTCTGCTAAAGAATACTAATTATATTTAGTAATATTTGGTATTTATGATACAGGTATGATGTTTACCTCTTCTACAAAACAGCAAAAGAAGAAAAAATCCATCAATATTCTATCACAGTTATTCAATTGTTTGGTTTTACAACTCCATTTGTAAACTGAAAAAACTTACTTACTGGTACAATTTGAAAATGTTTTATTTTTAATCCATGACTCAGTGACAATACAAATGTTTTGGGGTTACTTTGGCTATCACGTACCAGGAATACCCTAGAAGAGATTGAAAAATTTCAAAGTAAGATCATTTGAAATCCTTTTGTAAATATCCAGTTAAAACTGTTCTAAATTTGTTACAGTAAGTACTAGTGAAAAGCGTAAATAATATCAATTACGTAAGTTAGGCTTTTAATCAGTATTTCTTTGCAAATATGTCACTGGGAATACTTACTCTTAAATTCTTCTTCACCTTGTCTATTATGTGAAAAACATGCATTCTCAGAATAAATGACACTGTAGGCGTTGGTTTTTACACTGCATAGAATTACAATACATCTCTTCAGACAGAAAAGCACCCTCAAAGTTTGTGCTTTGAACAAAATTTTTCTTTGGACTCTGACTTGAGAAAACTTGAGTTTTCTAAATCACAAGCATTATATCACAAGCAACATATAAATCACAAAAATCAAAAGGTAGTTAAACAGGAATTTGACAGAACAGGTAATGCAAGACACACAGAATGTTTTTCACATCTGGCCAATCCTCATAAATGCACTCTCATTTCTGCACAGTAGCAAAATTCCCAACAAGACAGAGCTATACACTGCTTGCTTTATGGAATCATTATTGAAATCATGACACTGAATGGCCAACAGTGCCACTGCAACTTATTCACTGATACATTATTCCAGTCAGAACGTGGACGAACATAACTTTTTTTTTTTTTTTTGCCATAGTCCTGGTAGAATAATTTGGTACAAGCAAAGAATGATTACCAGCATGAGACACTTTGCATTGAATCACCTGATTTGGAATACTGGCAGAGAACATTTTGGAGGACAGGGAAGAACCTGATTGATAGATTTGCAGTGGAGAGAGTCCGAACCACTTGTACTGTGCAGGTGTGGAACAGATATAGCTGACCAATGTACCAAACAAGGGAAATGGAGGGACAGCCATAGGCAAGCATGCTCCTCTTTCAGGACACAAAGGGAATGGGCAAAATGGACTTGCAGGTATCAATCAAGCAAGCATTAGTGACCACCTAATCGTAACTGTTTGCCCCACCACACACCAGAAATGAGAGCCCAGCTACTACATGAAAAGAAAGAATTTCAAGAGGGATAAAAAAAAACAGCCAAAGGTTTGCAGTGGATTTTCACTGACTACCGGCATAGATTCAAAATACTAATTTCATTCTTAAAGTTTTTAAGAGTTCTACTTTTACGAAGAAGCTATCTGGAATTAAGACATTTGGAGTCCATATAATCATTACCATCCCTGTGCAGTCTAGTTAGAGCCCCGTTACTAACGCAGTCACTCCCGAGGGCTGCTGCCAGCTCAGCGTTCGGCACGGGCAGGGACAGTCGGAGCGCCGGCAGCGCGGGCTCTGCTCAAACCGGCTCGCTCCCACCACCTAGTGGGCTCTCACCCTCCCCGGGACACGAACGCGACTCTTCACAGCAGTTACCACAGATCCCATAGATCCTGTGCATTAATTCAGTATTTTATGTATTTGTCATTAATGACTGGCGCTTCATTTTATTCAGAAAAATGACACTGTAAAAATGTGCCACTTTGCAAATATTCAAAATGGGGTCTCTACACCCAATTACTAGGATCCACATTAAAGGATACACAGTGTAATCACTTTGATGAGGATTTATGTTCCCATTCATTAGTTCTTTTAAAGTACATTTTCTTACTTTTTTCCTTGTTTTATCACACATATAAGCAACGTTTCTTCTCCCTCAGATAAAAAGACCTTTATTCTTTTCTAACATAATCACAATAGACCTACTTTAGCTGTCAAAGAACCTTTAAAAGCTTTATTATGAAGAAAGGGTTGTAGTTCACATAATCTCAGAAATGTTAGCTGGAAGGAGCTTTTTAGACATGCTGGATGACTCCAGTCAACTTCTCCCTCATAAAATTCTCTGAATCACCAGTTGCACTTTTTCATGGGCCTTTTGGTAATGCTCTTTTTTCACAAAAGTGGAAGTCCAATTAACCATCCTTGTGCTGATTATGACTGGGCTTGTCTCTCTTTCCTCCCCTTCACTTTTTTTTTTCCTGGAGCCCTTTCTGTAGATGTAGAAAACAGTACTACAACATACTTTATCTAAAAAATATAAAACTGAAGGAATCCAACCAGGAATCTGATGTTCCAGGTATCTAACTGGAAACAGACTCAAAGAAACTGAGATTTTTATGGAATTACTCATTGAATGAAGGAGGCCCAAGCTTACATTTAATACAGGACTAAAGATAAAAATGCAGAAATGAAAAGCAGGAGGATTTGAACATAAAATACCTACTTGCTTTGGCATTTTTAATTAATATTTAAATGAAATATTTTAAAATTTAAAGACTTATCCTAACACTTACTGTTTACTATTAAAGGATGACACAATTTTTAGTCAATTCATGAGAAAAGAGCATATTTTTTTCCAATGTCTGTCCCAGCACATTATCTTAGAATAATTTTTTTCAGACTTCCTTTTATTCTTTCATCACTAATTGAGATACAAAAGACAGTGGTGCCAAGGTTGACAGTTCCCAGAGAATACTGTGCAAAGACACAGCTCAAGTGCTTGGCTCTGAACAGACATAAGTAATTGGTCAGTGACAGAATCAAAGTCTTAGATCACCACTTCATTGCTTCCAAATGATACAAAATAGGAACCAACTGATCCCCAGATAGCCCTATATAAACGAACTTTTATTCCTATTAGGAAAGTGCAAACTCCTCCTGCCTTCACCTCCCCACAATAACAGGCACATGAAAATAGTTGTTGGTTAGAAACATGTCTCAGAGAAGCTATGCAAAGAATTAACTTACCCATCTACAAGTCCATGCTGCAAAATAAGTCTCTGAGCCTCTTCTCTAGAGATTTTATGATGAAACCATGACTGAGATCTGTGTATAGCTGTAGAAAAAAAAAAAATCAGTGAAAAAACACTTTCCCTTTATTGAAAGAACCAGTTACTGCGTTTCTCTGGCAAGGAATTAACTCACACATACCCATGTTAGACATGGCAATAGGACTACCATGTGAGTTGAGTCGGAGACACCCTCTCCTCTGCATGAGAAAGAAGCAAAAACATGACTTCAAAGCTCTTTTGTTAAAAAAAAAAACAAAAAACCAAACCTCCAAACCAGAAAATACTATTCTGATAAATCAAAAGTGTTTATACCCGCCATGCTAATCCTTCTTCAACTGCAACTGACAGGGCTTCTGTTGGATTTTCTATAATTCTGCTTCTGTGTCCTGAGAAATCCATTGCTACTAAAGAATTTTCTGAAATGCTTCTCTGCAACAAAGAAAAATAAATTTAGTTTTCTCATTTTTTATAAGATTCATCATTTAATAGCGAGCTTCTGAGAAAACATTATGTTTTGTAAGTGATATTTCAAGTATTGGCAGTGTTTCCCATCAGAGCCAAACTCGTTGTACCCTAGGGAGCATTTGTAATTCCAGTATGCTGCTGCAAAGCTCAATTTTACAGTCTGGCAGGACAGATCATCTTTTTGCATTACTGCAAGGGATGATAAATACATCACCTTACCATAAACTGTATTTATATTTTTAACTATAACTAGCCCTCTGCATGTCAAAACAAGTCAGGAAACTGTTATTAAGATGTCCAAGTAACAGGGAAAAAAAGGTAAAATACAAAATTATTATATATAATGATCAAATGAAAAAATATTCAAAATATTTCATTAGAAATATGTCAAATTTATTTATTTGCTATATAAACTTCCATTCAGTTTACCATATTTAAGCATTGAAAACAGCAATTTTTATGGAGTGTAACTTCTATTTTAATACATCCCTTCTAACTCTAATCACAGACTCAATAACAGCAGCATCTGTGTCTTGGGGTGACTTGGGGTCTATTTTTTCCCGAACCTGGTGGGGGAGGGCTGGTTGTAACCTGCCCTCTCTCAGAGGATATATTTCCAAATTTGTCCAAACTGGCACAGTCTGTTATAAAAAAAGCTTGGGTTTTTTTCTCTCAGTGAAGATCAAATTTGTAACAACTGAATAAGAACACTGAAGTTTGACAAAACAGTCCTAAAAATCACCAAAATGTTTCTCAGAAACCAAGGTTTACAAAATCAGGTTGTATAAAGATTGCAATGGCTCAAATGTTGGCAGGCACTGGAATATCTAATAAATAAAAGAGCATTCTAGCACTCCATAAATTAAAGCAACATCTGGACACAAGAGGCCCAGATTTCTGTAGGGTTAGCAAAGCTTCCCAGTCCAAAACCAGAGCAGCTCTGTTTTGTTCTTGCTTGGTTACAAGCATGGATGTAACTAGAAATGGAAGACAGCAATACTGTAGTTCACTTGACTTAGGTCTATCTGAGTAACTGTAACCTGTACAGAACTTTGCAAAAGTAAAAAAACAAGGGCAAAATAAGAGCAAATGTTTGCCTCTAGCAGAATGGAGGGAACTCTTTGTAGCTGACATGGTTGAGAAATTAAGGAATGTGAAATGTGGAAGCAGCTTCCTTATGAAGTATGTTCATTAGCATGTGCACTTAATCCCCAGATTATTCAATTTGCTGCTTAACTCATGAACTATACACAAGTAGAAAAACAGTGCCACAGTTAGCAGTAGGTATAGATTCTGCCTGTTAGAAGCTATGGGAGCTAAAATGCACACAACAGTGAAAGAGGAGAGAATCAGTGATGGCTCCCAGATCCATCATAAGAGCAGCTGCTGGCTATTGCAGTAGCTTCACATGACACAAACTAAAGACATGGGCAGCGTATTAAGCACATGCTTAATAAGACATGGTTATTAGCAAGGTCACTGAAAACTACCTTTGTTGAATACCTGTGATAGCAAATGCATTTCTTAGGCATTCTATCAGCAAGAACTATAATAAAAGCTAAAAAAATCCACCATAAAATCACTGTCACAGATCTCGGCAACAAGTAATTTTTATCCAATTTAGCCAACAAAAACCACAAAATGGATATAAATCATCCACGAAAAAGTCTGAAATCAAATGACTCATGAAGAGCTGGGATAACATAAGATACTAAGAAAAGGACAACCTCACCCAATCCCAACTATCTGACTTAGAAAATGGACACAGTATCTAGTACAGGCTGTTTTTTCTCCAAAACAGGGCAGACTATCTGCCAAATTATGGTCTTCCTCTGAAGTCCAGTCAGTATTACACCAGCTGAAATTCATCTCAAGTAAATATTTTATATTTTTTTAAAAATTAAAAGAGGAAGTATACTGAAAAGGATTTGTTACAACCTTCTTATTCATCAGCATGTGTAACCTTAAACACTTTGCTTCTCTTTTAATGCATTTACAGTTCTGCTGCTTTGTTTTCAAAATCTTCTTTCCATTCAACAGTAATAAGCCAATGAACTCCCAAAATACTGAAGACTTTACTAAGGGAAGAGCCTTTTAACTGGTTTGTTCTAAGTAAGAAAATTAATTAATTAGCTCTCTAGTCAGCCCTGGCAGCCCTAAATATTTTGGCAAGCGTTCGCACATGCAAGGTTTTGAAGGAGCAGGTCAGTAGTATAACTGACACAAGTTACTTGAAAAGAGCACAACAGCAGAAACATGTATTTATTCATGGAGCTACTGTGGCACATACCATAGGTGTTATATTCAAAGGGCTGCAGCCACTTCTACCTTGATATGGTTGCATGTAATTCTGATAGAGCTGCATCCCATACTAAAACCAGAAAATAACATGGTTAGCATTTTAAATTACAAACCTAAGCCAAGTAAGGTTTTTTTTTCAGATGTAAAAGATAGCACAGGCTTTACTTTACCATTAAAAACCAGGGACAAAAGCTAAGGAAATGTACATCATCATTGTTGCCGCTGCCTTTATAAATGTACACTTGTGCATTAAATACTACCCATTTAATATATTAACTGGCCCGTTCCTATTTTGTCACAAACAGTCACATTTTAAAAACATTAAAGTTCCATTCTTGTGTATTCTTGTCGCTTTGTTCAACAGTACTCAGCAATCTCACTGAATTCAACATGGTTACACAGAAGCATATGCTTAATGTTAAGAATTTTCAGGACTGAGGCATCATTGCCTCCCCTAAAATGATTCCAGAAATTTGGTCTCTCTCTACTTGTTGGGATGAAAAAAACAAGCTTTCAAAGTAAAAAATTGATATTGCTATTGCATGGGAACCTAAAAATTATGTTACTTCTCTACTCACAGCATCAAAATATCACATACCACACTTAAGCAAGAAGTTAACTCCACACAGAAAAATTACCTTGAGTAACCTAATTGCTGTCATCCAACAGGTCCTACTTTGTTCATCATCTGCACAGAGCTGTTTCAGGTCTCTGCTTCCTCCTGATTTGTTAGGCTAGAAGGCCACAGCACATTTTTTTAGCATTAAAGCATATCTTGAAGATAATACCTGTTGAAATAAAAGCCACTAATTCTCCTATTTTATAATAGACAGCTGAATATTGCTTTCAAAGCCTTAAAGAAACTTAAGCTTACCTAAAAACTGTGGCTTGCTTTAATATGTATCAGAATAATAAGCTTGTACCTTAAAGCAGAATCCATAGTTTGTTGGTGCTCCAGAAATCTTTTTGCCTGTTAAAGACATGTACATATCACTATTGCTGAATTCACAGAAAAACTGCAGATGCCTTGGCTCCTAAAAAGAAAAGCAATGTAATACAGTTAGACTACTTTTAACCAGCCTCTCCAAATAAGAAACTTGGAAGGTTACAGTTATCCTGTTCCAAAATACAGTTTTATAAACTGCAGTTTTAACCATGACATCATGAAATCTAAAAAGAGGCAACTCAATATTCATTTCATAATGCAGAGGGAAAAAAAATCAAATTAGTTAAAACGTTTATTCTTCTAGAGAGGAAAAAACCCCAAACTACAAGTTATATAATTTCTGGGAAAACTTCCACTAGATTCAAGCAATAATAAAATTAGAGGAGACAAGTTTTGAGAGCAGTATGCATTTCAAACATCAAAACAAACTAAACTTTCATAATCTGAAAAACAACATACTGTTATAATTATTACTCAGTACCACTTCTAACCATTATCTCTACCAGCTAAGCTTAATTATGCCAAGGAAGCAAACAAAAGAAATTTGCCTAAGGATAAAAACCAGCTCAATGCAAACTTTGGCAGGTAATCACAGAAAATCCAAAACAACAATAAACGTTGGTTTAAGTAGTTTATGTAAAAGGTTTCTCAACTCCAATGTTTAATATGATAAAGCTTAAATTACCACCATTAAAAATTTGAACTAGTAAAATGAAAAACTGTCCAGTGACAAATTTTGAGAATTCCTAAAGTTATCCTGTAAAAATTCTTATTTTATATAATTCATTACTATATCCATTTTTCAGAACATCTACTTATACTTCAGAAATTTAACTAGTATTTGAAAATTTATTTTAACAGGGTACTCTGTTATGAGAAATATCAACCAGAATGAACCAAACTTACCAGGCAAAAAGAAACTACAGTTTCTAAGACAACACCTTCCCAGTTTTGTATATCCATATCTCTCTAGATTTTATCTATAATAGCTAGATTTTTTTTTTTTTATCACTACAAGTTTAATTATTTGGTTATAAATTTTGGTTGTTATTATTACAGCAAATGATAAATACATCCATATTTGCTCTCACTTCACAATTCTTGCTCTCTCTTTTTTGTTTTCCTCCCTTACCTTAGATGTACCTTTAGTGGAAAAATAAAGGCCAGATCTTCTCAAGAGAAAGTACAGTTTTTTCCATGATTTTTTTCCCTGCTCCTTTGCATACAAATAACCATGAATCTCAGGATATGTACTGGAGCTTACGAACATCTGAAAGAAAGAATCAAACATTTTTCTTTTCCTCTGAAACCAGCTTTGTGTTTCATTAACATACTCAGGGCTAAGGGGAATAACTCCTAAATACACTATCACACCACAGTAATTCAGTTATGATTGCATCTAATCCCATTAACAGTACCTCTGATTTAAGGCATGTAGAATGTTACACAACTCCAAGGTATGCTAAGCAAGTTACATATTTATATGGAACCATATGGTTTGAAATGAGAGCATTACTTCTGCAATATGCGAACTTCTGCAACTAAACCAGTGTAAGAATCCCATGCTTCAGACCCTATTTATATAAAACTGCTAATCAGTGCTAACAACAGAAGAAAAAAATTACATCCCTCCCCTCACCCACCATGTTACAAACCAGAGAAAAGAACTGATCTGAGTTAAAATTAACTCAGCAAACCACAAACTCTGAATTACAAAACCATGCAGGTCAGGCAGATATTAGCATAAAAGGAGGGAATAAAGGTCTCTGCACATGAAAGGTGCTTAAGTAGGAGCTTTAGTAGAGCCAAAACCAGAGAGACTGGGCCAGTCCTCAAGACAGCTCCTGCCTCTACCCAAGACATCCAGTGGCTTCTCTTCAGCCATTTCATCAGACACTGCCAGAGGGCAACAGAGCTTTTACCTTGCTGAGGCTTAGACAGTTCTACTCAGTCTGCAAAAGTACCACTAAAAGTGAGCAACCATGTTATTAACTTTATTCTCATTCCATGTAATGCATTCATTTTTATCACTGTTCTTCCAATAACACTACTCAGAACTATGACTCTACACATATTAATCCCGAATTCTTCTATTTCCATATATGCAAAGGAATCTGTTATTACTGAGCTCTTTGAGGAACCTTCCCTCAGGACTGGTCTGTGGTATCATAAATTCTGTCAAGTCTTATAAAGAGGTATGGAACAAAGGATTTTCTGGTCAATATCTGCAGTTTTCATTGCTGAATTTTCCTCCTATCCACCGCCATTTCCAGAAAATCTTATTTGAGGAGTGAAACAACAGATTACAAGGCAAGAGATGGACTGGCCAGTACTAGATTCCAGCAGAATGAAAAAGTGAACGTGATTTTGGAAGCACACCGAGTTCTCTGGCCACTAAATAATGCAGTCCAACCAAGATACACAAGGTTTCTTTGACTTTTATTATCTTCCTGCCTTGCAGTGAGATGCATGACTGTACCACCTGCAGACCAACCTGAGCTGGTGTGAATGCAGTAACACGAGTAGGTTCCACAGGCCAGGGGAGTGCCCCAGCCCACCACCAGCACTGCATTATGAGCAGCTACACTGCTATTCACCTGAACAGTTTAATTACAGTAAGCCTAGGTACATCTATCTACACGTGCTGCTGGCACACAGCTGTGTGCAAATGCAGTTTAAGCTATTTTAGCCACACTGAAGCAGATGGGTTCGTCTTGGTACATGTTCTGGCTGTTAATCTTCCCATTTGCCACATACTAACAGGTTTACAGGTGGGAAATATAAAGGTTGAACTGGAAAAGCATAAAATCCAGAAACAAAGTCAAATGAAAGCCTTAGGAAAATCTAAACGAGTCAATGTATGCAAAAACAAAAGAGCATCTCTTTAGGCTTTAATGTCTCTGCTGAAGCTGAAAGGAGTGGTTGGCTTCCTGCCTGCACAAGTGTCTTCCCCAGGATTTCTGCCATAAGAGCTTCAAACCAGAAATGCTGTCATGAAAAACACTTTTCTTACTCAGCAGACCAAAGTGGAGGAGCAATACAATGCTAAGTTTCGACAGTCACTGTTGTACCCATGCTATCAATTAAAATAAAGTAGCAGTAATGCTAGGAAAAAGGCAATCTTAAATCCATCTTTTCCTCTATAAGACAGCTGAGGACTGAGTGAGAAAATAGAACATGAACAAGCTGTAGTCAAAACCATTAACTGTCAGAAGGATGAGCAGTAAAAATATTTCAGAGTGAGAACTGAATGTCTGTAATAAATGCCAAAAATGAATGATAGTAGAAAAGAAAATTTCCTTGGGCTGTTTTTTGTTTCAGGTTGGTTTTTGTTAGGGGTTTTTCATTGCTCTTTTGTTTTGTTGGGTTTTTTTTTAATAAAGGTACATACAAGTTTGTTATAAGAGGGAATGGATCCCTGTTTATGCAGATAAGAACTAATCATAATAGGACAAAAATAAGAAAAATCCTTAATACTGGAAGAAGAGGGGAGAGCTAAATGATAGTGTGCTGCAGACAGGGACTACTGATCACACAACATGCAGAAATAAACTTGCACCATCTTCCCCACACAGTGAAATACATATCCTGATACGCAGAGTGGTGTCAAAAGCCACCACGTCTGGCAGATAGTGATATAGACAGCACTAAGGACTAGATTACCATTTGATTAGCTGTAAACCAACTCATTTAAAACCAATCTGAACGGGAAACAAAGCAAATAAAAGTCTTGTGTTGCACCCCCCCCCCCCGACCAAATAAACAACAAATGAAATCAATCAGAAAGTGAAAAAACAACAGAATGGGAAAAACATTGCACTATCTCAGATGAATATAATAATAATGAAAAACACAGAAATCCTAGATGTCACTGAATGCAATAAAGACTGAGAGCTGCATTCCTTACTATAAAACTTATTTGCCTACATGTTAAACATTTTCAATGAAAGAATGGCTGCAGTAGCAGAAACGACATCTGCTAAGGTGGATGCTTCTTGAGCATTTACACAGTGGTTTGGGGAGTTAAAGAAGCCATCATTATACTAAGACTTTGTGAATCATGTTGAATTTGATGACTGATTTCTTCAAAGATGTGATGACAGCCATGATCCAGACCAATACTACTAGGAATGAGCTGGATTTTTACCCTGAACCTGCTGAAAAATTTTGGGGGCACCAAGTAATTCTAGTGAAGAATTGATTCTGAATCTCAATATTGTCTCCTGTAGACTTCAGTCCACCTGAGAGGTTAAGACTGGGAGGCCAACAAAACCTAGAGCGGAAGACAGAGTAAGGCAATGGGGAGATTAAAACAACATCCAGGAGATTGACAAGAGGCTGAAATTCAGTGCAGGTCTGTTTCAGCCTGAAGCCCAGAATGGCAGTCAGGTGAGAAACTGGTTAGGGAAAGAGGGACTTGCTACAGCAGGGAGATTAAAGAAATGAAATCCTGGCTCTTAACAATAATCTTAAAATTTTCACACGATGTTCCTTTTTGACATATTTTAAAACATCCAATTTGCAAAAATAGCCTAAAGCAAGTTCCAAATGACCCAGACTGCCTACCATTAGCCATGTACACACAGCGCTGTGTCTCAAAGCAGTTACACCCTGATCGATACAGTGACACACTTCTTCTGTAGGCTAAAGATCTTCATGGCAGCAATTAAACCTCTCTCTTTGGTATACACAGACTAGTAATTTTACTTAGCACATGCTAAATGGCTAGGATGAACCTCTCCTTTGTTCTTGTGGCTCTGTTCTACAAAGATGTTCTGATTCAAAATGATCAGCCAAAATACTCACTCTTCCACTTTCAATGAGAGTTAAGAAAAACATACCTGAAAAACATTTTACCTGCCTACAGCTCAATCCACGAAAGGATGTAAAAGTATCAGAAGTGATTTTTTAATCACTTGTAAGCATTGAATTGTCAAACTAAGGTCTCTTTTGATACTTAACCAAGCACATCACAAATAATAATGCAAGCCCATTAACTTGTCTTAATGAAAGTTTCCAAGGAAACAGTGACTCACTGTAAACAATTTACCCAACCGCTTCTGCTGAAATGTGCACAATGGCTGAACAACCCACCAAGGTATTCTCTACTTTGTGCCTATTAAGTTTTATTAGATGAAATACAACTAAACATACCGTGCAATACAAAATAGCAACAGAGGAGAGTTTGCAACATGTTTTTCAAGCTACCAAAATGGGAAGTAACTAGATACATTTAGAATGATTCTTAATCTTACCTACCAGCTTTGAATATATTCTAGATCTCACAATATAGGCTTAAAGAAGTTCTGCACAAGAATATATGGCAAACAGTTCTCTTATAAAAGTCTATTACTTTTTTGAACTACTAAATTACATTTGTGAGCAAAAAATATAAAGTTCTATTAACATAGGGGACAAAATTTTCTGAATTAAATGTTTACGTTAGACTGCAAAATTTGTGTTATGTAGGTGGCAAAAGTGAAACGATTTTCATTGGACTTGCAGCAGTTTTGAAATTGCAAAAATTTTATTTAGGTTTGTAAATTTACTTAGAGAATCTAGTGTGTGTCAAATTTAATTTGCAAAAATTTTTACTATATTTGGGATAATCTAAACATCTTGATTAACACCCACTTTCACAAGGATATAACTATTTAATATGTAGGAATGCTTTGAGAATTAGTTATTTAAAATTATTTTCATTTACTGGTGGATGCTAAGGCAGACCTTATAGTACAGATTTTTAAAGTTGCAATTTCTATGTTTCTTTTACTTCTACCCCAAATATCCTGTGTTATCATGCTGCCTTTCCAATCATTCTTTATCCCCAAAACTCATGCATAGAGTTGCTGTCCTAAGACCAGGGAAAGTTCCTCTTCTATTATTTAATTTTTCTAATGACAAGCAAACAAGAGTGATGTGTATGTTTCCACCTTTATTACTCATTTTTCCCCTCTTTGAAAGCAAGACGATGATCCCTGATATGGTCATTCTGTATTATCATTTCATTTTTCCTACTGTAAATTAGAATCCTGTGTCTGCTTAAAAGATGACTAACACTGAGTGACCTACCATAATTTTTTTGGAAGGCTACAGTAGCCTTCAAGCTAACAAATCATACTAGTCAGTCTAAATTTCCTACTCGTTAAGTTTAACCATTTAACTCTTTTTTATATCCATTTGTGTCACATCACCAGTTCTTCGGTATTCTACCATAGCCTGCTGCTACGTTTGTTCAGCACTCCACCTATTTAAGGAAGAAAAAGGGTCTTTCACCTGAAATACCCAATAAAGGTATTTAATGTTTTCACTGTATTTTTTTCTGTTTTGTTGCTTCTTGATTCTTAAAGGATGTGCAAGTTTCCAAGAGTGGACATAGAATAGCTGCCTGGAAGGAACACATCATTTCATATCTCATGAGGAAAAAAGTTATTAACCATGTCTTGAGTTATTCAAAACCTAGCAACAGATCCAACAGCATTAAGGAACTATGTTCACACAACACACATAATGGGAAATTCTGAGCTGTGCTGGCTCATCTTCATTCAAGGATTATATACCTGTAATATCCCAGAGTGGCTTAGAGCTGCATTGGTCTCACTTGGAAAAGATATCATATGATCTGGAAAAAAGCTCTGTAACGACAAGAATTTGTATCAAAGTTACGTAAAAATAAATATAAAACTTTCAATCTCTTTTGGATGTGCAATTTAAGTTCTCAATGCAGTGCAAGACACTGCAGGTTCCTTGATCCAGTAATTTAAGCTTACCTTAATATCATCCCAAAATTTTACACATGCTACAAATTGTTTGCTGAAAAAATTAGAATTTTGAGAAAACACTGATAGTCTCAGGAAGAGGGTTTCAGAGACCAGTGTAAATCACACTGCAATATTTGGCCCTTAGTGGGTTTTTTTCTAGTAGTAATTTCTATTGCTGTTGACATACAAGACTTGCCTGGGGATTCAATATGCTACAAAGTAAGGAGGCTATATGCCAACATGCTGAAAAGTGTACTGTTTTCCATTGTTTTCATTACACTAGAAACCCAGTAAAATATTTTGGAATAACATCTGCTAACACAGAAAAAGTCATCTCAGGTTTTTTTAATCTTCAATTTTTTGTATTGTACAAATTGACAAAAAATCTGACTATATCAACATGGTTAGGTTTAAAAGTCTAGATTTAAAATGCCAGTTTCATTATCAAGGAAAGTTCAAGGGATAATTTATGGGACAGATCTGTAGCTGGGGTGTTCAGTGTAGTCATGTAGATATGAACCAGACAAGGGTTTGATCATCACAAACAATGTTTTCTCAAGGACTGGACAAGCTTGACCACCCAATGTCCAGCAATTTCCATTTTTAATGAAATTGAACTGCTGGTAGGGTTAATTCATATTAACTCATTCTGATAAAGCATTCTTGCTACAGCTGGGACCAGAACACCCAGAAGAACCCTGCTTAGCTACAGCTGCTGCAGCTGGTGCAGCTGCAGGTCTGCCCTGCTCCACAGCCAGTTCCACTCACTGGTTAACAATACATAAACTTAATCTATGGAGCCAACAGACAGAAACTGATGCACAGGAAGTTCCACCTGAATATGAGGAAGAACTTCTTTACTATGTGGGTGACCACACACTGGAACAGATTTCCTAGAAAGATTGTGAGGTCTCTGTCAGTGGAGATATTCAAGAACCCTCTGGATGCAATCCTGTGCCATGTGCTCTGGGACAACTCTGCTTGAGCAGGGAGGTTGACCCATTCTGTGATTCTGTGAAAGCCTCTTTACTAACTGCAGACCATTTCAAGCTTAAAAATTTTTCACTGGTACAGCAATATCTCCATATTTGGGAAAAATCTATCATGATTTGTCCAGAGACACACAGGTGAATAAAAAAAAAAAACTTCTCAGAATTCTTACATTTTTTGTTATATTTATATTTACCTTTTTATCCTTTTCACAGATAGATAACTTGAGTTCCCTTTCACGTTTTACTTTTTAAGCCCTCAAACAATTCTGGTATTTCTCCTTTTTACATCTGAAACAAGCTGGCTTTGTAAAAGACAGCATTAGGAGTGGTCCAAACACACCATGGAGCAACCAGATGGCAAGTCCCTTCTGCTGAGCCAGGACTGCTTCCATGGCCTGTGCCATCAGCCAAGGTCTGAATCAGCAGCATTAACCTTTGGCAACATCCCTGAGTTACAAGATATCTCTGCTCTCTTTCCATTCCTTATGTACACTAACTTTGGCTTCACTTTCACTTACCCCTAATAGGTTATGGCTGTTCATGGCCTCTTGTGTCCGTTGTCACTTAGCTACAGCGGGGAGAAGCTGCAATTGGGCAGTCCTGGGCCAGAACATTCAATTTTAACTTCAGCAATATAATCATTTTTGCTACAGGTGCCCCTCCTCACACTGTTTCATTTTATATTATGTTGTCACTTGATGAAAGTTCACTGAGTTGCAAAATTTTATCTCATTTTAGGTCCATGTGCAAATTTCAATAAAATTAAACCTGTTGCTGCTCCCATCACCCCCAAAAATAAAAAATGAACATGGATATTTTACAGTTGTAACAAGGGGACCAGCCAACGATTACATGCACTACAATACATTCCTGTATCTCACATATTCCCCCTCAATTATTCCTTTTGACTCATGTTACACTAAAAAATTTAAACTCTGACTATCTGGATTCAATAAAAAAGACTTTTTTAGCAACAGCAATTGCACAGCTTCACAGATACAATATCAGCACTTACCAGTGGATTTTTAAAAAACTCATATTTTGCATAATTTTTTCTAAAATACAGTTTCGTTTCCTCTTCCATTACCCAATTTGACTGGACTTCCATCACTAATTCATGGTCTTCTATAGCTCTTCCTATAAGAAAAACAAAAAAATCTTTAAAAAAAGCAAAAGCAAATATCAATCTCATGACTAGCAGAAGACAAAGAACTCTCATGATTTACAGATAAAGTGGAGCAAAGTTAAACTTTCATTGAATTTAACTCATTCTTCATTGAATTTAACCAATTCTTGAGTCCATAAAGACAGAGATTAAGGATGCTGTATGAAAATCACATTTTGTAACCAGATTAAATGAAGCAAATAAAACCATAAATTTAGAAAACAAAAAATACCCAAAAATAGTGAAAGAAAAGTAAGCATTTTAAAACCTTGTACAGGTTGCTCTACTCCAAAACTCATTCTTCAGATGCAAGGGCAAAGGATACAGTAAAGAACTGAAGCTCTTAGTTAAAAACAGCTTTTTTTTTCCTTTCAGTTTTACAGAGAGAAAGTGCTCCTCTGGGATGACATTTAAAACTCTTAAATGCTTGGCATTGTGACATTTAAGAAAACACCATTTCCTCAAGACTTACTTCTTGGTAGAAAAATAAGACATTGTGCTCACCTCAAAGGATGGGTGAAGATGCTGCTATTTCTTTATTTTTAAGGTGTCACATCAAAAAATATTTTGTAACTGAGTAAACTTACTTTCTTGAAGGTAAACACTGAGTGCCCTCCAAAAAAAAGCCCTGGAATCAAATCCCTAAATGGTGACATGAAAAAGCTGCCCTTCAGTTTAGGTAGATCATTTTTGTCTTCCAGCTAGACTGGAGAGTTTCTACCTCCCTTTCTATCATCTCTTTATTACTGCTATCTCTAACATGAGGAGTACCTGTTACAATCCAAAACAGTCTCCTTAACTAATGGAAAGTATTTAATGCACATGGAAGATTTAATATTGAAGTATATGACAGAACACATTTCAAAAAGCCTCTTCTCTAACCACCCAGTGGGGAAAAAATTTAAATATAAAATAGAGACACTGCTCAGCACTATTTCACAGGTAGTGCTTTACAAGCCTACCTGAAAGAATGCAGAGAGTGAAATCAAAATGTAACTGAAAGACACTGATGATGTGCCTAGCCAAGGCACTACCCTGTACTCAAAAGAGGAGCCCTAGAACATGTGTGTTCAGCTGCAGAAGCGAACAGATAACTGTTTACAGTCAGCACAAAAATTTCTCAGCAGAAAAGGAAAAATTTCAAGGTGAAGATAGTACTTCCCTTACAAAGGAGAGCAGTTATGGAAAACTGTTGTGTTTTCAGAGCCTGCCCTGCTCAGGGGAATTGCAGTGGAAGTATGGGACTCCCAGCACCAAGGTACGTGGTGGTAGGCATGACATGGCATCATCCAAATCTAGCACACTTCAGCTGCTTTCAATAATCTTAGACATTGTGAAAATCATTCAAAATTGTGTTTGAATTCAAATGTTAAGATAAAGAGAACACATACCAGAAACACACAGTTCTAAAATATACTGATTTATAGAGCTGCAAGAACTGCTGAACTTCAGATATTTGAAATAGAACCCCTGCTACTGCAAAACTTTGGAGGTGGGGAGGAAGGCTGAGCTTCGTGGCTGACAGGGCAGCAGCAGTGGGCAGGGTGCAGTGAGGACACAACCATCCCTAATGCTCAACAATAGAGCTCTGCACCAAGGGCATACATGTTTGTGAAAACTGAAATATAGAGACCGTGGGTTTATGATTTGGTTTAGGTGGGAGTTTTGTTGGGTTTTTTTCCTTTTTAAACCTTCACAGCAGATACCTCCACACAGAAATGAAAGTACAATCCAGTGATATAATTAATGTCTGTCTTGATTAAAAGTAGAACACTGTGCTCAGCTCACTAAGATTCATGCAATTATATCTAATTCAGGAGTATTCAGACAGCTGTTGGATTTTAAAGAAAATGTTCACTAATTGATGGATGAATTATTAATCCACATCATCCTGGAATTTACACAGACACACACATTTGCTCACAGCACTTCTCCTTCCAATACCAATTCACTTAACTTATGAAATAAAAAAGACTTTCCAAATTTATAAGGGTAAAATATACAACAATAACAAACATAACAATCCTAAAATATACAACAATAACAAACATAACAATCCCAAAATAACTCATCATTTGAAAAATATTTGTTCAAGCTACTCATCCAGTTCTTAAGAATTACTTAAAGCAAGTCAAGGTGAATATGTTAATTCTTTCTAACAAAACCAGATCTAACAATATCGTAATAATTCCATTATTGTTCAGTAGTCTAAAAAAAATATAGAGGATATCTCAAATTGTTTCTTTCCTTGGCCAGTAATGTTGAATTGCCAACCTCATCATCTAGGAAATAATTTTACTTTTAAAATGAAGTATTCACCTTTTTCTAGAACTACACTGAAAGCAGTTGGAACAGTTAGACAACTGCATAGTCAATTAAGGTCTTCAGCAATTTTGAGGATATCAGAATCTTAGGAAAATCAATTTCACTAATTGAAATATTGAAATCTTCCAAGAAATCCTTCAGATTGAAGAAAACACACTACTTGTCAAAAAGTGTACTGTGCAAATACAGAAAGCTGGAGAAACTGTCACTGTTGTTCTGGCATGGTTTGTCAAAGGTGTCTTCTTCAATAGTTACTACACTAACACCAGCTACACTATAAAATACAGAAAACACTTCTGCTATTTATATAGTACTGTTTACTAAAGCCATTTTGCTACCTCTTCTTCTACAGCAGTCATTTACAGCCTCAGCCCAGATTTAACTCTGACCTTACTCTAAGTTGGAAGCATCTTACAGCTGCTACATTCAGTGCAAAAGGTTACAAATATCTTTGAAATGTTACAAAGCAAGAAAAGAAATTTGAAAAACGTTTGTGTCTGCCTTCACAGGATAAAGGAGCGTAAAAGGGCAGAAAATAGTTTTAGCTTTTGTAGTTCATCTTTAAATTACAGCTGTTAAACATAATTGAGTCAGAGATGCACAGTCAAGTTTATTTTCAACAAATGCACAAGGCTGGATTGCCTAGATACATTCAGAGAAAGGGACTCTAACAATAGCTTTTAGCCATATTTAAATATCTGGGGGGGAGGGAGGGGGCGGCCGGGGGACATATTTGTGAGGGTGTGTGATTTTTGTTTGTGGTGGTTTTTTTTTTAAACAGCACCGGAGTTACCAGGTACCAGTACAGTCTCTTTTGAGAATTAGGAACTCCATGGAGTTTTCTATGTATTTTAGAAAGCAGGAAGACATCCAGAACATCCTCTTTTTCAAGCCACACTTTGCACTAGCAGATGGAACTGCCCTTGAAGTTGCAGAAGTACTATCTTTTTTAGCTCTAGTACAGTGCCAAAGTTCAAGAATAATATGGAAATTTTGAGTGATGAAATTATAACCATATTTCTTATGGAATTTGTCTTCTGGTAGATTTTTTCTAACATAATTTCCTATCAAAACCATACACAATACAGCAGTGAAACACAGTGCTGTAAAAGCAAGTAAGACTGTCTAACTTGAGTTTCGGTTCAATATTACATCCCACCAGTGGGCTTCTACACTCATCTCTTGCTGAGTAAAGTCTTTCCTGTGTTCCGCATATTTTACATCTCTGCAAACATCCCCTTTCTCCCTAAAATTAATTTCCCTTATGTTTTTTCATACTGCAAAAGTATACCTATACACTTCAAAAAGGAACAGAGATCAGAAGTTATATTTTGAAACCATAGATTACACATTTTAAACTGTATAATAGAAAAAGAGGGGTTTTACTACACTAGAGGAACACTGATGATGTGAAGGGATTTCAGAATGTCTTGCAATCAGCAACTTAAAATACTACACATGGTATCACTTCAACACAGTTCATTGGTTCTATCTGGAAGTTTAGAGGAAGGGTTTTGTTTTCCTTTTAAAGTAGCCCTGCCCCAGAGTTCACCATAAATTTAGCCAAACTGAATGTAGTGAAGGAAAATAATGACAGCCCACTCTGATAATATTTCTGAAGACCAAGTCCTATAGTAAAGATAAAATAGCATTGTGTAACCTCTTTCTGTCCCTGACGTCAGAGATTTCACTCAGGTGTGTTGAGAACAAACAGGATTTTACTTGCAATGAAAATAATCCAAGTCTTTCTAGAGATAAGCAGGAAATACCCATAAGAGGGGAAGAACTGCCAAAGAAAAGCAAGGTAGAGCAAGGAAGAATTTACAGTGAGAATTTTAACTCTCATTTAAGTCTCACTACTATTAGTGTCTTTCAAATCATTCTTACAGATGTAGATCAAGCAGTGTGAAGCAAATGTACCATGAAAAAATCTACTTTATACCTATGCTTTCAAAAATAATCAGAAGCAACAACCCCACAAAAGAACAAATTCACACAAGACTTCCCATCATTTTGTTTCCAAGCCTTCCTATTGGAATTGTACTTCCATGTGAAAATGAAAACCAAACACCTTATTTACCACCATATAATATTAGTCTTACCTAAACCTGTGTGGGTAAGTTGTTCAAAGAGAGTCCAGCTGTGGTCATCAACATAGTGGTTCTTCAATATCAAGAGCTGACACACATCCCTGGCTGTTATATCACTTGGTACTTCCAAAGTTCTGCTAGTATCATCTTCACTATACACTTTGATTACCTGCAATAAATAAAAACTCTACCCATAAGTTTAATCTTTGCTTTGGTTACTCCATATATGTTGCTCTCTCAACTTCATGACTGAGGCAAGAACCCACACACACAGAATGTAACAAGAAAGGCAGCCATTCCTCTCTAGTGCGATGGCATAATTGAGAACAGAACATCCAAGCAAAGTATATTCCACTTCTAAATTTGGCTACCAGACATCCCTTGCCACTGGACAGACTGGTGCATTAGCTTCAAAAAAAAACGTTAATGGAGAGATAAATAAATGTAGTGAAACTGTTCATTCTTAAGTAAGCTGAAAAAGAAACCACAGAGCATAAACAGTGAAACTCAAGAACTCCATGCCTGCAGAACTGTAGAAAGATTTGATAAAGGAGTTAGTTCAGAGAATGGCAATTGGACTCGAGATGCTCTCAGTCCTGTAGACAATAATACCAGATGTTACAGAGTGGCTTCAAATTCTGACAAGCAAGAACTGGAGTTCTTGCACACACATCCTCAATATAAAGGGTGTCCAAGATGCTTTTAATTGACAAAATATTCCTCTCAGTTTTTTAATTTATCCATATTCATGAGGATGCAAGACACAACTCTCCTGAAATTCATGCACAAAACCTAAATACCATTGTAAACCCCTCATTAAACAGAAAGATACAAGTTCTTACTGTAAAGACAAACAAGCCTGTTACTGTCAGTCATTCTTAACAGCTGACTTACTGAATACATGCTCATTTCAAGCATCTAATAAACAACAAGCAATGTATTGTGCCCTAACTTGTCAAGGCAGCTCCTTCTCTGGTTTGTGCTGAAGTTGGTAGGAAAGTGAGCAAGGAACTCCAACTGTATCTCCTGCCACCTGCATCTCTCCCACCAACAGAAAAAAATCCAAAAATAATTTTTAAAAATCAGGTCCTCTCACTCATGCTTTCCAAACAGCAGATCAAGGAAAAAGGACTCCATTTGTAAACTACACTGAGATTTTAAAGCACACCGATGGCCTTACTCCTGTCCAAAAACCTATTTTTCTCAGTGGAACTAAACAGATACAGCAGTTTGGTTCCAAACTTTGGCCATGCACATTAAATGAGCATGAAGTCCATGATAATTTGCTTTAATATTGCATCTAATAAATGTAGACAGGTCAAGAGTTCCACACGATATGCAGCCACCCTTGCCACAACACCAATCTTCAGGATATGGCAAACATTAAATTCATGCTCTTGAAGTGCTAGAAAATCTCTCCCTACTCATGAATCAACCACCTCGAGCTGAGTCTTTCAAGGGAATTAGGCAGACCTCGAAGAAAGAAGATCCAAGTTTTCCATGGGCCTAAGCTGCAGCCTAGTATTTCCATTTAATACAAAAGGCAAAAAGGCCACACTGCTAGTGAATTTAATACTGCCAAAGCAGCCATGGGGAGTGGCTATGGCTGGTTTTGTAAGATGTCTATGCTTTGGCAGTGTTCCCACTGCTAAGCAAGAGAGACCAGCAGCAATGCAGCCTGCTTGCAGCAGAGTCTGGTTCCACACACACAACCGAAAGTCCTACTCCAGGCACACAGAAATTATGTTTGGCCATTCAGGATAAACCAGCATGAATTATTTAAATTCCTGAAGTATTTACAATGATTCAAAGATGAAACCAAAGGTGTGTGTGGCAGGGTGCAGAGTGAATGGGTTGGAGGGCTGTAGGGGTGACCAGACAAAACAGTGTCCCATCACCTTAAAATAGGTCCTGCTCTGGGCAGCACTGAAGGTCAGAGACAGCTTCATTGGTCTCTCCAGCAGGTCTTTGTTAGGCTGAACCTAAAGGATTTTACAGACTGAAATGCCAGAAAGGAGAGACACAGTAGAGAAGGGGAAAGCAAAGGAAAGAACTGAAGCAACTTTCCAAGTATTGATGATTGTTCTAAGTCCCTTCCAGCTGAAATATTCTATTCTGTTTCCCAATATTCTTGCAATAAAGCCAGGGTGGGAATCCATGTGAGCACGCTGGCTAGGGACTCTATGGCACAGAGCAGCAACTGCAGTTTTCCCCAGGCACTCATCAAGTTCAGTGATATGCTTGTTTTACAGCAAGAGCACGTACAGCCCATGCTGAGGCTCTTGACGGATATTTTAACAGAAATTCTTTTTAAAAGGGTTAAGAGTCGCAGTGCAGATGACTTCACTCTTATTGCCAAAGAAATAGAAAAAGAGTTTTTAAAATGCTGAAGATGGCAATGCAAGTCATGATAATGAGCTGCCTGTGGCCATTCACCTCGGGGAGCGGGAAGCCTTGGAGGTGGCCTTGGACTACTGGAGCTCAGCTAAAGCAAAACAAAACAACACAACAAAAAAACAAGGAGAAAAAAACCCAGTTTATATTCTCTGTGAGTATTCTCACTCAGCTTTCTCAGTGTAGAGAAACAAATCCTGCTCAAGTCTAAGGTAACACATCACCCCAGCTCACAGCTGTGATGTGGTACCTTGTAAAACTCAAATGCTGTGACATTTTTCTCTTCCTTGCAAGGGATTCAGATGCAACAGAAGACAACAGTCACCTAATAGACTCTTATCAACTTCTGTCACACATTTTGCTTAATGAATTGGTGTAAATCTCATCAGTTAGAGTGACCTCTGAGGGTTGTTTTAATTAGAAGTTGCTCAGTATGCACTTTGTGCTGTGTTTGAAGAAAAGTCTCTTGTAAGATTGCTGGGAATGTACTTATTCCAAGGGGAGTGAATCAGATGAAAGAAGATAAACTCAAAACCCCATTTTTCCTTGGAAATTTGTTGTAATACTTCTCTTCCTAGAAGCAGAGGATGCTCTAAGAATTAAAGCATGGCAGAGCTATGCTAAAGATGCAGCTATGCTGACCTCCTATAGAAATAAGTAAGCTTGAGTGATCACTTTATTTTTATTAGTGGTTCTCACTATGCATTTGGCTGGCCTGTCATCTCCACTTTCTTCCATTTTTTTTCCTCTCAAAAATTTCTCTGAGAAGTAGCACACAAGAAAAGAGCTGCTAATTGAGAACAAGCACTCCTTACAGTCTTCATTACCCTACACTCTCAAACTTTGTTCCAAAGCAAGCTGTTTTACTTCCCTTGACTATACCTATCAGTAGACAGAAAAAGTTGCCTCAGCAGCACTGAAATCTTCTTTCCGGTCTAGTTTATAAATACATGACTTCAGTTCTTCCCAAGGGTAGAAGAAGAAACACCTCAATAGCTTCTATTTAAGTCACTGGAAGTAAGAAATAAGCAGCACCAAGATCTTCCAAAAAGAGGAAAACACCAAGCTCAGCATGACAAGCATTAATCATTTTCACTGCCTAGGGGAGCAGGCAAAGAGGTACAGCATTTCTACATGTTCTCTTTCAGTTTTTCAGTGTACTGAAAATCCGCCAAGATCCCAGAATTATGTGCAGTGCATCTTTATTCCTCCAAAAATTATTTTTATAAGAACTGTTGCTTCAAAATAAATTATTGTTTGTATTTCACTAATCAAATGAGTTCAGAATGTAAAATAAATGTTGACAAATACAATATAATATTTAACAAAGGAAAAGAAAAAGAAGACCATAGTTTTTCCAATAAAAAATAACCTAAAGAAGCAAAAAATCAGAAATTGTTTCAAAGGATAAGTAAAAGGGCACATAAGGTAAGTAGTGTGGGAGGAGGGAGGAGAAAGAGAAGCAAGGCCGGGCTCCCCCGAGTCTTCTTCCACACTCAACCATCACCTCCACTACAATAATTAAATAATCTGTCCGTAGTCTTTCAAGAGAGGATGTCCAAGTCTGATTCTTCAGAATCTTCATGCCATCTGTTTCGGAAGTTCCAATCTGCAGAAACAGCACAAACATATGCCCTGCACTGAGGAATTTAAAATTTCAAACCAGTCCTAACGTGTGAAAAAAGCCAGGTAGAACCACAGAAAAAGAACCACTAGCACACAGGTTCCATATTTAGGTGCCTACACCAATATGACGTGACATTTATATGATTCTTAATGCTTCTGTATAGCCACTGACACAGTGGGTAGTCAGCACCTTTAAAAAAAAAATCAGGCTACTTTTATTTATAAAGATAAAAGCACCTAACTTTAGCTTATGGTTTCTAAAATTATTCCCCCCTCCCCCCAAATAAAACACTGCACATTTTTGTACTTTCATTATCATTTCAGTCACATTTTTGTTAAATGCAGACTTATTGTATGCAAAATCAGGCCTTAAAAAGTCGTACACTCCAGGGTGTCACACTTCTGAAATGTTGCCTGATACTCTGCTAACCCCTCCCTTTAGTGTCACCAACCAGGCTATTTGCCTGCAGCATTTGTTCTCCATCTCCCAATCCTGCTGCCTGCTAGACAAAGTTTTTTGCTAATTAGTATTGGCAAAGGGTAGGGGAATTTGGAGTATATTTTAACTACAATGGAGGTACTTGGAAATTTCTAGCATTTTGAACTTGTTTACGACTTCTAGCAATAATCTGTCTCGGTTTTAGTGAAAATCAGCAAAATTCTGCATTCATAAAAATATTTAAGAGGTTAACTCATTACTTTTGTTAGAAACAAATAGTATGTTAGTAAAGTTTACTGTTTTCTTTATCAGCTGTGAATGCAAGATTTTCCCTTTAAATATCCCAGTCTGCAGTTAAACTGTCAGCTTCCAGTATTTCCTCCAAAGGGAAGATTTCCAGGCCAAAAGGATTCACACAGTTTGCAGAAATCTAGATCTGTCATTAAAACAAGGTGCATACAATGTTTAACTGTAGACGTCTTGGCTTCTCATTTGGAACACAGTATAGCTTTAAGAGGCAGAAGGAACACTGCTCCTATCTATATTCTGTCTTGCAACAAAACCAAAGTGCAAGAGAAGGAAGAGCAAAGTCTAGGAAAATTGACTACCTTTCCTTCCACAACCTAGAAAAACCTCATACTTTTTCCATAATCTAACCTTTTTTAAAATGTCATTTCAAAGAGCAAAAATATTGTTAATTTCCAGCCTTTATTCCAATCAAAGACCATGGACAAGGTCAGATTCCCTAGCAATTAATAAATTTGTTACTTCAAAACACAAAGAATTTTTTTAGACCAAAATATTCTTTCAGAAGGTATTAAAAAACTTGTTAAATTTCACGTTAACTGTATGCATGTATTATCAATTAAAACCATTTCTACTTATTTTCTGTAATAATCTTCTGTGGCACTATATTTACTATGGCACTATTACACAGCCCACAGAGTCACTCCCTTCCCTCAGACTCCTGGTACAAGCTCCATGCCCTGCCTAATCCAACCATCCATGACAATCCCATGAATGAAAAAATCATACCAAAAATAGAAATTCAACAGCAATGCAAAGAAGTAACAAAAATTACTTTATATTACCTATGGTAAAAAAGGTCCAATTCTTACTTTTAAAGGACATACTTGCCACCTCACTTTGGGCAAGTCAGCATTAGTCCCTCAGTTTCGTTTTTGCAAAATGGGGTGGGGGAACTGAAATCTGTTCCTGTACAGCAAGGTAACAGATTGAACTCGTTAAGATTTGTAAAGCACTTATACCTCCTCACATAACTACTGCTTTAGATGTGTAAATATGTTGTGTTATAAAAAGGGAGGTTAAATTATGCAGATCTCCAAATTGTAATAGGCTATGTGTAAAAATATACCAGCAAAGTTCTTTCAAACAAAGGTTATGACAATCACATCGTGATACTGGAGAAAATGGCAGAATGAGGACAATACTGACATGCAATCACGGCAAAGACAATGTCAGTAAAACTGAAGAGAAACAGAGTTTGAAAGACACAACAGGGAAGTTAAAATACAAATATCATTATTTAAGCCTGAATTTGATACATTCAATTTTACAATATTGGTCAACAGAAACAAAATATAGCTATAAATAGCAATAAAATAGTTATAGAAGATTTCATTTCCCTGTATAAAATTGAACAAAAAGGCAAAGTCTAGAGAAAGTCACTGCCCCATTTTGGAAAATTAACTCCTAGTACAACTACTTTTAGAGCAGAAAGTGAGATTATTGTAAACTATATGAAAATTAGATGACACTTGGTCCAAAAAATACGATAACTGAAGAATTAAATAACAACATCAAAACTGTGAAGTTCAGCATCCTGTAAATAGAAATAGCAGTAATAAATAGATTAAAAGGGAAAGATTTATCCCCATTAACAGCCATTATCACAAAGGACCAAATAAGGAATGAGAAATACAAAGGGATCTATAGAGGTAAAACCCACAATAAACTCCTTAAAAAGAATGCACATTATTTATAAGTAAAGTTAGATGTGGATCAAACAATTTATTTAAATAGAGAGTGTCAAGTTAATCTACCTTACCAAAATTTTTTTCAGACTATGGGGACTCCAAACAAAAGCAGTGTAAGAGATATTTCAAATACAGCTGTTAAGATGTGTGTAAATAACTAGGAAGTTGTGAGGAAATTTAAATATTGTCAGCATAAATTTAAAATAATACACTTCCATGGAACAGCAGAAATGAAAGAAAATTAGCAGACTTGTCAAATGATTAAGCTGTCAAAGGAGCACTTATACAAGATAAACACACCACGAGCAGCTAAATCATTTATTTGCATTAATTATTCACAACGGATATGGAAGAATAGGCTCCCAGATCTAGTCTTTCTAGGTGAAATAAAATTGTCAGTTTAAATAGAGGGAACACGGAAATCAAAAAGCAAATAGTTAACAGGAGGTTATACAGTCTAACATTTAAAGAAACTTAAATGGCAAACATCAGCCTATCCTAGCACCAGTAGAAACGGAGGCTTAGGCTCCATCTATCACTTCACATGATGTGCACTGAGTATTAACTTCTGCTCAGATCTGAAAAAGTGGAAAAGCCCAAGGGCTATTTCAGCAGATTAACTTTGGGATATCGCTTTGTAAATCTGTGAGCCACCAGTGCCTGTCAACAGGCAGGTAAGAAAGAATCCACTAACATCACCTGAATCTGTCTCTTCCTAGAAGAAAATCTACTCTTAAATTTATGAAAACTTTTCTCCATCTTGTTCATAGCAGTTCCTAGAGTGATTTAGAGTAATCATCATAATTCTGAAAAATCTCAGTGGGGTAATGCAGTTTACACTGATTGGTATCAATAACTTTTCCCAAGACCTTCAAAAGAAGAGCTATAATGAAAATTAAACAGTTATGAAGAAAGATACTTCAAAATAAAGATGAACTTGGAATGCACATTTCATTTTTAGAATAGCTGTCTATAGCCAAGTAATTTCAGACTCTTACTCATATTAACCCTTAAATCAGAGTGGAAGACATTTTTTATCATGTCTTACTAGCCACGATAAAAATAAGTCATAGTTATTTTTCATTACATTATTAATGCTAACTTTATACATTAACACCTGACACAAGGCTATTTGCAAAACTTCTTGGCGCTGGGAAAGGCAAATGATTCCTTATTCCTGTCTTCTTAAGAGTACCAGTTAAAGAGAGCTAATCCAACTTAGGTCCCTTCTCAACTCCAGTGCACGGTATGCATGACTTTTCAATTAATCTAAACCCAATATATGGATGAACAGGAAGGCAAGAGAGTTTTACACCTTCCTCGCCACTAAAAATAATTAATGGTGAAATTTCTGTGAAACTTGGGTAAAATTCTTTATACAAGGGGAAGCAATTTCAAAACTCATTTGAGACCATAACGTAATCCAACCACTGAGTAAGCGTACACAAGCTATTGTCCCTCAAGCCAAGCATCACCACTTCTTAGTGTTGGAATCACAACACTCTTTCATATAGTTCAGCTTATACAGTCCACCCAATACAGCTCAGTTGTTTAGGCTAAATGTACATGCTTTATGACCCATTATCTTCCCTCAGAGCTACCTTATTATTTATCATTAAATCCCCAGAAGATTGCGAAAATAACCAGCAAGGTACAAAAATTGTCTTGGTCATGCCTAAGGGTTTCATATTTTGCCCCCAAAGCAAGCCCTTTCTGATAAAAGTTAAAAAAACTTATTGTTTGACTTAAAGAGATTAATATTCAGACCAAACTTGATTATTCAGGTTAATAAAAGTGTATGTTCACATGAACTTTTCTTCATGAAAAGTTAATTTAGTGGAGGTGATCAGCTTATTAGCCTTATTAGTAAACTTACAGTATTACCATCTTCAGTCCTTCATTTCCACACTGCCTGCTAAGTCTTAACTTTAAAGAGCTTTTATATATTTAATAGTAATACACAGGTTTACATTTTACTATATACAATAGGAATATTTAGAATGCACTTACCATAGACAGATGGAAAAATATCCAGTTAGGCTAACTGGACTTAAAAAGAGGGATGGAACAATCATAGTGTGGATTCAAAAAATCTGACTTAAGAAGGCACTTCAGTATTTCTTTTTTAAAAAAAACAAAGTTTGTCAAATAGAAAGTGAACAGAAAATGAGAAAAGTTACCAGTGCAACAGTATTTTTATCCCCCAACCTAGAAATACGGTAGAAATTATCCACACACTTCTCTATTTTCCAAAGAACTCATGTCTGAAGATAGAGGGAGAAAAAAATTTAAATACAAAGCCACTAAAATACACTTCTGGTTTTTGTTTTCTGTGTACAACCAAGATGAGGGCAAAATGTTATCAGCCTCATGTTTGAATAGCTTGTCCCTATTTATGTCAAAGCACTAACATTATTTAAATGAGGCTTTCTGTATTTAATAGTGCAGTTTGTCCAACATATCCTTTGGTTGTCAGAGATAAATAGAATGCTGTGTTCCAGCACAAGAGAAAGCAAATCTGTTACTGCCGCGTTCTGGCTGCAGTCTATGTTTCTGAAGAGATACCAGCTATAAAAAGAAGTACCTATTGTTTCTACCAGGTTTTTCACACCATGTTGCTGGTTTCTCAGTAGAGCAGATCTCTTGCAAAGCTGAGAAAGACCAAGTCTCTGAATAACACTGTTAAGAGACCAATTAGCTTTCTATTTCCTTTGCAGCAGTCCTGAAATAGATTTTTTAAATAAGAAAAAAAAGGAGAACAGATTTTTTCTTAAAACTCTCTTTCACTTTGGTCATTTTAAAGAGAAGTTTTGGCTTGAACTGTAACACAGCTTCAAAGAGAAAAATGCCTTTGTCATCAACTATATCAACTGTGTACTCCCATGCAGGTCACTAGAGGAGAAAATAGCATAGACTCTAAGACTAAGAGAAGTTTAGATTTTTAGCTAAAGAAGATACAGTTTGGAAATTTTCTCTGTATTTCTGGAGTGGTACAAAGAATGTCCAGAGCCAACATGGTAAAGGCCATGTAGGGCAACCCACTGTAATAAATGGTTGTTTTACAATGCTGAAATACTTTGCCACTTGGTATAAGACAAAAAAACTTGCTTTGCTGGGTCAGACTACAACATCCTTCCAGTCCAGTTCTGTCATCTCTGGGTATCTGTTTCTAGTCATCAGTGGAATATAAGAGCAAGGTTTAAGTGTTGTAGGATAGCTATTCTGACAGAACATGTTATTTCTCAGTGCTTGTGAACCTTTTTTTTCATTCACATAGCACTGTTCCCTCTCGCCAAAGCATAAAATCCAAATAAAGAATAAATCCTGCAGTAAAGCTAGTAAGTCTACTCAAACCACGTACAACCTTCAACTATACACTGTTGTGTTATTACAGATTTGTCTGCATATTTTGCGGACAAATCCAAACCCCTAAAGGAACAGAAAAAGAGATGAGGGGCATCTGGGCATGGAAATCAGGCCCTGTAACTGTTGGGAAAAATTTAACAGTCACCAAATGCAGCAGACTAAAACGAGTGAAAAAGTGAAATAGGAAGATAGTAAGTGGGTGATGTAGTAAAAAGGGGGTAATAATTTCAGAAATTTACTCTGTTTTGATAATGTTTACCTCTAATCATTTGTTCTAAAATGAAAATGAGATATGTAGACTGAGCAGTCTTCAGTCTTACAGGAAAACTGAGAAGGCAGCAACACATTTCCCATCTCTACGCAAGTTGTGATACCCTACATTCAGAGGTCTGCTGGGTTGTCTGGCTGCTGCTTCGCTTGCCCACACACAAGCCATGTTCATATTACCATAAATGCATGCATTTTATTTCTGTTATGATCATCCTACAAGTCTTGTCAAACAGGATACCCAAAAAAACGGTGACAGACACCAATCCAACAAGTTACAGTCAACAGGACCAAAAGAAAAATGACAACATTGAGGGCTTGCATATGCAGCTGATGGTTATGATGAGTTATTGAAGTCTGGCTGTCAGGCTAATACAAGACAAGCTGAGGGCTCCAATTGCTATTTAGTCTAGATATCATTTAATTGCTAACCTCTTGGAGAAGGGAATTAACTAGTTCAGAAAAGCAGTCTCAGTGGTCTAAGAAAAAAGCACAACACTATGTTAGGGCAAAGGTTGTCGGTAGAAGTGATACAATAGGCAACAAGAGTGATGAAAAGATTGTGAAGAAATCAGAATGCAATAAAGAATAGTGGGGGGAAAAAAAGGATTCTAGTAGAAAATAAAGGAAAAGTATTAAGGGTGTCAACTGAACACCTCCTCCCAAATCTCAGTCCTTCATATGAATTTTAGTGGTGCCAAACAAAAAAGGTATCAGCAAAAACACAAACTGCAAGAAGTTGCAACTGCAGGGATGTGCAAAGCATGGGAAAGAAAGGAACCAAAGATGTCTCTCCAAGTTAACATTTTTGATGCCCAAGCATGAGTTTTGGTGAAGATATTGATCAGCAGTCCAAGACAGCCATTTGGATCTGCCAGAAAAAGGAGATGAAATACGAGAACTATGATGAAATATGAGATACATGCCAAGAGCCTATCAACTCTGGGTCAAGAAGGTGAAACGTGTGTTCTTGGAAAGTGTAACTTGAAGTTTGACTCACCTTGCTTTGTACTGTTCCAAAGGCACCCATTATAAACTGTACTGCGGCAGAGTAAATTTGTTTTTATATAACTACTTTAAACTGTGAAAACCTGGTTGCCTTGAAATAATGTAAACATAAATAAAGGGTTGAAAGCAACAGAATAAGGACAACATCAAAACAGAAATTTTAGGAAGTCACTACTAGTGTGAGAGACTTAGATGGACTGGAAGTGGGCTAAAATTTCCAGTGTTACCTCAGAATTATATTGGTTCAGGTGTTTTGATCTGTGGTGGGTTGACATTGTTTAGACACCTGGTGGCCACCAAAGCCACTCTATCACTTCCCTCCTCAGCTGGACACAGGAGAGAAAATATAACGAAAAGCTTGTGGGTTGAGATAAAGACAGGGAGAGATCGCTCATAATTACTATCACAGGCAAAACAAACTTGACTTGGGGAAACCAGTTTTATTATCAATCAAACCACAGAAAGGCAAGGACAAATAAAACTAAATCTTAAAACACCTTTCCCCACCCTTCCCTTCTCCCAGACTTCAACTTCATTCCCAATTTTCTCTACCTCCTCCCTGCCACTGGTGCAGCAGAACAGGGAACACAGGTTGCAGTCAATACGGCACACGTTGTCTCTGCTGGTTCTGCATCCTCAGGGAGAAGACTCCTCACACTCTGCACTTCTTGCAGCGTGGGTTCTTACAGGCCCACAGGTCCTGCCAGAGCCTGTGCACTGTGGGCTTTCCACAGGTGTCACAGCCTTCCTTGGGCATCCACCTGCTCTGGCATGGGGCCCTCCAAGGGTCTGCAGATGGATCTCTGCACTGCCATGGTCCCAACATGGGGACAGCTGCTTCACCATGGTTGGCACGATGGGCTATGGGGGAATCTCTGCTCCAGTGCCTGGAGCACCTCCTCTCTCTCCTCCACTGACCATGGTGTCTGCAGGGCTGTTCCTCTCACATGTTCTCTCTCTCTTCTTCTGCTGCAGTTGCACAGCAACCTTTTTCCCCTTCTTAAATATGTTATCCCAGAGGCACTGTTGATGATGGGCTCAGCCTTGGGAAATGAAGGTCTGCCTTGGAGCCAGCTGGCATTGGCTCTATTGGACATAGAGGGAACTTTCTAGAAGCTTCTCACAGAAGCCACCTGTGTAGAGCCCCTCTCCCCCTGCTACCAAAACAGTGCCATGCAAACCAAATACATGATCAAACAGTCATAACCTCTTTAGGTCATTAAGGTAGCTGTCGTTTTGTTGGGTTGGTTTTGCCTCTGTTCCTGACCAACAAGCAGAAAAAAAAGGAGTGGGGAAAAATGGGGCATGGGCAGTACCTATAGCAACTGCATGAAAATGAGGAAGAGAGCATGTTTAAATATGAATAATTCCTTGGTTCAACATAGTGAGTTTTCTTTGCATTCACTGATGTAGCTTCAGTTTATCAAAAGTAAAGAAAATTTTCTAATTTTTCAGGTACTTGCTTATGTATTATAGCACATTGAAAGTAACACGTAACACACATATAAATAAGGGAAATTTGATCTTTTGCATAAGACTCACACCAACACCTTGTGTGCTGTTTGTTGAGTTTCTCCCTTCACATACAGCAATGCAGCAAAATCAGTATGAGGTTTACTTTAGCAGAAATAGCTATTCAGCAATAGCTCTTGATATACTTCAAGGCTAGATAACACAGTCTGAAGGTCAAGTTCTGACTTCTTGAAGCCTAATTTATTCAAGAGGAGACTAAAGTACTAGAGCTAGAAAATGGCCAAGCACTTTCTTCAATTGATGAAAAAGCTGGGTTTTTTTCCAAAGGATTTCTGCCCACAGAAGAGGATTATGAGCAGAGTAGGGCACTAAACACTGCCAATTTCCTTGGTTACTATATGAAGAATGTTAGATGTTCAAAGAAAGCAAGAAGAAACTGAAAAACATATCAAAGATCTGTTCAAGAACTGAAGACAGAGAGGAGACAAAGTGCAACGTTAATTGTACCACTAAACCTTGTCAAACTATACAAAGGACAAGTAATGGCCAAGTGTATTAAACCACTGAGATTTTAAAAGACTTTTTAAAAAGCTCTGTGCACTTACTACTCACCCTGTCATACACACATACATCTCTATCTACCCTTCATGGCAACTATGCAGCATAGTGCTGTACATTTGAAATTTCAAGATCATTGATGATTTTGTGTACAAAATACTCTGAAAAATTTGATTGCTTGAAGAGACTGGAATGTCAAAGGATAGAAAAAAACCTCCCTTTCCCTGCCTGCACCTGAACCATAGGATCTGCTAAAACTAGTCCCATTCTGATTTCATTTATTCATGTGAGATCATTTTTATACACAATAAAAACGGTAGGAAGCTTTACTGGTTTCATGGTAGTCAAAGCAGGAACTATGATTGGTCAACCAATATGTGATGGCTATACCAGAATCCACTTTTAGATGCCTGCTTGAGTATAATGACTACATATTCAGTGCAAAAACTGGTCTAAAACTCTTTTTAAGAACAGTATCAGATCTAGATTTATTTGGTCTACATCGTAAGGAAGGGGATGAGTGCTGCAATACCTTCCCTTGAGGAGGCCCTGTCAGTAGTTTTCTCCTAAACAGTCCCTGGATCTAACCAGAGTTCTTCCACAATGACAGAAAATGCTGGTCTGCCACCCTCCTTCTTCCCTCTCATCCATAATTGAATCACTAGCCTCTCCTCATCCTCTGTCACAAGTAGGTAACTTAATTTAATATCTGCAAGTACTGTACCACAGAAGACTGAATTTTAGGCAGTTTATCAATCCTTTCAGAGCTAACAGGCTCCCTCAAACAAGTATCTCAGGTAGATGCTTACAAAGACAGTTTCACAGAGTTTAATGTTTTAGGAGACAGCAGGAATTCCTGATCTCCCCAAACAAACTGCAGCTATTTTAGCACACATTAGATACACAAAGGTGGCAAGACCTTTCTGTAAGCCTACATCCTGGCTGGGCCTTCTAGCAATCTTAAACGTAAACTTCTTTCAAAAAACACACTACCATTCTTCTGAATGCAGTTTGGGTCTCCTCCCATTCCCATATATATTCCTCCTTCTCAAATTGCCTCAACTCTTTTTCTGGCTCAAACCCTTTATTAAATTTGTATCAAACTCTGAAGATACAGAAGTAGCCTATCGTGATGCTTTATCCTAGTAATTTATATCTAAGACATAATTCTACACTGAATTTCGAGTCGCACCCATCCTAATAATTTACCTATAATTTTCCCCATTACCTTCTCTCAGATCCCTCAATAATTCATTAAAGAAAATATTCCATTTTGAATAAAGACTTTAAATTCAAATATTTCACCTCAACCACGACAGTTTTTCTGACCACTGTTCCTTAAGCCTTTAAAGCTCACTCAAGTCCATCTCCCACTCTCTCCATCTCTAAGAAACCTCTCAGCTGTCTTCAAAACTTTGCAGGATGCTGCCCTTTTATTACTGTATTATAGAAATATTTTATTACTGTATTAAAGAATCAAAGAATCCTAGAAAGGCTTGGGTTGGAAGGGACCTTAAAGATAATTTAGTTCTAATCCCCCTGCCATGGGCAGGGACACCTTCCACTAGACCAGATTTCTCAAAGCTCCATCCAACCTGATCTGGGATTATATTATTTATTATTGTATTTCTTTTATTTCTATTATTGTACTTCTTTTATTTCTATTATTGTACGAAAGAAAAAAAAGGGCACTGGTGTTGCTTTTGCATTTTTAAATTACTATTTTTCAAAATGTCCTTATGAAGTGATGTTTCATACATGAATGCTTGGTCTGCATCCAGTAATTTTATAAAAGGTATCCATTTAATGACACCATTATCATGTCACTTAAAGTGCCTTATGTAAAATTCCTGGATTAGCACATTGGCCTTTCATCTCAGGGATCCAAACGCAAAACTGAAAAATTACTTTCATGCTCTTAGCCTTGCAGACAGACATTACCAATTCTCAGTACAATTTGGCTTAAGTGACCATTTTTCCTTGGGGGAGGGATAAGTGTTGATTAAAGCAGCATGTGATTTTGGGCCAGAAAAATAGATGGAATAAAGATGCAAGAGAATCTTGAAATTTGCATGCTTACACCAGTCCTAGATTTGAGCAATCTAAAATCACATCTTCATTTTCTGATCAATATTTCTTCCACTTAAAAGACACTACAAAATCTCTTCAAAAATTGCTGGAAATTATTCAGCAGCAATACATATTGACTGTGTACACAATGCTTTTTATCAGCATCTGACCTAGTGTGCTACGAACTTCTCAGCTGTTGTGGAAAAATACTACAGTTCTCTGTTTACATGCCTTGTATACAACATCAGGTGCCTAAATCTTCCACTTACCACGTAACAAATCTAATAGACTTGTGAGTGTTTATATTGAAGAAATGGTTGGTCTTTGACTGTAAAACAATGTCTTGAATGCATTATGACCTTTCAAATCTAATTTTTCTTAAGTACTTTTAGAGGAGTATGATGTTATTCATACAAAAGATAAAAACATTTACTCTGTGTTGGATTCACTATATGTCTGGTCTATCCATACCATAAATCTGGTTGTGATAGCACTCAATATACATAATTCCACATGCTCATTAAGCATGTAATTTTCCCATCTGTGTTACAAGACCCCTTGGAATCTAAACAAGGCCTGGTAGCTTTAGTTAAAAATATATTACTTAAGAATAAAACGCATCAACTCTGATAAGTATTGGACAAAGTATATTAGACATTTTGAATGAAAACGAGAAAACCCAAGTGTTCAAGAAGTTGGTAGAACAGTCAGATTAGCACATTGACAATGCAAAATTTTACCTTTTGTGAGATGGAAAAAGAAAGACCTGTAATTTTTGCAGTACCATAATTAAACTAGACTTCTTACACAATTACCTATTACATGAATTTAAGAAATAATTATTTGGAATGATTGATACTCTAAAACAATACTTCATGAGCTAATGTTTAAGTTTCTCTTGACTATGTAGTGTTAATATAACAATTCTAGTTTTCCAGGTCCTTCTAGTGCAACAAAAATTAGAAATTGCACTACTTTAAGTCAAATGTTCTAATGTCCGTGAGAAACAAGAACAAACTTACACATGCATGTATGTCACCCCTTACCAGCATGGCTCTTTCTTGCCTACCTTTCTACCTTCTCTTCCTCCAGTATTCTAGTTCTAGAAATAAAGGTATTGCTACACAAATAACAAAGCCCCTTCTGAAAAGGGAAAAAAGATACTTTCAGAAGGAAATTCTATGTGCACAGATAAAACCATCACAAGCCTTAACAGACCTATTAAATTTGGCACACAGTGAGACCTCAGTGAGGACACATGCCTTCAAGAATTTTTTGGAAGGGTGTGTAACCCAATAGCTACCAACCTAAAGCAACACTCTATGCTGCTTCCTCCTACTGCTTCCATTAATTTTATTTTGGGCTTACAAAGCACATAGATAAAGAGAAGTAAAGCCAGTAACTGTTGGCAGCTAATTTGATAGCAGCATGAAAAAAAAAAAGAGAGAGAACGTGCAGAAAATTATCTTACTGTGAATTTGTCAAAAGAGAAAAACTCTCGTATTTTCTCAGAGAATGATTCTTATCTTTCGACATCAAAAAAAGAAGTATCAATCCATTGAAATATACACTACAGATAAAAATGAGTTTCCTAGCCTTCTGAATGCTAGATTGAGCAAAGTTACACCTCTCTCCTCCCACACAGCACCAAGTACTGCTGTGTGCATACCAGAGGAGTCTAACACAACTACATGCTGCAAGAACAAAGACCTTCCTCTTCTAATATACAATAACAAAACCCAGACAAAAATAAAATAACTATGACAACTGAAGATTTGAGATCTGTGTTAGGGGTAGGAAGAGAGGACTGGCAGGTAACCACAATACTGAGAGGATGAGATCTGAGAAGTTAAACCACAATTTTTAAAGGAGTCTTTTTGAGACATGTAACAGCAACATTGCGAATTGTTAGATAACACTGTGTAAGAGCACACCTTGCACGTATCTAAAAGTTACTATACCAGAAAAGTAGTATATTATCATGCTATTAAGACAGCAGTATAATCTAATCCGTACCAATCAATCCCAATAAAACTGTATGTTCACTGGCTCTCGCGCCAGCTCAAACAATGAAATAATATAAATTAATACTATATATCCCAAATCAATGGAAGTTCTGTGTTTATATACTACTTTAGACCCACTGGACTTATGCCATAAATATATGCTGCATTCCACATCAACTGCTCATGAGAACCATTTAATACTGTAGTAGTATTTCAGTGAACTTTCATTTTTCACAATGCTGCGACATTAAAACCCACTGAGTAACAGAAGAGTCCATTAACAATGAGTCAAGCACATTATGCAGCAATGAAGTTTTGAAAAATATCTACACATTTACAAAATAAATCGAACTAATTAATAACTTACAGCTTGTTTGAAATAACTTCTCATAAGTTAATATATCTGGCTCAGCAGAAAGTAATATTTCTGTACTTCATTTCCATGTGTATTTTTAACTTCACAGATACCCCCAACGCATTGAGTTACACTAGGCAATCCTAGAGCATACAGATGTAATCATTTTGCATTGCTTACACTTTTTATTGAGATAACAAAAACAAGGCAAGCTACAGTGGCCATGGAAAAACATTGTACAGTGTCACCCTGGTTCCCAAAATACATGATGGGCCATCCACTATAAAGGCATTAGCCAGAAAAGGTGAGGAAAAGTATGTCATGTTTAAGGCTGATGCAAAACCTGTGGAAGAAGACTCCAGCAATCATCTGTTAGGAACAGTATCATAGCCTTCAACAGAGGCATACTTTAATGGAATCATGACACTTTAAAAACTACATTAATCTGTAAGAAAAATAATTTCCTGCACAAAGTACAAAATTACAGTAGCAGAGAAAAGAGCACTGGTAAAAAAAAGTCAGTTATGGACACATATATTTGTAAGCAAACATATTTCACATAATGAAATTTTAAAAATCTACATTTATCAGAAAAGAAACATTATTATTACACTAGAGAAATTTTTTAAAAAGTTAAAAAATAAATATAGCCATGTTTAAACATTGTTATCAACACTTACTAATGTCAGAATTAAAAGACTGATTTAAACGCCATACCCTTTTCTGCAGAGTTATTGGCATAACTGCAGGCAATGTTACTCTTCTGGAAGACAAACTCATGTCTGCTTTTCACAGAACTTACCAACCTTCATCCAGGTGATAATATGAAGCAGAACAAAGTAGTTAGCAATATTTCTTGAAACCTAATTCCTCATAACCTAAATATTGGGCGGTTAGCACAAAGAAAAGACTAAGGCTCTAGCAATGTCATTCCATTTATGTGAATTCAGTCCTAGTCAAAGCCAATGACAGAAAACACCGGGGTAGGACAAACCAGAAATCAACCAACCAAAGAGCTTGAAAACTTTTGTTCTGTCCTTGGAAATGCCCACACTATCTCTTGCTATAAAAATAAGCAGAACAACATGCATTTCTATCACTCAGAGCTTTGTCTTTACTGTCAAAACAAAAAGCAAATCATTAAAGACTGAGTGGTAACAGTCTTGGGGCTTTTTCCCTGGCTTTTTCCAGCAAACAAAATATTCTTCAGCACTTCTGATCTTAGGGTTTCAGGAAAGTAACTGAGCTTAAGAACAGATTTAATGAATCCATGGAGTTTAATTATACAATTCTTAACTATCTTTATTCAAAGCAGAAGAAAAATACGACTTTTACTTTAAGTAATGCAATTACTACCTTTTCAATGCAACCAAGGCCTGAAAAAATGGCACACAGAATGTTACAAGGAGTGACATTTAAGACTGTTTTATGAACCCAAGTCTTTGATCACCCCCACTCACATGATTATTTTATGTATCAAATATCTGCATTACAAATCTGTTTTCATTGACATGGTTTGACAAAGGAAATCTGGTTTTTGTCTTTCCTCCTTTGTCAAAAAAGGTAACATTTTGTATTGCTTAAAAGATAAGGCAAGCTATAATCTTTTTTTAAAGGTCTCATAATGCACTTAATAGCAGAATTTTTTTCAGCTTTTATGCAGCATGACTAAGCAATATTCCTGTTGTAAACCAACTTATTAAACAGATGTTAGAACTGTGATATTGGGTATTTCTTTTATAACTCTCAGACAAACAGTTCTCATCAGAAACATTGCTCATTGTAGTTGAAGATTGCAGATACTCCGAAAAAATTATTTGTATTAAGTATTCATAGCATCTTAAACAATAACATGTCAGATATGCAGGGTACTCTATTTCATAGGCAGGCACTGCAAGTATATTATTGACAATAAATCTGATGTATTGGTCCTAGAAGTATTCAGAATTGACTTGGTAAATATTACAACTATCCATACTAAATTTCACTAGACCGTATTTATAGTTTTTTTCCCTCTGTAATTGGAAATGAGAACATTCTTTAGTAATCCCAAAGTATCTAGAAAAGAATCTCATCTCCAAGAAATAAGTAACTGTACAATGACTAGTTAAAAATAAACAATTTGATTTCATGTAATTTTCTGTTTTGAGTTTTCCAGGTAGCAAATACATAACAAGTCTCTGGCACCAGTAAGATACTTCAGAATCTATGCATTCAAAGCATCTCTTTTCATGCTAAATCACCTTCCTGAAATCCTAAAATCAGTATGGCTTAAGTAAGTTGTGTTGATGAACAACAGGAGCAAGGACCATAAATACAAAAAATACAGCTCCCTCCAAAAACTAAAACCTGCATTGCACTGGCATTTTATCAGCAGCTCTCAAATAGTAATAAAATACTGCCAAGGAATAGGAAGTAAAGACAAATATTTTCCTAAAATTTCAAAACCTGTTGTCCTTGACTGAGACACACAGGATGGAAAAAAACTGATAAGAAACTGGTGCCAAGTCACAAAGAGAATTTCTTTAGATAGACATTTGATCCTCGTTGTTAGCTTTAAAACAAGAACTTCTAATAAAACCATAAACCAATTAAAATACAGCAGATATTACCCATTTCCTTGCCTCAAAATAAAGGCTCAGTTTTAACTTTGACTCCTTTTACATTCAGTTTATAGCAGCAAGAGATCCATAGCAACTAATCTTTTAGGTTTAAGGTATTTATTTAATTTTATTTTTGTCTCTTAAACTCCAGTCCAAGATCCTTACGATTGTTTGGATAAAATAAAAAAGTATTTCTGAGATCAAGTTTAAAGTGTTAATTCTGTAACATTTGGAATTAACATCCTTTTCTACTAGAGATAGCTATGATAAATGTCAAGTGTTTGCAATTAGGTTTTTACCTTTCAGGCACACAGTTTTTATTTCCTGTGGGAACATGTTTTTAAAATTCTATCATATAGCTCCAAAATTTTGCTGTAAGAGTCAGAAAAAAACTTGTGGTACCAGAGCCTGATCCCATAGGCATTTTACTCAAGGAACATTAGACATGCATATATTTGCAGCACCAGGACAAAAAACTCCCTCTACTCTTTTATCCTTGGATCTTATGAAAAAATGTTCGGGTAATAGTGACTGCAGAACTTGCAGCCTTGCATTAGTGACTTTACTGGGAAAGAAACAAAAATAACCCAAGCCTTTTTTCCTTACCCCTGGGTACTGAAGGTCCTTGGCTCTTGAAAGCATGTGCAGCTTTTTGCTCTATGAATAAAATTGACCTATTTGTCTGCAAGGTGAAGCAAAGGCTTATTTTCTTCAGTGAAATTATCTGTATTGTATCTTTTCCAATCAGATGTAAAGACAAGACCCATTCAGAAAGTAACCAAAACCTTAAGTGCTGAATTTGACTTGGTAATAAAAATCCAATATTCGAATAATGAAAAGGTTTTAAACAAAAAATACTACAGTAATTTATGTATACTAGTGACAGCAAACATGGCTGCACCCAAGAGTACTAAAAATAACATTAAGGAATATTTTCTTTTCTTAAATTTCACAAACAGCCATTTAAGAAAATAAATTGAATAAAACACAACTTCTAAGTGCAAGCCTTGCAGAATCACTTCACCATGTGAAAGTCAAGAGGAGTTCTATTGATAAATGTGAGATACAGAAAGGCTTTGAAAGCCAAGTATGCCTTCAGGGAAACATATATAACCACTTTTTTTTTTCTATAGATAAAAGATTTCACTTGTCCATGGCAGGTTTGCAAGAATTTCACTGGTGCTGGTGGACAGGAAGGAAATCAGATCCAGCTCACTTGCTTGAGAGCTCTGTGAAATGACTATGTTTATGCAGCTTTTCACTCCTATTTTTGTCACTAAGCTACCAGATACAGTTGTGAAAACATTGTGCAGATACTTTTTAGATACTTCAAAATATAAACCACTTCTACTTCTTGCCACTTAAGAAAGCGTGACTAAATGGAGTGGGCAAGAATTGAAATGCCCTTAGTAAATTAGTAACTCCAAGTAAGGGTTTTATAACAACATATGGAATAGAGATATCCTGCTAGAAGAGGAAGGTCAGTGATGTCCTTAAGGCACTGAATATGGAGTCACAGGAGCTGATCTATTCCTAGCTTTGCCAGATAGTATGCAGGAATATGAGCATTTATAGGTAACAAGAGCAAATCAGACTCAGCTTTTGCTTCCGTAGATGAAAAAAAAATCTAGATAATATAAATCCAGTAAGGTTTATAAAAATCTTTGATGCTATTTTTTGTACTTGTCTGAGCTGAGGCAGAAGTTTATTACACAATACCAACATAAATCAGGTAAGTTATTCGTGGTGCTATTTGCACTTCCTTGTGAGAGTGCTCCTGTCTGCCTGGCACAGTCACTTTAGCTCTTTACCAGAAGAACAGCCCAATAATATGTGAAACACACAGAGGGTGTTTTTTGCACAGGTACACTTAAATACACTTGACAAATAATTATTTTCTTTAAAACCACCCCAAAAAAGAGAGTTTTCAAAGTGATTGAGTTGTTGTTGTTCTACTCATATCATCCCTTATGCAAAGAAAACTAATAGGTCTTAGTCTTCACACAGAACATACAGTACACCCTCTTGGAGGGTCAATAAGGACTGGTGCAGATTCAGTTGCACTAAAACAGACTGGATTACCTGTAAGGCAACACAGACATCATACTGTACCTAGGAACTTCACAAAGAAGTTTGAGCCACAAGGAACATAATGCAGTTTTCTATCCTCGCGAATTTTCCTCACAAACTTGGGGGATCCTACGGCGTTCTTCTGCGTGCTCCTTGGAAAGCTTTTCAGCTGCCTATTTCTGTAATCAATAGGTTCAAGCCTGATAGAAAAGCACACTGATGAAGTTCTGTCAGCTGACTTATTTTAAAAAACCCTCATATGGCATGGCCTTCCCTCTCACTACATAGCAGTAAATTCTAGCGATTATGAGAATAAATTCTTGCAAACTTCCAGCTTGTTTCTCAACAGCTGATACCATTTCTGTGCCATTATCAAGAGCTTGCAGCTGTCCATAAACACCAAGTCTTAATGCGGTCAGCAACAGGAGTTATCATAACATAACTAATATAAAAAGGCTATTTATAGCCTAAGAATGCAGTAACTGAAAAATCCCATTCTGATCACAGGACAATCTAGTGTATCTTGATTTCCTGTGGGTATAATATCAAGAAGCTAAAAGATAGACCTACCAGTATGCAGTATAAGCATACCAGAAACAGGCAGGAACACCTCATCAGTATCCTAATTAGCAGCACAGGCACACCTCTAAGATAACCGATATACATTTCTCTCTTGAGACTTAAGTATTAAATATCATGTACACGATTGGGCTAAAATATGAGCTGATTAGCTGCAAATGAATGTTCTGTGACTGAAACAGGAGAAAAGCAAGTTCACATTGTTACTAGAGCAGAGGTCTAATTTCTTCTCCCTCTTAGTTTCTCCTTCCACGACTGCCCTTCTTGAAAAATTTTTGTTGGCCTGATTAGAATTTTTTTAAAATCTTCCCATTTGATGTGACTCCCATCAGGACTATAACATAAGAGACACGCTTAAATACTCTGTCTTGAAGGTTTCCCCTTCTGTTCATTCCCAAATCAAAAGCAGTCATAAAGGTGTGAATGCCTTTAGAAGTAGCAGCTTTAAATATGGAGACAAACAAGGAGAATATGGGCGTTGGTCAACTATTATCTCCCACTTATCATTGCTGAATTTCACCACTTGCTAGAGATACATGTGCCATCATTTTAATAGGAATAATCAACTGCTAGAAAAGTTTGGAAACTGAGCCCTGAAATCCCCAGCTGGAAGCTCTACCAGTTACTGCCTCTGCACACACACAAAAAGAGATCAGCATGAATGTCCATAACAGGATGCTCTTCCACTGCCTGGGCATCGGCATTCCTGCTGTGAAAGCACCAACAGAAAACTATGATCCTAAAGATACTCATCTAAGTGATCTGCAGATGTTAAGACAGAGACATCTGTTGTCCTCACTACACAACATGGTAACAAGGGTGAGAGATCTCAGGGTTATTGTCAGTTTCTATTTCTATTTCTGTCCTTTTCTTATAGGGAAACTGAAAGCAGAAAGTGAAGCATGATATAAGCAGGCACCTTAAAAAATGAGGAGTCCTTTTCCTGTCCTAACAGTGACATCTCCAATTGATCCAGTTTTCATTACAACTCTAGCTTGATCTCTTAATTACACTGGCACAGCATAAAGATTACCACTGCAAAGAGTTAAAAAGATCATGAAGCAAAAATCATGAGGGAACAACCATACTGTATTAGTGGCTCTGGAATTATCATGTGAAAGAACAAGTAAGTCCTCAGTTACCTACTGTAAATAGATACAAGAAAAGATGAATGTATAAAGAATATTAAATTATTTTATCAATCACAAATATTCAATACTATTCTACATGCATGATCAAGTTCATTCCACCTGGTGAAAACTAACCAGGTTCAACAGTGGTGTTTATATGGAGGCACAGGGGTTTTTCAATGTAAAATCTAAATTACACCTATTGTGTCAACATTTATGCACAGAAACAGGATGGAAATACTCCTCTGCTTGTTTCTATAGTTCTCAAGTTCTTATTTGAGAAGATAATAACTCTCAGAACATCAGAAATGCAGCAATCCAAGGACATGCTAAAAACTGCACCAAAACTCCTAGTAAAAATTTATCTGAGTTTGAGCTCCATTCTTCAGTTAATGCCCCAACACTAGAATAACAAAGTTTTATGATAATAAAATCATAAAAATTCTATCATCTTTTAGTACTGTAAAAGGTATGGTAAACTACTTTGTATTTTCTCCTTCTGTTGCACACCTTTGCATTCAAAAGTGGTTATAAACCTTTATTATGAATCATCTAAGTTGTCAACTTTACCAAACTTGTAGCATTTAAGGTAATTTAACTATTAATCATTGACTACCCTAATCTCACTCAATGCAACTATAAACTTGTGTATGATATAAAAATAGCAGTACCTGATATAAAGCAGGTGTTTACAGTACTGGGCAATGAGACAACAAAAGTAGATCAGAAAAGAACTACAGAGGTTTTATAAGACCAGAAAAGAACACTGAGAAAAAACAAAATGGAGAAAAAAAACCACACAAAAATACTTAAGGCTTGATCTAATTTTATGAATATTACTAAAAACTGCTTTGATTAATCTGGACTGTGTCCCCCAGGAAGTCAGAGGGGAACATGTATCTGTTCTGATCAAAAGACAGTTCAGACAATGGTCTGTAAAAGGAAGATGTCAATAGTGTTCTGTTGTTACCATACTGACCTCTTCCATCCCCTCCTTACCACAGCATCACTTACTGACAATGCCATCAATGAGAAGAAACCTTGAAAAAGATCTGTCAATAAAATATTTCTTTAATCATGGATCTGTCTATGGCAGGTATGGAGAGACTACAAAATGACCCAAACTTTTCAGTTCTCCAGTCTAACCCTAAATAAAAGCACCATCCCTGGCAGCAATTGTAAATAAGAACAGTGTTAGTATCTATCACATCTCATTTCCTTATGAAAATTATGAGGATTCAAGCCCCATTCATGGGAGTTTAATCTTTTAATGCCAAATTCAATAAAACTGAATTATCAAAAGTGACTTAGCAGCATTAGAGAAAAAGTTCCCTGCATTTTCACCTGACTTTAACTGAAGAGTCTCTTGTATATTCAAAGAAGCTGATACTGTTTGTATCATCATCTGCCCATGACACCTCGTATTGACATAGAGACACCACAGGACCAAAACACCAGACAGTCAACGCAGAAACTAAGAGATAAATATTAAAGATTCACTTTTTGGAAAATCAAGGTTTCCAAATTTACAGAGGTTTCTCTAGACAAGTTATTAGATCTACTGCAATGTCACAGAGGTTTCTTGTTCAAAACAGAACTTCCCAAATGGCACAGAAGAGGCAGCTTCTTGTACTAAGAAAACGGGCCTAAAAGAAAAGACAAGCAACTTCAGGTTTGACTTTTAGGCTGATGAATCCAAAACAATCAAAATCCAAAGGATTATCAAAATCATTCCAATCTGACAAACATTGGCAAAATGTCTACAAAAATCCTTGACAATACTGATGATTTTTTTTATTGTATATAAGTAAAAATTGTAAAACTTCAGGCTTAACACCTTCCTGATTTTACCCAATTAAGCAACAAGTTTGCAGAGGCAATATCTTAGTAACCACAAAAGTTAGAGTGACCTTGTTTTCTTGCCTATTAGAAAGGAGAAAGAAAAAAAAAGAAGACATGCTATTTTTGTGAAGTTGGAATGTTTACAGTCATTGTCCGGGTTGTTTTCGGACAGTAACAAAGTTCAAGGTTAATATGTGAAAGAAAACATTGAGGGTTGATGTGAAGTTCGACAGAAAGCAACTAATTTCTCATCTCTATAAGAAAGATACACTAACAAATGAAGCAATGTAAAGAAGATAAAGTAAAATACAAAACAAAAAAAGGAAAGAAACAAACAGGTGATTATTCTGAAGTTTCCCCAGGCCAATGTATCAGACAGCTTGTGATAGGGCACCTCCTCCATAAACCAGCCAATATTCCTGATTGCTAAAATGAGAAATTGTTCAACCTTGCCTCCTGATTTTACCTGTGCAGACAAGTGACTTTCTGTCACAGTGTTAAGATGACTGATCAAAGTACAAAGGTACCTGCATTAAAACAGCAAGTTTTAATATGTCTCTAAATAATTCCAATCTGAATATATATACTGAAATATCAGTAAATTTTTCCTTGGTGGGCAGGTACAGCCATATAAATGAAGAACGGGGCACAGAAACTGGAGCAGACTAGCAAAGGAAACACCACAAAAAGGAATCCCACTGAAACCTTTTTGCAATTCTTATATCAGAGACTTCATTGAGCTCTTTACGTTGGTTCTGTACAAAATATTTTTACTGTTAATCTATAAACTGGTTGGAAGGACTTTTTCCTTTCCCTTCTGAATTTCAAATTCTAAGTCTTTTTTGTGTAATTTAAGGGGAAAATTGATATATGTTTAGAGGCTGTAAAGAAGAAAAGACTTGAGAACTGATAAAGGAGGATATGTGCAATTGTCTCCAGCTTGGAAGGAAATCTGGTAAGAAACAGACAGACTGGAATTACAGAGTAAATTCAAGTAATCCCTCTTTTGGTTGGAAAAGATGTCTCAACCCTTGGAAATTGAGTAGAAATTTATGAATCATTGCATTTAAAAAAAAAAACCCTTTTTGTTTTTGCATTGTTTAAAAGTCAAGAGTAAACAGATATTTCAGCCAAAAAATCTGTCATGGAAACATTTAAGTACCAAAGACTTAACCCTATATGGCTGCTAATAGAATTATAATCAGTTTTGAAGAATGAGGCTTACATAAGAAGACCATGAACTATAGTTGTAAAAAAAATGGTACTCCAATTACAACAGTCAATGCTCAATATTCATAAACTTAGAACAGCACACATTTAAAAAAAAAAAAAAAACTGCTTTTTAACATAAAGTTTCTGTTAGCTCTTCTTTGTGAAAGGGCTTTACATGAAAATCTCTATGAATACAAAAAGCAAAGTGACATTCCACTACAATCACAAGTATTTGAGGTCTCTATACAACTGATTTCCTGGAAAGAACATTGTGGGAGTATATTTGGATTCTACATGATAAAAATATCTACTTGTTTAGAACATCAGGAAAGACAAAAGAGGCAAGGTAAAATTTCAGATTTGAGTGTTCTTCACCTTGAGATTTACTTGAGCTTTATTTTTGCACTTCTAATTTAATTTAAAGAAACAAGGCACTAATTACCTTGAACTACTTTTGTCATGAAACACTTTTTGGCTTATCCTTGAGCAGGGCAAGAACTATCACTGCAGTGCCAATTATTCAGGTTTTGTTTTCATAAAGCATTAGAAACTAAGCTTCCATAAAGCTACAGTAATCTTTTCTTAGTTTATCTGACCAAAGACAACAAGAAAGAGCAAGTTTTCCTACAGTTCATATTTTTCCCTAGTAATATTTATTTTGATCATAATTAAAGACAAAAGTACAGTGTTTTATATTTTCAGTTCCTTATCATTTCTAAGAGAACGCAGGCTCTGAGACACAATCAGATTTTCCATATGAGTTTATGAATTACACCTAATAGCAGCAGATGCTTGATTCCTCAGAGGAAGGCAACATTTCCCACTATCCACCAAGCTGACCATGTTGTGCTGGACACAAGGGGAAAGATGGTTTTTTTGGCCTATTCAGATAAAAGTCTTCTACCCTGGAACATGAAATTCAGTTTATCTGAACACATTTCATAGAATCATAGAATCATCCAGTTCGGAAGATACCTTTATAATCATCCAGTCCAATGGTCAACCCAGCACCACCACTGTAACCCCTAAACCACTAAACCATCACCCAGCACCAGACACAAGATGCCTCTGAAACACCTCCAGGGATGGTGACTCCACCACCTCCCTGGGTAACCTTCTCCAATGCCTGACCACCCTAACAGGGAAAAAAAAATTTCAATTATCTAATCTGAATTTCCCCTCTCTCATCTTAAGAACACTTCCTTTGTGTCCCCTCACTGCAGGCACCATAGAAGAGACCAGCCCCCACCTCACTCCAGCCTCTCTCTTCAGGAGCTGTAGAGAGCAATGAGGTCCCTCCTGAGACTCCTTGTGACTAAACAAACCCAGCTCCCTCAACCACTCCTCACAAGACACCTTCTCTAGTCCCTTCATGAGCCTTGTTGCCCTTTGCTGGACACTCTCCAGTATCTCCACATCCTTTTTTAAAGTGAGGAGCCCAGAACTGGACACAGCACTCAAGGTGTGGCCTCACCAGTGCCAAGTACAGTCACTTCCCTGGTCCTGCTGGAACCACTATTCTTGATACAGGTCAGGATGTCCTTGGCCTTCCTGGCCACCTGGGCACACACACTGGCTCATGTTCAGCTGCTGTCAACCAGCACCCCCAGGACCTTTTCTGCCGGGCCACTTTCCAGCCACTCTGCCCCCAGCCTGTAGTGCTGCATGGGGTTGTTGTAACCCAAGTGCAGGACCCAGGACTTAGTCATGTTGAACATCATGCCATTCATCTGGCCTATCGATCCAGATGACCCAGGTCCCTCTGCAGGACCTTCCTACCCTCCAGCAGATCAAAACCTGACCCAACTTCCCAGGAAGTTGAATTTGCTAATGGTAGGCTCAGTCCCCTCATTCAGACCATCAGCAAAGATATTAAAGAGGACTGGGCCCAACACCGATCTCTGAGGGACATCTCTAGTGACCAGACACCCACTGGATGCCGCACCATTCACCATCACACTCTGAGCATAACCATCCAGACAGTTCTTAACACAGGGAAGAGTGCACCTGTCCAAGCCATGGGCTGCCAGCTTTTCTGAATTTCTTCAGTGAAAGGGTTGTTAAGCACCCCTGGCAGTATTCAAAACAACTACTTGGTGCTATGGTTAATTGAACATGGTGGTGTTTGGTCAAAGATTGGACCCAATGACCTTGAAGATCTTTTCCAAACTTAATGATTCTGTGATTCTAAGATAGAACACAAAACTCTTCCTAGCTGCAAGGGGGGAAAGGAGATGGACAGCTGTGTTGATAAGGCAGACTGAACAATGTTCAGAGACATAGACATACTACTTCCCAAGCACAGAGGCACTATTCTGCTATGTGGCTTTTACAAATTTGCTTTTATAAACTTATTTTCAGTGAGTCAACCCCACAAACATGCTGTTCAAGCAGCATGTTCAACGTTTTGAGAGACTTATGATAAAAGATCAGCAGAAGACAGTAAGAATTTCAGCTTAGAAAAACAAGAATTCAAAATAATGTTAATAATCTATTTCAAAGTAGAAAGATTTCAGATGTCACAAGTGCTATGAATAAAAGAGCAGATATTCATGACAACTTCTTTCTTCAATAGAAGCAGAAAATCTTTTCTGGAGAGAAAAACAAGACACAAGAGGCATCTTTTTTTTTTCTCTTTTAGAAACACCCATTTTGATAATAGTTACCTACAAGACATAAGTAGAAATTCACTCTGCAATTTTTCTTTCCTATGCTTGAAATTAAAAGCACAGCAGAAAAAGAAACTAAATCAAAAGCAAGCAATCTAAAAGAAGAATCACTGAAAACATATGTAGATCATCAGAGAGGCAACAGAAAAAATTCTGGCAGCTGTCAACGCTATGCACAAAAAAAAATTCTTAAGAGTAGCTGGTTTCTCTTAAGAGTTAGTAAACTATCAAATTGTAACAGTAATATTCATGAAATATTTGTATACAGATATGTATTTGCACACAGAGCTGCTACAAACTTGACAAAATAAGGACAGGGGTTGGAAACACGACATTTCCGAGCACAGTTCCCACAGCCACCTATGGGAAGTCAAAGTCACAGCCAGTTCATTTCTCTTCGCACACCTGCTTAGCATTCCCTCTCTTCTTAAATCTGAGTAATTTTATTAACCTATTAGAAGACTTCAACCTGAATTTCAAATATAAAAGTTTAATTTGACAGTTGTCATTTGGCCTTAACTTTAATAAATTTAGATGAAGAATGTAACAACAGTCATGCTGAGTCTGACAAATGTTCTGCTTGGCCTAGTCTCATTTCTCCTGCAGTGGCCATAAACAGACACCTAGGTGACAGAAACCGTGGTCTTGTTAAAATGCCTCCACAAAAGTAACAGGAAGATTTCTCTCCATTTTTCTGGTAGCTGAAAAACAGGTCAGGCCCTCCACAGACAGCAGCATTATGTTAGCTCACTTCTGTCAGGAAACCAGTTGTTCTTGTTCCTGCTTTTACCAGAGAGAGCACTACATTCTTATATGAAAAACCAGGAGAAATGGAAGGACTATGAGCAGAAATGACCACAAAAAGTATGACATGAACCTTTATGAAGAACTAGAAGTCAGTGAAGATATGAACTTCAGCTTCTGGAAGACTGAAGCTAACACTTAGCTGGTTTAACTGATCAAGTCTGTCAGTAATGTTAAACATGACTGGCCAAAAAGCAGTTGACCTTTGTGTGTTAAATCATGCTTACCAACTGCAAGTCCAAAGATTACCACAATGACTACAATTTAAGTCTGCAATGTGACTAATTTAAACTATTTTTTTAAAAATGTGATCTTCAGTCCTTTTGTTCTGAAAGATAATGTTACCAATCCAGCATTTTTCCTGCCTCTGCAGAGACAGTCAATGCTTCCACCTTGCCCAAGAAGACGAAACTTGCACAATTTTATCCCACTGCATTAGCAACACTCAGACGCACACTGAACAGAAATGCTTTGGATTAGTATTGCTATTGTAGGAGAAGAACTGAAATAAATAAAGGTAGTCTAGAAAGACACCATAGCTTATAGAGAGACACCTTGGAGTACATGCAAAATATGGCAAGATAGAATCAGTGCAGTTTCCCAGACACATAGATGTTTTTCACTGGAGAAGTGGGGAGAAGGTTCCTCCTTAAGGTGCTAGCCACAACTGGCTAACAAAGTTCTCTGGCAGGTGCACAGAAACAGCTGTGGCAGGTTAGCTTCAGAAAAGTTAATACAACTACAAGAAACTTCAACTTCCAGGCATATTCTTCATGCAAATCTAAAAGCTGAATAACCAACAGCAGTTTAAGTTCTTACACCTCCAATATCCCTTTAAAACTGTTAAGGCAGGGATCTTGCAGACCACCAAAACAGAGAGTGTGAAGGAGGGAGTACTCTTAATCCCACAGATGTTCCTTGTCAGAACTCCTCCCAATCTCAAGAAGAGAAGAGAGAATGAGACAGGTAAGCTTTCAAAGACTGAAACTGATCTTTGACACCAGTAACCTCCATTAACTGGAAACCCTTCCTTCCTCTACCCCTGCTCAGGATAACAAATACAGTGTGTCTGAATAGTACTGCCAAGTCTGTCTGCCCACTCAGATCTTCCCCTGGCTTACAGTTTAAGGTCTTTATGGAAATACAGTAGCATCAGCCATACATAGATAAACACACACATGTATAAAATATAGCCAGGTACACAGCATTTGCTCCTTCCCCATCAATTTAGGTTTTTTCCATTATCCTGGAAAAATCAGAACTTCAGAAAAGCTGTTCAGTGACTGTTAAAATCCTCTGTTCTATAACACTGATGACAGTAATTGGAGGTAGGGAGGAAGGGAAAAAAGAAATTAACTTCTCATTTAAGGACGTAAAGTACTGCCTGCCTAGCCCTGGCTCTACTTAAACTGAAAAATCTGCAGAGCCACACACAAACTCTATGAAACAACAGTCATGTCTTAAGTCACAGATTCCAAAACCTCATTTTCTACAATCACTGATGACCTACAGAGAAAATTTCACCAAATTACAGAAATACGGAACACCTCTAATAGAAAAATAACTTAATACGTAACTGAGCTTTTCCTCGTGCTTTCATTTAACCAATTTAGAAACTGTCAAATAATAATTTATAAATCTTACCTGCTTTTTTCTTGAAGTTGCCTTGGGCAACAGACTGGTTGACAAAACTGATGCAAACGGCGAGCAACACAGCTCAGGAAAAGGATTTGGAATCGATGGGTTCTCCAAAATACTGTCACCTTTCTTTTTTCTCCTGTTTCAACAGAATACATAATATCAAGCAATAATTGTAACAGCTGCTGTTAAAATTGCAATATCCAACCACAATACATGAACTACTAAGGCACTAATACCATGATGCTTCCTGGTTGCAGCAATTAGCTTTTTTTTTTTTTTTTTTTTTGCAGTTATTTTATTTAATCAGTAGGCTGAATATATTAACATACAGTGCCTAACACTACTTGAAAGCAATCCAAGTATTCAGCTCTGAATATAAAGTTGTTTGAATATGCGTAAGTCTTTGCAGAGTAAGAGCAGAGATATATTTATATTGGCTTCTAAGGACATTAGTAAATATTTTGTTGTCCCTGTGTTTATGCCATTCCCTATGTACACATATTACAACAGTAGATGCATGTAACTTCTCAGCAAAACTTCCCAAGTACATCACAACAGTATTTTAAACAAATGGAAACTTTTTTTAATCAGAATCAAATCAAAGTAACTGACAAGGCAAAATAGTGCAAAGCAATCCACTCATTTCTGTTTTCAGTTCGTTTTGTATTGGAATCTCTGCAGCTCCATCATAAAATAAATGGCTCAGCTGTTGCTGTCTGCTGAAACAGGATTGTGTCAGAAGTATCACCAAGCAGCATTTGCAGGAGTAGTGAAGGTAATCACTAGTGTAGTTGCTGAAGAGCTCAGTTATGCAGCGGTTTAAAGTATCACATTAATGATGTGGTTGTTTAGACTGCTGTGTACATTACAGTGCATGGTGTTCTCACATAAAATATTGAAGAGCACTTTGTCTACTCGATTTCATCTGGAAACCTGCACCCAAAGCACCCGATGTATTTGCATCTGCCAACACGTAATAAGATTTTTCTACATGTGTGAGTTGATGCCTCCAAGCTTAATATTTTACTTTATTACCTTTTTTATTATCATTCCAGATTTCATACAGTAATTGGTACAAAGTAGGGAAAACCATCAGAATAAGGTAACAATACAGAATAAAGGTGCTTTACTTACTGAAAATCCTCACCAAACATTCATTAAAATGATTAAAGAGATATTTTGCTTTAGGAGGAGCAAAAAATCCTGTAATGCAGTATTTTAAGATTTTGTAAACTTCAGTATACCAAAACTCATCAGATGCTTCATGAAAAACCCAGCTCACAGCTCCCTTTACTAAGAATAGAGACCAATGCCTTTAAGAACAGCCTGAGAGGTAACAAACGGGGTGCACACCGCTGACAGCGGCACCGCTCCCGGTGAAGCGGTTTTATCTCACCAACACTCTGAGAAAGACACTGCAAGGATAAAGAAGCGGCTGGCTCAGCCTGACAAGACAGGCTCGGCACCGCCGGCTCCTTTCACCTCAAACTGGGAAACCTCAAAAATAAAAAGGGGCTGGGGGGTGGGACACACACAGGCATCCGCAGCGGCGGAAAGTGTCTGCAGGGCCGGGAAACAACTTTTGAGCTCCAGGAAGGCGCGGGCCGGTCCAGAGCCAGGCCGCCCCTCTCCTGCGCTTCGCCCCCTCCCCAGGCCGCCGCACCCCGGCCCCGCGTCCCGCCCGCAGGGCGCTGCCCGCCCCCCGACGGCAGCGGGCGGCCCTCGAGGGAGCGGCAGGGCGGCGGCGCCCGCCGGGCTCCGGCCTTACCTGTCGGGGGGCGAGGGCGGCGGGTCCCCCCCGGGGGGCCAGGGGGGCGGCCGGGGGGAGCCGCAGGGGCCGCCGCCAGCGGGCTCCGCCGCCCGCCCTGCGCCGTGCGCACCGGGCAGCGGGGCGGCCATCGGCGGCGGCGACGTCCTGGCGGGGCGGCACGGCGGCGAGCGGCCCCGGCGCTGCCGGGCGGAGGCTGCTCTCTCTCCCGCTGCGGAGGGGGAGGCGACGGGGAGCGGGGGGAAGCGCCGCCCGGGCGGCACCGAGCGCCTTCCCCGGCACACGTGCGAGGGCGGCGGCGGGGGCGGGCGGCCGCCGGCTCCGCGCTGCGACGGGGAGGCAGCGCGGGGCGGGCGGGGGCCGAGCGGTGCCCTTCGGCTACTCCGCCAGGCCGGGCGGCGGAGGGGGGCGGGCCCGGCAGGTGCGCGGGCCCGGGGCCCGGGACCCGAGGCCGCGGCGTAACCCGGTGGGGCCGGGGCCGGCGGGCGCTGCCCCCCCTGCGCCTCGGCGCCTTCGCCCGAGGGGGGCACCGCGGCCAGCGCTGCCCCCGGCATGACCGGCGACCTCCTGCCCCGCGCTGAGCAGCGGGCTCCAGCCTCACAGCGCCGGACGGCCCGACACGGGACTCAGCGCCTGACAAATCATTAACTAAAGTGACATCCCTCTGGGCATCGGGAATTTATGGATATGCCCTGGCGAAATAGGGAATGACCGAGGCCGGGGGTCAGACCCGTTACCTTGTGTCAGAAAAGCGGCTGGTGAGGAGGCTGGGCTCCCAGCCGGGCCCAGCACCCTCGTCCAGCCGCAGCCTGGAGGACAGCGGAATGTGAAAAGGCTTTCCCTCGTGCCCAGGGCTGCTCCACAGCAGCCAGCTCCTGCTCTGCTTTATGTACACAAAACCCTCTGTGGCAATTCCATGGCCGTCCTTACTAGCCTTCATCCTGTTTCAAAATAAAAAATACCCTTGCTGTATGAAGAACAGTTTGATGGCACCAAGCAGAGTGGGTAATACTGTGTAAGTCAGTCAATTTGGTAGTCAAAAACTGGAAACCCCTGGTGAAGACAGCCACGTGTAGAAACCTTCTGACTGTCTTTGGCATGGTCAGGGCCAGGAACTGAGATGTCAGACTGCTGAAAATATAGAATGTTTTGAGACAAATGCTTTGCTGTTTTCCTGAATCTGCTGGAAAAATCATTACACACAAGCCAAGATTTCAATTCTGGAGAAAGATTTTTCTGTCATAGAAGCAATACTCACAGTTTTCATTTTGGCTGAGTCACAGATGATTTTGCAGGACATTCATTTTCAATGAAATGAAGGATTCCTTGTCCCCTGAACAGTTCATTCTGTTATGCTGACAGTAGAAATTGAAGTCTGAGTTGATTAACAGTTCTTACATATAAAGTCTGGCAAATATATCAGGAATTTTACAGTGTCAGATAATTGACTGGATTTGCTAGTTGTTTGTGAACAGCTATCCTCTTACAAAACTGCAGAGACTAGGCCACTGGGGTTTTTTGCCTAATTGATTCACAGGCATAACTGTGGCATGTTAAGCCTCATTGTCTTCAGAAGAATAGAAGGCAGGACAACTGGTATAGGTGCTCTAGGTAGAAAACTGAGATTGGGAAGAGATAAAAACCTGCAAGTGACAATTGTATGCTGATATTCATCAGCATTTAAAAAGTTCAGCCACAGAAAGAAAATATATTTTGACTTTTCACCTAGTCCATGCATTTTGTTACACGGCTGCAACCTGACATACATGGCATGTTTTTGTGTCTTTGGCTTAGTCATGCAATTGTTTTAAAATGCCAGGCAAATAAAAACCACGATTAGAAAGAATAATAGCAAATAAATTTTTTTCAAAAAAACTTTGGTGATAATCTAATTAGTCATGATAGCAACAATGCCACTTCTAGAAAAAAATCAATTAAAATGTAATGTTATTATAATTTGACTTGCATGTAATAAGAAACAAATTGACTTAATTTTTTTTAATCTCATAGTCTGTCCTGATGCTTGCTGCTGTCAGTGCTTTCTCTGGGTATTGCATCACTCATTGCAATAGTATTGCATGAGTGAAATACAGTGGAATACTGAAGCACAGAAGGACCTATGAGATTGTTCCAGTGTAGCACTGGAAATGTTGCATGGATGAGAATGTGAAACTAAAGGTTCTCCAGACTTACTGTCTCTCTTTGCAAACAACTGTAAGAATAAAAATGGTTTCCTGAGCTTGGCTAAAGATATCTGAGAGTATTTGACCTAGAATCTGCTCAAGTGTAACCTCTTTTAACTCCTTCCTTGAACAAGTACAAGCCCAGTAATCTCTGAACAGTTAATAGAGTTGATATTAAGACTGGCAGATTTCTGCTAAGTCCTGACACAAAAACATTTGTTGAGCTGTGTGACTTGGTTTCCTTTTCATCATAAATACACTTAAGCTGCCTAGTGTGGCTTTTGATAATTGCTATGCTTGTGCACCACAGTGGTTCTTGTTCTAAAATTTACCATTTTGCTAAAACTAAATTTTTGTGTATTCTTCAATACTCAACTCAGTAGGCTTTTTTCCCCTCTTTTAATTTTATCTTTCTTAGTCATAATCAGGTCCAGGTGTTTATCAAGTAAAATTAAAATATATTGAGAAAAATCCCAACGGATTCAAGCTATTCAATATGCACCCCACTTCCAGAAAATCAAGCTCTCCAGTTCTCAAAAGCCTGTATGCTATTTAGAATCACAACACTTGATTAATGTGACAAAATTATGCCTTTAATTAGAGTAAACTCACAATTATTACTGACAAAGTGGAGGTTTAAAAAATCCAAACTACTTCTGATTATCTTTGAAAAGTGTAGAGGATTTTTGGGGGAATTTTTTTTGCCACCCTTCCACACTTACCCCCTTGCTTTTATCAAAATACTCACAATGTGTGTATAATGGTTTTACCATGAAAAGTTTCACTGCCCTAAGAGAACTAATATCATACCTTTACACCATCTTTTGTTGTAGCTGCAGTGGTAGAGAAAGGAATTATCTCTACTCAACTGCTAGCTTGAAGCCACAGAAATAGTTACTTTTTCCAGTGCAAGGCTATAACCAGGCATAAGTCTTGTCTCCCCATACAATGTTTTCTCCAAAAGCCCCCCAGAATAAATTGCATCAGCAGTAATGATACAGAGGATCACCCTAAGAAAAAATTCATTTGTTCAGTAAAAAAGGCATGCCGCAATTTATGTGTGTTTATTATCTCAATGGACTTAAAATGTGTTGAACACATGATCCCCATACAGTGAGCTGTGCGTTCTTGCTCCTTCCTGAGCATTTCAAAAGCCCATTTATACCTTTGAAAATGGGCTCAAGTACTCCATGAGAGCCAAATTTATCCAGTGACCACAAGTGGAGATACCACTAGCTAACTTCCTGGCAGTAGTGCATAAGTCTCTGAAAAGTATCTGTGGTTGAATGTTTTGTGAGGAGTCTTCCCTATTATTACAGCTTAACTGAATGTTAAGTTTGGAATTATTGTTAAAACATGTATCTTTTATTGAACGTAAGGAAAAAGTTCCAAGGGTTTAAATCAGTACCACCAGTCTCAGTCATTTCCACAACCTGCTTTTCAACCTAATCTGAAACTCAGTGTACAGCTACACAAACCACAGCACAGTAACATTCCAGTGTTTCCCTTGACTAAATTCTCATTTTCTGCACTTACTATCAAGAAGGAGATTTGCACTTGTGTTTGCTGTTGTTGTTTGGTTTAGGCCTTTTTTTTATCAATTGAAAAGCATGAATACTTTAGCATACTTTTGTAAGAAAATTGAGTAGAGAGATGGATTTTATTGCCAGCTTTGACAACATTGTTTGCTATTTCAATAGCAAGTTCTGTGATTCCTTATGATAGCTCTGTCAGAACATCCCCCAATGGAATTTTGCCTTGAACTGTAACACAAGATTGGAATTAAATCCTGTGCAGGGTTTTTTAGAATAAGAATGATACCCTTCCAATCAATCACATTAAATCAAATCAAGGGCTTGTGATTTCTGTAATGTTGTTGTAGCCAAGAACAAATAATTAGGTTCAGCGCAGGGTTGACTGAGCGGCACGTAGGGCTTGTGAGCTGCAGGTCAGACACGTGGCATGCTGACTTCTGCTCCCTCGCACTAGGGCTGCATGAAATCAGTCACACAGAACATCTGTAATGAACGATGCATTAGGTGATGCAATCTGCGCTGGCCAACCTTGAACTGAGGCCTAAAGTTCCTTACTAGCGAGAACTGTAATAGCCCAGGGTGAGTGTTACATACGTGGGGGTTACAGCGGCTGCGGCTGCCTCTAATGGTAGTTGGAGGTTGTGCGCTCACTTCCAGAAATAACTGCAGCAGTATATTATGTGGTTCATTTGTCCATAACTACCCCTAGTACCACAACAGCTACTGCACTAGATGTAATCTGCTGGAAGGGAATTGACAAGTGGATGATTTTAAGCATCACATAAATTATTAACCATTTAGATAAATTAAACAGGCGATGTTTCACAATAGCAGAGTACTGCTGATACTTTTTACAGCCCTATTTCTGGAACTCCACCTTACACAAAGAACATAATTTCTGACCTCACATGCCTTCAGAATACTGCATAAAAACATGTAATTATTATGGCAGGAAGGTTGCAGGTGACTGTGCTATCTGGTACTCCATGTGCTTATCCAGCACATAGAAGTTCAGTTTCTGTAATGTGAGTTCTTGGGAAATCAGTTTCAAGATCCTTTAACACCAGTCATCTTGCAGAGTGGAAAACAAAATACAGGCATTAAAAAAAACCAACCAAAACAAAACACCAAAAAAAAAGAACCCAACAACAACAAACCCCAACCCCCAAAGAAACCCAAACCAACCACAAAAAAATAAAAACAACAAGAAATTTAGAGCTAAAATGACTTTTCACAAACAGCCACACCACTCATAAGTCTCAGCCATTTCTGAGCTGCTGCCAAGAACACTGAAACAGTAGAACCAGACAAAGCACAGTAAGAGTCTCCAGATACATGCAAAGAGGAAGGCAAATGTAGACTTCCTTTGGATTTAAAGAAGCAACATACCTGGTCAGACTTAAGGCAGGTAGCACTCCACTTTTGTTATCAGAGTACAAGGCTGATGTATGAAATTGAAAGACAAAATGAATTCTGGTTTTGGAAGAACTGATGTAAAGAGATTTGTTTGCCTAAATGCAGGCATTTCATACCAATTTAGATCCCTATTCTACCACGCCCTAAGAAGGCATAGATTTCCTGTTCAGCCTGTGTCACACAGGTCTGTCCAGTGGGGATGTTTCAGTTATCATTGAGTATTAAGTATGTCACCAGTCGCTCATATTTAAGTGCCTAAACTTCACTCATATTATTTCTTTTCTGCTTCTGTAATATGCAGCTTGCAACGAACTACCCATATCTTTAAGAAACAAAGTCTAGGAACATCAGGCATACTGACTGCAGTGTGAAACTGGATTTTGAAAGCTTTCATCAGATCTAAGGAGATTTTTCTCTAATTCTGGTAACAGTAAGAAATTTGAAATGTGTTCATATGCATATCTGCATACATGTGCACGAAGGAGGAATTTTTCTCTTCCAGAAGCACTGGAATAATCTAGCCCAGATTTGCACCCCCAAATTTGCACCAGCCCTGGTTGAGCAAAGCAATTTCCAAATCAACCTACCTGTGCACATGCAATTTAGAATGCCTTGAAAATGGGCTCTGAAACTGAAAGCTCTGATGAACCCTGATGATGGAGTCATTATGTTTCTGCCAAATGACAGAAACCAAACAAATGCTTATCACTCCAGCTGGAATTCCTGAGGTAGTGCTACTGTATGATAACATACCTGCCACCATTTTAATACATCACCTGGTAGGACATTTACTACTCTTTGGAATTAATTAATCACACAGAGAAGGTCATTTGCTCTGTCTCAAGAGTTATTCCAAGAAATCTATATTCAGGAAATGAGATATTCAATAAACCTTTGAAAAACCAACCTACTGTTCATATTTTAAAAGCATTGTGCTGACTGCTTGGAAGTTATTATATTAAAAGGTTATTAATGCAAATCTTTGTAACTCAGGAACCCTATCTAACAACACCAATCTCAGCACTTATTATGGACCTAATTATCACAACATCAGTGCACCTAACATTTTAATGTATTTATTCCCTTCATACGGATGAGTAAATGTTTGCATCTTTATGTGCCTGAACATGTTTAGAAATTAACCCTAAGAAGGTATTCAGAGTACCTGACTTTAGACAAATATACCATGTTAGCTTGGCCATCACTAAGGAGAGAAACAGAAGACTGCAGCTGTCAGCTAACAAACGCATGGGGTTTAGTGCTGACAACCATCCCAGAACAACTTTTTGTTTCCTCTGAATACATGGAAAACTTTAGGAGAACTGTCTTCTGACTTAAGCATCTCTGTTTGCTGTTGAAAATTAGACAGTACAATTAATTTGCTAAGGGATTTTCTCAAAATCTAATGGAATATGTGGCTCAGTAAAAAATGCAAACTCTGATTCCAGAATTAGTACTCTAACAATCAGGCCATCCTTCTTTGTATAAGGAAAAAATAATAAAAAAAAAAAGGTAAAATGCATTAATACTTTGCCACTTCAAACAATAAATCAGCTTTAAATCTGGTCCAAAATGCATTTTTCCTTTGAGCTGAAGAAAAAAAGCACCTTTTCCTTTGATTTCATGTTTATTGAAGCCATGCTCTGGAGTTGTTTAGTACCTACTTGAATTAATTATTTTTTTCTAATAGTCATAATTTTACCATGAAAAATAAAACAATTTCATAGCACTAAATGTAAGCAACTATCTAGTTTGCTTTTGTATGTTTATCAAGAAGTTATTCCACAATATATGAATAATAACATACAAGATAAATACAAACAATTGTGTTACACATAGTGACCCTATAAATTCCATTTAACAGTCAAAAAGTCTTACAAAATTTCTCTTTGGGTGGAGCAACAGGGGGAGAATGAGAAAAATGCTTGCTACTGAACAAGTTCATAAATAATTTGCACCTGACTTCAAAGAAATTTAATATTTGATGTATCTGAAGCATTTGGGAAGCAGGGATACAAACTGAGATCATATCTAAAATTAAGAAAATTATTGTAGCCACTCAACCCTTTTAAATTCAACCGTTAGTGTTCTCCTCCACTTCCATAAATTTATCCCAATGTATTATACCTGTCTCAGAATTGAAATATGAAAAAGCAGAAATATGAGAAATCTTTTTATTTTTTTTATACTACTTGAACTTACTTTGTAAGACAGTGACAGTGAAGTTTTCACACTTCAGACCCACTTGAGCTTTCATCCTATCCATCCAGAAGAACTGCTGGACTAATATTTCCCCTTTCTATAACGTCCAGGTCTTTATACATCCACTAGACATAAACTTGGTATACTTTCTTATGACTGGATTTCTGTGCTACTGGGTCACTCAAGATGACATATCCATACCACAGATGGACTAAGCACGCAGGCACAGTTCTCTCAAATTTGCCACAGCACACAACAAAGAATCTGTCGTAGCTTTATGATTTTTGTGTTCTCATTATGGGCTGTGGGAGGACAGACAGCAACTAATCTGGCAAAAAGCCTACTGGTAGAAGTTCAAAGCATTGAAAGTCTCTTAAAGAATTGGAACTAACAAAGTGAGTTTGAGGATTCTTCTTCCTGTGTTAGCTCTTCAAGGCCTCAAGCCCATTTTAGCATTTTGTCAAGCCCTGGCTACAGAGCCAACACCACCTATTATTCATATTAAAGTCAAGATGTATCACTGAGGGTGATACATGAAACTTACTAACTGATATATTGGACTTTGTGCAAGTCCCTTAGCTAAATTCCAATTAACATTCCCCAGCCTGCTTGGTTTCCTTTGAAGAAGGTACTTTGCAGTGTAGCTGGAGGTAGCCCATCGAATATTGCATTCGATCCAAATGTAATTGCAGTTCAACAGTGGGTGAAGGGAGTTAATTCTTGCAGGAGCTGAATTTTGGTTAATTGCAATTTGGATTCAGGCAAAAGCTGTTTGAGTTTCCATGGGGAGTAAGAAAGGTATATTTTAATATCTTTTATTACCACAGTCCTTTCAGAACATTTCTCCTTTTGTTTATTTGGAAAGAAAATCTACCATTAAGTGATTTGTTAAAATATTAAAACCCCAGTTTGGCTGGCTCTCAAGCAAGAACGTAGGCTTCTATTATAACATATTGGGAGCTTTTAAACCAAAGCAATTCATAATAAATTTATTCAAATTGACACATTTCTGGTTAAATGTCTTCATTATTTCTTCAGAGTTATGAAACATGAATTATATCACTGTAACCACAACACTAGTCAAGGAAATCTAATTTTCTGTGAAGTCTGTTTGTACAGTCATCATGTAGCTCAAGGCATACATTCAATTATTTTCTTCTACTGTTCCTTATATTGGTGTTATTCCAAAGGCTATAGTAATATTATAACCTCATTACATCTAATTCTAAAATATATTCTTACTTGGCAGGTTCTAAAAGTATATAGCAACATAAAAAATTAGAAATAATTACATCATTAAAATCTATTAAGCATACATTGAAGAGAAATGCATTTCAGATTATTTTGTATATTTCAAACACTTTCTCTTTAAGCAGTACACGCATTTTATCATCATAGCCAGCAAGCTAGCATATATTTTATTCAATTCAAATTAAAACTGAATTAAATTAACACGGCATAGAATTCCTTAATCGTGAGAACACAATCATTAAAATGATCAACATAAACCAAAAAAGAACTTTTTAAAGCAAAATAAAAAGGTTCTCCGTAAGTATCTTTTCTCTCTTATACTTCATTTATTTAATTCTTCTAACAAGAATGAAGTGAATTATAATTTTAAAAAAACAAAAAAAAAAAGCTGATGGCCTCTTTTACAGCTTCTTAGGATGGAAAGATTTTTTTCTCTCTCACTTTGCTGTCAGAAATGAAAGCCCGAGCTGCAATTATTAAAGGTTTGAATTTGCATTTTTCAGCAATCCAGAGAAATGAGAGCAGGTATTGTTATCATCATTATCATCATAAAGTTCTTTGTCTATGGATATTCTAACAAAGTTGCTGGTCAGCTGTTTGTTAGATGCCTTGCCAGTCATCAGATAATCTTATAGTAGATCAAAAAGAACAGCAAATTAAAATTATAGCTTTGTGTTCTCATAGCTGTTAAATCCTCTATAAACTAAAGTAACTGAATGTGGTGCCTAGTGCTAGAAGCTAACACAGGGAACCTGCAGAAGCTAAAAACAAATTAATGGATTTCTTTGTAAATAGCTGGTCAGCTTTTGTCTCCTAGCACAGTCCTTTTTACCTCTAGTCCTTTTCGTTGAAACAGCTGGACTGGACAACCTCACAGAACTAAAATTCCCCTAAGCCAAGACCTCCAGCTTACTGTATTTGGAACAGAGATTTGAGGATGAATATTAAAGTCAAAATGACCCTTGATAAGACCCTGCTGGCCTGAACTACCAGTGAGAAGGATTGAGAGAACAGAGTGCAAGATCCCTTCTGCAGCAGTGGAAGGCAGTGTCTTCTCTGCCACAAGTCAGACCTGTGGATACAAAAATGCTGCTAGCAAGGATTTTCTTGCTATTTTCTAAGCCAGTGAGAGACTTTTCTCTCTCACAGAAGAGGTAGCAGAGTTCTGTAAAAAATTAAACACCTGCAGCCTTGAAAATTCTTGTTTATAGTACAGTAGAAAAATATTTTGACAATGGATGTTTAGGATTTTAGCCAATCACCCCAAGGGGTGGCTGATCCTTTGTCCAATTAGACTATGAAGAAAAAAGTCTATAAAAGAGTTTGTAAAACAATTAAATAAATCAATCTTGCTGCACAATTCCTCCTGCTGGATCTTCTCTCCTCTTCCCTACAGCTGCAGGACATGGTAATATACCCTAGGGCAATTTTTTTTTTTTTTAATACAGACCAATTTAGATAGCTCTTTGAGTAACTGAGCTGATTGAGTAAAATAGGCAACCTCAGCTTTATTCTATGAATGAATCTTTACAGACCTGCTATAGAACATCCCCGAAAACAGCTCAAGCAGACACCTGCTGTCAGGAGCTTATCTGCTAAAAGGTATCAGGAAAAGTGGAAGCCAAGAAGTTTACTGTTCCTAGTGAGCTTTTAAGTATGCATATTTTATTTCCATTTCTCTTACAAAGCACCTTTACTTGTATTATTTTTTGCTATGATCAGATATATGCATGTCTCTAGTTTCCATGTGGAGTCAGTCTGGAAAGGTGGAGTCCAGCACAGCATCCTCAGGTAAGTCTGGGCCCCGTTCAAATGCTGTTGCTGCAGTGGTTACTGTGGAATACTTCAGTGGAGGGCTAGCACTAGCAGCTTTTTCCAGCCTTCTCCCCAGGGCCAACCAATGGCCCATGTTCAATGCACTGCAATGTGGAACATGGGAGATGAAGTGAGGCATTAGGTCCTCATACCTTTTTAATGCTTTGGAAATGAGGCAAAACTATATTCCTCTGCATGGGCAATCAACACCACATTTGCTTCCTGGTCCTGCACAAGGTGGGAGAACTGCTGAAAGACAGTGTCTGCTTTTGGTGTAGGTTCCCTCACCATCTCTTTGTCTACCTCTGGCAGATTGATGGCATGGTCACTCTTCAAAAGCTCTTGGTACACCTTGCTGCAAGGGAGTACTGCAAGGGAGTCATGGATGTGCCAGAATGGCCTTCCAAACATGAGCGGGGGTGTGGTGTTAGTCAGGCATTGTGGAGAACTCTCCTGAGTCTGCAAGACACTCTGACCTGAAAACATCTTCTGAACTGCTTGGCAGCAGTCAAATAGGGCAGGTGAGGTATTGCTACTGTTTCCAGAGTTCAGGGAATTAATGCATTTCCAGTGTCTGGTGGCTGCATAACTAAGGGAACAGAAACAATTTAACAACTACTGCAATTTGTTTTCATACTAGGATTCCATTTTTCAGGGAGTAATAGTGGGAGTATATCAAATTGTTGACCCTTTGCAAGTGGGCTCCAACATAAATTAATTGTTGTGTAAAAAAATGAATTTTATGTTTACAGTGCAATTTGTCCCTGAAATAGAGGCTCAATTAGAGCCTCAATGATTTACTAAAGACATTTTAAACACAATGTCCAAACAATGCTACATAAATTAAACATGATGTAATTGAGTGTAACACTAAGTGGCTCATCACTGTTGATTCATGTGGAAATCACTGAAATTCTACTGATCATTATGCATTCATTCAGTATTAATGTAGATACCATATGTGCTTCCATAGGGATTATAGTGTTACTCAGCATTCATTAAGTTTTAATGTACCATTAAAAAGGCATCAAAAGACCCATCTAAAAATACTGCCACAAAGGTAGTTCATTTAAAGACAGTTAAAGCAGCATGTTTCACTTTAACATTGCAATACAAAGTAAGGTAATAATGAATCAGCAGAAACAGTCCAGGAGAAAATAGTGTTTGATTGCAAGCCAGTCTAGAGTGTTTGAACTAAAGGCAATACATTTGCCCTGTTTCAGATTTCCAGACAGCTACTTGTATTTGTAGGCAAGAGTACTTACCATGCAAGTACATGGTCTTTAAGTTGAAATTAATGAGCAAGTAGGTATCATATCCTTAAGGCTATAAGTTCTTTTGTTCACTGGCCAGAGAACTGCAAAGATCACCTGTGAATCAGATAATCACATCTGTGAATAAATAGGACTTAGGAAGGTTGTATTCAGCTGGATATTTCGTGCTTTAGAAGCACCACACACTTTTCTCAAACTTTGATCTTGTAAAGAGTAGGTACATCCTGTAGGTGACTCGATATAGCAAATAGCAAAAGGGGACAAATTAAAAAAATAACTGTGTCTAAGGGAAAAAAATCCTCTTCCAAAGATATTGAAGGAAATGAAGCATAAGGCATGCTCAGACCTACATATTTGTTTTGGCAAACCTTGATGACATGTAATTGATAAAACAGCAAAAGTATACAAGCCTCAAATGCCTATGGCACAACTCCTGATGTTTTGTAAGAATATGAGTGGCACAGAGAGCATGAATGGGGATTGATGAGTTAATGTCTCTTTCAGGAAAAGCATTGGAGAGGATTAAATTAAGCTAGCAAGTAGAAGTTCACAACAAACAAAAAATCGTTTTTCAGACAGTGTATCATTAAGTCAAAGAACTCTGTGTCACGCAGGAATGTGTCACTGTTCAAAATTTATGGGAGTTGAAAGAATAAGTTGCTGAGCTCTTGAACAAGATTATTTAAGACTGTTAAATACATAGAAATCATCTTCGCTTTGGCATTCTCAGAGCTAAAAGTTGTTGAAGGTTTAGCATACTTAGGGGTAAGTATTACTTTGTGTATTTTATAGTCTTATGTTTTTCCCTAGGCACATACTTTTGATCATTGTCAAAAGCCAGATAACAGGCTAAATAAACCGTCAGTTTGACCCAGTTTAACTATTCATCCTTTATGGTATAAAGCTAGAACAGACTATTGCTTGAAGATACAATGATTAATCACTTGTATTCATGTAGCAACTTTTGTGTTGATACATGGTTATGTCATCCTGATCAGTTTTCCATTTTTAACTAAAGCAGCCCCATTCCTTTAATCTTTCTTGACATGGTTTCTAAAGGTCTTATAATTCTTGTTTTATTCTCTCACCCAAATTGCCTTCCACTATTAGATAAGCAATCTAAAGAGTCAGAACTCAATCTAAAATATCTTCTGCTTTTAACTCCTTTATTTTTCACTTGGAGATTCGTTTGATTCCTGCTTATGTTGTTTTTCCCACTGATGATCAGGCAATTCACATTTCACATCACCTCCAAACTATGTTTTTGAAGTAATGTAATAGTTACACAAGACACACCTACTTCCTTTTCCTGAAAATATGGTCTAGCAGACCCTTCCTGACACCTTTTCAGCCTTTTATCTTTAGTTGGCACCAAAGACTACGCCTTTTAGGTCTATTGAACTTCCAAGCACACCTGACAGTCTAAAATTTTTTTTTTTTACTTTGGAAATTTTCTTTAAAAGAACACCATACCAGACACAGTTTGAATAACAAAAAAAATTAAACTCACCATTTTCAGGTAGAGCCTTGCAGCCCACCTCCCTCTCTCAGGGTTCCTTTTCCTGATGGGCCAAGCCCTAGGTGAACTTCATACGTAGAGCTTGTGCCTGTGTCTCATGGTAGCTTCTGTTAAAGCTCTTAAGAAAGCTCACAGTAGAGCTCTGGTAGAGCTTACACAGATGCGTAAGAGGGGTGCCATGCAGTTACCAGCACCTACACAAACTGGGATGCCCTCCTCTTTGTACCACTCAGCTGATAAAGGGAGACTCAGGTAAACAGTGCCTCTGGCACCTTTCTCTCCTCAGCACTCTGGAGATGGCCAAAACATGCTGGAAGAGCTGGTGCCACCAGCAGCTCAGCTGCCTTCTGACCATTCAAGAGCCACCCTGGCTGCTTGACTGTGAGGCACCTACCTGTGCAGCTGCCTGGGTGCCCCTGTTGCTCCCAGTCCTCTGCAATTTAAAAAGGAAGTTTTCGCAACCGACTTCTTCAACCTTGGCCTCACCTCCTTGTTTCACGTAGGTGCTGAAGTTTAGAATTGCAGCAGCTTGGCAGTTGTAACATAGGGATTTCCTTTCTGGTACGTGTACTTTGTAGCTGCAGGTGGCCAAATACACTTCAGTTAGGGGAATGCAAGTGCTTAATTAGCTTTTAGCAATTGAAGCAATGGAATAGTGTCTGCTGATGGGACTAATCATGCTGTTTAACCAAAGGTGATCAATTGCACAGTTGCAGCTCTTTCTGCATTCCATCTCCCCATTTAGTTCAAGTATTTAATTTAGAAAACTGTAACCAGCTTAACTATTTGAAATATTATTTTTATTGTATTGTTGATAAATCAGAGCTATATAAAGCCTCAAGCAAATGTGAAATAAATTCATTCTTTCTTGCTTTGCCACTTCAGATTAAGTGTGACTATATCCTGTTAGACTGTAGCCTTACTTCTTGCTCAGGATCACATGGGGAAAAACAAAGGAAAAAGAGACATTAAACAAACAGGCAGACAGACAAAGCTGAGGAGAAATGATGAAATTCTGAGTCCAACTGTAGTTTAATAATTTTTTTTTAACTAGAAATATTTTAACCATTACTAAGTACTCTAGTGGTTAATGTACACCAGCACTAGCACACTGAGTACACTCGTATTTGCAAACAGCCACTGTTGGCCAGATTTTTTTTTAATAACTTTTTTAGGTGCAAGTTCTGTGGACTGAACTCCCCCTCTGCCCTGAGCCGACTGGATGCTTCAATTCCTTTACTCCTTTGGATACTCACTACCACATACACAAGCCTAGTCTTTAATATTCCAGTTCCTTTAACTATTATGTCACTTGAGAAGAGTTCCTTGGATGTACAGTGTTTTAGCATGTTCTTGTTGCTCTGGCTGTGATGATATCAAATGTAACAGGCAAAGCAAGGTCTGCCCTGCTTAGTACTGAGAACAACTGATAAAATAGATGAAGAGGCTAAAGAAAATTTATTCTATCAGAGTGGAAGACTAGGAATTTCTGAAGAATACACTCTAATCTTGTCTTAACAATAACAGCTTACATATCATGTTTGTTATTTGTGTTAACAGTGACCGAATTCTCAGTAAAACGTGGGCATCAAGGATATTGTACCAGTTGTTCTGAGAATATTCAAATGAGTAAGGGTGAACCTAAGAATTAGCTTTCCACCCTACCCCTAAACTCCCGTTTAAGCATTATTTGGGAATGCCCAGACACTCATGGAAATCACCAAGCAGATTTGTTGAAACAGAAGACAGTTGTTCTTCACACAGAACAGCTGCTATCAACAAAACAGCTACTAAAAATAACACTCATTGTATAATCACAAACTGGTAACAAGCAAACATCACTGGCATTTGTGTATAATGACACTGCTATGTTAGTGGCACAAGACTGTTCTCAAAGTTTGGAAAGTTCACAGAGGAATTACCAACTTAGATTCAAATTAAACTCAGGGATTCTTTTTGGCACTAGAGTTCTATTTCAGTTGGGAATGATACAGCCCTTGCCCCTTCATGCACAATCACTCTGAAATAATACTACTAATGCTACTACTGAGTTGAAATTTCCTAAAATTTTTAGTGTCCTTTTTGGATATATGTATTTTTCCTTTTCCCAATGCTAAGAGATTTTCTTCCATCACTAAATTAGCAAATGTGGAACATCTGCTCAAGAAAAGCATCCAGATCAAGTAAAGCAAAATTCCTTTTATCTCTACCTCATCCCTTCTCCTTCACCCTCCCACTATTTTTTTTTCCCTTAACTGTCTTGAATAATTTAGGAATAACTTAGGCTATTAACAGTTTTGGTGGTCTTTCCAGGGTGATGGAGGGATGTGAGAAGGGAAGTGTTCATCTCTTTCACCTGAACACTAGCTGTTGTACTGTTAGTGAATGTGAGGTTTAATACAACTAAAAAGAGAAGATTATACATCCCTTCAAAATATGCTCTTTGAAGACATAAACCCACCCAAAAGTAAAGTGTTTGTGTTAATAAGTAGGAACAGCTGACAAAAAATAATGCAATTTTATGTACAATATATTGCAATAGACTCTTGACGCAGAGTTTGTGTTAGTTCCTATGCCACATAGCTCTTTCAAGGAAGACCAAACAAAACTAAGTGTTTAAGTTTTTAACAAACAGTTTCCCATACTTGCAAATTTCAAGTCATTTTAACAAGGAGACCTTCCCTCTCACCTAATCAGCTACCCAATCAGAAATTTTAAAGAAAAAAAAAAAAATCCATCTTAGCTGTGATTTTCAAATGGATTGTATAAAATAGTCCCCACAGAAGGCATGCTTTTCAATTAAAAGCTGTGAAACATTTCCACTGATATTGCTACAGCTTTATCATCAAAATAGACTTCATAAGCAATCTGTCTACAAGTGATGTTTCAGCTGTGCTGTCAGCAGCCAAGCACTAACAGAACACCACATCTTCAGAACCTCAGATCATTCACAGCACCCACAAACAGTATGGGGCCTGTGATTACAGCAGTTCCGGTCCAAACACACCATTCTGACTTCAGCCTCACATTCAGTTACCACAGACAGACAAATTAAGATGTGTGTTCCCTTCTGCTAAGAGTTCTATTTGTTTGGCTACCAATCCACCTACTTAGTCATTTACATTTAGTCTTCAAACTAGTTGTAGTTGTCCAACACCTCATAGGATGCAGTCTGGCCAAGCATTCAAGGATGTGCACCCTACTGCTCAACAGCACTTTTTCCTTGTTTCCATTTAACAGAAGTATTTCAAATGTTTTAGCAACTGTATATTAAAATAGGATTCTAAGCAGCTCCAACTGAAAGTGTTTGCTTTCGCTGGTAACAGCTACTTGTAATAAACAAAGTTAGAATTATTAGCTGCTGTCATGTGTGATACCATGCTTCTTGGTTCATATCAACATAATTTTCATGTCTTCCTTGGAGATCATGTTGTATGCTACAATTACACGTAGCTGGAAAAACCAGGGCACTGATTACTGAATATACACCCCATAAATGGAGACACTGAGTTGTTTAACATCTTGCAGTTGCAAAGTAGGAGAGCTCTTACCTTGGCCTTACAATCTTTAGTCACAAGAATATTTCCAAAAGTTATCTGGTGATGCTGTCCCAACAAAACTGCTCCCTTCTCCAGGTACATCTGTAGTCTTAATTTTATTCTTCTGCAGAATAAATTAAAAAGTATTTCTTCTATAATTACTAATAAGATCATTTTTAGTACCTACCTCTCTTTTCTTTGCTAGCCCTCCTTAACTTATGAAGCCCTGGAGTCTGAATTGTGCACCGTGCTACATGGATACCTGGTGCTTCTTCAAAGAACTTGTACCAGTAGGTCATAATGCACCTTCACTGGGGCCTGCTATTTCATCTGGACAATTACATTGCCATTTCATTTACTTCAGTATCCTTTCATTCCTAAACATTTTGACTGCCATGCAAAATCAAGGGGATTATAAGAGGTATGGCATAACTAGTTGCCTCCTGTTGGAAGACATCTGTGATACATGTTGTCAAACTAAGCATTCTTGGGCTCAAAAAAGTCTGTTTACCCTGCATGTAAGGCATTCACAACAAAAATTTACTGCTGTCTATCTTGGGCTTGAAGTTACTAGAAACACTTAACTTGTTACTTGAGCAGAAATGTTTTCATGGTTGAATAATGAATAAACACATCAAGCTCATCAAGAGTTTCTCTGGTAGAATTTAATAAAAGAGTGTAAGAAAAAAAGCATCCCTAGAAATACAATAGCAGTATTTAAAAATGTCTTACATACACATGTTGGAAGAAGAGGGAAAGAGAAAGTTTTGCTAAACAAAATTGCCAGCTAGTAACAAAAAGTCTCATTGAAAAGTTTCACAGTACTATAGCACGTGTAGACATTTCAGTTAGTTATCAAGCAAGTTCAGTTACACAAAGAAGAAACCCTAAAATTCAAGCAAGGTGGTTTAATCTCTGTTACATAAAATAATATTTGCCTTCAGGAGTTCACATGAAAAGGCAGTTTATTTTTAACATATGGGACTAAGAAACAGACAGTATACAGTTTTGTAGTCAAAACTAAAGAAAAGAACAACGTACAATTATTTGAGCTTTCCCCAAAAGAAGAATAATTGGACTCTGTTGATTCATTTGAAAAAAGTGAAAGATTGTATATATTTGTATTAGCACAGACGAAGATTAAAGTAATTTTATGACATAACTTTGGTCACCTTGGCAGAGAATACCAAGGTTTGAAAAAAACCCTGTAACCCCCACATACCCAAAGTACAAGGAAGAGACTCTTTTCACAGTGCAACCTCTCTCTGGCGGTTACAGATCAGCATGTTGTATAAGAATGCCTAAAACACAGACTTCAAATATCACAATGAGCACAGACTCTAGAATCCAGGGAGCAAGTTACAATTTTCAAGTCTGTCCCTCAAGACACAGTGAAATCTAGAATGTAAGCCCCAGTTGGAAACTAGAAAAGCCCCTGTATCTTTTATCTCACTACTTTCAAGTGAAAGTTGAAACTTTCTTTCACAGTCAGACCCTGAACCAGATCTTCTGAACTACGATGTGAGCTTCCCCCACCCTTGGAATGAGCTCTTGATTGGAGGCAAGAACAAGGAGGAGATGGAAGTGGTAACACACATTGACAGGGGAATAAGATACAGGAGAGAAAACAGGAGTGAACAGCAATGAAAAAACGTTCATCAGCTCTCCTTATGAATTTTTATTTACTAAAACATTCCTTAAAGGGTTTCAGCATTAAGTTAACACCATAACTTGAAATCAGTAATTGACTCCTTACTAGGAAAGTAATTAGACCTCTTTGAGATTATTGCACAAAAACCTGGCAGCAAACAATTTGAAAATGCACATATAGATCAGTTTCTGAAACTGAGTTACATAATGTTTCTAAAGTAAAAAATATATATATTGTTAAAGAATAGAAACTAAATACAGTTGCTTAATTTTAAATCAAGTCCAGCAAGAAAATATTTTAATATGGCAAATACCCCAACACTTGCTGCATGCATCCATAATGTAGCTATTTCATCATGACTGTGATCATATTTCCATCCCCTCCCCAAAATGTATAATCTTGACAAGAAACTCAAAATTGATATAACATGAAACATTTTCTTTTAATATATATTCCCATTTTGGTATTTAATGCTTAATCTATAAATAGATGCTCTCTGACACAAGCATGATTTCTGTGTTACAGTGCTGTTTTAATATTAAAATATTTTATATGAATAAGTCCAAAGCAGTTCATTTTTTAGTTATACTTCCAGTGAAAAAAATATATTCTATTTAATTAAGTATCAGAACTGGAATTTGTATTTTATTAGTGACTATGTGTTGATGACTACTTAAAGATATAATTAGTTCACAAAAAGTATTGCTTATCTGAGTATTAGGTAAATGCTATATACAGATATTTAAAGAGTAGTTGAGAAACATCATGTAGTGCTACTGTTAAGAAAAGGTTTTGAGTAGTACAAAAATTTCCAATAATTTATGTCCTGATTTTCTTGTGTGTGTGCACGCTACCAGGAAAAAAATGACAGGAGAGTAAAAAAAAAAAAAAAAAAAAAAAAAAAAAAAAAAAAAAATCCCACATATCCCAATTACTCTCTGCTAAAGGAACAAATCCATCTATCATTTTTAGACATTAGATTCAGACATAAGATTTCTACTAATTAAAATTTTGATTTTATAAAGTAATATGGAGGCAGCATGTGGTAGATTAAGGTTCTTACAATCTGTTAAAGTAATACACAATTGAAAACTAATTATTTGAGCTAAAACTTTTAGGTTGCTTCCAATCTATAGTTTCAGCATAGTGCTACATATTATTCAGTCTTGAAGGCTAAAAGCAAGAATCTGCAATTCTCATTCTATCATAAGCAAAGCTCACCTACACCTCGTCTTAAAACATTTTAGCAGCACAGTCAACTTTATAAAGAGAAAAAGGCAAAATACTACCATAATTTACATATTCTAATAATCTTTTCAAGGCATCAAAAGACCCAGATTGAAATTCTTATAACCATTGACAAAAATATATTAACATATACTTGCATTTACACTTTCAAAAATTGTAGTTAGTATTAAGTTGGCCTATGAAGCAGTAGTAAAGTGCAAAATATTTGGTATAATATCTAGGGATTAGCCTTAGCTTCAGCGGAATACAAAGGATTAAGCCTGGTTCTTCCATTGACAGCTATGGTGTTTGATGGAGGACCAACCTGGGAGCAGGGAGGGAAAAAAAAAGAAAGAGAAAAAAATATTAAAAAAATGCCAATGTAAATTTCCAGATTTTTATCTCTCTAATATGTTACACAGTGTTACTTCATTTAGTGCTTTTCTCATTGCAATGGAAGACCTCCTATACGATTTCTGAACTAAGCATATATGCTAGAGAAGCAGAAACATAAGACATTACTTAAAAACACATTTTTTCTTGACAAAAATTTTCATGTATAACTATTCAAAAAATGCGTAATTTTTAGCCCTTTTCCACACCTGGTTGCAAAGAAATACTTGAAAAATATCACTAAACCAAACACTTTTTATTAAATATTGAATAGACCTGATTTCTTACTAAATCTTCTAACACTCCTGTATACCATGGTAATGTTTCTTTTATCACAAGCAAACCATCACTTTTAGCACAGATAGCCAAAGCCTGATTTTCAGTGGAACTGCACAGCCCAACAGCTCCAACTAGAGTTAATGGGAGCTGTAGATGCTCCACAGCCATGAGAACCACATACCACAGCACACAGTTTACTAAACATGATGAAAACATTATCAAGAGAAAAATGATTAAAAAGAAACCTCACTTTACCCATTTTAGGTTAGTAATTACTGAGGGCCCTATTGAACAGGAAAGACCAGCAACATAAAAGGCCACAGATCTCAGCACTGCATACTCACAACACATTAAGTAAAACAGAGGGTGAAAAAAATTAAGAACTTGGCAAGTGGTGCCAGGATTATATTTTTTTAATGACTCTCAGAGCTGCAAGAAGGGAGAGTGTGGGGTAAGAGGTAAAAAGAGAAGCAAGCACCTGATGGACGTCTCTCATAATTCAAATGGATCGGATTATTACTCCTTTTCCTGACTGCAGTATGATACTGGAAGCTATGAGGTGTATGCATTCTCCAAGTCCCTTCAATTCTCAAAAGCACTTTTGGGTGCAAATAACTTATTGATACAAAATGCTTCATTTCTCTGTCCTACTACTGCCAGTTCTCCAGGTTAAACATAAAATGAGACCATGTTTTTATTAAATTTGCTGTAGGCCAAAAAAATCTCCTTCTGCTGTCAGACATACCTGTACCACAGCATATGCACTCTGAAAGTGTAAAGAACAGCATGTACAATTTTATGCTTGGCAAAACTTCAGTGAGTTCTTCACTGCATTTTATTTGTGTTCCAGGGGTTTTTTTAAAGCCTGGTTCAGGTTTCTGTGCTGCAGACTGCTCTTCTTTATGGTTACAGCTTCTTCATTATTAGAATGTCTCCTTAAAAAGTACAGCCCTTTCATCACCCCAGTCTCAACATGTAGTTTACTGACAAAGCACATCTCCCACCCACAGAAGAGAAAGGGAGGGGAAAACCAATTTCAATCATTATCTCTCTCCTCTTCCCCATGTCATTCTTGTACCTAGACTGATAAAGACTACATGGGTCAAATCTACACTAAAAACATTTCTATGAAAAGGAGTAAGTAAGTAAAGTGTCATATTATTCAGAATGTAATTATGCATTAGAAGAGAAAAAAATATATATGCAAATACAATCCAAACAGTATTTCTGGTAGAACAGATTTTGCCTCTAACGGATTCTGAACAATACAGCATTTTCTTAATTTTATCCTGCTTTTAATGTGATTGCTGACATAGAGTGAGAAGCAATTCTACAGTGTATCATAAACCATTTGTACTGACTAGAGATCAAAAACCTACATGAGCATGCTTGTAACTTTTCCAGGAAACTCTGTCTTCCTATTCATTGTAGAAAGGATGGGAGATCTACAAGCCTCAGAGGCTGTTGCACTGCTACGGTGAAACCAAAAACCTATGAAATGGAATGTTTCACTATCTGACCACTCACTGTGAGATTTTGACCCAAGGGAATCAAAGACTTCCATAAACAAAAATGTCCCTTGTATCCACCTACTATACAACATAAGTTTCTTTCAAGTGAAAAAGGGGAAAAAACCAAAAAAAGTACTGAATTTCTTTGACCTTCTGCAGTGAGAAACTATTCCTCAAAACAGAATGCAAAATACTAATGTGATGTCAAGAAAACTTTGTGAGACTATGATTGGTTGCAAACTTAAAACAGTACAGATTTTAGAAATGTGCACTGTTTTACACAATGAGAGATGTGTAGGTTAATTTTAGGAGAGACAATTTTTAACCAGAGGGGGTAGAGGAAGATGGTCCTTCCAGGACCATTGACAAAATATAGAGAAAAATCTTAGTTATGATGCCAAACAGATTAAGGACCTGATAAAGTCTAATAAATAAGAAATAGTCTTCAGAACTGTGTTATCTGCCTGCAAAAGGTTGCAGCCACTTCAGGTCTAGAGCAAAGCTGCTCAGCAGGTTTCTAAAACCATATAATTTCAAACAATGTAAATACAAACAAATCAGACTTTATGGACAAGATACTTAACTGATAACCTAGAGATTTATATTTCATTTCAAGAAGATTTTGATTACATTTGTACTGTATCAAAATACAGACATTCAAAGCTCTGTGGGTGCATTCACCACTTTATTCTGCAAAACTGACCCTCTTCCCCATCTCCCTTTCCCATTGTTAAGAGACCTCTTGGCAGCAGTTTGTGCCAAAACTAACTGCTTTTAGAATCAGGCATTAGTATGGTAATTTTGAAGGAAGTACCATGAGTTCTTTGTTTTGGATGCAATGATGAAAACTCACCCTTTTCAATTTGGCAGCAGCTTCTCCAGAGCGGATTGCAGCCAGCAAGCTCTGGTGGATCTGTTCGGGGTCAGCGCGCGGGAGCGTCATCGTGGTTTGTCTCTTAGTGACAGGGTGTGGGTGGTCAGGGGAAGCACTTGACTGCGCCTGACTCTTCTGCTCACTATTCACATGGCTGCCTTTCTATAAAGGGAGGAAGTGGAAGGAAAAGAAGCCAAAAACCTTTAATCTGAATTAGTTATAAATGGCAATCTGAATCAACCTGACACAAGGTTGCATAGCAAACTGCTGCCATTCTAGTGTTCGCTTGATTCAAGACTTCAGAGATCAGCCACATTTCCAGCATAGCACAGTTTCTCTCTCATGTAATTACGCCAGCAAAACTTTGTATCTCCATTCAAGCATGCTTGCGGCATGACCACTTGAAGCCAAAGAGAGCACACCACTCAGAATTAAATTTAAGGAATCAACACACAGAACTATAAAGAACAAATCATAAGCACTCCAAGCTTAAAAATAAGTATTACACAAGAGGAATAACTAATTAATTGACAGTTCTTTAAATTAGGGGATGCTAATTACGGCAGGAAAAGTTATTTCCGATCATCTGAATGATTTTGCTCTCATTTTTAACATTCCCTGTATCCCTGTACTTCATTATAATGCTGTGCTACTGGTGGACACCACAGGGTATTTTCCCTGTACAAATACAGAGCTTTCTGACCAGGAAGCAATTCAGAAACAAGACTTTACACTGGTTGCACTTGATGGCAGTGGATCCACAGTCAATTAGTATTAGAAATAAAGTTTACCTTATCCATTAGACTATTTTGTGACCCTGCTGTTACGGTCTGTAAGGAAGGGCTTTTCACTTCAGGCATGGAAGTAGCTGAGGAGAATCCAGCTGCCAAAGGGGCAGAGGAGAGTTCCACTGGAAATTCCTCTCTTGGTACCTGGCTAGCGATCGTACGCGTCTTATTGAATGATTGTGACCTTTTGACTGCAGATGAGACAGCAAGAGCAAAAGGGGATGGTCTTGAACTGGAATATGGCTTTGGAACTGCAAAAGTTCTGAGAGTTCTTAGATTCAATGGTGCTGGAGGACAGGAGGGAAAACTTAAAAGCTTATTGCTTTTAACAGGAGAAGTGGAAGATTCAATGTTTTTTCCATCATCAACTTTTTCTTGATCTGCTGGAGGAGAGGGAATACTTGTTTTTTGTAAAGCCAAAGAAGTTAAATCAGGTGACGAGATTTTTTTACCCATCTCTGTATTCTTAATTTCATTTTGAATTGAATTAGGAGCACAAACTGTACTTCTGGCAACTGCAGATGTCACATAGTGACCGGAAGCTCTTCGTTGCATCTGCAGATAAAAAGAACTAGGCTTTGTTGTGGGACTTAATGGACTTAATGCATTTGACTTGTCCTGAGTCTCAAGAGAAGCATTTGTATTATCCAAACTTAGCAGCAGTGGGGCACACTGCTTGAAAGACTCTCTTTCCATCTGGTTGCTCTCAGTAGTAATCTCAGCTCCAGAGGTCACAGTATGGTCAGAAGTGCTGTTCACTCTCTGCAGCAGATCATTTGCTGCTGCAGCTTCATTTTGTGAACCAACCTGTGAAGGACCCACACTTTTTGACAGATGAGGAATTTCAGTTTGCACTATGAATTCTTTGGGGTCTTCCAAAGTAGATACCTCTTGTTCCTTATGATCTAATGGAACTTCTGATTCCCAGCTCTTCATCATTTCTAGGAATTTTGGAGGCACTATTTTATAAGTAGTCATCCCAATTTTTGGTATGTAATCCCTTGTAATTTCATTAGCAGGTTTGGGTTTAGGTTTGGTGTCCTGTCTATAAAAAGGGTGACCTTTTACAGGAGAATCATCTGGAGTTTCTGCAGTTGTTTCTCGTGAAGCGAAGTTACTGCCATTTATACAGATGTGACTCTGGTCTTTCATTGGAATTACTCTTTCATGAGTAACTTCTTGTGTCTCAAGATTTTGTTCTATTGAAGTATCTTCACTCTCTTGATGCATTCCATGCATCACTTGAAGAAGGGGGTTCTTCTTATCTCTGTTGTGTTGAGGGACTAGTTCTCTAAATGTGGATGATTCAACACCTTGAGGAACAGTAATTTCCTTCTGTGTAGTCCTTCCCAAATTGCTATCCAAAGTCTGGATTCCAACATCCTGAGTTTTTACTGTGTCCAAGCTGGTTTGATTTGTTTTGTCATCTTGCTTTTCTGAAATCAGTTGAGGATAATTTCTATGACTTACAGAGATGTCATTTTCACATGCCTGGCAGTTTGATAGTCTGTCAACTTCAAGCTTGTTATTTTCTCTAAAATCTACTGCTTTAATTTCAGCTGTCTGAAGTTTTTTCCCTTCTTCTGTTGTTGGAAGGAGTTTTGTATCACTGTGATCTTTAAGTTAAAGAAAGGTTCCAAAATTAATACCAATGCCAAATCAAATGCCAAAAAAGATTCAATCTTCCTCATTACATTCTATGTATTTAAAAACAATGACTGCTTTTCACTGATGCTAATTTTTCCTTAACACTTTTAAAGGCTATTTAAAGATGTAAATATATTGACTAATATTGCCAAATAATTGTATTCTGATTCAGGTACTTTTCCTTGATAAACAGGTTACAGATGCCATGCATCGACTTAATAGAAAAAACTATTCTCAAACAATTTAAAAAGTGCTAATGAATTTCAGTTCATTATATAGGCATCAGTGACTCAAGAGCTCAAGGACTATTCAATATCGAGTTAGATGCAGGTTTTATTTAGTTCCACACATTTGTGGCTTCTGTCCTTTAGTTTTAATGTTACAAATCTTATTTGTCAATTACGCCTTATGTATTTGTACAAGGAACAACTGAAAAATATTATGGACAAGAGCAATTTGGCAAACCTATTTTTCCTACCCTTTAGGTGGTCTGATAATTCAATTTTCTACCCCTAAACTAAGCATGTGATCAAATCCCAAACACATGAATATTTGAGTCAAATTGTTTTAAACACAATATTGGGAAAAATTAAATTCTTCAGAAATAATCATTTGGAGTGGTATTCTGTAGGGAAAAAAAATCCTCATTTCATGTATGCTATAAAATGGCAGTTAAAATTTATATCACATATAAACAGGACTTGTGTTGTTATGATTTATTAACAGAGGTATACTGAGTATAAAAGACTATAGAAGGCCTAATATATAAATCTGAAAATCAGTGTCACAAAAGAGTAAAATAAATCAGTCAGGTCACTAAATCCACAGGAAAATTTATGACCCATTAGATGCACAGGATGTCGTCATTTTGTTTCAGATCAGTGTGTCACTTTCTTTTATTTGTGCTTAAAAATATTTGTATTTTCATGCAGAAAACTCACCCTAATTTCATAAGCAAAGAACAACTGATGGCTGCTTCTTCCCCACAGGGGTGTGGCAGCCATGTCACCCCGCGTGGCAGGATTACTTTTGTGTTCAGCTTTCCCCCTCCTCAGCACTGTCCCACCCAACCATCCTACAACAGCATGAGACAGCTTTGACTACTGCTAAAACAAAAGTATATTAAAAACAAACCCCAAAAAACCAAAACTGCAGCCAATTTTTGCCACTTCATCTCAAAGAAAATACACTAGAGCTAGAGAAGGTGTAAAGAAAATAATCTCATTATAACAATTCAAGAATTGACTGTATAGCCATTTCTTCAAAGGAATAGAAAAGTTCAAGCTTCAAGTATTAACAAGTGGGAACTACTCACCATCATTTTTATTTTGAGCTAAAATTTTAAGCTTCCCGTCTGTTTGAAATCCAGCATCCTCACTGCTTATCTTAGTCTGTAGTCCTCTGCAAAGCACAACAGTACATTAAATATGCTGGTATCATTCATTTCAGTAAACACAAGGAATGATGCAAGAGAACTGGCAATATTCTCCAAACACAGATGGACAAAACAGAACTGCTCTGCCAAACACTGGAATACTCAACAGAATAGATTTCTTTTTTTTAAAAAACAAGAGGAAATGCTGCCATGGTATTTTACCAAAATGACATGCAGCTCCACTTGCTTCTGTGTAAGCAGATGATCCATCTTCCCTTCTCTTTTCCCCCTCCTTTTGTTTACACGTGCAGTTTGAACAAGCCACTTTCCAATAACAACTCCATTCCAGTGAAGCCACAATGGTTTTTCACTTTATAGAAAGTGTTCTGACACCCCCCCATCTAAAATGTGTCCCTGACTTTGTCCCTAGCATGATACACAGGAAGCTGCCATGAGACACTGTGTATGAACCCACAAACTGAGCAGTACAGACTTCGCAAAATAGTCCCTTTCAAGAAATACCTTGAGAACAGAAAAGAAACACACACAACATGTTACTTGCATGCTAAACATCTTGCAAATACATACAATATCTATTTCCCTCATTTCATGGGGCACAAGAGAACTGCAAAAATGCTGAATAAAAAAGTAATCGTTTTGAGGGTGGGGGGCGATATTAAGTCCTTGGCTTCAGAAGGTAAATGAAAAAGGCAAAAATATTTAAAATTTCTTTATAGAAAGTTATTACAACTTCAAACTTTGTTCAAGATATTTTTATTTTATGTAGTTAGAAATACTGGCATTATGAAGATTCCAATTAATTTGCCACATCAAATGTATCAGTTTTCAGAATCAGTGCCTTGAGCTGACACATCTGCATTGAAGCATTTAAAATGACACATTTCTCAATAACCATCCATGCTCATGTTGCCTGTGTAGTCCCAAACATACTGTAAGTGTCCAATAAACCACCAAATGGTTTTGAGAGCATATGCTCTCAAAATTACTGTTGGAAGAAAGTTAGAGCTCAGTCCTGCACTCTGTACTCTTACTTAGCTCCACTCCTTTTAACACAGCTGAGGGACTGAGCTAAAACTATTAACAACAGTTTGAACTAGATTTTTAATAGGAATTTTAAAAAAAATCAAATCAAAACCCACCAAACCCAAAAGCCATAAAACACCACAGAGTATCATTATTGAAATTAGTGGTTTTGACTGGAATATTTTGCATATATCCCTGGTTTGATTAAAAAAGAAAACACTTCTCAAAGTAACTGGATCTTATATATAAGATTCAAATTACCTTGTTTTCCAGATATATGATGTCAGAGAAACACTACTCCTCATTTTGGAATCCCCATGATATTTGAGGAAGCAATTGCCAAACTCTAAAACCAGAATGCAGTACATTCTAGCTGACTCTCACCAGGATTATAAAACATGAAAGGTTACTACCAATTCACAGGGGAGAGGGGACAGAAACATCCCCTTGACAATCAGGCAAACTGGCCCAATAACACAGGCCTCATAATTTGCAAATTCAAGACAATTTTTTAGATCCCCAAAGAGGAAAAACTGGGACAATATTTGCCAGGACAGAGTATCAAATATTTTTGCAAAGCCACATCTGACTTTGGACTGACAAAAACGTCCCTTCAAATACAAGTTAAACGTCTCTTTACTACCTTGAAAGTTCTTGGCTACTAGGGCAGTCACACGTTTTGGCTTCAGTACAATAATCGAAATAGTTCTTTCAATTTAATTTGGGAACAGTAGCCAGCTTAGTTGCCCCAGGGAACAGAGAAATAGTGAATTACATTAACACAATGGGACTTCTCTGGACAATCAACATTTATTTCAAGCAGGCACTAACTCATGTTGGAAACCTGCTGAGTCAGGTAGTTTAACAAACATGCTGAAGGGCAAAGGTACAGCATCACCAGAAGGGAAAAAGAGCGCTTAAGGAAACTAATGTGTTTATTCTTTAAAAAAAGCTGAATTAACTTGTTTTCCTGAGAGCAAATGGATTGAGACAGGTCAAGACCACACATAAGGAAAAGAAAAAATAAAAATTAAAGCCAAAACAAATATGCAAGCAATAAGAATCATGCCCAAAAAACCAGAAATGGCTGATGTATCCATTTTTCCCCATCTGTAAGAATAAATTTGTGTATTTTTATTTACCTAATCAAGCCAAATTTTTTGCAGCACGCTGCTCTAGTAAATACACTGGGCATTTTAGAGCTGGGTTCAGCTTTTCTGGGCTCCAGCTGTTTGAATAGTAAGGAAAGGGAAGATTAAACAGAATAGACTGCAGAACACTTCATTGTCATTTCTGCTGAAAAGCTCCATGAATTACTGTGCACAGAAGAGTGCTACAATGAAAGCTAAGCATATTAAAGCTCATTCCTCTCTCACAATTCTCTATTTTGTACAATGAAACAGCACTCTGCATTTTATTTGCCTCCCCCATTGTCTCCCCAATGCTCCTTTCTTTGTCACAAAACGTACTTACTTGCCATCTGTGCTCATATTTTCTTGTTTTTCTTCCTCGAAGCTTTGCGAGTTGTCTACGGAAACACTGCCAGGAACGGGAGCTGATGAAGCAGGATCGTTTTTGTCATTTTCCAGTGGTATCTCAGCAGAGCTGAAGGCTGCAGCAACCTCTCCTATCCTGGGAGAGGTATTGGTACTTTCACTTTCCTCTCCCTGTTGCACACTTATCTCTTCCCTTTCATCAATTCCTTCCAGGTTGTATTCTGAGCTCCTTACATCTACACTCACAAAGGAAAGAAAAAAAAATTGAGAATACCCCCAAACCCAACAAAACCCAAACCAAACCACAGCTCTCAATGCAGGTTGTAGATAAAAAGGGACTGCTGAAGGCAGCCTAAGTAGTTTGAAGAAGGAAAACTGACTTTTTTCATAGTTCAGGTAAATTTAAAAAAAAAATAAAAAGAGATCCATCCAGACTTCACAGCATTCTCTAGTTGTTTTCAATTCTCTCTTCTGACACAAGAATATGGTCATGACCATGCTACTGTCCACCTGGTTCTGTATCTGTACCTACTTTAAAACACTTTCCATGCTTAACCCACGTACTGGATTAAGATTGTTAAATATATTTTGATCTATCTCATAACCCCTAATTTCATGGAGGCAGACAGTTTCTTTTACCCAGACTTCTTGTACTTCCATTAGCTTTCCAGTGGGTTTTAAAATGCACAGTTCCTCTATATCAGAGCAGGAATGTTAAAGAACTAAAGAGCGACCCAAATATCAATTTTGCCTGTGGCCTGAACAAGTTTCATCACTGTTAGCAAAAATTTCCCATAACCATCCTAAGTTTATTAAAGTGTCTTGTGCAGTGCCTCATGTTACAGTAGAAAAATAAAGTTCATAGAAAAGTGCTAATCCATAAAAATACTGACATTTGCAACCAGAGCATAGTTAAACTAAAAGGTTGGGTTGCTGGATTAGGACAAAGATAAATCAGTGTACTTGAAGTTGAACTAATAAATACACCTGCCCAGGGTACTCCCATCAGATTTGGGTGCACTGATACCTATTAGGAACAAGCCTTGCACTTGGAAAATTAGGTTGCAGTCTTTCTAAGTAGTAGCAGTAAATTTCCAAGAGTAAAAGTCAACAAAGTCAACAAAGAAAGCAAAAGTAAGGAATACTGGAAAGTCACAGATCCCAGAGTACAAAAAAAAAAAACAAACAAACAAACAAAAACCAAAAAAAAGCAAACAAAAAAAAAAAACCAAAAAACTTAGACTAACTTTTTTTTAGCAGTTGGTATCCTACAATGCTTCCAGTACTTCTAGAGAAGTACACTGTTAGAGAAAAGTAATAAGAGAATGTGTGTATTGGAGAAAGGCTCAGTACAGAACAGAAACTTTGATGTTTACAATAGAGATCATTTTAGTAATGTCAGTATCATTATGTGTGAGAAGTTAAATATATATGTCAAAATGCACAAACAAAGCATAACAAAATGTGAGCAAACATTAAACCGGTCAAGACTATCCCACAGCCCATAACTGGCTCTCAAGAACATTGCCTCCTTCACTGGTGAGACCTATTACACCACGGGCCTGAGCCATTACCAGCCACAGGAACAAAGCCAGATTTTTCAGTCTGAATACTGAATTATACAACAAAGAATAGCCAGGACTTCTGACAAGAAAAATGGAAGCATTCTGGAGCTGTTACGGTTTTATGCCCAGGCACTGCTGTCATTTCTCTGCTGCTTTTCCTCTGGAGAGGAGTGTAACAAAGGCTGAGTTATATCTCTACTCCTGGGATGGAAACTTAGCTTGGGTTGGTAGGAGACATTCCTGACATTCCTGCTACGTGAAAGCCTGTTCTTTGCTGTGCTAGAAACACTTCCAAGCATTGGGGTGGACTAACCAGACCTACAAATGGATAATACCAAACAAAAACAGCCCTCACACTTCTTAAAAAAATGCTCTACCTCATTTGTCAGCATAAGATCAGCTTTGCTTGCTAGTGGGTTTTCATCTGTTACTGGGTCTCATTCCAGACCTGGGCCATCACTGCTGTAGCAGAATAAAGTCTGAATACTTTTGAAAACAAACAACATTTAACAACCGTCCTTCACTTACATCATGCAGTTAACTCCCTAGGGGAGCAGGTCAGATTCTGATTTGTTTCCAAACCCTCAGTCTATAGCTTTTACGTGCAACATACTGCTAGGAAGAACTTACAGCAATACTGGCTATATACTGTTGCCTTACTGCTTATACACCCTATCTGTAGTTCCATATGTAACATAAATTGCATTTCTACCTGCATATAATTTATTCTCTCAGAACTTTAGTCACTGGGTTTTAAGTAGCCCTAAATCAACATTGTTAGAATCTACAGTGTGCCACTGTGAAGATAGATATATATAAATAGATATATATACACACACCTGACGACTGACATACCAACTGCGACTCTCCTTTCAGCAGTAAGAATACCCTTTGCCCAGCAGAGAACAGGCTGGTGCTGCTCTGTGAGCTCTTATGCTCATAAGCACCAGAGCCAAAAAGCCTGACTACATCATGCAAATCTGCTCCTGACTCTACAGCCCTTAACAAGGTGCTTAAGAAATACTGTAACCAATAGGATTATACAGATTTGTTTGATGGGAAGTTTTTTAAACATCTCTAATTTCAAAATTTGTTTTGAACACTGTTTTACCCTCTTCCCTAGAAAAATAAAGACTAAGCATTAATTAAATTTTGGGAAGGTGAACAAAAATCATAATTGATAAAGTGAATTGCTGCTTATGATCCTAAATGTTCACATTAATTCTTTGTCAATGCTTATTCTAGTAGATGTGTGCCTTCAAACTACTTTTGTCAAAGTAAGACTGTTTTTACACCATGGGAAAACTGTCATTTCACAAGAGAAATGCTGCCTATTCCATACTATAAAGCTCCACTCAATGTGTATGTGTCTAAGTAGAGCATAGTTAACAGACACCAAATTGAATACTTGCAGTGGTTCATTCTAGGGCAAAAGGTAATGCTGTACTTGCAGCTTAGGTTATTTTGCTCATTTGCTGAAGTAGCACTGCATAACAGAACTACTATGGAATGCCAGTCATAGCTGGACAAAAACTCACAATGCTTCCCAGATGCCCAACAATCAAAGCAGTATTAAACCAAATGGACGGAACTCTGGGGGTTTTGTAGAGTTAAAATTATGTCCCACTTTGCAATTAAAGATATACTGAACTATTCCATCCATTTAAAACAGTTGCCAAATGTGGTAATTTTCAGACTAGGAATAGGACAAGTGTACTGCATCTGATTTTGCTGCAGGTTAATATTGGTTCTCACAGCACGACAGGCTTTGCTGAAAGGACCCTTTATACACAGGCCTCATGACAGTTTCAGAGATGCCACCAGAGAGCAGCAGTATCCCATGAGGAAAAAAAAGAGGCAATGAAGCTGTGCTATGTGACTTGTATGTACATTTTAAAAAACTGCACTACATCAAGTCTTCAGCAAAGGACACTGCATGAAGACACGAGAACTAGAGATTGAAGATTGTCACTAACTGAAGAGGTAAATCCAAGGACTCAATATAGACTGCCCTAAGCCCAGTGAAGGTGATTACTTTTCTCTATTTCTTTCCATTACAGCTTAAATTAAAGTATTTAATTACAGAACTCAAATGCCTCAATCAGAAGTTTCTAAATTTATCGAAAAACAAACAAGCCATTTCTTTGAAGTTCAGGGCTGTTTACCTACACAGCGCTTGGACGTTACAGTGATGGGAAAGGCAAAAATTATAGCACAGATCAACAACTTTAAGATAAAAACAAGTACAAGAAAACAAGAAAAACTTGATTTAAAATCCCAGTATGATAACCTCGCTCATCTTAGACCCATTGCATGTAGATAAGACAGTTTTCAACACACAAAATTCAGTACTAAAAAACAAGCCACTCACTCAGAACTGATTATTCTCTTTCATCTGCTACAACAGCTAGGACAAGGAAAGGTTACAGCTTTGTTAGATCTTTAACCTTGGACTCCACAGTACAGGTTCATACTCCCGTTTATTACATTATGTATTGCTTCTACTTAATGTCTTTTCCAATAATTTACATAAATTGCCCTAAACACAAACCAAGCCCAAGTTTACTGATTACTGATTTTTTATTTTTCCCCCTTTGCCAGCGACCTACCATCCTAGCAGATGACTTTTTCAACTCTTGTGGTACATTTGTGTTTTACCACTCCAACCAATTTGACTGGCATCCTGAATAAAACAGCCAGAAAACTACTTAAAAATTCCTGTCAACTAGCACAGTAACTGTTTAGCCTCATATAATGACAGTGGCACTCCACAGGCTTAGCATTTATATACTTCATTCTTATGAAATGCATTGAAGAGTTATTTTTTCAGATTGCACTGGCACTGATTATTCTAAAAGCTTTTGCAAATTTTAGAAGACTTCTAGATGTTGTATCTTGTAACTGAACCCTACAGTCTGGTGCTTACAAACAACAGTACTTAACAGTACAAACTGCATAAATCAAAAAAAGGATTATGTTCAGCAGCTAAATAATTGTATTTTAAACAGCTATACTTTCATGTATCACATTTTTCCCATAACACCCAACAAATAATTTAATATATAAACAACTATTTATGCATTCAGTTTAGATTTACAACTTATGTTTTCAAGGCTGTTCAGATGCCAACCAAAAGGCAGGCACAGATTTGCTCCTGCCCCTATGTTATGCAGGTCAAGGGCAGCACAAGGCAGGGTTCTAAAAACAACACTGGGCTTTAGCTTTTGAAAAGCTTGTTATGAGGTACAAAAAAAAAAATCACAGAAATTCTGGATAGTTCTTCTCTATAACTTGTGAGGAAAGAGGGAAAACCGGGATAATGTTTAGTTTATTGAATGTAAAGCACAGATACCAACACAAAATATATTGTATTTGTTTTTTGTAGACATTAAGGGTAAAATATCTTTATTTTAGAATGGCATATTTTTACTTCAAAGGAAAACTTAATTGATCTGAAGCATTAAAATTAATTCTATACTTATGACACATCTATAGTATAGTAATTTATTGCTATGAATTACCATAGCTTGCTACGAAGTAGATTTTATCAATACTTTTGTAAAAAGAACCAACCTGTTTCAGGCTGCATTTCAGTGGCTCTTCCTTCCACTTTAGTGGAGGCTGATTCTGTCGACTCTGTTACTGCAAAAAGTGAAGCAACAACCTTACCACCTCTCAATTTTTGCACCAACAAAAGTTCTAGATAAAATGTTAGATTGTGGTCATACAGACTAGTGATTTCTTCAAGAAACTCCTCTGAAGCAACTAGTGCTCACTGTCACATTTTCCAGATATTTTAATCTCAACTCTTAGGCATTTTTGAACCAGAAAACTGAATTTTTGATCAAACAGAAGAATTACAAAAAAACAATATTGAACTTTCTCCCAGATTCTTCTAGCAAGTCCATTTGCTATTATACTCTCTCTGATCCAGAGAAGCTAATCTTTTCTCCCCACCCTAAGCAGTCCACCTGAGTAACATAAACACAATTCTATACCTAACCTGGCTATAATTAATTTGGTATTGTGCTTTCTGATCTGCATGTTCTAAATACCTCTTTTTCTCACACTTGAGGGAAAATAACAGAAGATTGGTGAGGAGGATTGTAAACACGCTCAAGTGACTTGCAGTAGGGGTGCAAAATCCCACATATACGATATTAATTACTGTTTAATCTTGTGTGTTTGACAAGTGGAACACCTGTGTTCAGATAACACAGGCCTGTGATAGACTTACAAGGCATCTTATGGAACATGCTGGAGATTCCTGCCCTGCTGTGGGAAAGATCAAAGCACTGTGGTAAATACATCTGGGTGAATCCCTGACATAGAGGGAAGGGAGCAGGTTTGGCAATCCTCTGGCATGGACCGAGCTCTTCGGTGTCTGTGTTCCCACTTGGGTGCCTCTGCTCGGGTGCTGCTTCGAGGCTTCCCCAGTTGGTGAGGTAACAAAAATAAATGTACTTTGCATCTGCAGTTTTGTGGTTGCTCACTTGAGGTTCTTATCTCATAAGGTGGCTTACTTTAATGTTTAGCCAGCTATACTTTCAGTTGCCTTCCAATTAAACAGCATAAAAAGATTACCAGGCTCATTACTGCTTTCACTTTGATCTTCTGGTGCTTTAGAGGGTGGTGAGGGTGCCTTGCGCTTCATCCTGCGCAGAGAGGAGTTCACGGAAGCAGTGTCACTGAGTGGCAGGGAACCTTTCCGTACTAATCCCAGAGGGGCCTGCCAAGGGAGACAGGGCAGGAAGATTATCAGCAATCAGTAAAAAACAGCAAAATAGCTCTAGTAATTATTCTCCAAAAGTATTTGTAATATACATCTGGGAAAGAGAGAATGTATTACCAAACATATTGTGGTTTTCATCTTAATTCCTCCAAGGAGTTGTTTTTAAAAAAAAATATTTTCTCAAGTAATTGAATATATTCACAGAGGTGCAACATAGAGCAGTAAAAGAAAATCAGTTGCTACATATAGTGCAGAAGAAATCTGAATTCTTTTACACCCAAAGGCTATTCTACAAACCCAAAATAATTCTTTTCTAAAAGTAGCTAAACTCATTGTGGAAAGAAGTTTCAACTACACCCCACTGCAATGACATAACAATGTTTCCTTCTCCATTCCTTCAACAGCAATCCTAATTGGCCTGTATACATAATTATTATGAATTTCTTTCCCTCCTTGAAATACCTGAACTTTCACAGAAATTTTTGGAATGCCTGAATTCAATACTTATCAAGTACAACTGTCTTATTACAATATTTAACAAAGTTAAATTTTAGTAAGTTGCGAAAAAAAAATTATAGTACTTACTGATGTTACAGCATAGTAAGGTCTTCATTATTGTAGTAAAAGTAGAAAGTCTTAATTCACGAATAATCAAAACAATTAAAAAATGGATAAAGGATACCTGTTGAAGATCTCGTATTTTTATGATATAGCAGTCCAATTGCATTTTAAGTTGTTTTAGAAACACATTGTCTGTCTCAGAAAGACAGTAGTAGTAAATTTGCTCGCCATTCTTAACTATGGCTTGCCTTATTGTCTTGGGGTGACCTTATGATGTGTATCCCATATCGCTGCCTATGCCCAGAAATTAATTCCTGTGCCTTTCTATGCCTCTAAACTGAGCCTGAGAGGGGGAAGGAAAAACCTGAGCAAAACTTTTGCAAAGCAGTTTGCAGCTTGTTCAAAGTCACACACAGATAGCAATTGGTTTTCCCCACTGCGGCAGGGGAGGGAGGAAGCACCCGGCTTGCTGCGCCCAGAACAGTTTTTTTGGCCAGTGGTTCAGCTGCTCTGTTCTCCGGAGAGAGACTGAGAGTTGAATTTTTCCTTCCCTGGAATTTCGGATTTTCTCCCTTTTCTACTGGACTGCCTGATTGCTGTAACATCAGAGCACATCGGGAGGACTTTGCACCGGGCACAGAGGGCCTGGCCCTGGGCCAAGCCCCAGCTCCGAGGAGACCAAAGGGAGGACTCGAACACTTTCCCAGGTTTTTCCTCCACAGCAAAAGATTTTACCATTTAACATTATTTTCCTTTCCCAGGTGTTTGTTAAATAAATAGTTTTATCTTATTCACTTTCCTTCGAGGAAAATTTATTTTTTCCTGAACCTGGTGGGGGAGGGGTGGTTGTGCCTTCTCTCAGAGGATATATTTCTAAATTTGGCCAAACTGGTACACTTATGCTGAAGAAAACTATATCCACATCTACTAGAATGACAATGGTCAGGATCCCAGCAATAAAGGAATGCATTTTGGAACTAGACACAGCTGCCTGTTTCTGATTCCTATCACTTGTCTTCTCAACAATATAATAAAATCTTACAGTGACATTCATTTCTGGCTAGAAGGATCCACACAACAGCTGGGTGTGGGGTCATCTTCAGAGAACTTCTCTGTGCTTCAGTTAACCAGCCCACTTCACAAAGCACAATATCAAGGAACATAGAAAGCATATAAAGACACCTGCATATTCTTGTTTCACTGGCAATCCTTTCAAAAACATCAGACAATAGAATTGTTGACCGTGTCAATTTCCACGGAAAAAGATGCTTATCATTTAGAAAGCTATCACTGAACAAATATCCAAACATTCCACAGTAAGTGGAATATCAAAGACCAAAAGCCAGAGTATTTGGTTGTACACAATCAAATCTATAAAGAAAATTACAACAGAAAAGACACTGGCACAAGGTGTCTGGCAGGCAGTGTTTGGCAGCTCCTGTGAGATTCCAGTACAATACCTGAATGAATGAACAGGGCTATGAATGAAAAACTATCCTCTGGGCCACCCTGGGCACCCTCAGTCATCTGCTTTGTCCGACCCTGGTATCAGGTATAACAGATCCACAGATACTGCACTGTAAGGAGCACCACTGTCCAAAAATGTTCACACAATTCTACCCATCACTCTAATGCCAAAGCAGGCAACTCAAACCTTTTACAGAAAAGCAAGAGTCAGGTTTGAAGAGAGAAAACACAAAACACAGGGTGAAATATTCTTTTAAGAACACCAGAGGATAGGAACACATCACTCCTAATTAAAAACACTTGCATGCTTGAGTAGTTTTTAAATAAGTCAGTTTCCAGAATAAAATGTCACATAACAAAAACCACTTTACACTTGTATAATTTCTTATTCATAGTTCCAAAATAGTTCTTAAAAAGTAAAAATAATTAATAGTATTCAGCCTTTGAATTTATTCAGGAGGGGATATCGAATACAATATTATTTCCCCAAATGACAGGTTTTTTTGTTGCTGAAGTATTTCCTCCTTGCAGTTGGGCAGTGGTGTTTGTCTCCTCTCTGGCAGCTGTGCTCAGGCTCTGCACAAAGCCACATTTCCCTGCCCCAACGTCTGCACCTCTCCAGCTCCACAAAGGCTCCCTCAGTGACTCGGCTGGCACCGCGCTCTGCGCACACTCGCTCAGCTGAACAGATGTCACCAGAGTTCCCTTCTGCACTCAACAAGTGTGTGTGTAGGGGGGGAATTATGTTCTCAGCATAAGAGCACAAATGCTACTAGATTTTTATAAGCCTTTCTACTGCCCTTTGCATCCAAAGAAACAAACAATTTGCAAAGAGAGATTTCAAGAAAGTACTAAATGTTCCAGTTAAGGTTCAAGTGTTGAACAGATTTTCTCAGGAATTATTCAACATATGAATATTAAGAGCTTTCAAATCCTAACAAAGGCTGTAATGTGAAAATAGTACTTTACACAGATGGAAAAAAATTAAAATAATGTTATTAAGACATATCTGACAAAGCTTTGGAATATACATCTGGGTGTTCATGTGTCATACCAACTGCCTATGATAACACCAGTGCTTTTTCAGTTATATTTACATCAAAATTCTTGTTAGGATCACTAAAGTAGTTAACGGTGTTTATGCAGAAACACCAGTGAACTCTGTCATAACTTTTATAACATAAGCAGGAGTTCTAGCTTTAACACCATACACCCTCTTCATCCTGCAACAAGCAAGGGTGGATATGAAAACTTTTTAGTCTCAAATTTGACACCAAATCCCACCCAAAGGAAACACTGGTAGATGCCAGTGCTTCCCAAGTTCCAGCCTCTGTATGCAGTGGCAGACATAGTGCCTTGCCCTTTTTATCACTTCAAAAAGCAAATAAAGGTAATTAAGGCACAGTAGTTTTGCAGCTACAATGGAAACAAAAATTCAAAAGCATTTGGGAAAGAATATAGTGGTAGTGGAGCATTTCAGTGTGCTGGAAAGTCTACCCCATACCAAAGGTCACTAGACAGACATTTTCGTATCACTACATCCTACCTCTTTTGCTCCATACATATCTAAGTTTAACAGAGGTATACAGGTGACTGTGTCATGTGGGGATAGAAAAGCACATTGCTAGTCACATTGCTAATATTTCTATCTTCCCTTTGTGTATGCAGGCAAATGTATGTCCAACAGAAAAAAAATATGTATTTGCTCCTACAATGACTCATGCATTCGATTTCTATTACATGACTTAAGCCTCCCAAAATACTTAAACTTATCCTAAGTACTACAAAGTAAGTAATGTACCTCTGATCTGTTGGAAAGAAAAGACATACAGAATGTATTTGGAGAAACTCAGCTGGTGATATTCTGTCCAAACAACCGATATGACTATTTTTTCCTAGGATTTATCTTGCTGGTACAGAAGAAAATACAATAAAGGAGTAAAGTTATGCATTTGATATACTGAAAAGTAAATGCAGGCAAAATTCACCACCAATTCTGAAACATCTCAGAATAATATGAGATTATCTTCACGCAAATTTCAGGTAGTCCTGAGCACTCTCTTCTCCCAGGTAACCCTGACTCTACCCAAAACCTCCCTGCTATCCATAGTGCTCAAAGCATCATTGTCCAACTTCTCCTTTAAAGGGCTGACCATCAAGTTGCAGGCAAGAAAGCTTCCAGTATAATTTCTTCAGCACGGAACTCACCCCTCACAGAAATCCTAATTAAGCTGTCCTGTGACAGTGACTAAAAAATCTTTTCAGAATACTTTATGATTTAGTTGCTTCCCACCCTTCCCCCAGTCTCCCATCTTCTTCTTCCCTTTCTTTTTTAAGAGGTAGCCTGGAGATTTAGATTTCTTTAGGAGTTAGGGTTGTGTAAATAATGGCAATTTGTATTTCTATAGTTGAGAAGATCCATCCATTATTTTAAACTGTAAATGTTTTGACTAAAAATCTGCACTTAATTTTTTCTACCCAAGCATAGTTTATGCATGCTCCTATACAATACCTGTAAATAGTGTAAGGAGAGAAACATTGATGGGATAAAATGCAGATGTATCAGTCTAGCTTTTATAAATAAAGGAGTAGAAAGAAAATCAGCCACAGCATTTTGGGCATAATCAAATGCTTTTCTTTTAAAGAAGTGCTATTACTAGAAAATTGCAACCACTTTTATGAAAACTGTGAAGATACCCACACTAAATTATACAACAACACTTTGCAAAAACCCTTGAGAGTCCTCTCTACTTGCAAGTGTATTTAAACTTGCTAGTTCTAAACATACTTCTGGCAAGAGTCATCTTGCCCAGAATTAGAACTGACAAATAAGTGAGGGATTTCAATATTAGAGATTAACATGCTCAATTCCCACCTGATTTAACATAGAAATTTCCTGGACAAGCATTAACCATTTAAGCTTACTAGGCATCTTCCAAGTCTCATATAGAAGAATAAGCAAGTCATGCTGTGTAATAACTTGCAAAAGGTACCCTGACATGCACTGTACTATTTTCTCCCCTAAAAATAGCATTGTGTCCATAAAAACTAATTCTATAATCACCTTGAAATGGAGGCAAAAAAAATTCCAATCCTCATATCAGAATGTAACTACTCAAAGAAAAAGCAGTTTCTGTAACTGAAAAGTAGCAGAGAAGCTGTAGGAAGTAAACATTAAAACCCTTTTTCATGCTGTGAAAAACTGGACTACAATATGTTGAGAATTTGAAGAAAGACAAGAGTGAGAACTCTGTTCCCTTAAAGTTGGCTCATTCCACTGTTGTCTGATGTTACTACTTTGACACGTTTCTCAAAACCAGGCAGACAGTTTATCCACGCAAAACTGACACTTCACTGTGTCTTCCTTGCGGATGTTACGAAAGAGATTTGCCTGTAATAGGGCCCATGCAGAAGGTCATCCTGGTCCATAGAAGAAATTAAGTATGTATCCAGTCTGCCAACTTAGGCATTCTTAAGAGCAGTATGATTTGCAATGAAATGCTTGATGTAAGGCAAAAAGTGATAAAAAGTAACCCTTAAGAAAAAAAAGTATATCTTCATGTTTGTAAATTAACTTAATTGGACACTGAAGTTACAGTGAAATTCCCACACATACTTAATAGCCCAGAGAACACACCAATCAGCCTGGTGAGCAGCCTGAGAGAGACTAAGTCCTACCAGCAGGACACACATTTCAACAGCAGAGAATATGATAGACCAAATTGTTATATTGTTTACAACGAAATAATTGTGATCTAGTGTAACCATTGTACTGGCCTCCTTACTGAGAGCTGACCTGGATTAAGCGAGACCTTTTGAGATCATTTGGTGCAACTTTCTGTTAAAAACAAGTTCTTACACTTTATTATTGGTTATTGCAAGAGCCTGTCAAGGAACATCTCAAACATTTCCAGCAAAGAAGCTTCTACCACTTCTCATGAGTGACCTCTTCCAATAGTCAGTTCTCACAGTGCTGAGTTTTGTTCTTCAGTCCGAATGGAATTTCCTCTGGAGAAGCTAATGCCCATTGGTTCTCATCCTGTCCCCATGCACCCTTGTGAAGAATATACCTCTGATTTCCCTTTAACACCATCCAGGTATCAGAAGAACATGATTAGATACTATCTGAGCCTTCTTTCCACTAAAACATTTATTTTCTCCAAACCTTTAAACACCATGGTGGCCTGCTTTCAGTCTCTGTCTCGAACTGCAGGAAACAAATCTGGACACAGCAGTGCAGGTGTAGCATAAAATTATTGGGTACACTGGATTCAAGGTGGATGACATGACCAGACCCCAGCCCATACTGATGCTTGGGATTACTTCGCACAGAGAATTTCACATGGTTCTTTTTAAAATCTCATTGAACCTGTCACTGCCTCCCTGAGTGGTGGCTGGAGTACCTGCCTCTCTGCCCATTTTGGTGCCGAAGTTTGTTGAAGGTGGATTCAGTTCCATGATGTAGATTGTTTATAAAGATATTTAACAGTAGTGGCCATACTACCAACTTCTCAGGAACTCCACATTACAACCAGTCTGACTTGCAGCCATTACCCCCACTGTTTGAACTGCAGCCACTTTTCATCCTATCTTGGGTTTTGTCTGTCTGGTTTGTATCATACTTTAAAAAAAAAAAAAAAATTGATGTAGACTGTGATTAACACCTTGCTAAAATAAAAGGCAGATGACCTCATCCTTTATCCTTGGATTTCTGCTTACCACTAATTCACAAATTTCTTGCTCTTGACATCTTCTGCCACTTGGAGCACCAGGCTCGCTTTCGCAATCCTAAGAGCAGCTCTGCATGTCCAAGAAGTATCTCTGTATTTCTTTCTGAGAATTGTTCTTCCCCCTTTTATTTCTGCACTTGAGTTCTCTCAGCAGCACATTTAAATGAGACTGTTTAAAAATACTTAACTGTTTGTTTTTATGTCTACACCTATTCCCACTCAGGAGAATGGACCACTCTTGTGCTGCAGGAAGGCTGTCTCTTAAAATGTTGCAGTACTTATCCAATCAGCAACTTGATTCTCCAAGGAAGGCTCTCACAGGATCCTTATTAGTAGTTCCCTGATCAAGTTGAGCAATATGTACTATGTGAAATTCATTCACTAGATGATATTTATTGAAGGTAGATACCAAAAGACAAAATATTTTACTTGAATTAATAAAATTCAAAGGGAAGAGTAAATATTTGCCCACATTTAAGTCCCAAGTGCTGCATTTTCTGATAAATCACTGTGCAATCGAATCCCACTGAGATAGAAGTCACCTTAAAAATGTGTGCCAAAGGCCTCTAAGTTTTAAGTGAGTTGCACACAGTAGTACAAAATAGAAAATACACACAAAAATATACCTTCATCTGGATGTCCTCTCTTTGAGAGCTATTCAACTTCAGTCAGATCACTTTAGCTCAGTAAGAAATTCAGTAAATAATAATAAATAATAAATCTAAGCAATTGTTTGAGTGACAGCCGAGCAGTCATGCATTACTTTTAGATGTAATAGGGTATTAATCATTTAAAGCATGTTGACATTAATAAGCTATTTTTTAAAAAACTGAATTCAATTAAAAGAGAAACCTGGTGAAGTAAAAAAAAAAATTATTATTTTCTTACTCTCCCCAAAGGTTCCTTTTACTAAAATTCAGAAAGAAACCTTTGTCTTCTTCAAATGATAAAGCTTTTCAGCAGGACACAATACACAAAGACACAACTTCTGGTAAACAGTGCTCTCTTGTGGTTCTGTGCATCAGTGAGAGACTAAATCATTGTATAAAGATAAAGGTAGTCACAGTCTGAAATTTCTTGTCTCCAAGTCTAATTCAAAATGAATCCCTTGGACTTGTATATCATTTAGTTCTGCATTTAATTTTTCTAGCATGTCAATAACTTCATATCTAAAGACCACCTTTAGATACTGTATTCAAAGCAATGTATGAAAAAAATTAAAAATTAAATATAACAAAAATTTTAACTCTGATCTTTAACTGGAATTCACAATTGACAATATGTCCAATACCAGGATAGCAGTTAATGAGTCAATTCTCACAAATTCTATTGGCAGAATTTTTGCATGTCATGGGATATGTATAGGTTACTCAGATAGGTAGCCCACATCTCGTAGCTTCAATAAAATACAGCCCAATTTTTAAAATAAAAACCTTACTTTAACTTGCTAGGAACACAACAATGTTCAGACTGCTCCCCATGTCCACTTTTTTCTACAATATAGTGTAAAGAACAAACTACTCATTATCCCATGTAACTAAAACATTCAAAATTAACAGGAATATCCCAACCCCAGGTACTACTTATAATAAAGCGAGACCACATTCTCATATTTAAATATATAAAGTATTCATCCAAAAGAACAAAAAGATGCTTACAAGATCAATTTATATAAGAAGTTGGTTTTACCTTTTCAAAATACAGCAAGTACTTCAGTTATAAAGTTTAAAAGGAATGCATCATTCAATTTCCATAGTTATTTTCTAGCTAAAATTTTTTGAAGCAGTTACTTCACTTTTATTTATTAATTTATTTATTGATTCAAGCCTCATCATATATTAACAACAGGGTTATCAGGGTTACTATGTCTGTACTTATTAAGAGAAGTGAAGCAAATGTAACTAACCTGTTCATTCCTATCAAAGCTGTTGGATTTCACCATATCAGATGCAGGTCTGACTTGGCCTCGTGCGAGTTCCTGGGGAGCACTCTGAGAGTTCGGCATGGGTGGCAAAGGAGCTCTGCGTTTCTTCGGCATTTCAGCGGGCAGAGTGTTTGAGTCATACTGCTTGCTGACAGTGTTAGATCTTGTGATGAATGCTGGCCTTGGCTTGCTCATCAGTGGAGTTGCTGGGGCACTGGCAGCCTTGGGGTGTGGGAAATAAAAAAAAAATCCAAGTTGCATACATTTTCTGGAAAACTATCAACAGTACTGACTGCCCAACTGGAATATGTTTTCTAGAAGTTTCTCTTATACAAAGCTACACCTTACTTGTTCTCTTTTCTTCTTGTTTCGTTGAAAAAAGCTGAAGAATCCTTTATTTTCTTTCTCCTTCAGAACATCCATGTTTTCAGATTGGTAGGAGCCTAAAATAGAAAACAATAGTCCTAGATGTTATTTCATGCAGAGATTATTTCTCTTGCATTCTTACTATTTCACTGTGTCATAAACCTCCTGCAATGGTACACAAAACACATCATAAATCACCTAAATTAAATTTTTTCTACATGTTGCAAAGTGAGCAGTTTGCCTACCATCCATGTTCTTCCTCTCCTTCTCAGAACTCAGGACAAATGAGATTCAGCTGCTCTTAATAGCCCCAGCACTTTGTCCAGCCCACCCCACTTGTCATATGTTATGGTTCATATCACAAACATAGTAAAAGGCAAAAAGAGCACTACACTTTTCAGCTCTCCATTCCTACCAGCTTCAATTTATGGTAAAGTGTGAAGTGGGACAAGCCAGGCTCCAGCCTGCACATGGTGTAAACTACAGAGAAAGATCACCCAAACACTCAATCAGTGCACACATAATTGCATGGCAGTCATAGTAAATACATTCAGATCCATTCTTGTTATCTTGCAGAATTTATCCTCCTTAAGTTGCTGTATTCATGCTGAGGAATTGTTAAGTGTAATGACTGACTTTTTAAAAATTTTATTAGAATGAACTTTTTTGAAGAAATCCCGTTGAATGCAGATGTAATGAGCAACAAATCAGCAGGTCTGGTACAAGTATCAATATAAACATGACCCTAAATTTCAAAAATTGATCTAGGGTAAAACTATTCAAAAATACTTTCTATGTAACTGGGTATATTCAATTCTGCACTATTATTTGCAATATGCATTTAAGATAGGACAGAGATATTACTCATGTCACAGTTAAGCAGATGTTATAGCAGGAGCAGGTGCTAATGTCCCTTAAGTGCTACAGTTTCACCGCCTATTTCAGTAAATCGTACCTTGAAAAGATGGTAAATTTAAATCAACTGGTGATGCAGCTACAGAAAGACAAAAAGAAAGACAGAAAGTATGAATCTGAATCAAAGACACAGTAACAACTTACAAACACAGAAAGCCAAGCTGGATCTTCAACATTAGGGAAAAATTAACTGGGTACTTTGCAGAAGTAAAAGGATGTGTATCTTTACTGCCTAATACTTAAGTCATTCAAGAACTTGAGCCTGAAGACATGCAACAGAGGCTGCAACTGTGTACATAAGGAGGGAGGCTCCACTTTCTGAAGCAAAGAGAAAAATCAGTATGTAGAATAGTTTGCTCTGGTTTGGATGGTCAGGCAGTCCAAACTTGGAAAATGAAAAGGAATGTATAATTAAGATATAATGTTAATAAAATAAAATTTGAATTTAAATTCTATTAAGTAAAAGATACTTCTCACCATTTACTTTCATAAAGATAATGGAAAATTCAGAGCTTTGAACCTGCCTGCCAAATTGAAATGCTGAACTACTTCTTATTAAGAGAACTGAAGAATATCTAAATTTCCTAGCAGGGCACTGCTGCGTAGAAAGGACATATGCCTTTGTATGCCCTCCTAAGGATTTTTGGCTGTTGATTCAAGTGAAACACACAGTATATTGTGCAAAAAGCAGCTTTGCCAGTCTGTAGATGAAAGCAGTAAATAACCAGACAACAAACCAAATAATGCACTTGGGGCCCATGTAGTCAAAGTAACATGTTTAGGCAAGTTAAAATATGTTTGTTTCCAGTGTGGAAGAGAAAGGTATTTCATTTTTGATTTCTCGATGGAAAAAGGACATACTGCCCAAATCTGTCATTCTGACCCTTAGCAAGTAAACTAAGAGAACTCTTGAAACTGTAACCACCAAACAGTAAGGTTACCATATTTAGGTAGAAAGAGGGGCAAAGACAAAAAAAAAAAGCCCCACAAGTTTTAGAGCAGAAATAAAATCAAGCAAATAAAACAGTGGTCAAAACCAGGAGTGAGTCAATCAATATTACTGCTTTCTACACTGAGGTAAAATTTTCTGCAAGAAATGTCTGAAATGGAACAAATCACACCATATAAAATTTTTAATTACGGTATAGTAAACCTGTCACTGGCCCAGATGAATTTAAAATCCGGCCTAGGAATGTCTGTACAAATATGAGAAAGTTAATACATTATATCCCTGTTGGATCGCAATTAAAAAGACAATCATTATTCCTTCACAATCTATAAAACTAGCAAGCAGCCTTCAGAAATATACATCAAGACCATCAGAATATTCTAATACCTTAAATACAAAACTAACTTTCTCTAACATATCTGTTCTTTTCAGGTCATCATGATGATGTGCAGGAGCTAAAGGAAATAGGGTGTTGTTGGGTTTTTTGGGGAGGGTGTGAGCAAAGGAAAAAAAGGCTTTGCATTTAAGTGAGGATTTGTACTCAGCAACCTCTGCTGGTAGCAAACACTTGGTTAGAAAATAAAACTTTTATACAGCACTTCTGAAAACAAAAGTCCAGGTACACGAGTCAGTTCCAGTTTTGTGAAAGACTAATGAAATATATACTAAATTTCTAGAAAATAATTTCCTAAGTAAAAAACCCAACATGTATGCATTATTAAAAATGTTATATAGCAGCAATTTACAGAAGTTATCTTACCTTGACTGACATCCATGGCATACAGTTCTCTTAGTCCGAGGTCATTAAGAGATTTTGTCATATCAAGGGGTTCTTGAGACTGGTAACTCTTCAGTAGTAGAGTGTGTGAAGGATCAAACTCACATTTGCTACTGATAATTGGTATGAGCTCTTGAAGGGGTGAATGTGGACTAACTCTTACTACTGTCTTCTGTGTCTTCTTGTAGTTTATCACTACCCTTACTGTTTGCTAAAGAGAAGAAAATTCCAATAAATAATGGCACAAATTCTGAAAGAACTGCCATTTTTACAGCAGCCTCACAGTAATCACAGGAATTTCACTTATGGCCAACTTCACCAGTGATGCAGGTTCAGAAACATTACATAAGATTCAGAAACGTAACTATTTTGCTCTTCCCTTCCATGCAAGAAAAGGACACGTGAAGCAGACTGCTTTCTCCTTTAGCAGTGCCATTTGCCTATGCACCAGGGTACGTGCCTGGAGGGAGATGCCCTACTGGGTTATACTGGGCAGCTGTAGAAGTGAGGTGATGAGCCACAAGCAAGTGCCTGTGCACACGTGTGTAGGAGGAAGGCAGAAGGGCAGCGGAAGAGCTCTCCCAGCCCTCTGTAAGTGCTTTAGATAAATTAAAAATCGGTATTCTTCTACGCAGCAGAAGGACAAAGGTGGAAGGAAAGATTTAGGCAACACCCAGAAACTGGTTTAGTACCTCTTAAAGCTCCCGCCCTTTTCAGGGTATACAAAAAAAGCCAAGAGAGAACAGCATGTTAAAGGAAAATCAACATACAATTAGAAGGGCACATATATCACAGCATGACAGATGGTACAAGATGTTGATTTTCAGTTTGTTCAAGGCTGTACTCAGCTACACTTCATCTGCAGAATTTTTCAAAAGGCCGATAAGGTGTGGGATTTCAAATAATACTGTAATATTTCCTTCTTTCAGCAGCAAAGATGTTTGCTGCAACAAACTGAGATGTATTTTACCTAAGAGGAGCTTATCAAAAACAGACTAAAGCATTTCACAGAGCTTCAAGGTGAGAGGATGAAAGACAACAGGAAAAGCTGAAACAAGAGGATGAGCTACCAGCTCAATATGCTGAATACAGCAGTGATTCTAATTTCTCAATACACTTAATTTTAGTTCTCACCTCTGGTATAACTGGTGCGGGTTTCTTCTTATCTATTTGTTTTGCCTTTACAATCACCTTTTCCACTTCAAGCATTCCCACTGGTGTGTTGGGTTTGAATTTAATCTGGCTATTTTCTGCAGATACCAACTCTATGGTATAACTTGATGGATTTAAATGATACTGTGCACAGAGAAAGATCAGCAAGTCCATCATGGGCTTCCTGTAAAAGACAAATGGAACTGTCACAACAGATGACAATTAAGCAGGCTATAATAAGACGAGCAGCTAAACATTTAATCCAAGTCATCTTTTCCCTTCCAGGACTAAACAATTACTGCCAGACACCAACTTTAAATATCTTTGAGCTTTAAAAAAAACATAATTACAAAAAAAAAGGCCAATTCCCAAAAAAAGCCACTAAAAAGAAAATGAAACCAGTTTGCACAAAAGTATGCCAAGTACTTGAGCAGAGTGGGACCTGCTTGCTTGTGTGAAGCTTTTCCTGAGGTCAACAGGGACATGTGGATTAGTCACCTCATTTGACAGTTAGTGGGAACTTTAACAGTGGTGATAAATACTCTGTTGTTCATTAAAAACAGTTCTTTTGCAAAGCTTGGCATTTTTATATCCATTTTGAGTTACAAGGGACTTTATTTTCAGAAAGTCTGTGCATGAGCCACTTGGAAGATGCAGGAGAAATGAGGCTTGAGAAAGTCACATTTCAAGAAGGTCTTGCATTAGGGATTCCAGAATTATCTAGGTTCTTAATACCAACAGCAAGAAAAAAGCTAAATGACAATATAGTAGGCAAATGCCATTTCTTTAGAAGCTCTGTGTGATGCAAGGTGTCCTTCCTGCAATGAAGAATGGCCAACAGAACTTGTCAGATGTAGTCAGTACCTGTATGTCCTTGTTCCCTCAGTGCTTAATGAAGAACATACAGAACAGGGTATTAAGACAGGCTATTTCCATCTGCTACTGAAATACATCTATTAAAGTTGTACTTGAAACAGAAGTGTCATAGATGTTTAAATAGACCAAAAGTAAGGAGAACATCCTTACTTTGCGTGTTACAGAACTGAATTAAGTTATAGCACTATCAGATTATTCCTCAATAATTTTTTTTGAGGTGGGTAAGGACAATTTCATTGTGACACCCTCTGCATCTTTCAGTTACAGCTATAAACAAGGAAATCCATCACCTGCTCTGTCTCACAAGGACATTATGAAAATAGTATTCTTGTGAAGCAATCAAATGGTATGTTGAAAAAAATGCTGAAGTGTCTATGAGAAATACAGGGTTTGGCTGGTATGGCTTTATCAGAAATCTGAAATTCTAGATGTAATCTCATAACAGAGGCAAGTATTCTGATAGCACAGCCAAATGTGGAAATAGCGTCTACAAAGAACCATCAGATTAAGCAGAATTCTAGATAACAAAGATCATGAATATATTTATTAAGCAGTAAGTTAAAGCAGACTTTCATATGATGCAGCTCTGTAAAAATAATTAAGAATGACTCAATGTTAAAAGTTATTGTAAACACTGAATTATTCCCCTCTTTAATTTACCCTAGAATATCATTCCCATTTCCCTTCCTCTTAAAGAACAAATGTTCCATAAGCAAACTGTCTTCTAATTTCTAGCAGCAGGGCTGAACTCTCCAGTGCACATGCTGCACTTCCAGAAGATGGAAACTGTTTGAAGGCTGACAGATATTTCCTTTCCAGAGGAAAGCTTCTGCCTGTTTAAGTGGCAGGAGAACAGTTGCCTCAGGAGACAAAGGCAGGAGGAACAATAAAACAAAAAAAACCCATACAGAAATGGTACTCCAATGTGTGGAAAAGCAGTTTCAGATGGTCTGAAGAGGCATAGGAGAATGTAATATACTCCCGTACTTTCACCTAGATGATCTGTGACAGTCTGAGGAATTCCATGCAAAATGCAGAATAACAACTACACCTCCCCTTTCACATTGCTAAATCAGAAAGTTTATTTCAATTAATCTCCTGTATATAGCACAACCTGCTTCAGTTACAAGACAGAAGGAGGAAATACTCCATTTCTTGTACTTCTAATCCCTAATGAAACAAGTACATCCATCCCACCGTAAGAAGAAAAGGGCTGCAAATGCAAATATCATCATTCCCCCATCTCACTGGGGGCAGAGCAGGGCAGGGCCGAGGAGGAGGGAGCCAGAGGAGGCTGCAGACACAACTTCTGTAGTGGTCTTTCTGGCTACTTAGTGTATCCAATAAGTTACTTGTTACCTTTTTTTTCTGGTGAATTTTTATACACTGGCTTTAAAAGCTGCCCTTCAGTTACTGGAGAGAAGTAAGATTATTAAACATGACCAGAGCAAGAATTCACAAGCAAGGATCCCAGAAAGCCATTCCATGGAAATGCACCACAGTGACAGGGGCAAGCCCTCGCATTAACCAGTCACACAGCAAGTGACAGAATGATAAGTCAGTACCAGCTGCTCACAAACAACAGGTACATGCAAATTAGTACATGAGAACAGTGATTCAGTACAAATTTGCTTTCCACTGGTACTTCCAGAAACAATGTGTTTGACTGGAGGAAGATGGACTTTAAGTCCCCCCACTCCACTGCAGGCAAGACATCTTCCAACAACTGCTTCAGAGAGATATTCCTACCGAGATTAAAAAACCAACCAAACAAGCTCTTCTTGTAATCATAGACTCCAAAACTAGTAAAATGATAGGGACCAAGTCCAGAGAGCTGGCCAGAGTAACAACACGAACACTGATACGATTTGAGCATCATTCTCCCTTTATTGTTCAACTATGCAAGCTTTTATCTCCTTTTGCAAAGATTCACGCCCAGTGCCTCTAGACGGCCTCTAATCCGCGGGGGGACGACCAGTGTATAACTTTGCCAAGGACTTTCAGGGCTGCCTGCAGCCAGGTGCTTTCCAGGCTTGCCTGCAGCCAGGGGCCAGTTCAGGGGCTTTTCCTCAGCAACCCTGGATTGTCCAATCTTCCCAGGGGTATCATACGCCCCTGTTCCACAAGGAATCCCTCGACAGTAAAACTCTTTTTTCCTAAAGTCTGCAAGGATTAAAGGTGGAAGAATATATGTATCACAGTACATTTAACAGCTTCCATAATTAATATTTAGCAAACCACCAAGAAGTGGCCATCAGCTACCTCAGATGACATCATCTGCTAGTCCTTCTTTATCTATCTACTTCAGTAAAATACTTATTTGCAACTTAACTTCACTAAATTACTCTAGGTTTTCTGGAAATCTCTGAGTGTAAATATATTTACATATTCCTGCACCCTTCATCTCTCATCTATTTTTCTCTGGTTGTTCCTACCTGACTAAATAACAATAAAATGTAGCTAAAAGCAGCCTCTCATTACATCACATAGCTGATAGTTAAAGGATGAACCTTCACTAGAACTACACATTCACTGGAATGTATCAAAGCCTGTTATTATTGTAATTAACAGTGTAAGGTGTCACTTCAAGTGCTCAACTGTTCAAAGGGAAAAAAAAAAATGCATCAAACTGCCAAACTCCTCTCCAAAAACAAGGGCTAGAAATTTTCTACTTAAAAAAAGTTGATATTCTAGATTTCTGATACAATCAAACTTTAGGAACTACGTCTTCCCATCATGAGATTTGCAGTAAGCACCACCAAACAAACAAAACTGTCTCAATAATCACCAAAAGTATCCCTAAGTAGGGGTGGAATATTAAAGAGAGAAAAGAAACCTACACACAGGCTTTCTATAGATCTCCATTTACTTAATTATAATGGTTTCATGGCCCTCCTTGCAAAAATATTTGCTAATTCAATTCTCTAAAGCAAAAAAGACACTTGTTTTCATAGAGAACAACAAAACCCACCAAAACTCACAAAATCTGTTACTAACAAATTTAAATACAATAGGTTTTGAAAAGTAGGGCAACACAACAAAGCTTGTTATTCACCAGCTAGCTACAGAGAGTAAACCAACGGTTTATTAATATTTTAATAAATGGAAATACTCAAGAATGGAGCAAATGAAACCTCACAAAGGACTCTTATAATACAAAACAAATTCAGCAAAGCTAAGGTCTCTCTAAAAGAGATCTGAAACTGAAGCCCCAAACATACTACCCTGCACAACTATTTTTTTAATAGACCATTTCCAAATTAAATATGTCATTATCATATTGGCTCCTGAAATTGCTAAGTTAATTTACTGATGCATACAACTGAAACTATACAATTTCAAGAAAACTTTCTCAAGCTCTGCATTTATTCCCTGTGGGTAAACAAAAAAAGCTATCAAACTGATTAGGCTGCTAAAAAAAAAAAAATTCTTCAAGTTGGGTTTGGGTTTTTTCCCTCCTTTGGCTGCAAAAAAATTCTTCAGCTCTATGCTATTAAATCACTCTGAAAAATGTTCCAATTAAACAAAAGCAGAACAAAACAAAACCAACAAAAAGCTCCACTCATCTTTCTATTCCTTCTTCAGAACACTGTACCTTCACTTCCTACCACTCATTGCTCTTACCACATTTGAGGTGGGGGAGTGGTTGTTGCTTTAAAACAACTGCTTGCCTGAGATCGCCCTTCACAAACCCTGTTATCAGAATGCACACATCACTGTCAGACCCTGAAGAGATGAACTGAATCTCTATCACCAACTACTGCAAAGTACGAAGAGAATCCACCCATTCCTGAAATTTCAGAATGAGGAATGACTTATTTCAGTTCTTCCTTTTCTCAGTCTTTCGCTTTAGTTACTTTAGATCAACCCAAGAATGAATAATTCTTCTCTGGGAATCTTCTTCTCTAATTCTTCTTTTGAATTTCATTCTAATCCTCTTCTACCTACTTCTACATAATCAGGATATTTATCTCACTAACACCTTGCTTTGTGCTACATAGCTCTCTCTTGCTATCCACTATGCCAAAGTAGGGAGCAAATTAACTCAGCTTAATCTGAAACAAAAGGTTTCTTCTAGTGAAGCATGGAATTTGAGCACATGGCTGTTAAAACTCACCATTTTGCTTTTTCTAGTATGAGATTTAAAAGGTGTTCTCTCCTCAGGACCTTCAGAGCTGCTCACCTCCAATTATGAATGAAGAAAGAGGCAAAGTAACAATTTGTCTGTTTATGTCATTTCTAGAGGGAACTTGCCTATTTGTTCACAATACATGACTTAAAGACAGAGCAAAGCTGGAACAAATGATAGCTTGAAAAATGTTTCACAGTGGACTGCAGGTCCTGCGCATTTCCCCTCATTCTGAGATGAGCCTAGCAGTGCTAAAACTGATTCTTATTTGCAAGACAGCCATGTATGAAATCAATCATATACAGCATCTTAATTGAAAAATCCCGTAACTGTGGGATAATAAAACTGATTGGGAAACAAGTGCAATTCTTGATAAGCCTGTAAAGCTTGTCTCAAACACTGAATAATTATACACAATGTAATCTGACCAAGTGAAGATAGATGCAACATTCCTTTCTGGCACTTTGTTCTGAGCAAAGAATGAGAGAGGGCCCATGGTACTTGTAAGCGTGGACAAAGGGAACAAAAAGAAGAACAAGAAGTTCCTGACAGTGTACACATGGAGCCTCATGTCTAAGAAGGTTTAAAATCAGGAAGGCACCACATTTACAGATTGCAGTATTCCTTACTGTAAACATGCTGGAAAGAAACACCATAAAGCATCAAGTACTCACATTATTTCAGAAAATTTCTTCTGAGAAATAAAACCTCACATTTAAGTTATCCTAAAAATCACAAAGTCAGGGAGAGGCATAAAAAGACCCACTGTAGTTCTGGTGAACAAGCTGATATTTGATGTCTAAGCAGCAACCTCATGAACTCCAGCAAATGACAGCGTGCAGACTCATGCCAGACTTCACTTCTCATTAAGAAGTAGGTAAAAGCACACATTTACAGTACCTGGTTTGAATGAATAAATAAGTCAGCCTGCTTGGTTTCAGCAGGAAAGACATGGGCCATACACTAACACAAGGACAATATACAAAGAGGTTTGTTTATTTCAGCTTAGGATAGCAATGAACTGGCATCCAAATTGCTGTGATCCATACACAGCCTTGCACAGGATTCTTCTTACTAGACTTACATTTTAAGTCCCAGGATTTATGATTTCAGCTCAACAGTAAATGTTTAGGTCTTTCTGAACCAAAGGTGACTTGACAGTTACATGCACAATCTATCCTACCAATTAACACTCTGAAATATGCATTCCAAAGTAAAACCAGCTTAAGCAAAACATAATTGTTATAAGAAATCCAAAGGGTTTGGATATATATTTATAGCTATAAATTTTTTTTGAAGCATTACAGATTTTGTCTGAAGTGATGACATGCTTTTTGAGGACTGCTAGTAGTTTACAGGTAGCAGCGCTGAGCAAGTGCTGAACACGTAACTTTGTACCCAAATAGGATGAACAAACTTCTCTTTAAAAAGCAAAATGCATGTGGGAAAACTCACTGAATCATACAATCCAATATTTTATAAAGATTTTTAGTGACTAGAAAAAACAACAGATGTGGCTACACATACCATCAGGTACCATACAGAATTTCGGAAGCTCAAAAAAACAGGCTTCCAAAATGGTAGGTACATTTATAAAGTAAGTGTTTCCATATCTACCCAAAAATCATAGTAGAATCACAGAATCATTTAGATTGAAAAAGACCTTTAAGATCATCAAGTCCAGCCATTAACCCAGCACTGCCAAGTCCACCACTAAACCATGTCCTTAAATACCACACCTACATATCTTTGAAATACTTCCAGGGATGGCAACTAAACTAGTTCTCTGGGCTGCCTGTCCCAGTGCTTCTCAAACCCCTTCCACGAAGAAATTTTTCCTAATATCCAACCTAAAACTCACTACTGGGGAGGCCCATTAGGCAATTTCTTCTTATTCTATCACTTGTTACTTGGTAGAAGAGACAAACCCCACCTGGCTACAACCTCCTTTCAGGTACCTGCAGAGAGCAATAAGGTCCCTCCTGAGCCTCCTCTCCAGGTTAAACAGCCCCAGCTCCCCCAGGTAACCCTAACCCTCCTAAGACTTGTGATCTTGACACTTCACTTCACTGCTCTTCTTTGGACACACTTAATGTTCAGGCTTACACAAGTCATGTATTTTACCAAATGATTATAACCTGGATGAAGGCTGAAGTAAACTTAAGCAAAAAAAAAGACAATTAAACAAGACTATCATTCTGTGTAACGTACCTCCCGTTAACTGTAGTGTACTTGATCACATCTCCTGGCAGGACCACTGATAATTCAATATCTTTATCAATTACATTCTCTTTCTGTTCCATGATGAGGTTGGGTGGCTCTGTGTTATCAAACGGAGAAACAGCAATGGATTTTGTTTCAGATGGAGGAGGTGGTGCTTTAGATTTTCTTCTGAAATAAATAGACAAAAATTTAAAATCAAGTATGCATTTATACATACGATTCCATACTGGCAAACTAACAAGTCTCCAAACAGAAACGAACAACACTTTATTCTTTTCTAAAGCAGTATGTGCAACAAAGGGATGAGAGAATATTTTAAACATACAAACAGTGGTGACAGGAGACAAAACAGGCTAAGGTATCCATCACAAAAAAAAAAAGCACCCAATAAACATCAAGCCAAAAAGAGTTCTTTAATATACCATAAAAAAGTAAATTAGTTAGTTGTTTTGGTTTTTTTCTCCCTTGGGTTATGCAAAGACCCTATTTGTGCATTCTCCTAAGAGATTTACTGGATTAGTATAAACAGAAATACTGTACTATACAGTATGAAGCCAAATTGCACTACCAGTGTGCTTAATATAGGATAGATACTGGAGCAAATAGTGAAACTTTTCCTCCCTAAATTCTTCTTTCAGTCATTAAAATTATTCAAAGAAATCCTACCAGCTCTAGATTATTTAACTTCTATATAGTAATAAAAAAACAGTGTAACCAATTCTATTTTGTTGTAATATTTCTTGACATTTCAGTCACAATATGCTTTCATATATTCCCCTCACCTATGTTGATTTCCTATTTTAATTTTGTCGATACCCTTTCCCATGTCAGTGAACAGACAGTTTACTCTTGAATACAAGGACTGACCACTAAATAAGATGTACTTACTTCACTTTAAAAAAATTCTAAAACAGTCTAAAACTCTCTGCATCTCTTAATATATGCATGTTACAGTAAATTCTGAATGCAGGATTCTCATGTCCCACAACATCTAGTCCAACATCTCCCTTTATTTAAATAAGTCTCCACAATTATATTATAGAAGGAAGGACATTCAGAAGGAAAAGATACTATTATTAAGACTTTTATCACCAGAAACAAAACCAAAACAGAATCAAGACGCATTACCTCATGAGAGCTTTTGAATTTCTTACAAACATTCTTGAATGGAGCCACATTCACAGAAAGTTAAAAGACATTTCAAACATAATACAGAAAGGTTCCAAAAATATGCTCGTCATTTAGATGGAGCTGTACCAAAGTTTGTTTACTTTAAACCTAGGGAAAGAAATTAACTCCTATAACTGTCCTACAGAATTAAAACAAAAATGCTAGCATACAAACAGAAACACAAACCTTTCCTGGGAAAACGAAGTTTAAAGTCGCTCACAATGAAGAACAAACAAGGTCCAGAGCAGCATTGCAAAAAACAACTGTAACGAGGCTTCACATGACCGATCTGTTGCTGAAAGTGCTTAGAGTTTTGAACTTCAGAACTCTGTGCTGAATAATTAACTATTCACAGACCCTCAGAGCTAATCCAGAGTACTCACAGGCGTCCAAAAACACTGAACGAGGATCCACATTCAAGATTTATACCTCCTCTCTCAATGTTTTAAATTAGTTTGGTGTGCTCTGCATGCAATTCAAGATGTGCGACATAAGCTGAAAATCTGACTTTGGTCTCTAGAGCAGCTTGCCTGGGTTGTTTCACGAACATTGCAAAATGTATGAATCAAACTTCTTTGTACTCCTCCCTGGCTTCTCTGGGGTTTTTTTTTTTTTCAAGATATTTAGCTTTCATATAACTGTCAAATTATTAGCTAGTACAGAGCATCAGTACAACTATTAGAAATAAATAAAATCTCAAAAACATAAAAACTCACCCTGTGACATTAATACCAAAAAACCCAAAGTGAACCAGTACTGCTTGTCCCCCCCTTCTTTACTCTTTCTTACACCTTTAACTTCAAATGACTTAAAAGCTATTTATCTCAGAATGCAATCTTTGAAGAAGGGTCACAGAAAGATTTATTTTCAAATGATAGTGGACTCTATCTTCCATTAAGTAGACAAATGCAATTTTATCACTGGAACACTACCACCAGAGTGCTTAATGACACACAGCAATAAATGTGGTTTATTCATACAGTGCCTAACTTAAACTGTATAGAGCTAAAACTGACCAAATACTCTCACCAAAACACATATGCAACAGTTGAAATTCCATGTATTTGTAAAGAACACACACATGGGGTCAGGCAGTCTAACAAGGTCGCTGAAGCCTCGCAGCCCCCAGTGCAGAGCCACATACCCCACCCATCTCTAGAAAATCTGATTGTGCTTTATGGTTAGTTATGCTTACACGTCCCACCCCACACAAAGGAGGAAAAATCCCAAGTTTACTTTCTCAGAAGTCATGCCAAGTTTTGGCAACCTCTTATTAAACAACAGGGATTCCAATGCTTTCATTTTCTGTTTCCAGATGCCATGTCTGTTTTTTCTTCAGCTCTCACCAATTCTCTCATCTCTCTTTCTTAGCCCAACGTATTTGCATTTGGTCTCACTGCTTTTTCATTAATTGAGTTTGTGTCTACCTTACCAGAGGAGTAGTTGCCTGACTGGCAGGCTGGGCTGCACTCCCAGCCCCAGAGCTGGTACTGAGCAGCAAGAACAATCCAGGTGACCATGATTACATAAACAGGTGAAGATGGAAATACACTTGCAGGGGTAGTTTTTCCCTACCAACCCTCCTCTCCTACTGGGCAATTCAAGAAGCCAATGAAAGTGATTTTCTCACCAAGGCGTCCTCCACACAACTTTTTATCCTAACACCAAAAGTAACTCCAAGTCTATACCATCATTTCAAATACTTCTCCATCATAAAGAACCAACAGAAGCCTGGTTCTCTCTTGTCTCTTAACATATACCAGGTACTCAGCAAACCAGCAGAGCTGTTGATTTGTAATGATTTTGCAAAAAAGGCAGAGAGATGTTAACCTAGTTTCTTCTCCTGAAAACAAAACCTTATATTTAGTAAGACAAAATACAATCATAACAAAGAGAGTAATTCCCCATCATATAAAAACAATACTTCAGAGGCCAGAAAAAAGGTGCTCAGTAAGTGGTCTTACTCCCAGCACCTTTCATGTTCAGATAGCTTCCAGATGTGCTAGAACCTAAGCCAACCTGTTCTAATTTTCAAAATAAACATTAGAAGGAGTTAGAACAACCAAAAACATGCTCTTCATTTTCATGGCCACTATAGAATTACAGGAAAGCTGCAGGAAGAATCAAAGTGCAGCATATTTAGCTATGAATTAGTTAATACAGAGGGAATTAAAAGAGAAATTTTAACCAAATGAGGCCACAGCTCAGTAACAGTAAGAACTCCTCTGGAAATTGTGCTACAGTATCCTACACGATGTGGGTCCTCACTCATTCCTTGTCCCCATGGGTCCCAGTCCCATCAACTGGCTAACCTTCCCTATACACCAGACATTGAAACTGTCTAATCCCACCTCTCTAGAAGAGATGTGCTCCACAATGATTATCATAAGATAAACAATTCCAGCAACATATTATCTTCTACATAAATTTGCTGTTTAAACAACTGCTGGAGCCAAAGCAAAAAAATAAATAAATGCTTATTCTCTGATTCTTCCTAGCCCTGGACAAGGCAGCAGAGGGACACCCACAATGCTCTCACAGGGACCCACAAACACAAGGTGGTGCAGCCTGGGCAAAGTTTCTATTTCCCTTGTTACCAAAGCATCTGGAGCCCACTGCTTATGCTAAGGCACTCAGCTGGTTCCCATCTAGTAGAGATTATACTGTTCCCCAGACAACTGATTCCTATCTCTTAGATTTTTAAATTTCTGAAGTCCCACCTGCAACTCCTGCTGGTCTATATGACAATACAATTCCTGCATTAAAGAATTCTTTCAGCCGAATATAAATAGAAGAATACAATTTTTTAAGAGAAACAGTGCATCTTTAAATCAAATCCAAGACCATAAGGTCAACATTTTATGTGCTTCAGATCCCACTTCAACAGAATAAAATGTCACAGATGTATCTCAACAGCTTTCCTGCTTGCAAAGAAAAAAAATAACAATGTCAGTGATCTGGATGCTTAGAAGCCTTTTTAAAATAAAAGTCTGACACAGTAAATAAATAATGCATCTATTTATTCGATTTCTCAAAAAAATCCTGTTAAAAAGTTACAAGCAGTATATTTTTAACTATCAGTAACTAGAGAAAGGCACCATAAAATAATGAAAAATACTTGAACTGGACCTGGATATTCCAGTTTTCACCAGCACTTCCTTTCAATAAGGACCTCTTTCCCAAAAAAAAGGAGGGAAAAAAAGAAAAAGAGGAAATCTATCTGCTGGATTAGTGTACAATCAAAGGCTACAGCATCAAGGAATATTACTGTTTACAGCACTTAACTTCCCATTTGGAACACAATTACATGAGAGTATACAAAGACAGCTTGATAGCACTCTCACTGAAATTATTTTGAATCTAACCTCCAACATCAGAACCTTTTCTCAGGTTTCCTATGGCATTCACCTAGGACAGGATAGGTCATAAGGATCTCACTTGAAATTCGGTCATCTCTCAGGTACTGAAATAGTTCACTAAACATAGTGCATTAAAAACCTTCTAAGCACAACACATACACTTCAGTTGGTTAATTTGACTTACGGCACTATGAAGAACACTGATTTATTCAAAAAGCAATTACTTTTTTTTTCTAATCAAACTTTACAAAATTATATTTGCCACAAGTACAAGAAGCACTCTGTTTTATTTTCACTCAAAGTCAGAAAAGGATCTAACTCTACTAAGATCATAGCATGAGAGTTTTGAAAAAGGCCACTGCAACAAAACTTCTTCTAGATCTTTTCTTGTCTTCGACTTCTCATCCCAAGCAATTATTATAATGCTCTCCTGACTACTACAATAATGCTGTTTCACCACGATGTCATAGAAGCAGACAGCCAAGGAACAGTTGAACAAGAGTTCAGGCCTATATTAAAAATGTGGATTTGGGTTTTTTAACATCAATTTCGGCCAACAGGTATACAAAATATTTAGGCTCCTATTTTCACCTATAGGCGTTCCCAGCCCAACACTCATCTTTTAACACTAACAGAACAAATTTGTCTTCTAGACTGAGTTTATTCTGTTCTCTCTTTGTGGATAATGGTTTCACAGCATCACCACTGCAAATCTTCAAGATCAAACACTGCTTGCTAGGAAAAAGCTTGGAGACAACTGCAGCATTACTATCTGATCTGCTCCTCATAGTCCAGCAAATGACTGAAGTTGCCAAGGCAGGTCACTCAAAAAATCACTGCTATGTATTTCAGGCATAAGTATAGATGAAAAAATACTTTAAAAATAAATTCTATTCATCTTCACTAAATTATTACCAGGCACACAGGTTTCTATATAAAATTTGGGATGCCAAATTTAGTGCTTCAAAAAGGTTACTTTGAACTTAGATATACAGTAGTATTCTAATATTTCTCCTTAACATTAAGCAGCCCAAATATTTGCTGTGCCAGCCCCAGAGCATGACTATCAGCCTTGATACTGGGCTTTCATCTCAATCAATATCACTGTTTGATATACAATCTCTCTCTTTATTTTTACTATAAAAGCACCAGTTAGATGTTAAGATCAAGGTATGGATCAATGAGAGTCATACAATGTCCATTCTTAGGTTATCCCCTCAAGCCAGGCTTATGATACCTGTAAGACAATAGAAAGGAAAAATATTTGCTGTATCTGCTCCAGAGAGAAATATGATCTTTCAGATTTTAAACTCATCCATTTAGTTATCTGGGGAAGAATGTGAGGTCATATTGTACAGATATGCACAGTCTAGCAGGTGGCTCAAGAGGTACCAAGAAAAAAAACAAGTTCAAAAATACATTTTAACTTCAATTTCCAGATAGAGGAACAAGCATGAACAGTTTGTAAATCTTTTGTGATAATGGGTTATTTTACAGGGCACTTCTCTATACAGATTCCCAATACTGAAAGGATACAAGTATTGTAAATAATACTGGTATTTTACAAATAATAGAGAAAAACAATATGGCATCAAATAAGGCACTGGGTATATATCTCTGCCAGCACAATAATTCATTGTGCAAGTGATATATCAACTGACATGGCAGTAGTACCACTATTGGTGATAATATTACTAATTAAGTGATCTTTGAAGATTATCTCTATGGATTTACTCAGGGAGGTTCCAGCAAACAACAAATCACCTGCAGATGTTCTCTTACTCGTGCCTTTATTCAGATGACTGCTATAAAGAAAGCAAAAAAAAAGTAAAGTGCATTTCCACTCTCTTTCCATAAATAAAGTGGATCAAGAAAATGAGGCATCCCTGGAACCAGGACATGTTTTCAAAGATCTTGTGAGAGCAAAAGCTTCCCTGGTCAATGGATGTGTGGATTTACCCCCCCCTCCTCCCCGCCCCATCCCCCCACCCCCCAGCTAGCCTCATTGCTGTGAAGATTTTTTTTTTTAAAGTCTTATCCTAGAGAGAAATAAATCACAGAACTGGGACGGTAACCATGACAGTAAGGTGAAAGCTTAATGGAATCTCTGGATGTCTGGTTCACACTAAAAGCAAGAAAGCAGCAAATGAATCCTTCAGTTCCCTCCAGACCATTTGGAACAGACACTTGCCCCCTCTGATTATTTGTCCCCATGGCAGTGACAGTCTTGAAAACAGAAGCGACTGTATTTGAGCCATAATTCATTAAATGTTTTCTCTCATTACAAGGAAAAAGAGGCAATTCTGAGACAACATAAACACAAATCTGTATTATGGGCATGTTTTTAATTGTGCTCCTCTTAGCATTAAAGGGGCAGTAACTCAGGTATAAACCTATAATGTAAGTCATTAAAGTACAAATTTAAAACTTTTCTAGAAAAAAATATTAATTCATCGCCCTCCAAAGCCAAATCATAACTAATATTACAATGATCTTTTCAAGCTCACTTAAAACATATGAAAGACCCAACTCCCTAGAACAGAAAGCTGCTTAGTTGTCTTGTACCATCCAACAAAAGACAGTTAGCTCCTCTCTATGCATAAGAGTTGCTTTGCTCTTAGGAAGAGAACCAAGAGCTCAGAATCCTAGCAGGCAAGAGAGGATTAAAAAGAAACAATACTTTCTCCTCTAAATTAGCATGAAGTTTATTATTATTATTGAGGGACTACAGAAATGTGTTCTGATACAAGAGTTTTGTTACAAAACATTCTGTTGTGCCAAGAGAAGTATTTCTTTTTCTCCTGGGAAAAAAACCAAAACAGATCAAAACTAACAAATAAAGTGAAGTCAAAAATTAGTTCCAATGATATTATTCCTAAAGAGGTTGAGAACTCAGGCTTCTGAAGTAAGTAGGGCTAACACAAAATACAAATACGAACTTGGCATGCCCATGTGTGACATATCTCTGCAGTAAGCAGATACTTATATCTATTTTTGCAACCTTTAAACAAAGTAAAACATGCAAAAAAGTAGCCTAGATTTGCTACCAAAAGAAAGAACGAAAAATCTGAATGGCATTCAAAACTATTAAAACCTTGTATAGCTCACTTAGCCTTTATTATATTTACAGTTACGAAAACAGCCTGACAGAATGGAAGGAGAGCAAGGAACAGAAAGCAGTAAATCTGTAACAGTAATTGAGTAATATATAACTGACTGAATAAACAGGAAAAGAAAACAAAGAGCAGCCTGATCTGAAGGGGGGAGCTTAACCTTTGATACACTAATAAATCTAACAAATACTTAAAACTCAAGCAAACATATGTTACCTCCACTAAAAATAAACCCTCAAATCTTTTTCAAGAACTAAAAAGGTTGCTCATATATCTGTTTTTCTTCCATGACCAGTAAGAAAGTTCAATTAAGGGCTCTCAAATAGAACAAAACCTGAATCTGTCCTTCTGGTTGTTACCTCCCAGTCATGAAAGCAGCTACAATGCCACTGTCTTTTCAAAGCCTGTAGATGAAGCACCTAGCTCTGATCGTGGCTTTTCCAGCCATTATTCTGAACATCAATAGAAGTAAGAATTGTCAATTTATCTGAGCTTTGCTGCTGCTGCTGCTTTTCTCTCCTGTTCAAAATCTTGTTTTAGAAGTAACACTGGAGGCAGGCACTGGATAGATTTAGAGGCTGGGAAAAGTAAGGAAAAGGAAAGCAGAGCCACTCAGTATCACAGCAGCCAGGAAAGGGGCTAATACAGACCCTTCCCTTTTCCCTCATAGACATACATGCCTCAAATATAGGTACATGGGTGTAAATGTAGGTGGGTGACAGATAAAGTACTGCAGGGCAGCAGCTAAGAAGCTCTACACTAACAGGGAAGACAAAATCTAACCCCTCTCCTTTTAGCTGCTGTAGAAGGCTGGGTTCAACTGCAACAGTCCCGCTTCCCAGATGAAAATTCAGATACGGGAAGAATAATTGAGAAAGCAGAGCAATGCAACTTTAGAAAGCACTGCAACTTACTTTCATTTTTCTTGCAGGTGTTTCGAACAGAACAAGTTTCTCCCTTGTAGAAAGTTCTTCATTCACCAGAAGCCTTCTCTTAGCAGTTATATCCTTTATCTACCTAGAGTTTGGTGACACTTAAAATCTTTTGTACATTCACAAAACCAAGAAATAGGAGAACTTAGTAAACTGAAGAACAGAGATGACATTAAGCATTGGAAGGGAATGGGAAGCAAGAAAAATTTCCTATCCTGAAAAAGAAGATTAAATAGAAATATATCTCTGTGTGTGTATCTATGTACATATATACACAGATGCTATGAGACACATGATGAATGTATAGTGAGTTCCTACATAGACAACAATGTCAGCAAATAAGGCATCCTTGCTCATTACAGGAGAGAAAGAGAAAAAAAGGGTTAAGTTTAGGCTAAGAAATTGTATGAAACCAAGGATTTTCTTTACTAGATTTCAAGAGGAGCATCTTGGCAGTTAGTATCTGGAAAAGTATGATATAATGAAGAGGTTTCTCCCATAATATGAGGACTGTAACTAGTTCCCCTAAGAGAAATACCGAGCATCTTGGGCTAACACTCCTTGCAAAACTAAGAAATGCTTTGAGTACCTACCTGCCACCAGATTCTCCTGCTCATCCTTTACAGCTGCCTTTTATCTTGTGTCTTCACCGTCCTCCAAAAGCAAAGTGGAAAAACCTTTTACCTTCAGGACCAGGGTCACATTTACTACCTCAAATGCCCGTGCTGCTGCTGGAGCCCCAGCCTCATCTCTCAGGCACTCTGTGAGGGGCAATGGGTGGCACAAAGCAGAGTCACAAGTCCCATCCCAGCTCTCTTCACAGCATAAACCCGACCAGCAGTTCTCATGGCCACTTTGCAGCCACTGACAGCAGGAGCTCCCTCCCCTTTGTCCTACTTTAACTCCCTCATTGGTTGGCAGCTCAGGGCCCCAAATGAATGCTCCTATTTTGTCTCCAAACTCATCCCCATCTGCACACAAGAGCTGACATTATCCCCTTTCTCTGCTTATATCTGCACACTCAAAATCCCCTGGATCCACTCCTCACTGGATTCTTGCAACATGCAAGAGGCAAGGAAGAAAGAAGATATTTCTTTGAAGAAAGCTGGCTCCCTGCATTACAGTAACACCAAAGCTATTTTGGATGACCCCTTACTTCCATTAGAAAGTCTCTGCAGCTTCTGTAAAAAGGTACAGGACTTCAGCATTAAATATGAAGTAGGAAAAAATTCTTATTTATATAAGAATTATTATAATCATCAGCAGTCTCCTCTGAGGAATGTAAAGAAACTTTCCTAATGAATGTTTTGCTGTAACTACAACACTTCTATATTCACTCCTGCATCCTTTTCAACTTTCACTACCACAAGCAGTTTACAGCCAATATACTTCACTGCTGAGTTTTTAACAGGCCAACAGATATACAGCACCAGCAGCATACTGACTTTTACAAGAAATGCAACTGAACACTGTTTCTTAAACTCTTTGTTGCTGTAAGCAAAGTCTATCTTGGCATTGTGCAGTTATTTAGGAATTTAGTCTACTTAGATACTAGAAAATATTTTAATGCTTTCCATGATAAATGAAAGTGGTATACAGTATTCAAGGAACACAGAATACACAGCAAGGACTCTACCATATTAAACACTAAAAGATAAAATAACTTTTACAAGCTATTACAAGCAACTAGTGGAGCTTCTTACCCCAACAAAATTTTAGATCAAAATCTGATTAATGCAAATCAAAGAACTCAGAAAAGCCTTACAGTCTGCATGAAATAACAGCATTCCTCAATTAAAATAATCTCAAAAATCTCATTTGAGCTTCTAGGCAGCAAGTATCAAATAAAATAGGCAACAGCTTCTACAACCACAAATGTACCACTGAAATTTCAGCAGTCTGTCCACACGGATAAAGGTCTTTACACATCCTCATCTTTTATCCAGAGATGGGATTTTAAAAACCTTTTGTACAGTTATTACATACTTTGTCTGAAAAAGGACAAAAGACGTTAATTCTTCTTCCTTCATACAGGCCTATATTTAAGTTCTGGCAATTTATGTACTGCCCTACACCTGAATTCTGCATTCCCTCCAAGAGCAAGGACTTATATGCTACTGCAGGTATATCATTATTGGTAAACATTTTTCCTCACAGCAGGTGTTAGGACAGCACAACCCAAATATTACTTTGAAGCCATTCTGTTCAGCCTCTAAACAAGGAGAAGGGAGAATAATAGCTAAAATTGATTATTCTACTTTTCTGCTTACCTCCAAGATAGCACAGGTGGTTCTTCTCCATTAATATCAGGTGAGTTTCCTTCAACAGCATATGGAGGTAGAAGGGAGGGTGTGTGTGTGTGCATGGCAAGCTCACCGTTGCTCCCTTCCGCTACTGCTGACATCAGTAAGCCTACCTATTTATAATCCCACCACCTGACCAAACAGCCTACAGAGTACATCTAGAGATTTGTACAGCCTGTAATCCTGACATATCTACTTCAGCCAATTCAAAAGAGAGTATTAAGTAGCTTTGTTATGTCTTCTGTGGCTTTATACCATAAAAAGAATCCAATCCTGTTTCCTGCACCCCTTTTATTTGCGCAAAACAAGTTTAATGGGAATTTTTAGAACTAGGACTAGTCCTTCCATCCATGCTTTTTAGCTTTCCCCATTTCTCTGACTGTGAGATATCCAACTAAACACCTCAGGTGATATTCTAGTGAATATTTAGACAACAGAGGCAAACACCCATTTACATCCAGTTAATTTCATCATCAGTACTACCTACAAAGTTAGTGAAATTTAAGATTTTCACAAATCAATTTCACAAGCAAAGTACAATATTTATGCTATCCCAAAACCAAAACCAACTCAGAAGTGTTTAAAGTAGGATAATTTACAGAAGCTTGACCTCATTGTCAGTTAAAAGCAGAAGCTGCTTAAAAGCATCTTAAAATCAATTCTCAATTCAGTTACCTTTACCCAAAGTCAGACCTAATGCATGCAGCCATGGGAGGGCTGCTTGCAGCTGCGTCTGCCCAGAGACTGGGAAGGAAAGCAGTCAACAAGCTCTTTGGGCAAGTGCTGTCATCACTGGCAACATCCTGCAGGTTTCTATCATTGGTAAATGTTGCTTCTAGATCTGTATCAGGCCACAGTGTGTTTCAAAGTGGCTTGAGTACTGCTTCAGTGAGAGGAAAACACCTGTGTGAGTGCCTGTGTGCTGAGTAAACAACATTACTGACAGTTCCTTATCTAACCTTTGCTACCTGAGAAGTCCTACCACCAGCATCCATCCTGCATTATGCCAGACAAAACAGAAATCTAAGTCAGCTTTGCCTAAACATGTGTAAGGCTGAATGAAACAATTAGATGAATCAGTTGTGTTCCAAGTCGAATGCACTCGGCAACCAAACTTCAACAGTTAACAGTAAAAGAATAAAAATCCTTTCACTTGTTGGATAAGCTGGAGAGGGCAATAATGCAGATGCAGCCAGGCTTGCAGGACAGGACTGCCAGTTAAAGTTCGGTGCATACAGGGTATCAATGTTGGCTAAAACACCAACATACTGCCTATGGCTGGTATGTCCCACACAGGACACAATACTTGAGAATTTCACTTGGAGGCATTAATTATTATCTGGGTCTAAGGGCTGAAATATACAATTAATACTCACAGTAATAAAACATCTGATTTTTTTTTTTAGTCCTGCTGTTATCTTGTGGTTATTTTACATACAGTTTATCTAGTTAGCATTACCTTCCTTCTGGCTTTTACAGACTAAGCAGTAAATTTATCACTGTTGAAAAATCATATGGCTTTCCTTCAGGGAGTGACCAATGGAATTCAATACTACTGACCACAAGCAAGTGTCCCAACATCTCAGATAACCTGAAAGGACAGAAAAGTTTTCCAATTCTACAAGTATGTACCTGGCCATTTTCCCTTCATCTGACAGAGGTTACTTTTACTTTTTCCCCAGTATCACTCAGCACAGACTATTAGTTTTTTGGGGGGTTGGGTTTTTGTGGTTTTGTTCTTGTTTTTTAGGCTCCCACAATACTTCTGGAAGGTAAAATAATAAGAATCTTAAAAGATGAGGAAGGAGGAGAACTTACACAAGGTATTAGGAAAAAAAAAAAAAAAACAAGCCACCATATAAGGGAACAGAATTTAAAAGTTTTGTTAGAATTTGGTTTAGAATTTTAAAGTCCTCCTCATTTTTTCATAAAGCATCTACTTAAATTACAAATCCTGGCACTGCCTTGTAGCAAACACTTCCTAAAACTGAAACATCAACGTAATAGTATCAAGCAATGAAAGGCAACGTATGAGAATGCACCATAAACTTGAATTTATTTTATAATTTCTTGTGTGTATACTTCAAAGAAGCAAAAGAATTCTATTTTTCTAAACAGAATGACACTATGGGGCTAAATACAAAACACTTCCTAAAGAGGTCCCTGTCCAGGTCTCATTTCAGTACAGATCTTTCATGCTTTTTAATCCACAGAATTGTTTCCAAGACCAAAAAGATAAGACTTTTATGTACTAGTGAGGAAAATAAACCAAAACCTTTGCAGTATTCATTTTTAGATCTTTAATACTTTCAGATTCACTTGTCAGTGATTACCCAGAGCATTTAGTACTTTTGCAATGGGGAGAAAAAAACCCCCAAACCACAATTCCAAATGCACTGTTAGAACTCAATGCTTGTGTATCAATAATCTGCATATGGAAAAGCTTCTCAGAATTATCTAGTATTTAATATCCCAACTAGGGATGTATCTGTGAAGCTGGGAACTCTTTGAACCTATTGTCTCTACTGTTATAAACAAAAGACTGTTTTTTAAAACTATCTGATACTTTATCTAACCCTGAAATAGTAATGATTATATTTTTTAAATTATATCCATGAGAAACGAAAGTCTGAAAGCAGCAAGAATAGCAGGAAACCCAGATTACCAGGGTAAGAATGGCATTCTTCCAGATTAAATTCTTGCTCTATTAAATACTCTGTTTCTTCAGTTGCTTTGTACCTACTGAGATGACATCTCATCTGTGATGGACCAACACAGTCAAGTCTCCAGGGAAAAGCAACTAGTTTTGTTGTATCACAAAGAATTGGAGAAGAGAGCATAGACAAGAGGCTTCCAAATGCCTTGGAAACAGACCAAGAACTTGTTTTTCTTATGCAAGTCACACATCAACAAGGAAAGTTGATTTTAGATTGTATCATCACTCAACATTAAGCGGGACTTAATTATTTTACCATTAGTTAACATTTGGTTTAAGGATTTCATGCATCATCAACAGACAATGCTGTTGTATGTTCACTTTTCACTTACTTGGAACAGATAAAACATGACAAATTGGTACACGTAGAAAAGGTAAATGTAAGAACATGGTCTCTCAGCTCTCATGTCCCTTAAGCCATATCTCACCTTTGACCATCTCTCTTGATCCTCTCTGAACCTTAGGAGTCTCTTTACTACATCCCTTTGGCTATGAGAGACCAGAACCATGCACTGTATTGTCATTAGAGATTTATACATGGACGAAATCCTGTTCTCCCTTTTGTTCCCTATTCCTTTGCTAATGCACACAGCAAACTGATTTGTAGTAAGTCTATCTAAAGTGAATTTAACCTCATTGCATTATCCATTTACTTCTGAAAAACCTTTCTGCAAGTCTTCACAGTCATATCTCCTCTTATTACAATGAATAATAACTTTTTACTGTCATCAAAGTGTCACTTCACTATTCAGCTGCTTTCCTACATTATTAACATGTTGAATTAAGAGTTCCAGCACAAATCCCTACAGAACTCCAAGGTGGCATGCCCTCACCTTCATAGCAGAACATTTACCATATCACTGTTCTTATTTTGGGGCAAATTATATAACCATGCAAGGTTTACTGTCTTATGTTTAGTTTCTTAAAAAGCTTTGGGCTGGAGACCAGAAAGAGCCTTTTGAAGGACGAGCACAACTGTGCCAGAGGGCTTTTCCTCAAACATTTGGTCAGCACAGCCCTTAGATTCTTTTCTGTTTTTACAGCTTAAGACACTTACATGGTAGATACACTACTATATCAGAGTTCCTGACTTTATTCTAACTGTGCTTGGTGCATGAGTCTGCAGAAAAACAGATTTTTATTGTTAAATTCAGCCACCAAATTTAGTTTGTCTTGAATAAGATAGTACTTAAGAGCCCTCAACAAAGCTGTCCTAGTTGCTGTGCAAATTCAGAACAAAAAAGAGAGTGCCTACTCAGAAAACATCTGTGGACCAAAGGACAGGCCTGTATTTTGGGCTACCTTTTGACAGTATGACTTCCCATAAATTGGTGCCTGACCCTTTCACTTCTCTACCTCAGTTACAACCTTTTATCCTCATTTTCACATTATAGATCCAACCAACACAAAAATATGCAAACACTAGCACGTTTTTACCTGAGTCATTATTTCATCAATCTGCTGCAAAAGATCTGCCTCACTATCCCAAAATTGTTTCAGTATCTTCTTCTGTCCCAATTCCCTGTCCCACCACCCAAAGAACAATTTCTTTAACTTTTTCCATGGGATCACTATGCTCTTCTCACCTACAGCTTCACTTACATTACACCTACAAATACCTGACAATTAAGGATCCGTATTATTTCTTGGTAAGTGCATGGTAGTACATGACAACTTCCCTCATGTTTAGGGTAAAAGAGAACCAGAAATCAAGGGACTTAGGATAGTTTGTGACAATTAAGCTCTACAGAGGAACACAAGGGTTAAGATAGAAGTAGCAAAAGCATTTGATGAGCAAAATGCTTCAATTCATGCTCACTAGGTCAGAGAACAAGAGCATACTAATAGATGTTATCCAGAAATTTTGTTCACTTAAAACCAAAAAGAACTGCAAGATAATCCTCAACTTCTGAATTTTGGTGATTCAGACATAGTTGAGAGAATATGACACTAAAGTTAAGAGGTCATTAATCACCCAGAAATTATCTGGGTGGTCAGCATCTCCTCCCCCCCAGGTATACAGGTTACAACACAGAAATGTCTAAGTGAACCAAATACAACATTTAAGGAATAAATGACACATTACTACATGGTGGTACATAGTATTGTCATGGGATTAATGGTTGCCAGGAATAAAATATAAGAAATAAGAGACAACCAGGGTTGTAAACTGGGTGATTTTTTTCCTGTATTTTTCATGTCAATTTGATACAGCTAGGTAACAGATGGTATATTATGTTTTTCCTGCCTTGACACAATTTAAAAACAAGTTACAGATGGCTATAATGAAATCCTCATTAACACACTTATATTTTCACAGTTCAGTATGGCACTAATGAAACTTTCAGGTCTGGAATTTCCTGTTGGTTAATTAGTGGTTAGGTTAATAGCCTGAGGAAGTGCACAACCCAAAAAGTTTCCTTATTGTTTAATCATATAATTACTATATTCACATTTCTGGGAAAGCTGTCAAGACAGATTTAATGTCACAGTAAAGCTACCTTTATAACCCTCCCTCGTTTTGTGAAACAACTGTATTATTATATTTAGCAGAGCATGTGGGCAGGAAAGCCACAACCAGGCCTAATTCAGCTGCCTCTGGGAAGTTTCAGCTTGTTTTTATTTTGAAGATACCAACTTAGAGAATTCTGCCAATACACATTACACCAAAAACACTCTACAGAAAAGCTAGGATCAACAACTATGCATCTCTTGCTCCAATGTTATCATATGATCATTGATTAATGCTTAAATAATTACTTTTTTAAAATCCCAGCTTATACTCATCTACCAAAGCTTGAAATATGACATATGGTTAATAGCTTACTGAGATAGCCCTAAATCTTTGATCTAGAAAGAGGGGTAAAAAAATAGAATCACCACAAATCTTGCATTCAGGTTATTCCCCCAAATTAAGCTGCTACCCACTGTAAGTTGTGTTATTAAACAACATGGTTAAAATAGTAGTGAAAGATGTGGAATTCAGCACTAAAAACTAAAAACCCTCTGGGGTTTAGTACCCACATACTAGTTACTACCTGATGACACTGTGCCCTCATTACTGCGCTCCTTACGTTGTAACGCAAAGGCTGAAGCCAAAGCCATGCCCTGGCCCAGCCATGCCTTCACCAGGTGGTGCAGCCACACCTCCAGGTAACCCACACCCACACGCAGTGCTATGGTACAAGGAAGCTGGTGGCTTGGCAGAACTAAGTCCCAAAACATTACTGAGTGCTGTTGTTGGACTTTTTTTTCTTTTTTAAGTGCCATCACTGAAAAACTACATTGAGAAATTGTGATACCCTTGTTACCGAGCACAAATGGAAACAACCATACAGTTCTTTGAAGTGCTAGAGCTTCAAAAGAGGATAGCCACTGCCAAACCATCATGAAAGCAAATAATGTGGAAAACTTGACTTGTGACTGAAGTTACACAGTTAAAAAGAGACAGTATCCAAAAATTTAAAAGTTGTAATGCTAAAAATATCTTTTAGGCCCAGCAAGCTCATTTATGACAAAGAACTGCAAGGAAAGAGAATTTGCATTCTCTAACAAACATATTATTGTTATGACTATTCTGTACAATTTTACAGACCTCCCATATTTCACAATCTATTTTGACATTAAGGAGAATTGAAGCAGTATTATCTTCCTTAACCAGCAGAAGTGGGAGCCATGTACTGCAAAGACTTTCTGGAACACTAAATGTCACTACTGGATTCAACAGTCCAGTACATCGAGAAACAAATCGGAAAAACCCACAGTGTTGTTTTTAGGGATCTGAGAACTCCAGCTCCAAACGGAGTTGCAGTGCTTACTTAAATCACTCCCAGAGGCCTAGAAAGCTAATTTAAAAGAATGACAGACAAAATAAAGCTCCTGCAATGATTTTCTTCTGGAAAAATCCCATCTTTTAATTCAGAAGCTTTCAGATCCACTTTCACATGCAAGTTTCCATAATAATATCCATTCCTTGACAGAACAGTCTGTACTGTGACAGATCTTTCTATGGCACTGCTGCAGTTAAGAAATTTAGATGTAGCTTTAGTTAGAAGTTAAACAAGTTTCTCGTTCTGAATATTTACACACAGCATAATGCAGTTTTAAAAAACCTGTACCTCTGGTCAAGTTCAGTAATACTCACTCTCCTCCTTTCAAAACAAAACATTAAAAATAATTGCAATGTTTCAATGCTAAACAGCAGTTTGTGAAGCAGGGACACTTTGTTTTTGCTTCATCCAGCACTCCCTCACTTCATTCTTCAGAACAGTGCATCTGGTGCAACAGTTCTCTTAATGTTTTGAGTTTCTGTGCTTATCAGATGATAAACAGAGAAAATAAAAAAGAACAAAATCTAATATTATATTATAGATATAAACTTTGTCATGCAAGTTTCAGGTACTTCCTCAAAGTGAAGTAAACACAAGACAATGGAAAAATTATACAGTTAATTGTACTACAAGGATAAATACTTGTAAATACTAAATCTGTACATACTATACTTGTAAATACTAAAATCTGTGTAGAAAGTCCTCCCCTTTTTAATAATGACATCAAACAACTCAAATGTGAGTTTTGCTTTACAGAAGGTGAAACTGATTTACAAGAGGGTATTCATCAGATAGAGGTAAGAAGTCATCTGGGGAGCAGAAGTCCACAGTTATAAAGATGGCACATGGGAAGGAATATGCCTCAGGTTCCCTGCTACCCACGAGACAGGAATGAGGAAGAACAATGCAGTGTTCGTTCTTTCTTAATACACACACACACATAACCTCCTTAATTAAGATAAGCATCTATCTTTGGAATCAGTATCACAGACAACTAAGCTGGGAGTGTAACACACCAGTTTCTGGAAGGGGCAGCTAGTCATATTTGGGGATTCTCTCTATCATTCTGAAGAAGAAAGCTCAAATCAACAGAGCCAAAAAAATAAAAGGAAATATGCCTTCCAAAATACAGACTTTATTCTAGATAAAGCAGAGATGATACGGCACCATTACAAAACAGTATAAAATATCTTGAAGAAGATTGAATGTAACAGGTCAGCATGATGAAAGTGTTATTTGTACCAAAAAAAAATTTTTAAAGGCTCATTTAGTTTTCTCTGCTTCAAATCCCTAATTCTAAATTAACATTCAGAAATGCAAGTGAATTCAGTCTCTGTTACATGTGGTTTTGACCCAGCACAGAGTATGCCTATCGAAGCCATGAGCAGCCACAGATTCTCCAGTAGAATGCTGTGGGAAATGGTGTCAAAGGCTTCACTAAGGCCCAGGTAAGCAACATCCACTAGACCTTGTTACAGGAGTACAATAAGTTGGTCAAGCAGAACCTGCCTTTGCCAAAACCATGCTGGCTGGGACAGATCCCCTGGTTGTCCTGTACATGCCACATGATATCACTCTAGATAATCAGCTCCATAACCTTCCCTAATTACCTGGGGTGTACAGCTCATCGCACAGTGCCGTACTGCCTGTGCAGACTGTCTGCTCTGTACAAAGGCACAAAAATGCTTAACAAAATTTTGTATACTAATAAATCCCAAGTTCTTCAAAAGCTCTTCACATATTTGGACCATCACCTTGATTTTCCACCTACTCAGAAAAGATTAAAAGAGGATGTGATACAAATATTCAAACACTTCTATTTGTGCAGACTACAAACCATGAAATTCTACCAAATTAAAGGAAAAAAAAAAAAAAGAGAGAGAGAGAGAGAAAAAGGAATATATTTACACATGCAGCAATAGGCCTCTAATACCACAGCAAGTTCACAAATGTTTCTAGGAGTCTTGTCTTGATGCGCTGCTAGAAAAGCATTATATTATTATGGTTACAGTCACGGAACATTTGGTCTGCTTTATCTGTATTATCTGCTTTTAAACTCAAGAATACAATACACTAAGTTTTTATAACTCAGTGTTTTACTGTAGCCCTGTAAACATTGCAAGCCTTCAACAGAAAGGCAAACAGTTACAGTAAGTGACTATTTCTGGCAATATTTTTTCCTATAAAACATCAAACAGCCCAAGTTAGACACAGCATATCCCAGAACTGAAGGAAAAGCATGTATCAAAACTGGGGTTTTTTTTCCTTTGGGTTTTTTGCTGTTTTCCCCTCCCACTGTCAGCTGTTTGTACAAACCAAAATGCATCTTTTCATAAAGGTTCCTAGAGACAGAAAGTTTTAGAGGTGAGATCTTGTGACAATTTTCTAAATTTTAATTTTAAAGAAAGACATAAACAAAAGTACCTATCAAAAGGATATGGCAGGGCTTACAGCACAGTCATGAATTTCACTTCCACAACAGTGAGCAGCTATTTTCTTTCCCAGTGAAATAAAGTGCCATAAAACACACTAGCAGGCTTTTAATCACCATGCTGAAGACTTACTAGAATTTGATACATGGGATACAAGTTTTGAAATGTATTTTCTTAAAATAAAATTACAGTCCTTTTGTGATCTATGGTATTGAAGGAGACATTGTGCCAGGCAAAATTCTAATACAGGAAGGACTCAGGAGCTGTGATACAAAAGAACATACTTTTATGTGTACATTTCCATATTCTGTCTTCTGTTTTAAGAAGGAGTAATCAGAATTGTCTATGACTTATACTTGAGTCATTTTAAAAACAAAACCCAAAATCTAAAGGACCATTAACTTGTTCCTTCCTTTGCAATTCATAGCAGCCTGAAGGACTTCTGCAACAACTAACTTAAATCACGGACACTTTAGTTTACACACCCCCACTACTGCAGAAGCCTGATGTGAACTAGAAAGACTAAACAAGCTTCCTAAATAAAGACAAGTAATCAGAAACTTCTCTGTCCCTTTTCCTCACACCCACTTCTGCCTTTGGTTGTTCCTACATGGAAATCTAGACTTACCAAAACACATATTTAACTGCAAGTATTATAGCACTCCAAACTTTCACAAAAATAAAACTACAGTTTTGGACTGCTTCTTTGTAAGCTTTTTGTTCAACATTTTGCTTGGATACACACTGCATTTATAATAAAAATAATAAATAAAAAAAGTGCAACCCTTCTTGACAAAGAAAGGAATCATCCTGCCAACACTGCAAAAAGAAAACTGCATTTTTATTTCTCACTATTTAAGACTTTCCAACTTTACTACAAAACTTTCCAACAAACAGTACAAGTATGGACTGTAGTATCAGATATTTCCACTGCTGGTTTTAAGATTCTGCAGGAACTCAGACACCACATACATACAGCTCTATTTACAATTTACACACAAAATATATTAATTTGGAAAAAGAAACATCCACTTTCCAGAAAAGACCAAGTATAACTTTTGTAATTAGGAGACAAATGGAAGTGTAAGCACCTGCTTATCAGAGAAAACCTAGACACATTAAGTATACAGCTTGATACTTACCATGCTCTCACATTTTTCGTTTCTATTACTGAAAAATACAAAGCCCTCAGTGACGACGCTGAAGCCCAGAGGTGTCTCAGTAAGGCACGCTGAGGCTTTGCTAGCCCAGACTTGATTTGTCCCCTTAGTCACTCGCCCTGCCTCTGCACAGCGTGAGCAGCTCTGGGGCAGGCACTGAAACCCAGGCAGTGCCATGGGCCAACAGCAGGGCACGCGTAGGAAGCGTCTTTCATTAAAATAAATACTTTGCAGCAAGAAAATACCGAAAGCATGTTCAAAATGCTACATTAAAAACTCTTACAACACTAAAAGCACTGACTCAAATATGTATCTAAACGTGAGGGCCTGGGGAGTGGCAGGCCTAGGGGTGGTGGACTGTGGCAGTGAGCCCAAATGCGGGGATGTTACTGCTCCCACCCGGGTACAAGGGGCTCTTCTGTTGCTCCCTGCCAGAACGACGGTAAGAAAATACAGACAGGTAAACCCCTGCCTTTCATTCGATGATGTTACCAAACCTAAGCTGGCTGTGAGGAAGGAAAGGTTCTCCTCACCAAGACATGCCAAGCAGGTGCAGTGCTGAAAAGTTCCTTCCTATGTGTTTGCTTGGTGTGAAATATCTTCCACATGATATTACTTTCTATATATGAAAACCAGTCTTAAACATCCAGGTACTTATCCCACCAAGATTTGAGCAACTCTGTAAAATGGTGCAAGGCAAAGCACTACTACTTCAAAGCATAACGCTGCTTTTAAAAACAAAGTCTCTCTGATATCCCTCAGTTTAAGTCAACAAAAATGCAGACTTCTTGAATACAAAATAAAATCAACTACCTCCATAAGCAGTGTTGTGTCTACCTAGGCAACCTAATTTTCAAGTTAAACCATCTGCCTAGAAAACTGACTACCTGGAAATAAAATATTTGCATATGTAACATTGCTGGAACTGATGAGACAAATTATCATAGTTACTTCAAGTTATTGCTGAGAAGTGACACATTTTGCTTTCCAGCTCCAGTGTGATCTTTCCTTTTCAATGACTAAACCAGGCACTGCTTAGTGATTTGATGCACTAGGTGAATGAACTGGTATTGCTCAGAAATTCTGTTTCTGGTTCTTCATCTAAGCAGGTTTCAGCAAGGACAAATAATGCTAAAGATAGGCTCCAAAAAAGTGCTGTACTATCCTGGTTAGACCAGGTCGGCAGCTAGGAGCACAGACATCTTGTAAGTTCACAAGTAACTTTCCCTCTGGGGATGAGGCAGCAGAAACCGGTTGCTTTAATAGAAGCCATGAAAAAAGAAAGCCACAGGGTGGCACTGCAAGTAGGCGGTATTTTGAAACTACTTTGGTGTTTATTCTTCTCCAGACAAATCAGAGCATATCTAATCCCATCTGCATAAAACAGGAGAGTGGTTCAGTAGTTTATCTTCAAACATTGCATTTTCCAGCAACAAATATGCCTAGAATATAAATCAAATCATAAAAGATGCACCTACTTCAGAATTGTCAGGGTATTTTATAAATTCATAAAATGCTATTTAAGAGCATTAACACAAGATTGCTATTGTAAAGACAGGCTAGGAATTGATACCTATTTCGAGGTTTTCAGTTCATTTTGAAACAATTTAAGAAAAAATCTTCCCAAAGCATGTGCATTTTCATACAAAAGCTAAAGAATTTTCTTCATACCATGACTTTTTATCCATGTTGAGATGGCAAAATCTCAAACAGGTCTCTCTCTTCCTCTGAAAGAAAGGACAGTATTAACTTTTAAAAACGTATGTGAAAAAGTCTTAACACAGCATTCAATACTATCATATGTTTTTAAAACACTTTCCTTCTCATATATAAAGGAATCACACCTAATTTCATCCAATCTAGATGACTTAGTACAGTAGTATTCCAAAGCTAAACTTAGGAGTCTATTTAATCTGCTTTGTTGGCTTCTTCTCTCCCAAATTTCAAATCCCTGACGTTTGAGTTAAAGCAAAAATATTTGCAAAAACTGCCATTCCTGTTCATTTAGTGAAGAAATCGATTTTCAAAGGAAAATTGGAGGTCATCCAGGATTGTAAGCTACTTTCTACTTTATAAAACAAAAAGTCCCTTCAAGATATAAATTTGATATTTCACTAGATTCTGAACTAACAGACACTATATGACTATGCACAACCATTTTAGTTGCTGAAGTCCTAGATCAATTTAAGTTTTCAGTTTGAAAGTACCATCACTAACAAATGAAAATAAACAGAAAGTTGTGTTTTTGTTCAGTTGCACCATAATATAAATTAGAACACCAATTCATCTGCTATCATTTTTCTTACTCCAGAGGGCAAGAATTCTAAAAAACAGAAAGTTTTATTTTATTCCCTCAGACAGACGTTCAAGAGTGGACTTATTAATTATTCCAACTGCCAAGTAACTATAAGCCGTTCTTTCTGCTACAAGATTGCTCCCTGTATTTTTAAAACTGTTTGTATATGGAGATTACTTTGCTATTAGATAGCATAACATTAATATATGGGCAAAGAAATATGCCAATATAGCTGTGACTTTAACATTAGATAAGGCAGATTATGTAACAGTATTGATTGCCAAAGCTATACAAATTTGATTTGAGCACATATTTGCCTACTTTGTGGACTCATACTAAAGCACTCTAATAAAGTGTTTCAGAACATACGCCTGACAAAGACTAAATTAAGAAGTTAGTGGTCTGGAAAAATAAATTCATTTTAGTACCAAAACATCAGTGCCTGGTGTCAATATTGCTTAAAAATCATGTATTTAATAGAAAAGTAATTAAGGCACCTCCCTCTCAAAAAACGAAACCAAACCACCAGTCAAGCACAGAACTCAAAGAAAATTCTTACTACTATAAAGATTTGTCTGTTATTTTCTCTGCTTGGAATGGGAGAGCAGGGGCTTCTATTGACTTGGTGGTGTGTAAACACTGAGTAACTACACTTCCAACACTTCATACAAGAACTTCCCAGTTCATCAGTTCAACATCAGCTATGATACTGTTGACATGTAACACTGCAAGGTCATGTGCTAAATGCAACCACTGGAAGTGAACTCCATTAATTCTAAATAAAGTAACTATTTTAGCAAAAATAGACACACTGGATGCAATCTAACAGGCTTCCAGTATGCTTCCTAATATGCGTCTCTGTTCCCCTCTACTGATACTTATGCCATTATTAATAGAAAGCTAAATGAAAGTGGACAAATTTGGGAAGTAGCTACACTGTTCATCAAGGCCATATCCTTAAAAGTATGGACGTTGAGGAAGCTGTGTCTAAGAAGAGATATGGAAGTAACTAGCATGTCTTTTGTTTGAATTGTAAGAATTTGTTTTCTTCTGCTTTTTAATTTCCTTATTTAAGACATATTAGTGCTCATAATTAATTTGTATGTATTTTTCACAGCTTTGAAATAAAATCTCTGGACAGCAGAAACTAGCCAATGCATTAGGCTTTCATAGTTGGACATTAGTAACTGGAATAGCAACTGGTCTATGATACACCATTACAGAATTTTCAGTTCTAGATAAGAGGTCACACACACACACAACCCCAGCAAGGGGAAAAAAAAAAAAAATAGCCTAATTTAGACTCATAAAATCAAATACCAAAGAAAGGATTCTACCAATCCTAGTCCTGTCTCACCCAATGTGGAACAAAAATCCAAAACTAACAAATATAATCTATGTTTTCACATCTTAGGTATCTGAGAACTTCATAGTTATTTATTTATGCAGATGACTAAATACTTCCCTTCATTTTTCAAATATCCTTGAACAGAAGTATTTATTCAAGAACATAAATGACAGAAAATAAATGGCTGTATAGCTCTTGTCACTGCAATGCAAAAACATTTAAGTCCAGTTCTTAACAACTGCAGTATCACACAATTTAACACTTCCTCAAAAGTGCAATCAATATCTAGTCCAAATTTCTGCACAACCCACAAGAATTTAGATATAAAAAAAATTTTAAAAGCCAAACAAAACCCTTCACACAACTATTCCTAGCCAGCAGTGAGAGGCACATTCTTACATTCCCATGGAAAGTTAACTGCACGAGGAGCATGGCTGCATGTTCCCTTGAGGCCAGGCACAACTGAACTATTGGACAAAGAACAAGTTCTGGTCCCAATCACTTGCACATACACATAGATCATGGGAACTCATTTCCCCTGGGTCACTTGGTTACACAGCTGCACGTGTGCCATTTATTTTTAGAACACAATTTTTTTTTTAAATGAACAATCAAGTACTACATGATCAAAAAAAAAAATCCAGAAGAGACAAAAATATCTGTCTGTATTGCTAGCATAGCATGCTTCACAGCATAAGCTAAACACACATGCAAAGCTAGTTTTGTACTGTTCAGTGAAACGATCTTATGAGCTGCCAAGTTAAAAACTTAAGACGGGTGACTACTATCCTATCACTCCCAGGAGTCCAAGATCCATGATGCAGAAGCCCCATCACGCTATGAGAATCTTGTCCCTGTCCCAGTTTCTACTCAGAAGTCTTGAAGACTTCTTTAACAATTTCAGAAGGACAGAGGAGTGATGGTGGATGGAAAATTGATGTAATCATGTTACTGCCACTACCCTAATACATAAGTGGTTCTGTGCTGAAAGTTCTGGGACAGCCACAAATTAAGTTTTTTGGAGAAAGTTGGTCTAGTGTTGACTCAGACATATTGACAAGGAGCAGAAAAATAGAATACAGCTTTATTTGAGCCTTCGTTTATGTAAAAAGTCTCAAACAAGCTGTGACCTGCTAGTAAGAGATGCCAGAATTCACTTGTCAAAATAGGAGTTACAGTAGGTAAAGACAGAGGAAACTGAGTGATTCTGGATGCCTCTTTGTAAGGTCCACCAACCTCTCATCCTGTTCTCGATCCAAGGACGAGCCACTGGCTACACAACCTCACTGGGTCCCACTGCTAATCATTATATGCATCACAAGACCACACCTTCTAAATAATCAGCAGCAGCCTGGCTGAATCTTTTTGCTAAACAAAAAAACCCCTAACTCAGCTAAAAAATGTTCATAAGACACACTATTTCTGTGCATAAGGTCACATTATGTGCTCAGGCTCACCATCATTTATATTCTCATAATTCCATTTTCTGCATATTTGCTGATGTGAAACAGGGTTGAATGGGGGATATTTCTGCCATGGCAACATTTCAGACTGTGTAAAACATTTTTTCAGACTGCAAGTATGACCCAACAGCCTTTAAAAATATTCTATATCATTAGCATTCTGGTGTCAGAGGTGGCAAATAAGGATACCAGGTGACTGTCAAAAGCAAAGAATCACCAAGCAAAGAATCAAACAATGACAAAAACTTCTGAGAAAATTGCAAGACAAATTTTACAGCTAGGCCAAGCAATTATTTCTCTATCGTTTTACAATTACATGACCACATAACTTTATCACAATTCATGTTAAGTGATGCAGCTAAGTGACTGGGGTGAAAGAAACAACAGAAACAGAATAATTTGGAAAAGACCCTTAAGATCATCAAGTCCAGCCATAAACTTAACAATGCCAGGTTCTTACCTCCTCCAGTGGAGGGATGAAACTGCCTTTTCAGGTTGCCCACCCCGATCATATTCTTTTAATTTTTTTAAATAATGAAAATATTAAAGTAATCATCCCTTCCATTTTGGCCAAGTTACAGACAAGCTTAGTTGCCAAAGCAACCAGTTGCAGGCCTTGGTACCCCACCCTCTTTTATCATGTAGCTCTTTCTGAAAAATCTCAATATTTTATTGCCAAACTCAAATCTGAAACTCCCACTCATGGAAGCTTAAGAGATGTAAATCATCTGCTTCCTTTCTTGGCATCCTGTGTCTCCAAACATGACACTGTTACGTTCAAATCAGACTAAATTAGCAAGCCTAGACATTTAAAATGACATTAAGCAGACAACATTGTGGTCAACCCTTTCAATTCTTTGATATGGCAGTTTTATCTCTCACCAGTCTTGTTTATTTCTAACAAAATTATAATAACAATACAATTTAAATAAACCAACAAAGCAGAGCTCTCACTGTTATTTCACTGGATTTGCTGTATATAATTAAGCTTAAAAGCAAACTGAATGATCTCTTATACTTACTATTATTTCAGTATTGCACTAATTGCAGAAGGAGTCCTTACATCAGCTGACCAAATTAAAATAGAAGTTGGGGTGTATCAGCTGAGACTATGAAATGTTATGGTGCAATGCAACTGTTCTACCGAAAAGTTAGTTGGTCAAAACAGCTCAGAACAATAAAAATTGATTCAGGTCAGGTCAGAGTACCTTCCAGAAAATACTGACATTTTTCTGATGGCAAAGCCAACATTTAACAATAGGAACTGGTGACATCCCTCACTCTTGCAGTTTAAAGCCTTAAGTGAAGCATCAGAGGTTCTATGAAAAACATGCTCCTTATAGGTTTTTTAAATCTTTTTATTTATTTTTACTTCTGACGATCTTAGCATGACAAAACAGAAGTTTGGTCAGTGAAAGTATCCATCAGAATTTATGGGCTCCTTGTACTTAATGTCTTCTTGATTTAATTCCCAGGATATCAGTTATTTTTCTGTTAATTGTAAGGTCAAAGAGGACCCCATGGAAGCAATAAGCAGCAGGAACTAAATAAACAGAAGACCGGATCTTTAATGCAAATGTGTTTCCTGGAGGAAAGGAGTAAATCAGTGCAGATAATGTAGTACAGAAGCAGGAAAAAAAGTTTAAAAAAAAATAAAAATCACATGTTCTAAAACAATCTGTTCAAAACTTTTCTCCCTGGAACATAAGTAGCTCTTCAAAACCAGTGCCCTGCTGAGGAATTTACGTACTTGCCAAGGTTTGAGTTACTAATCAAAAGCAACAGCTATTTGCTTTGTGGATGAAAAGTTGTAGCACTTGCTCCAAATTAAAAATAAACCAAACAAGCAAACAAATCACAATTATTTTAAGGTACAATGCAAGTGCACAGTGAGAACCGCCTGTGTGAGTGTGTAACTGAGACAAGCACCCCAGAATACATCCCCCTTCATTAGAAGTTTCAAGAAAAAGAATACTGGTAGTACAATTAAGAGGCCTTCAGAGTACTGAACCAGTTCACATAATGCTTAATGCTTTCCAAATCCATCAGTTACAAGGTCACACTAGGGTAATTCCACAGCATGTCTCCCGATAACCATGCTTCTGGCCTGTTAAAGAACTATGCATTTATATGAACAGCTAGAATTTAAAATTTATCTTTAATAACCAGAGAGCATGACTACTTAGATATTATGTGCATTTTCCAAAATCATTGTTCAACCCTAAATCCTTATCCTGATTTAATAAACCACCACTACAGACACTAGGACATCTGATAACTGACAAATATGTTTTCAAAAATTAAGTTTCTGGCCCCAGAAAAGGTTCCCCTTCCCAGAATTTTATCTCTATATGTAATATGGTATCCTCCCAAGTACATCCAATATAACTTGATCTGTACTACAGAAACTCCTTGTGGTTCAAAAAAGACTTCACACCTGATAGTTCCTACAACTACTTAGTAATGAAATGAAACATTTTCAAGATTTTGAACCTTCTTCCTTCTATTCCACCGCTGTGAAAAAGCAGAAAGAAGTAGATTAGAAAGGCCTCACTTCTTCAAGAACACATCCATTACTTGTTATTGGAATACAATCAAATCCTAGTTTTAAATATAAAGTTATTTTACCAACATGTTTGATTAAAAAATACTGAAAAAAGGGTACCATAAGGAATCATAAATTATGAAAAGGAGGTACCAATAGGTACCTCGAGAGCCTAAACACAGCTGCCTACATAAGCCTGCAAAGTTCCTGCAACATCCTTCCCTCACAGAACTTCAGTTAAATGTAGGTAAGTGATGGTAAACAATGGAGTAGTCATTATAAGTATCAAACTTCATGACAACTATGCATTTGAAAGATGAATTTATGTTTCAGTATAAAGCATAATTGATACTAAAACTATATTAAGTTTGTGCCATGTGAAGATTTTTTCAGGAACGAATTATATCTGCTTTCCCTTACAGTACTGCACAACTGACTCACCATTGCTGCCTTTTCCCTTTCTTTCTCTGTTCCTCTGCTTCCATCAGCAGCATGGTTTCCCATCTGATTCATGGTCAGGATTCTTACTGCAGGGAGGCTAACTGTGCATTTGAGTACAAATGCTAAGAGGATGACAACACTCTACTCAGTGCAAACTGTTATGCTAAAATCACTCTACCAAAATAGTTCCGGCTTTGAGGACTTTTCCAAAAAAATTTCTATAAGGACATTAAGTATATCACAGGAATACCAATTCAGCCTTTATCCAGGTACTTACTGTTGTTCCAGATTCAGCTAATTCTGCCTGAGAAAAACTTACTTGTATTTCCTAAATAATGATCTAGGCCATCCTACAGTGCCCTACAGATCTGCCATGGGGGTTGCCCTAGAAGATCTTCAAAGGTCGCTTCCAAGCCAAGTAATTCTATGATGCCCCTGAAGACAAAAATAAACTGGTAGAAATCAAAGGAAGGAAAATATTTTGGCAAACCTTCTTCTTGAGGAGAGTAAGTATATGTGGATGTGGTGCTTAGAAGCATAAAAACTATTAAATTAATTTTAAAAACAAAGGCAACAGCATTCTAGTTGGCATTAAGAAACAGTAGAACATTACAAACAGGGCAAAGAAGTCTTTTAAAAGAGAGTATGAGAACAAACCAAAAACAGCTTAGGCTATCAAACAAAAATTTAAAGAAGCTATAAGTGAATGCAAAAAAACCCAGCAAGGACACCGGCATAGGGAGAAAGCCAACTGGCCATTTCCAGATGCCACAACTGACTGGATACAGCTTGAACCAGCAGGGTTTAACAGGCACTGGGGAAATATTTCACATCCTCTTCAGTAAAATCACCTTTGACTTAAGTATAGCAAAGGGGTTGTTCTAAGCAATAATAAACAGATAAAAATAACCCCATTCTGTTTGTTCTATTGAATAGGGGATTAAAATAACTGGCAAGGCTTTAAGTCATGAGCTAGAGGTGGATTCACCAGGTCACAATTGGAAAAGGAGAACTGCCAGTCCTTGATAAGCACAGCAATTACCATTCTTTTATATACAGAACTACTCTAAGGGAGTACAGCTTCCTTAAACAGCAATAACAGCATATCCTTTGATTTATACAGCAGTCCTGCAGCAATACAACCAACATCCTGTTTTCATCTTACAGTACAGCTGGGCACTTTGTCTACATGCTTTATTTATCAGAGTCCCCATAACTGAGTGCCTTGTCATTATAAGAAACAGCACCCTTCAACATAGCAGCATTTTACCTTCCTGGTTCTTTCCTTACGAACATTCTTACATGGTACCTACCTGATCTACAGAGTACATAGATGTTTACTGTGAGTTTTGGCACAATGTGACTTCAGTTTATAAACGTTAACCAAATAAAGTAACACACTTCTCCCACTCAAGAAGTCATGTAAAAAACCACCCAAGAAAATTCAGACAAAAAGGGTTTTCTTACTTCCTGGATTCCAAAGGAAAGGACAAAAATATCTAAGCTGCCAGATCTCCTAAAGCCTGTAAAACACACAAATTCCTGATATCTGAAACCATCTCTAAGTTCTTCCTGGATTTAGAAGTTTTTCCTGAATATAACACCAAACCTCTGTAAAATGCCTAAAAGAATATATGTCTAAAACATTTGATCAGACATAACACAGATTACTTATTAATTCTGTATCCTGTGTTATCACAACAGTCGGAATCCTGTCAGAAATGCAGTACTTTCCACATTCTTGCCCATGAAAGTAACCAGCCAAATAGCATTTTGAATGATTTACATGCTCATACTCTGTAACCATGCAGTAACTCATGTACATGCCATTCACATGTTGTCACACTTTAGAAATAGAAAGATCAAGAGTGCATAACTCTTAACCACTTTATTTGTTCTAAAGTGTTAGAAGAAATTCTTGCTTATTGAATACATTAAACCACTAAAACTTATAAAATGAGGAAACTTTTGCTAGCTACATCTGGTAACACATCCACATTTTTTATCCATTTATCCTCAAGAAAGTGGTAAACTGCGTGTCAGCACAGTCTCAGTGGAAACAAAAAGACAATTACTAATACCAATACAGGGCAAACTTCTTATTTAGAAGTTAATGACACTGATTCAAGAGCAACAGAGAACCTTGGATTTGTCTGGTCAGAAAAAACCCTGTGGTAGGGGCAAAGAACAGGCAAAATTACTGCCAACACCATACAGCAGAAGCTGCCAAAGTGACAAGGATGCAGATCAGAATACCACCTTGACCAGAGTGTCCTTAGCGGCAGGAGCTAGGTCTGGGGCAAGTTGCAGAGAGTTTATTTGCTAAAATCTCCAAAATTTGTCATGATTTCCCCACACTTAACTGCAGCAGATCAGTACTTTACAGAATGTAAACTGAAGCTAAGAAGTGGAAAACCAGAGCAGTCAACGTGGACAAAAAGTTCATGAACAGCTATCTATACAGATCATAGAAGCAGAACAAGACGTAAACAAGGGAGCACTAAAACTCCGTTGCAAATCTGTGAACTTTTCAAAAGTTCACCCTCACTCTGCAGAGTAAAACTCTAAGTGTCAGTTACTTAAAGCGCATCGACCTCCCCCAAGTACCACATTTTCTCTCTCCCAGTAAATACGGGTTGGGTTTTGAACGCCTCCCAAAGGAGGAAATCCCTGGAAAGAACTCTGGCTTCATATCAGAGAAGAGACTGAAATTGTGGCTAATGGCCATCCCACTGGTTTTTTGACACACATAAAATGACAATTATCAGAATATTTTAAATTTTTATTACATGGATACAAATTCACTAGCATAATGCCATTAGCTTAAAGCAGAAAGGCTCTCCTTGGATACAAAAATTGAAAGCTGACACTTCAAAAACATCCCAAACTACAGTATCCTAAGATGAATACAGACAAAGAAAAGCCTTATCTAACATTAAAAACACAAAAAGGAACTACCCCAGATTTCCATGATTTGATTACCAGTAACCTATCACTGGCTTCTTCTGATTGAAGAAGAGGACATGAAGTTGCAACAACCTGAATCCACCACCTCAACAGCAGCAGCAAACCTACTCAATTTAGAACAAGCAACACAAACTTCCTTCTACCTAGAGAGTCCCTAAGGGAGGGAGAGAGGTATGCAACCTCTGTTAATTATTCAATGACTATCAAAACCCAAACAAACAAAAAAAAATGGGGGGAAGGGGAAGAATCTGAATCCATGTCCAGTGTCAGATCTTTGAAAGAATCACTTTCTCATAAAGAGTCACTTCTTTCTCACTGTCACTTAAATATTTAAGTGAAAATATTTGTTAATCAAAGTCACTGGTAAACACAATGGTACACAATACTGGTGCACAATACTGGCACACCTACGACAGTTTGAAAATGTGACTCCCATTTTTTGATGGATCTCATTTTCTCATCAGAATCCAAAAGTTTTTTAATGAGTTGAGTTAAATGACTGTTCACAATTGCAACTAATGCTATGCCATGTTTAGCTGTGCCCTCTTGTCTTTGATAAAGGATCATGTGGTCTTTTGCAGACAAGACAGGAGATCTTTTGACCATGTTGAGCATATATTCACATGATACCACAAACTCACTCAAGGAAACAGTCAGTGTATGACTGAGATGTGAAATATGATGTGACAGGATGTGGGAAAGGCCTGTAAGTATAGACAGAGTTTTCCAGATCTCATTAGGCTTTTAAAATTATTTTTAAATGAAAGTTAAAACATTATAAAATACTTCTAAACTTGGAGCTTTTGTTTTCCTGTAACAGAAGAACTCTTTACACACTCAACTATTTTTCCTTTCTGAGAGTACATTATTGGCAAATTAATTGCACACTTCTCAATGAACCAGGGTAGAATTTTGCAAGGGCATTTCTACCTTAAGTTGTTACAGCTCTTCCAAGTGGCTCTGACAAACATTTTTACAAAATAAACAATTCACCGGACACGTCATTTCCTACCATCCAACTCCACACCATGAGCAGGAAGAGGCAGCATCAGCCTATCAGAGAATACACAGATTTCATTCAGGAAATGTGAAGGAATATCCAGCTGCTCTTCTCTAGTGGAGACAGAATGCAGGACAGCTGTCTCTTATGCAGAGGGGCAGAGTGGTGACCAACACTACAGAGATCTTTCCACAAAACCACTCAGTCAGGGTACCAAATAATTTCAAAGACTCCATCTACACTCAACACGCATGAAATACTGCTTGACATAGTATAGGATAAAATCTCAGCATTTATGTTATGTGCCATTATTTCCAAACAGTCCCAATTTTAACATAAAATCTTATTCTGGATTAAATACTGGCAAGCAGTCTTCAAAAAAAAAAAATTCCTGTAAACCTGTTAGCTAGCAGGCTTTACATATTATAACTACAAAATCCAGGAAAATGTTGGGGTAAGAAAAAGCAGGAAGAAAACCTAACAATAGGCGCCTATAAGCAGTATCTTAAAGAACATCATCAGAAAAAAAAAAAAAAAAAGAACTGATTGATTTGAGTATTTCTAAAACGATCATAGTACCAAATCCCCATTTTTTTTTCTAAAATAAATCATTATATACTTTCAAGGTTTAATTGTAAATTTAACATTTACAATTCATTGTGTTTCTCTCCTCCTTTATTAACTTAAGATTTATGGATAAAGATGCATTACAGCAGTGTATTTTGGGAGGAAGACTGGAAAGTTTGTAAGAATGTTTGGGCAGTGGAAATATGAGAACAGCCAAAGAAAGATGCTTAGAAATAAGACAGATTCCAACAGTTCAGACAGTGATGTCAGATCCTTATTACTTTTCCAAAATAAGCCTCTTCAGATTCTCTTTTATACCCTCACTATTGACAACCAGCTCTGAAGAAGTGCTTATAAAATGCTTTGGTTTTCCTCATCTTCTACATTTTCACCTTGCTTTTCTATGAAAGTGAAGAAGCATTGCATGATGTATTGAGAATATCTCAACAACACCTGCAAGGGGGGATTTTGTGCCCTGTGCTGCAAAAGAGCCATCAAAATAAACCACAAAAATTATCTAGATTCCAAAATCCTCTGATCCCTGCACATATCACCCAGCAGAAAACCAGAGCCCTCTCCCTACTCCCAAAAAAACCCCAATCAACCACCAGGAAACAAGAGAGAAGCATTAAGAAGCTGAAGGAGTAAAGACACATCTGACCCATTCATTTCTACAACAAATGTCCTGATAACCTATCATGCAGATGTGAAATTATAGATACATGTATCAAATTCTGAGAAAGGACAGCATATAATACATGAATAAAATTACTACTACTGGCCCAACAAAGTCATAGGTAAACTCTTAACTTACTTGAATAAAGAAAAAAAACCATCCTACTTTATGTCTCTAGCTATCACTGCCTGCCTTAAGACCTCAGCTTCAAGTCCCGCAATGTCCAAGGCATTACTCAACCATAGATAAGCAAGCAGATGAGATCGGAAACTGCAAAGACAGTCAATGACTTCACTTTAAAGTGCCACATAAAAGGGCCTGGGAAACCCTTCTCCCCTTCAACAGTGTAGTGAAAATATTCTCCATGCCCATGTAAGTACAAGGGAATAAGATGCACTGAACTAGGTAAAACAGAATACACAATATTTAAACACAAAAGCACATTTACAAAAAGAAGAGTTTATATTTTCAGAGTGAAGTCGGGGAAGAGGAATTAGATAAAGGCAGAATGGGAGCAGGGGGAAAAAAAGAAAAAAAACTCCAACAAAACAACAAACATATGGAAAGATCAAGCTCCTTTTAAATCTGAAGATTTAAAAGAATGCACAAAGCCAGAATCCTAAAAGATCCACTCAACTTGCTGGGTTCTTACCCCTTCAAGCAAAAATTAAGTACATCTTTCTTTACTAGTAGCTGTAGAATTACAAACTTATTGAAGATTCAGCAAAAAGAAACTTTCTCCAACCAGTGAGTACTTTAAAAACTGAATGAAGTAAATATAGCTTAAGGAGGGTGCCAAGGATGGAATTAGTGAGGCTGATTTGTAATGTGGGTGGAAGGAAAGGATCAAAATTGCAGGCAAGTGGAAGAAAGAGACCATGAATCAGAGACCAGCAGAGGATACAGAAGGGTTTGTGTCTGGAGACTTGGGAGGGTAAACGGAAAAAGCAGTAACTCTTCAGAAATTAAAGTTGGGAACCTAGGAACAACTTTCAACATATAATGGTACCTGATCTATGTGGAGTTAAAGATTCTGAATTTAAAATTTTTTTTAAAAAAATTTAAAAATTAAAGCCCAATTTTTTTGCATAGGTTGAATTTCTGATTTTACAAAGATGCCTGAAAGTCATCAGAAATTCTACCTCTGGAAATTCCACCTATTACACTGTTGTCATCAACTAACACACACCTTGTTTGTCTTACTAACTAAAGAAGTAAAAAAACCATCCATCCATGCAAATAATTTCCATGTTCTCAAAGCCAGAATGGTTACATTTCTGATTCTGCACAACATTAATTTTTAATGAGAAAGAAGGTTTAAGTCCATAGCTGCTAGTAAGGAAAGAAATACTTCATCTTTGCCTCAAAGGGTTACAACCCAGCATGACAAGTTGTAAACATTTGTTTTTTCAACTTTGTTACTAACAGATATTTTGGCTCCTTTTTTTTACTAGATCAGAGACAAAGCATTATTCCTCATAAAAAGGGCTTTCAACATTGCTGTCACAAGAACAGTTAAACAGTAGCCAGCCCAGTAGATTATCCTATACCTGCAATATTACGCCCAGTTGTTTTGTCAGCCTAGTTTGACAGTACAAAAGGACTGATGTAGGTTTTACAAAAGTCAAGAGCAATACAATGATACTTAAACAAATGGCAAACTAGTGAATGACAAAAAAGCCACAAACCAAACTCAACACACCATATTCTTCCCTAATGCCCTTCAAATTACTTTAATACGTACACATAAAAGGTTTCGGGGCAATAGAAACACAAAGCTTCCATTGCTACCCTACTGATGGTCCTATTTCCTTGAACATTCTTATTTAACTCACTTAATTCAGCAAAGATCCCAGCACATCAATGGGGGATGGGGAACACCAGGGAGGGCACACAGACGGACAAAAAACCCAAACAAAACATGGAACAGTCAAACTGAATGAAAAAAAAAATTTGCAATTCATTTTGTGAAAAGAATAGAAGAAGCAGTTCCTCCAGAAAACTTTGTCAATGGGAAGTCTGTACTAAGGGGAGAGCTGAAAATGCTTATGCTCTTCCCACTACAAAACATTTAAAAGTTACCTGTCAAGCCCCGTGTATAGAAGAGCTTCAGTCTTTGGAAGAAAATCCATCTGAAGGTTTGACATTAAAGCAAGGTAAAATATCAAAAGGGAAAAATAATTCTCAACAGAAAACCAAGGCCCATAAAAAAAAAAGATTGTTAAATCAATATATCAATAACTCAGGAATATTAGAGTGAAAATTGATTTGATTTCAAAGAAAAATATGCATTATTTCTAATGATGTTCTTTTGAGATAGGATGGTGTTCTCCTTGCTGGAGGTTTTTTGACTCTTTCTGTTGGAGGAAAATAAAAGCTCACAACATTTCTTATTTAACAGAGCAACTGTTTGCATTGTTTGGGAAAGAGAGGTTTGTTTGTCTATTATTAAATAAGATTCCAAACCAAGGAGCTCTATTTCCAGCAGAGAAATGAAAATCAAATAAACATGCAGAAAGTATTTTTAAAACACAGCTAAGAAAGCTTCCAAGCTGTACTATTTCTTCAATGAGAACCTCTGTAGAGCTAAAGCTTGCAACAAAACCAGTGCTTTCTCACAGAAGAAAGATTAAGCACAGCTAAAAATATTCACATGCTCTATTTTCTTTAACTGAGAATAGTAATCCTGATAACCATACACAAGCAGCAGAGTTGACATTAATACAAGTTCCCAAGGGAAACATTTCATAGATAGATTAGGGACTCATCCTTTAACCACCTAAGGCACTCTGATCATTTACAACAGCCAAACAAAGCACATGCTCCTTCTGAACTGGATAACCTCCTAGCAAATAAAAACAAATCCAGGAACCCTGAATTCTACAAAAATTCCCATGGTATTCCATTTCTGCATTAAAAAAAAAACATTTCTTAAGCCATGAAAAAAATGCAGTTTTATCCACCTGTCTATCCCATGAAGATTTTAACTCAGAACACATCTACTAGAACTCCAGTTAGTAAGTGTTTAAATTTACTTCATAAAGAGCTGCATGTTTAATTGTGGGACCTTAACTCAGGAGAGAATTCAGGTGAAGTGTCAAGTTTTTAATTGGTTGCTACAGCTCAGAACAGCAGGGGTGGTTCTGAGCCCCCCTTGAGTCCTCCACTGTTGCACACTGCACAGTCAGAGTTTCCCCTTCATTGTGCTAAGGCTGGGCACAGCCACAGAACTCTACAGGAATCCAGGAGCCAACATCTCGGCTTCTTCTCATTTTCTAATGCCCTGACATCAGCTCTGAGTGCTAGAGCTGTACACAGTGATACTCACAGCGAAGAGCAACTTTCTCAAACTCCAGGCAGCTATGTGAACTTAAGTCAGAGTACCAGGGCAGCTGCTGGGGAAGAAAGTGAGAGCCAGGTGAAAAGAAAAGAAAGTACACAATCAGATCTGGTTTAACTTGCAAGCAGCCATAAAAGAGAACACCTGGTATTCCTTGTATCCACTACATTAACACAGCAACTCATTATACTGACTTGTCAATTTCTACAAAAAAAGAATAAATATTTAGTTGAGCATTCTAACCTTGTTACAGCTCCAAGGGCTGGCTGGATAATCTGGCATCTGCTGTTCCACAGTAAGCATAAAACTACAACAGTGGCAGCTCAGAACAGCAGTCAGGCTAGAAAAACCAGCATGCTGAGAAATTTTTTTCCAAGCTACAGTCAAGATTGTCAGAAACAGCACTGCACTTTTTGGAGGGAGACCTATTTAAATGTTGCCAGATTACAGGAGTGATCTGGCATTTTTTTGTTCGTGACTTGAATATTCCTAGTGAATTACTATATCTGTCAGATGACAGGAGTTCCATAGAGACCTTCAGTTTCCTCTGGAATCTAGGGTTTTGGTCTCCTACAACGGACTCTTTTCTTCTTCCACCCAACACAGATGTGTCTACTCAAAACAAATAGTGATCTTCAGGTTTACATAAACACTGTGATCTCACTTAAAGTACATTAAAAAAAAAGATCCAGTAACAGTCAAAAGAAAAGAACCTATCCTAAGATAACACCAAAACCCAGCTTCCAGTCTCAAGCACTTTTTCCCCTCAAATGCTTTTGATACCTCACTATCTTGCTCCCACTTTTCTTTTTCACAGGATACCAACACACTTGGACAAAGCTTGGAAATAACTCTGCTGATCTCTATTTGTGTATTACCCTCCTACACATTTTTTCACCCTAGTATCCACATACCACCCCCTAATGTTTTTTTGATCTCATTCCCACAGCAACACACTCCAGCAGGGAACATTACCAGTAACTATTCCATAGGCACCCAGCTATGACTTCAGACTTGACAAAGTTTGAGTAAACAGCTTTTAAATACAACATTCAGGTAACAGCACCAGTGTCGTTCCACTCTTTGAGGTTGCCTTGCTTAAGGCAGATACATTAAGAAGAACAACATAATCATCCCAAGAAGAGTTATGTGCACATTTGGAACTCAGCTGGCAAATTGGCCCCCGGAATGATTAGCATTCAAGTGGCTCCTGATGGGCATCCATCCACAAAGGAGCTAACTACCTGCTTCAAACATCCAGCAAGCTCTACAGTCCCAAATTCTAAAAATTCTTTCCATTTTGGCATTGCTCATTTACTTGTTCTTCATCAGTGTCATCGGGGTGAGAAGAACATGTAAGTACTATCTTGAAGTCCTCGGTCTAAGAAATGAAGCACATCTAAGAAAGGACTACTTGTTAGACCCATAATGGCCTAACCTCTGATCCTAGACAGTGCTACTACCACTTAGTAGCACAAGCAAAAAAGGTCTTGCACTTATTGATAAACATGTGCATACAATATACAGAGCAATGGCAACAGCTAATTCATTGCAAAAGAAAAATGTAGTTTCACCCTTACTTAAATTTCACCAAACTGAGCAAATTCAGATGCATACCCAAGTCCCCACCCCCACTCTGCTGCTGTGGCTTGGGCATAGAATGCTTGTTTGAAGCTACTTGCTGTCCCTTCCCACACTCTGCAACAGGAAGGACTTTCATTTATACTTGAACAAACCTGTGGCTATGTTGTGAGCTGACTCAACCGAACACTTGAAAGAGAAGGAAGAGAGCTCAAATCAGTATTCCAAGCCTGACACCAGACATTTGCCAACACTGCGCCACAGCTGATATCTCCAGAGACCCGTAATGTGATTGAAATGATTTGATAAAAACTCAGTTACATGCAAGTGAAAAGGTAAATTTCTTGGGTTTTCTGAAAACATCTCTCACTTCCTGAGACAGCCCTGGGAATCATGTGAAAAACACTTCTCTCCTGCTCTCCTTAAATTTTTCAAATACATCCACTAGGCCAAGCAACAGTGAATGGGAGCCTGAAGACACACAGAGAAGTGTTTCTGGCACTAAGGTAATCAAAGGTGTTTGGCCCTGCCCCTTTCCCCACACAACCACCTCTATCTCCTAAGCATGTTTTTGTTAGACACACAATGAAAATAACAAAAACAAAGGGGGTTTGCTTGGGTAAAGCAGGTCAAAAGCTGATATTTTGTATGCAAGCACATAGTTTTAAATATGATTTAAGGGAACAAATTAAATAATGCAATATTCTCAGAAACACTACAATTGAATTAAAGGTGGATCTCAACATGAATTCTAGTATTTCAAAAGATATCAATATTACACCTACCGAAATCCACATTTGCTCCAATATTCTAATGGCATATTAAGCCATAATACAGTTCTTCATGGTAAAATCCTGTGTCAACTACTGGCATCTACTTGTAATGTAAAAAAGTATCTGCTCCAGGGTACAGGATTGCTGCCCAGCAACAGCAGGAAAATTGTGTTCAAAAGGTAGAATACCAACCACAGCCACTTCTTTTTTTATTTGTAAGTATTAAATCACACATTTTCCTATCACTTCATAAAGCAAATTCAGCTCTGTGATGAACAGGAGCAGACTCTGTCAACTGGCCTGGCAGGAGCTCACTGCCATGAGTGCTGCTCAGATTCAGGCTAAGATAGATGAGCTATAAAACCACCTTCAAAGTAGGTCCAGCCAAGTTTCTCCTGCTAGGGGAAGAAACTATGTGTCATGGCCAGCCAGTTACTGGGCACACCTCCTATTCATCATATTCCAAAATATTCCAGCCAGTTGCTGGGCACACTCTCTATTCACCATATTATAAACAACAACGACAAAAAAATCCAGCAGAGGCCATTTTTAAAAAAATCTTTCCTTATTTACCTTGAATGTACAGAGAGAATAATTTGGGCATGTTTCTCACCAAATTCAGACAAATATTGTTATCCACAACCAATTTTAATAAACAATTTTTCAATAGGAAAGCATAATCCTGCATGCAAAAAAAAAAAAAAAAAAAAGAGACAGGATCGTTTCCCAAAGCTTGTCTCCATAAATCTGATAACAAAATTCTGTATTAAAGAGCCAGGAGTGATTAAATTATATAGGGGTTCCAAGCCTTAACAAACACCAGTGCTTGAAAATTCACAAAACACTACCTTCTTAGCAGTTAGCATAAACAAACTTTCTCAGTTGTTAAGAGTTACCAGCAATTACTCCACAGAACTTCAAGCAGTGATTTAAGAACACATTGGCTGGTAAACAGTTTTCAGCTGCAGATTAACAATACTTTCAACCTGGCTAGACAAGTTAACAAGAAGTTAATGCAGTATATTACATCATTTGGTAATACATTTAAAGAAAAATGCTATTTCAACTGAAATTCCTCCCAGATTGCACAAATTTTCCTATCTCTCACATAGGGAGAGGGAACCACAGTAACTGCATACCATTCAAAAATGTATCTGTGGACCAGTTTCAGTAAAACTGGGAGTTGTCTTTTTTTCTGGTATATCCACATTTTTTTCCTCAAATCCAGCGACTTGGTGAGCAAATGATACCATCTTAAGGAAATAGTTAAGACTGTCAATAAAGAACTTCTGCAGCAAGAAAGTCATGGCAACTTGATTTTCTAAGTAATAAATGATATGTGAACAGCTGATAAAGGGCCTGAAAATCTCTCTGCAGAGCTAATGCAATGAGCACTATTGTTAGCTACATGTTTCTCAAAACTGAGAAATGGATGCTAACAGATGCTTGAAGACACATAAAGGGAATTTAGACATCAAGCAGCAGCCAAAATTCACTACACGAAACAACTTTATGGCCGGCAACGGGCCTAGAGGAACTGTCAGAACAGCCAAAGTTTTAATTGTGTATTTTTGCTTGTTTTTAAATTCCTGTTCACAAGTAAAACTGAAGACATTCAAGACATACTGCTTTTGCCACTTTCTAACTTGGAATAAAGCACTATTATCCTACACCCAGTCCTTCCAAACGTGCTTATGTACCCGGAGTCTCAAAAATGCAGTAATTATCTATAAGTTAATTATACCTTCTACATTGATTAACAATATAAAATTCATTTCTTAATGGTTACATATAAATGTGGAATGGTGACAAGGCCTTAAGTGAATAAATACCCCTCCCTTTTTGAGTCTTCCATACAGCCATGACTTCAAACTGATTTGATTATTGCTGCAAATACTACAGTAAATTGCCATCATCTGCACCTGTTTACACTGTAGGCACTTGGTCAGAAATCCAAGTAATCCATTTTTGTAAACAGCATGGAAGCTTCACGAAAATGTTCACGTTAAAAAATAACACCCACCATGTATTCTGTCCATTCTATTTACAGATAACTTCAGCAGTCTTGCCAGTATTTTTATTCACTCTCTCTTTCCTACTGAAATCACCGAGTGAATTAATTTTCTTGAAACGTACCTGACTAGTTAAGGAAAAATCCTCCTCCTACTGATCTATAACTGAGGTAGTTTTATTTAAGATTTAAAAAACATGTTCTATAAAGTTGTATTTTCTGACATACTACAAGCAAAATTAAAACAGAGGGCCCTAACATGTAAAAAGAAACAAGCCAGCCCTTTTACAACTGCCAACAGATGCTGCTTGTTTATTTTCTTTTCCCCAGTATCGGCACTTCCCAGAGCACCGAGGAGGGCACAGTCCTCCCACACCGCCACCACTCTCACCCAGAGAGCTCAAGTTGGCTCCGCACACCTGAGGATGCTCCGACGGGCAAGCGTCGACCTGCAGGGATTTCCCAGAGGCGCCGATCCCGGCAGTGCCGTGCACCCAGCAGGTCCCGCGCCGGCAGCGCCACAGCCTGGCAGAGGCACCGGGACGGCGGTGCCGGCGGGCGGGTCGCGGCTCGTCCCTGCGGGAATGCCCGCGGCGCGGGGCTGGCGCTGCAGCCGCTGCTCGGTCGGGCACCGCCAAGGAGGGCTCCGGCGGCCCGACGGGCTGGCGGCGCAGCCCCACCGCGGGGAGCGGCCGGGGTGCCCTCGAGGCGCGGCGCCCCCGCTGCCGTTTAACGGTCGCGCCGCTCCATCTGCCCGGGTCCCGCCCGGGGCTTCCGCCTCGGCCCCGCCGCGGGAGCCCCGGGAAGGGGCACGGGCAGCACCCCCGCCCCAGCGCTGGGGAGCCGCCTCTCGCCGCTGGCTGCCTCCCAAGCGCCGCACCTCACAGCCGGACGCGCACGGCACCGGCCTCCCCGACCCGAGCTGCCCCCTCGCTCTCACCTCACCTCACCCCACCCAGCCCTGCGCACGGCCCGGCACGGCCGGGCTCCCGCCGGCTGTCCCTCTGGAGCCGGGGGCGGCCGCGCTCCCGCCCGCGCCCTCAGCTGTGCTTACCCGGAGGGTGGCAGGGCGGCCGCCGGCCGAGCGCCGCCGTCCATGCCGGCGGCCAAGGGAGCGCAGGGCGGGCGCAAGCCGGGGACCCGCCCGCACAACCTCGGCTCCCCGCCTCACCTGCTCGGGGCGGGCTGAGGAGGGCGGCTCTGCTCCGTAGCCCCTGGCGCCGCCTTACCCCCGAGCCCGGGCATTCCCCGCTGTTTGCAGCGGGGACACTAGGTGTCTGCTCGGGGTGGCGGCCGTGGTCACGGGCTGCGCCAGGCTCCTGCCGCTCCCGGAACCACACCTTGGGCGGAGGGGAAAAAAACACAGAAGAAAAAAAAAAAAAAAACAAAAACCAACCCAAACCCGAACTTGGCGGCGAGAAACTTGAAAGGCGGAACCTTCCCCGCTCCGGCACGCGCGGAGACACAGAGACTCCCTGTTCCCGTTCCAGCGCCTCCTCCCGCCCCCACACACCCGGCTGTCCCTCCAGCTGCGGCCGGAGTGGGGACTCCGCTCGGCCCCGGCCGCGGGCTGTCAGCGGCCAGCGGGGGCAGGGCCGCTCCTCTCGGCTGGAATTTTCCTCTCCCCGAGCGAACCGTCCCGGCGGCCGCCTCGGGCTCAGCCCTTTCCCATTCCAGCCACCAGGGCGCGAGGCGAAATCCCCACAGGTGGGGAAAGCCAGGCGCGGAGCCCGGGGCCGGGATGCCGTCGGACCCCGCGGTGGGGTCCGGCACCCTCAGGAAATCCGTTCTGCCCGGCCATCGGGGCTGGGCCGCCCTGTGCCCGCTGCCGAGCGCGCCGGGACGCGGCTGAGCCCCACCGTGTCACGGGTGACGAGCTCCCGGGGTCAGGGGTGATTTCAGCCTGATCTGCGTTTGCTCGCCGAGCATGACGGCACCTCAGCTTTTCTATGCTGAGCAGATCGGGCACTAATGCGCTGTGTACCTGTGTCAGCACAGAGCGCCGTTCCTGCTCTGCCGTGGGACCAGATGATATTGCACAGTACATACAACTCTTTATACAGGTAATATTTTGCCCAGTGCTTAACAAAAGTTGAAAAATAGCCAACGTCAAAGCATTTATACCTTTCTTCTCTATAGGAAGAAAGTAGAACGTTGCATCCAATTATAAAGTCCTTTTTTTGACTAATTCTAAGATTATGTATCTGGAAAAAATTAATATCATTGACCATTCGATGTCAATATTTATAATACTTGATGTTAATATTCTTCATAGCTAGTGTAATACTGTATGTAGCATTGTACAGCTATTGTACTTTAATAACATTTTGCTTCTCCCTGTATATGCCCTCTCATCTGCACTGTGCTTCTTCAATAAAGATTTTTTTTCTGCTTTTTCACAGGAGACTAAGCCTGAAGCCACCTGTTTCGAGAGACCCTAGAGGTTGTTCACACCCTGAATAACCACATGCCATTATCAGGCACACCTCATTAATCTGTGTATGTTTCTTAAACCAAAAACTTAATCACTGGTGAGTCAGATGGATTTTCCATGGTCCAGTTCTCAGAGAGGCAATGTTCAATGAATTGATCAATTAAGAGTCTCAGGAACCATTTCATTGAAGACCTTATGTAAGTTTTGGACCTGTTTTCTCTTTTGACAGTTCTATTCTCACACTCCTCAAATTGTTTGGCCACTTCTGCTTGAGATCGCTCAAAGAATGACCAGCAAAGGTATGAGCAAAAGTCAGATTTATTGTTAAACTACAAAGCACAACAAATTCCTTGGCAAATTTCATTCTACTTACAAAGGGCAACTAAGGCACAACAAGGGGAAAGCAAGCAACAATGAAACCAAACAAAATCCAGGCAATCAAAACAGGAATTAATTGTAACTACCTAGGTGTATGTGTGTGTCTGTGTGTAAAGACAGTGTAAACCTTAACAACCTAACAGAGAAATAACACTTAACAGCACTTAGCCTAAATTATAACTATAACTTAACCTAACTTCCAGATTTGCTATAGCATATGCACGGAGGGTATGCACGCAGGCAGAAAGAGTCAGTGCAAGATAAGGTACCTGTGGAAAAATTTCCCTCATAGGTCAGTGAAAATACTCACTTCGGATGCTTTTGCATCTCCCAACAGACGAAGGATCGGGCCTTGAGGAGAGGATATCAGCCCAGGAGATGCCGTGGTTCAGTGATCCTCCAGGTATAGCAAACCTCAGGGTTTGCTGGCTCTGAGAGGCATCCCACTCAGAGGGAGATGCTGGTCACAGGCCCACTGTGGTCCAGGAGAGCTCAAAGGGCCCCATTTTGGACTACTGTTTATAGGGTCACAAGAGAGTGGGCTTTAGTCATAACAATGTTTCATCCTGGCTACAGTTTGGGTCAGCACTTTCTTTAAAAGCGTGAGAATAGGAGTGTTATGCCATTCAGGCCAGAGAAATCTTTTCCAAGGCTGGTCAGGAGAAAAACAGAAGCTTGTTAGAAGTTCCTGAGAGCAGACAGTGTTTTTTGATAAGCTCAGAAAGAGCTGAGCCCAGGTGATGTTTTCAAGGATGAGGCCTAACAAGCATTTTCTCAGATCACACTGCAGCCTGGAAAGGGGCTGAGGGGGTGAAGAGGGAGGATGCACCAGCACAACTTCCTAGGTTAGGACGAAGGTTGACAAATTCTTTTTTTGACTGTTCCTGCAATCAGGCCACGGTAACTTTCTGCATTCAGTTTGTAGCATTAGTTTAAGTACAAAAGAACTCTCTGTTTCCAACCAGCTACTTCTTGAGCAAAACCGTTATGTGACAGCACCTTCTAAATTGTAATGAAACTTCCATGGTGCAAAGGTGTGAGATGATTCAAGATTATAATGATGTTTCAACTGAAGACCCTGTAGCTGATTGTGTATTAATTAGAATAATTACATGTGTTTGTGTCATGTTGTGATCCCTTCTAATAAACTTTGCTTCACCACCAACAGATAAGGAACTGTTGTAGCACTCCCTTTATAATCTCATTTGAAAGCTAGTACATGCTATAGTCTAATTCTTTTGGCAAGTATTAATGCCAGAAAGATTGCAATCTATTGAATAGCTCACATGGGCTCATACTAGAAACTCAGCAATGCCAGGCAGAAAAGTGACATTAGGGAAATAACTAAAAAAAAACATTATCAATGGTGACAATTTCCAATAGAGCCTGGGAGATTATGTAAAAATGCAGTTCACTAAATAATGCCAATCTCATTTTAAGAGGGGAGGGGTTATGCTTATTGTCTTACACCGCCACATGTCTTACTCTTATCTTGGTTGTTAGCTAAACACATCTGAAATTCTGATCACTAGAAACACTGTAGGCTCTAAACTTGAGTGCCTGCAGGCCATGGTCTGCAGTGGCAGTTTTACAGTAACTAGACTTAAAATAGTTGAGTTACCGGAGATACCATTTCTCTTAGGGGTCTCAGTTCTTAGAGACAGATTCTGGACTCCTATGGCACTTCATTTCTTTATCAATAGAAAATCAGTTCTGTGTTCAAATTTCAAAAGTTGACAGCATCAAATGCTCTTTTTAAAATTTTTCAATTTTTATAAAGTTTCCAACTTTGTCCTGAGCTCAAGACATCATTCATACAAAGCAAACATAACTCTCATACACAATAAACAGAAGGCCACATCAGAGAATACCAAGTGGGTTATTAACACACTATTCATTGTCTCTCCTATTGAATAGCCAATGGAAAAAAAACCCCCACAACCAAACATTTCAAGTTCCCTCGATTTTTCAACCTGATCCATGAAGATATCATTGTAACAAATAATCAAGTGGTAGATTATTAATTGCACCATTGTAATAACGTAATCTTTTGTTGATGGTTTGAGGTAAAACAATCATTTATCTGGAGGCATTAATCCCTGTGGCAAGCTGCCAGCCACTGCACTTGGTGCATGTACTCAGTGCTATTGTGTATTTAGCATAAATGTTTGCAGATTCTGATTACTGTTAGCATAACCTTCAAATTATGCATGTAGTGAGAACTGCTAATTGCAATTGGTATTTGAAGGAGAACTTCTATCTTAGGTAGAGACGTTAAGTTCCAGGTGTCTTACTAACTATGGGATTTTTATATAAGTTAAATCACTAAAAACAAAGCTTTGCTTGTTCTAAAACAGCAGCAATATCCCATGGCATTTTTCGTAACAGTCCAAAGTCGTCCTAGTACTTGTGGTTGCTCTCCTTTGTTCAAGAAGTTGCCAGAAATGTGAATACAAATATTTTTGAATGAAAGATGTAGAAATGTAATGTAATGTAGAAATGTAATAGACAGTATGATTTTCAAAGAGGTATGCCCATTATGCATAAGGTGAAAGCTTTTTGAAGTGTTAAATAGACCAGGGGAACCTTAGAATATTTTTCACTCCTGTAAAGGTCTGCTTACAAGGTCTTTTAAAATTTCTTAATAGGTAACAGGTTATTAGTGACATTTTGTGATTTAAGGATGTAACCTGAATGCACTCCTAATGTAGTTTTTTACATTGAAAATCATACTGTGTCACACTGTAGTTGTTTTGAATAACACTGTGCAAAGTAGGTGTCAGATTATGAACTGAAAGGTGTTCTTAATTTTCTGATGCATAATTAAAATATATTAGAAAGCTGAGCTGTTTATTCCATACATTTTATCATGTATAGCAGACATGATAAAAATCAGGTTTTTACCCTTCTAGTATAAAGATAAAACAAGGAATTATTATATGATTCTTCATTTTGTTTAAATGAAAACTAAATCCATATGTAATTCCTTTTCTACAGAGTAGTCAGTCAGCTTATGTTGCGTGCTGTTGAACAGCTGCTGTTTCTGCGTTTGCATTCCAGAATGCGGGTTAGGTTTTGGGAGGCATGCACACACATGTATACAGCCACTGAAAGCGTTGCTGTAGGCACAGGGACAGGTTTGGGAGCCCATTTAAACTGTGCCCTTCACTGAAGAGCACTGTCCCCCATACACAGCACTGGTGAGGCCACACCTCGAATCCTGTGTTCAGTTCTGAACTACAAGACACTGAGGTGCTGGGGCGTGTCCAGCTTTGGCCTGATAGACTAAGCAGAAATAAGTCTACAAAAAAGTACCCCACATACTACTAGGACTAAGTAATTTCTGCCTTTTTGTTTTCCCAATAGTAAATACTACATATAATACTGTCCCAAATAGTTTTTGCTCCTAATACATGTATTACAGGCATTCACTTTCTTAGAGATACATTGTTCTTTTAGGTCGTGTTTAAGGCCTGTGTGATAATACTATGATGTACTCTCGTTACTACCTTTGTGTTTTCACTCTGGTAGTATTTTATTTTTGCCTTTGAATCATCAAAGCAAATGTTTTACTGCTTACATGTCATGATTTCTAAGTTATTTTGTTGTTGAGCAGTATTTTTGGGGATGCATTAAATAAGAATTAGTGAGGTATTCCTGTGGATTAACATTGCAATTGAGTAATATTAGAAAGCTTCAGATGATGCTGAGTAGTGAGTGATATAAGGCGTAGAATCACATATGCTGTAAAGGATCCTGTTGCAAAGTTAATTATTTTTTAAAACAGTTTTGTCTAATTCTTTCAAATCATGTTAGCCACAGTAGTTGCAATGAAACATAGATAAGAACTAATTTAAATGTTAATCTTAGCGGGGGTTTAGAAGAAACTACAAATTCACTAAATTTCTCTCATGCACTAAATTTCCACATTATGAATGCACATAGTGTGCAAAATCCTCAACACTGAAGTCTGCAAAGCCTAAACAGTAAAAAACATTTCTGAAGAATACCACCTCTGGAAAGAAATACATTCATAATATCTGTTCAATTGATTAGTAAGGCATTAACTTATGGCTTATTGTATCATATAACACTACAAGAAACATAATCTCCTTTTTCTATTAGAAAAATTCACTTAGATCCAAAAGAGATTTGGGGATTTCTTCAACAGCGATACAGAAAATGTAGCAATAGCTATGCTATAAGCAGATGAGTTCTCTTAGGTCCCGAAATCTATATTGCTATGGTTATACTGTGTCATGAAAACAAGATACATTAGCCGAGGAGAAGCCTTATGCTGCACAAATTTGTATCTCTTGGTACTTAGCCAGCTTGCTCAGAACTAGCCTGGGTAACTTTACAGCTCTCATGCTTCTGGACAGCCTCGGAGGTGCTGCATACATTTAGTAGAATCTAATGCCGTTATGTTAAGATGCTTTTGAAGCATGGAGAGGGAGGTAAATGCTTCTACTAGATGATAGGAACTGTGTACTTTGATTAGACAACTGAATAAATGGGGAGGAGAGAGGGAAGAGACGCTCCTCCTCTGGAATGCTAACAAGAAAGTGAAGTTGCTCTGCGTGCAGTGTGCTTATTCAGGTCTGCTTTAGGAACCTACAGCTGGAAGGGGCCCCACAATGAGCTCCAAAGGGACACATCATGTCTATTTTAAACACAAGATGGTACTGAGATGTTCAGCACAGACAAATCAAAGATAATTTTGATTACATATGTGCACACAGTGAATTCTAAGGACCTGGAGAAAAGTATTTGTTGGGAAAAAAGGCTCATCCCACCTTCATATGCTGGCAGTTTCAAGAATACATTGCACCAAGTTCTATTTAAGTCACATTGTAGGCACATATTCTTCTTCATAGATCCAGAAATTATTAGTGTTCTAAGCTTTTAGAAAGCTGGATTTTTTTTCCCCCAATAAACATTTGAATAAAAGTCATGAACATATACTTACACGAACGTTTCAGTCAGAGTACCTGGCAGAGTTCACCAACCTTTTCAAACACACTGGACAGGAGTCCAAGGCTGTGTATTACAACTGAATGTGGTTTTACATCTAGTATAAGGTTCATCACGGGGAGATGAAACATGAAATTCTTTGAGGTTTTGATCTGAAAATTATTACTGCTCTGAGTTTGAGAGCTTGCATAAATAATTTCAAGTAATTTCAAAGCCCAGCTTTGACTGCTTCTTTTCTGCAGTTTGCCATTGTCTCCTTGCAGAATTACCTCGGTAGTGAGCATCTATGTGTAGTCAACACAGCTTGTGCAGACATGTCAAAGACAGTTTTAAATTAGCATAGGTGTGAAGCTCAGCTCAGCTCAGGCTAACAACTCAGTTTCAGAGCCAGGTTTCTGGAGAATGTAGAAGAGAAATTCTTTCTCTCCTTGGCTATGCTTAGCAACAGTACACAGCACAGGATAGCTCAAGGTATACTCTCTGGTAAGAATCCACCAGTGTATATATCGCTGTTTCTGCCCTGGAAACAAAAAATGGTAATTAAGTAGCAAAGTAGTCTCGCATGTAACAATATGCCCCTGGCAACACAGACTGAGAAAGCTGTCTTGCCCTTGTGTTGTAGAAAAACACAACTTGCATCCATACCTATTTGTTATTGTTGTACCAGACTGCAGTGTATATATTCGGCATCATTAAATGCTTCTAATTTAAGCAGTTAAGTTTTAGCTAAGTTTAATTTTATTTAAGAAATGTTTGAACCATTTTCTAGCACTAGTTTTCCCATTTGTTTTTAATGGAGGGATACTGTCTATACACCATAGGAAGCACTCTTCCTGGCATCAGAGATGCTGTTCTTGCAGTCTTCCTTGATTCCAAATTGCTGTGCTAAAATCACTGCTTACTATGCACTGAGTAAGGCACAGTTTGGAAAGTTTCATTTGTATCTTGCCACAATCAGGAGGGAAAAAAGGGCTTAACAATCTAGTTTGGATTTGTTCTGTTTACTATTGCATGAAAATGAATGTAACCATGCTTAGAATTCTCACATACTAATTACCATGTATACAGGCAGCAATTTACATTGCTTTTTACTGTACATTAACATCTATCAATTCACTCTATTTAAGTACTGTGTACTAATCAGAAACAAAAGTTGCATAAAAATGTCCAAATATTTTCATTAAATATAAAGTAAAAATATTAACAAGCTAGGATAGGGCTTTAAATGCTCCATATGGAATCTGCAAAAGAAATGCCCTTAGCTCACCCAATCTGACTCAGACATTAGACCAGATTTAGAAGATGTTCTGTGCAATCTTCTATTCATAGCAGTATGACTGTACAATTAAAACATCTGAAGATTCAGCTTTTAAGTAGCTCCTTAAAGGTATTTTTAAGCTTTTCCTTGGGAAGGAAAAATCCAACTAAATACAGCAAAATTATTTTGAATGCATGTCAGTCCCACTCCATGACTAACCTGTAGCTCCAGCATCTTGCATTTATGCCAGGAGATGTGAAATTGCTATTGTCATTCTAACTGCAGCCATAGGCCACTGAGCTGCTATAACAGCACTATAGCTATTTCTGACTTTGTGGAATGGGGCCAATGTTTTTCTCAGAAACAAAAGTTAGAAAATGAAAAGAACACTCATTTTATCCCCCGTCTCTTCCTGGAGAAGACTGGGCAAGTTAATGGTAAAGAAATCCAACAAGAGTTCTTAAATACAAAGCACCATCTCTGGCTCAGGAAGTTCCTGAACCACAGACTGCTTGATGATAGGAATATTTATGGGCGTATATATGTTTTCCCTTCTTTTTCTAGTGTTCCCTCCACATCCATTTTTTGGACATTGCCTGAGAAAGGATACCAGGCTAGATAAAACATTCAGTCTGACACAGAGAGGCCATTCTCATGTTTCGTGGTTCTTTACATGTATTTGGAAGTCCGACTATAAAACAGAAAGACCTCTTTTTAATAAAGGTAAAGGAATGCTATAGATGTAGGCGGTTTCTTTGAACCTACTGTAATTATTATTTCAAGATTTCGCTTTTGGTCTTATTTTTTACATTGTAATGCACCACACCTTTCAAGCACTTAAGCATTCAAAGAGCTGGTGAAGGTAGTTTGGTGGTGTTAGAAGGTAAATTACAGCTCTGCTGAACGACTTACTTGGGTACTGACTTTAGATGCTGTGTAAAGTGGCAATGCTGAATGGCCTCATTAACAACTCTGAGGCCAGTGTGCCTGAGAGATGGCACCAGGACAAGGAGATGTTTTCTCTCTCTCTAGGAGTGTATGAAATGCTTATTGACTGGGCTAAACCTTAAAAGTCAGGCCATTATAGGCAAATCCAAGTTCATGGGCTTCATTCCAGACTAAGGTTCACAAAGATAAACATGTATATGCTAATTAATGCTTCAGAGTGTATTTAGGCCAAACAGTTAAAGAGAAAAGACTGAAACAGGATTGAGCTGCCCAGATGTAGAAGCAGAAGAAAGAAAGGGTAAATAAAGAGTCACCCTAAATAGTTTGTACTGTTGTTTTTTTTTTTTTTACCACTTATGAAACTGCATTTGAGAAATAAGCAATTGTAGACTGATCACAATGATATAAATTTGAGCTGAGTCACAAAACCACTTTTTAAGTGAAATCTTGTCTCCTGGTTTTACAGACAGAACCCTGCTGCATAACCTGTTTTAAGTAATTCAAGATGCACCTTAGAAAATCCTTGGCCCAAGGGCAGAAAATTTTTGAAACATTTAAAGTGAATGAAAAAGAACAGGAAGATAAAGCTGCACAGTGGCTCAGGAGCTAGATTTCTATGAGGGCAGAAGGAAATTGTTTTAAAACACAGACTGTGCTTATCAAGGCTAAAAGGAAACATGACATTTTTCAGCATAAATTATGAAGACTGAGATGAGAGAGAGCATCAACCAGTAAAAATGTTTGGAAAGGCCAGATTACATGGTTAAGGAACATAAAGGTACAGGAACAAATTCATGGCATAAGTAAAAGTAATGTCCTTGGGCTGGACAGATGGTTAACTTTGCTTACTGAGGCTTTAAATCCCCAAGTCACTCTGTCGTCTTTAGATCAGAGCAACTATTACGATAGACTGTATAACTATCATGATATTTATATAAGAAACAACAGCAGCAGCAATAACAACAACGACTATAATAATACTAATGCTAATAATAATACCTGTTCCTTTTCTAAACTTTTCCATATCACCTTTTTTTGCATTTCACGTGCCACTGATGAAAAAAACTGCTGAGTGCATAAAGAAAAATTGCAATTGAATTTTGCCACAATTTCATCCTTAGTCAAGACTGAAAGAGCTTAATGCTAGTATTCCTCAAGATCTGTGCTCCAATTACTTGATCAACAGTCTTCAGCAAATCAGATTTGTTACTGTCTTAATGTATGAAAAGAACAGAAACAAAGTGATACAGCTGTATCAAGTAACTATCATTCCTATGTAAACTTGAAAGGTATTGAATATGAATACGAATTATGTATTTCAAACTGAAATAGCAGAAACAACTAAATTGCTCATATCTAGACAACTGCAATTTCTGGTTGCAATTACTGAATATAAAATTAAATTATTTTTGCCCGTATCTTTTAATAAAATAACAGATTTTTACTCCTCATGATGAAAATGGTATCTGTTACAAAATAGTAAGAAAAAAGTAAACTCTAGTTCATAAAGACTTAAACCAATGATAGTTAACATGAATACAATTTACACAGTTATTATGATGCTTCTGAATTACAAATCAGACTAAATACATGTTCTGTTGAAAGCAAAGCAAACAACAAAAGTGAATCTGTTCTATTCTAAGAGTCACATCACAGAAACATGTAGTGCTTCTCCAGTTAAACATAATAGAAATTACTCTTGAAAAAGAGGAGAACCTATTCTGCCCTATTCTACTGACTCACCAATTCAGAACAAACACACACCATGGGTGAGCTCCAGCCTACTGGCTTCAAGGGCAAGGTCAAGATCCTCTGTGATTCCTAAGGGTGCAGATTTACCTGATGTTTCAAGGTGCATGCACAAGTGTTTTCAAGGTTGCTGAAAATCTCATTTTTCAAAGGTCGCAGATACTGAAATCTCCATTTCCCTTTAAATTACACACAAGCAGGTAAAAGACTAGACTTAGGGATCACTTAGATGGAGAATAATGAGGAAGGGGGAATTACCTTAAAACTATTTTAAATTTATGTGGAAGCTTTTAAATTTTTTCTTTCTTTTTCCTAATAGGTTTTATTTTTGTGGACAACATGTACCTTGCTTTATATGACACAATACTATCTTGCAAACTTCTTATTTTATTAAGAATTCATGTCCTAATGCTACATACAGCAGGTTTTTTCATGCATAGTTTGTAACTGAGACTATAACCAGAAAATCGTGCTTGTTCACCTGCACAAGGCAGACAGCTGGAAACTGCTGTCCTATCTTCTGAGTGAATTTGTACCAGCATATCCATATGTGCTATACATGTGCCTGGGCAGGTACTGACAAAAATTACTGATCATTGCAAAGATCCCTCCTAACTGATGGCTTTTTCAATGTAATTTTTGAACACATTCCACAGTTTAAGTTCAGAGAGAGACTTGAATCAATGCTGTAGGAGAAAAAATCCAGGAGGTAGATTTCAGAGCAGCAGTTTTGTGATGTACTGAAGTTCTATCCTTACAGATGCCCATTTTTCTAGTTTTAACTAAGCCTCTCTCGTAACTCTAAATTAAATAATGAGATATAGTCTGAAAGTTACTTCTGTTTAAGAGTCCTAGATATCTGGCGTTTATGATAAGAAAAGAAGCCCTTTACAATCTTCAGCAAAATAGAACATGGGGGAGATAGTGAGGGCAGCATTCAGAATTCATTATCACAGTCACCGTGAAGAGAATTGTGTAGCAATTATGTGTAGCTAACTGTTAGAAACACTAATCTAAGTTGTACGCAGTTACTTTAAAAAAAGACTAAAACCTGGAAGCTTTCTCTGATGACTGTGCAAATCAAATTTCATCCAAGTAAAAACCAAGAGTACAGCACAAAAAAGGTATCCAAAGTCAGTATGATATGACAGAGAACTCTAGTAATCTCTAGTGTGCTTAAGCCGTAAGAACTTTAACCTGATGCTGGAAAGAAGAAAATTAAATAGTATTTCTTAAATCCTTCTATGCAACACAGCTTACTTCTTGTGTTTATCCAGCAAGCTGGCCTTTCCAGAGATCTCTCCAGGTTGCACCAGATAGCAGTGGGTATCACACATAGCAAAATGCCATAGCGGATTGCCATCTGATTAGAACTGTACCATTTCATTTGCAAAGTGTACTTCAGTTACAGATTAACAGAAAGGATTTAAATTATTGAAGGAGAAAATTAATAGCTGGTAAAAGAAAGGTAAGAAAAAAGCATGCTGGAAATTATAGGGAAACCTCAGGACCTGATTATACCATATGTTTTAGCTTTTGCGTACAGGTTATCATTTTTATGTGAGAAGTCTCATCAAGACCAAATATACTTTCCAGAGATTATTAACTTGTCCAATGAAAAAAAACATAGATATTTTACTGAATTGTAAATCAGTTCAAAGCCTCTGAAGTCAAGTCTCAAATTTACATAGCTGGCATGACAAAAAATGTGACCTATTTGGAACAGTGGAATTATAATCTAATCTATTTAATTTTTTATGGTTGCCACCATGGAACTGGTAGTAAAGGCATGGGGTGGTAACACCTTTTCCCATTACTGCTAGAAATCTCTCTCCTCATCTGCTTCGAGATCTACTTTACCAGCAGATCCTTCCTGAATAGTACCTGTGTTTAATCTGCAATACATGAAACAGAAAAGATGGGTAGAATCCCTTGCCTAACTTAAAACAAACAGCAAGTTCCAACAGCTCCTCCAGTTCTCCCTTTCACTTCCCAAAGGCATACAAAAGTCAGGTAACTGTTGCAATTTAATCTCTTTAGCAACATTTGATCCAGCAGGCCTAAGAGTATTTTTTGTATTCCCGTACCTAAATACATGCACTAGGCACCACAAACCCAGTATTACAGAGCCCATTGTAAGGATGGGTAGATTCTACAGAAAAAGATCTCTGTGTCAGTCAACAATAAAAGCTTTCCTGAATTTCTTGCACCTGGCATTCACTGTAACCTTAGTCACTTCTCAAATTGTTAAGGCTCATAAACCCTTTTACTGGAAGTGTGAATAAGCAGAAAGGTTTCAGTATTAAAAATATGATTAAGAGCAGCAAGTCTTAGCACACCATCTGCAGTGATCACACTCAAATATTTATTATGTAAGTTCCACTAAGGAATAGTCAATGAGGTTTGTCAGAGAGCTGAGGAGAGTTCAGAGGAGAAATCTGTGTCAAGCAGGTTGCGACAGTATAAAGAGACTACAGAAATATATGCATCCAAGGAGAGAGCTTTCAGGCAGTGGAAGTTGAAATATAGCATTCAGTCACTCAGTTTCATGAATACACACTGGATTATTACATGAAAGGAAACTGCAGTTCTAGCAATTCTGTGTACTGCAATCCAGGTCCATCTGCTGCCAAGGATGACCTCCTGACAAGCACCTTATTTTCATCTCAGTGCCCTGGATTCTCAATTAGATACTTCACAATCACTTTGATATAATGAATACAGACTTCCTAGAATATTGTCTGATAGTCTGTGCTAAGAGCAAATCCCCAAAAATAGAATGCCTGGTTTCAAAAAGAGGCAGAGACCACTCTTGTCCCTTTTTCTCTGTTTCTTAAAGCTCTATTCTCAACTATTAGACTGCTAACTTTCTAACAGTCATCTTCACTTCCAGAGGCATCCAAGGATCAACAGCTATATTATGAATAGGTTCTCAAGTGTTCTGTGCTTCAGCTTGTCTCTTGTGCAGACTAATACTGCTCTGCCAGTGTTTATTCAGCAGTTGCCATTGTCTGATACAATGGGCCTGGGTTACCATTTATCAGACTTGTTCTTCCAGCTAGTCTACATTCCTTGTCCTTGCCACTTCCAGGATCCGGAGATACTTTATGAAGATACTTCCAGAGCTTGCCAAAGGGGCATGCTCCCCTCTTCAAAAACGATGATCACTTTCATAATAAATTTAAAACTGAAACAAATACTTTGAAAAACACTTGATTAACAGCCCTGATATAATTATCTCTTTCGTCTTATGCTTCTTGGTTCCAAGAAATTAAAATATCATCTTTCTACATTCTAGCTTGATTTCATTATGTCTTTTCCAAAATTTTCATATTTGTAACTTTTTCCACTCTCTGCAAGTTCAGTACAAGCTTTGTGGAGTAGCTTTATTAGGAAGGAGTTTAAGTGTTTTGTACTGTGCACAAACTATGTGTAAAAAATTATTAAAATGCAAAGGGTTAGAAATTCACAAAAATAATATAAAACACTTTATAACTAAAATGAAAAAGTAGTTCAGCTAGCAAAATGTATTTTTGCTTAGGAAAATACCCAACCAGCTTTTACAACTCCTCTCACAACCACATTTTTCATTTGTTTCATATATACTCAGCTATAGGTTCTCAGAAGCTTCACAGAAGACAGGTATGCTCAATAATCCAATTATCACAAAGCTCCTGATTCACGCACCCTTAACTGACATAACCATAAATAATCCTTTCACTATCAGCTGGAGAGGAATGATGTACTGAACAGTATGAATGCCCTCTGCAGGTAGAACAGAAAACCACTGTAATTCTGGACTTAATTCCAGTCTGCCTATTTAAGTGGGAACTACATAAAGAGGTCTATACTAGTCCCTGTCAGCCTGCTCTGACATTGTCTGAAAATGTTAAATGGTACAGTAGCATCTCCAGATATTGTTGATAGGCAATTGATAATCTATCACACACTATTCACCAGTCACCAAGGCAGACTGTGTCTATACTGCTGAATTAGACAGCAACATAGAGCCAGATCAAGCCCTGGTGTGGTTTGACTGTACCAGCTACTATTCTTTCCCATACCTTCTGTATAATGCTACCTATAAGTCTTTTACCAGGCGTGTGAGGTGTTGTGCATCCTTCCCACAGTTCTAAACACCTGCACACACAAATTACACCTAAAGCCAGAGCAGTGTTCTATTTTGTCCAGGGGACATCAAGGACTGATACATATTGTGGATATAACTAGTTCTGTGCCATTTGGCCTCTGATCTAGAGAATAGTCCCTCCTCTCTAAAGCCTCAATAACCTACTGCAAGAGCCAGGTTTTGAAATAATCAATACTGCATTTTTCTGAAGGGCCAATTTAGTGTGGGGGACAGCATATGTTAGGTAGCACACAAGCATCAGGTGAAAAGAGCTTCCTGTTGAAGCTGTTACCAAAACAGATGCTAAACCACCAGGCTTGTATAGGCCTGCTCTGAGCCTACTGCTGTCTTTGTCCACTACATGTTGCCAGGGGTTTCAGAGCCTGTGACACAGCAATCTCCTATTCTTTAAAGAAAAACAGCAGTCAGCAACAACTGGATGCCTGAACTCCATGACCCTCAGCCCCATGACCTCCATCTCAGCATATTCATGCTGGTTTTCTGACTGGCCGAATCTACTGTGGATGAGATCTACAAAAATATAAATATATGCACTCAGTTTAAGAGAAGAATGATCTCATCCCTTAGCCAAAGATGAATGTGAATAAAACTGTTTGAAGACAATTATGAAATCAGAGCAGGAAACAAGATTTTAAGCACAGTTTTTACTGGAACAATAAAACTGATGAACATCATGTGGAGCACAGTAAATGTCATATGCAACAAGAGTAAAAAAGCAACAAAAGCACTAACAGTCAAAACCAAAAAAAAAGATGACAGTGTGACAAAGATCTGTGGCCATACTTAACTTACTCAACATCATTTTTGTTATTTTCACAGGAGCTTCTGACCTCTTTCATAAGCACATGCCCAAAGCATCTTGCCTTGGGGTAGAATGACTCTAATGGATGGCCTTCACTTCCAGCTGCACACGAGCTGCAGCTCTAACTTCATGTGCAGTATAGACTAATAGGTGTATTCAAAGAGTCCAGATGCACGGACAAAATACTTGCTTGTATTTGTCCCTAACTCAGCCGTGGAAGTTCAGGTAATTCATACAGTCCACCAAATCAGTACACACAATTACAATGCCTGTTACTAAAAACATGAACAAATTACTTCATTCCTGTATTTGAGAAAGCAAAGAGTGGTATTCCACATACAGGAGCCTCAGCTGCCAGCAGAATAAGAACTAAGGAATAGAAAACTGTTTGATTAGCTTTGAGTTCAAAGACACATCATAGCATATGTAACTTCCAAACTGGATTATTGTGACATGGCAGTTACAAAAACAGTTTCCTTTTTCTGTCTCTGCCTACAGCTTGCCAGTCACACCCATATACATGGCTTTGGACTTTCTGGGTAGTCTGACTCATCCTCAATCTATCAAAAGTCTTGAGTCATACATTTAAGTTCCATGAAAATCACTTTGTATGTGTACAGAGCTTTGAATTGAATCCTGATTTACATTTCAGCAATTTGGGGTTTTTTTCTGCTGGAAATGCAGCAGTCTCAGTAGCTGACATCAGAAAACCAACAGAGGCACACTTTTCATGGATGCTACAGGTGTGCCAAGAACTAACTGAGGGATGTGCAGATCAACTATGAGAGCTGTGATTACTTGAAAATGCTTTTCTGAAGATCCTGTATTAAGGTCCCTCCTTTTATGTGCAACCTAACAGAGAACAGAAAAATCCTTACTTTTTTTCCCCTGACACATCTGTTGAAACACTAATGGAAAGATTATTTTTAAGATTGTGTCTATGACAATAGGCTATGCAGCAAGAGACAAAGACCAGTACCTTGTTTTATTTGCATATTGTTTTGCAAGTTTTTCTTGTTTCTAAGCTGCATTTTCTTCTTTCCAAAGACTGCACAGGTGGTTTTGATTTTGTGTGTATGCACATATAAAATTTGTATGTCCCAAACTCCAGTGTAGTGCACACTACCTGCATTTTCCTGGAAATTATGTAGCCCAAACTTTGTTACTTGTCACAGACTTCTTACATTGTGAATTCTGTAGCTGTCTCCATTGATATGCAAGTTAGTACTGTACATAACATGCCTGTCCTGCCAAAGACCAGTCTAATTCATCCTTCCCTCACAAAATGTCACCACCACTACACCACTCGTCACTTTTTTCATTTTTCATCAAATCTCTCTCCTTCCCACTACAGCTACCTCAAGGCAGTTACTGCCAATGTTAAGCTTTCACTATTCAAACAAAATATCTTTGTTAACTTGCCAATATATTTAATTAAAAATAGACTATATACCTTGGGTGGCGCTTACACAGCTCCCAAGTTAGGCTAATCTTCACACTCCATAACATAAACTGAAGTGGGAATTTATCAAGGTGCCTGCAAGTGAAATATCAAAGAAAGCAGGAACTGTAAAGCTGCCAAGTTTCAAAGTACCTGGGCATATCATTCACAGAACGTGCAATATAGCATGTCAACAGGTCATCACAGCCATAGACTGAGAGTCAGCAGCATGGCAGAGTATGTTAAATTTACTGCATTTTAACACAGGCTAATGCTTATTTTCTGAACACAAAATTAACACATAAGTACAATGGATGTTCTGACTTGCAGAAAGTTTTATGGTTAATGTACTGTGTATAAAATTCCCAAGGCTTTTAAGATTACTGTATATCATTGCAGCTAAACTTCAGCTCAAGCAGAGAATTTTTCTATTTTTTTAAAAAAAGTTAATAACTATCATCTGCATCTACCATCACCCCTCCGAATATTATTACATTTATGCTTAAATCTACAAGACAAAGCATCTCAGTCTGATTATGAGAAAAGCCAGAGTTTGAAGATAAAGCTGTTAGCATTTGAACTGAAATTAAGCAATATAATAAATGACAAAATTAAACCCAACAATTATTGCTAGAAAAAAAACCCAGTAAGGATTCAGAGACTGATTTTCAAAAATTCTTGGGTATTCTGTTCTTCCATCCTTGCTCACAGTTCCATTTAATGAAGAAATATGTGTAATAGCCGTTCTAGAAACAGCAAAACCAAAAAAACCCCAAACAAATAAAAACAAACAAAAAAACCAAACTGAAAATGCACCACTTAGTTCTGATGGAACTAATTTTCGAGCACCATCTGCTGGTCTACGTCTAAAACAACAACCAAATTTCCCAATTTCTGGTAACACCTGAAAAATCATCAGGGCTGTATTGACTTACCACTTATTCTGTTACATATTTATTAAAAGCTCCCACGAGTCATGGATTAGCATCATACTAGAGGAAACAGCAGAATTACTGTAATAATGGATGGCTACGGAGGGGATGTGTTGGGAAGTTTAAAATGCCTGATGTTACAAACGCATTCTGAATTCCCAGATTATATCTAAATAAAGAACAAGAACAGTGTTGGGGGCTTTTTCGGCTTTAGTTTTGTAAGCCTTAACCATTAGTTGAGAGTGTATGCAAATTTTCAACGAAGTTCCTTACTCAGTTCCAGGAGTCTCCTCTTTTGATGCCCTACTAAAATTTCGGGATGTTTTTCTTGTTGCATCCTGCTTTAGCTCCAAGAAATAAGCCCTCTTGGAAGCACCTTACAAGTTTCACAGTCTTCCAAGGGGAAAAAATTACAATGGAACATCCATCTAAGGAAGAACTGCACTCCTATAAAAGAAGGTGGGAACAGACTACCAGCAATTAATAATACAAAGTAGCATGCAACAGAACTCAGAAAATCTTTCAGGACAAATTCTGCTCCAAGAATTCCAGAGTTCTTTACTTCTACAGATTGAGTTATGTGTGTATTAGAGGAAATTCCTATCTATTATTCCTGTCTATTATCTATTGCATTTTGAATGCTTATATTGATTTCCTGGTTCAGCTGGTGGTTAATAGCAGCAGAAGCAGCCAAATGGAAAGATTTGTTTCAAGTTTCCTTGCATCTTTCTGCATTTCCCTGCCCTTTTAGTCAATGGTTGCAGTGGACTTCAGAGTAGACAGAGGTGACTGAATCAATCCCAGGTGCTTGAATTTGTTTACACCAAGCAGATTTGTTAATATCTTTCTGTTGTTATTCTTAGGCAATACAGGATTGGATATTCACAGAAAGTAGGCTAAAATATTCCTCCTTTATTTAAAACAAGTTTTCTCTGTCATGTTATCTGTATTTTTCATGTGCAAGAAATTCAATGTGTTCTCTTGTTCAGTTTCACAATGAGTAACTTCTCCATAAGTAGAACGGCACGTGCCTTCAGAGCACCTGCAGATCCACAGGATCCACAGCTACACCATTCCCTCTGCTCAAGCTTCTCACACTCGTCTCTACCTACAAAGTCACAATACTCATCCAGCTTACTCACTCTCATGGTCTTTTCCTATTGCAGTGCCCTGTAAACCACTTAATGCAGTAGACTAGAAACACAGGCTGAAGGGAGAAACTGTGAGGAAGAAATGTACATTTTGCCAGGAATTTCCACTGCTTTTGTAGCTGAACCTAAATTAAGAAAATTGACAGTGCTTTATATCTCTATTGTCTAGATCCCCTTCGTTTAAGACTGCTGCATCCACATGCTTTTCCCACAGCTGGGACAAGTAGCACAGAACCCCAAAGCAACAATTTGATATGCCATCAATTCTGTATTTGCATTTCACCATTGAGGCCTACTCTTCTTTTATAAAATCTGGATTAAATTACATCTGATTTCTGAAAGACTGAAAATGTCAATTATCCTATGATAACTGGGTAACTGTACACTTGTCCCACCTTCCCAGGAAGGCTTCATGGTGGTTATGAAGTCCCTGGAAGGACCAGCACACTACAGATTGTTCTTGGATAATACGATTTCTGCACAAAATGAGCTATATCATAATCTTTTTGCATAGTTTAAGAATTACTGTCCCCTTAGACAAGATAATATTCCATTCCACTGCCCAGTCATTAAATGGGAACAGATTTAATATATACTGTTAAATAAATGAATGGAAGTCCGCGAACACCATTTGTCTCACACTGCAGGCAGACTAGCACTGCTACAAAAGTTGGTGTCAACATACAGCATGCCACTAATTTAAAATGCTGGAAAACACTGTTATGGTATTGTCTTACATGTTACCTCCTTCAAAATTTAATTTTAGGGGTCTATCTCTTTAGGGATTTCTCTCTTCTCTGGAAGACAGCTAACTACATAGTTCAGGGAAGATAATAATCCTTCTATGAAAACTCTGGTTATTTTAAGATGTCTATTATTCTATAGTAGGCTGATGCTAAGAATATTAATGTAAAAAAAATAGAGAAGACTTTCCACTTCACACATCAGAACACTGAGCTGTGATATAAAAGGACCCAATTCAAAAGACAGATGATCCTTTCTGGGAAAAAATAAACCACAGAAAAACTAGAAAGAGAAGGAGCAAAGCAGAAGTGAATTTATGTGACCAGAACATTGTTTGCATGTGTTCATATTTTATAATTTCAGGGTTTTTTTATGTGAGTGCCTAGTCAAGTGACTTCTTCAGTCAAACAGCATGGGAAGATATTTGTCACCTCTCAGTAATGTATCTCTTGCAATATGATAGAAAAGAGCCTGAAACTTACTTGATGAAGTTCATTAGACACATTCCTTTTTTGTGACAGAAAAAGGTATGATGAAAGGAAAAAGTATAAGGGAAAGAGTTTTAAATATAAGTCCCTGTAATCATGTAACTTATGTTGCCCTGTAGGGTATATCCCATTTTTTTCCAAGCAGACAGTTTAAGCTTTAAAGTATTTGTCTTTTGTCCTCAAAATTATCACTCCAAATGGGTTGATATGAAAGATGGCCAAAATTAGGCAGCTGTCACTCCATCAAATGTCACATGACCCCAGTTATTTCTCCTTTGATGAGTTAATTATTGTTCCACAACGGCCATAACTGCCCTGTATTTGAGGATATTCTGCATAATAGACAATGCACTGCTTTTTCACAGCTGTTTTCATGCAGCACTGCAAAAACTAATAAGGCATGTGACACCCATGTCCTTTTCTTATGAGCCATAAAATGCAATGAACCAAACATTAAGAAGATATCTTCTAAACCTTCTTCTTCCCCAAATATAACCAAAAATAAAAGCAAAGGGACCTTCTGTCACCCAGTAATGTATTTATGTTACCCATTCATGACTGGAACGAGATATAATGGTAGAGAAACAGTAAAATATGACCAAAGTATAATAATTACTGCTTATGCTACTGGCACCTAGAAGGCCCTGTCATCAACCAGAAGTCACTGTGCTAAGCAGTTTATGAATACAGAGAATAAAATAAGACAGCCCCTGCTTCTAGAAACAAAAGTCCCAAGAGGTGGTTTCAACATCCCACTATGCAAACTCAGGCAGGCACTCTTGGCAACACAGCAAATCACTACTGTCAGCTTTCCTGCCTCCATCAGGACAAAGGACACTGCTGAAGAGTCTGCCCAGTGTGCTGTTTGTGGCAGATGTAAGCTGCTCATTGAAAGATAATTTACATGACCCCATGTCAATGCAGGTTTTACAGAACGACATCTGTAATTTATTCCTACAGTATCTAATAGTAATTTTCACTTGTTTCTAACTTTCTTTGTCTTCAGTTCATTACTTCTGTATTTGTATTAATACAGTAAGTCCATGATCTTGTATTTAGTGGATACTGTCTCTTTTAGGAAATCACATGTGAAAATTCAGACCTTCCTGAACTTTTCTTCAATGCAATTTTGGAATTCCATACAGCAACTACAGCTTTGCCATACGATATTGTCTTATGAAGCACCTAGAATCAACATTTAGTTAGAACAGAAAGATAAGCAGAAAGAGGAATAACCATATAGTCTACTTTCTCTCCATAAAGAGTTTTGAGTCATGTACTAAGCATGTACCTGAATTTCAACTTCTCCAATAGCACTGAATGACAGACGCTAAAAAGCTTCTACTTATTTCCTTCACTGGCCTGAATTCAAATTTTGAATATTTTAGAATTTGCACCAATTCTTAAAAAAAAAAAAAAAAAAAATCTAAACAACAAATGTTGCAACACACTTTTTCGGCCAAAACTCAAGAACTGCTTTTAAAATTAGATCCCTATATAACAGAACTACTATAAAAATATAACTCATCTGTGCATTATGTTTCAGTTTGGATTTCTCCCTCATTCCTGCTATGGGAATTGTTCAATTGCATGTTTTTTACCCACAATACATTTGTTTAGTCTGCCACTTTTATTACTTTCTCCCTAAATTTTACCCCATGTTCACACCAGACTCGAAATAAATCCTCACACTACTTTTAAGTTTTGTTCTCCAGTGAGTCACAAATACTAAAATAGTGTATTTAGTAAATAAATATCCTTCCCCTATCAGATGCAGATAATGTGCGCAATGTATGGACATTATATGAGATATAAAGATTTTGTCTGCAAAATATATAAAAATATGTCCGTTTAGCAAACGTGAGCCATTTTGCTCCCCCCTCCAGAGAGAAACTTAAGGAAGAAGGAAAATTCCCTAGGGAATCTCAGGTAGTACATAGTGGGGTAATCTGACAACTTTCAGGAGGAAGTATTTTGTGAATGCTCAGAATTCTGTGATCGATAAGAAGCACGCTACTCTAAAAAGTCACAAACTGTCTGCTTAGCTCCTGTGAGAATGGTAATTGTACATCTGGTGTCCTGAAATGCCTTCTCAGCTGGAGAGAGGAACTTGGAGAAACAGTGAGCCACACTACCAGCTTTTGATGTGAAAATCCTGCCAACAAGTGCTTGTGGAACATTCTTCTCCCTCCATGCACTCCATGAAGTTCTGTCACCACTGAGCATTTGAAGTTGGGGATATTGCTACTCCCAGCACTACTTCCACTTTCGTGCACAGCACACCTCTGCTTGAAGTACTAAGACTGTGGTGAGATCCTGCACATGCTGAGGCCTGTGAGAGGTTCCCAATAGATTTTACAATTTTATTTTGGGGAGTCTTAAGTATTCGCAAAAAACAATGGTTACCACAATTTTTGTTATGATGTATTATCTTTCTGTATTCAGACCTCCTAGGTTCTGAGAAAGCACTTACCAGATTGCTATTATTTGTCATTTCAATAAAGGTAAGTTAGACTATGTAATATTGGAAAGGAAGGGACCATAGGTTTTATAAAGCCATTAGGCAAATAGCAGTTAACTTTAAATTCTGGCTTCCATGACACCTGACTTCCCCTTTTCAATATACATACAGCTGGGAGAGCCCCATCATTACCTGGGAAATTCATGAATGAAAACCACTGAGCATATGATTACATTAATTCAATTAGTTTTGGCAAAAGAAACTTCCAAGGGCAAGAGAAGCTTTATTAGCAGTGAAAACATTTAACTGACCATTACTACTTCAGACTTTACACTTCAAAAATTAAAAAGAACAGAGAAAAAAAATCTTTAAATTTTCATTTATGAAGTAGAAAAGCATAGAAAGACTCATCCTTCATAAAGGACAGGCAAACATGATTTCATATCAACACAGCCTCAGTAGAATGAGATGGAAATTATTCCATTGACACTCTAAGGCAAAGATAGATTGTAATTAATGCCTGAAACAAGGTAACCTACTTCAACATTAAAAAAAAAAATCAGAAAAAACCCCAACAAAGCTCATGAGAGATTTATGATAGATCAAAAACATCTCATTAGCTGTCACAAGGAAATATTATTTAGGTTTAACTCAATTTGGCATAGAAGAAAGTGAATCTATTCAGTAACAATTCACCCACAGCTAAGACAAAATCAGCTATTACTGAATCTAAACTGGTGAGAAATATTCTCTGTGAACAGTATCAGGTACCTGGAGAACAAATAAATTATCACCCTCAACGTTGACACTATGTAGAGAAAGCAGAATAATCGTCACACTTCTCTCTACTTGGTTTACAACTTGAAAAAACCCCAAAGAAACAACAACAACAAAAAAACCCCAGTAATATTTAAAGCATTTATTTTGGAAGCAGTACTTTTAAAAAGTGTGTTATTCTTACAAGTATTATCACCATCTAGTGACCCTTGCTTAAAGATCTATTTAGCTGGAAATCTTCAATGAAATAGCTCTGTCATGCAATATGAAGGGAAGACAAAACCCATCCCCATTAAGCAGCATAAAAATGAAGAAGCGTTATGCATCTAGCTGGCATGAGGAACCACAAGGATCACAGTAATGCAAAACTTAACTCAAGTACACATTTTGATTTGATAACAAAACATTTTCAAAATGACAGCATTGATATGACTGAGGATACCCATATTACCAACCTCAAATTACTCATATCCTATAGGCATGTGAGTCAATTTTTATATATACTTATGTATATATACACATACATATATATATACACATTAATCCTTGATGTTAAATGAATTTTGGAAAATATAACAAATCACCAGAATTTGACAAACCATGACAAAATCATTAGTCATATACTGAAAAGAATCAGAGGACTAGAATGATAATCAGGTTTAGAATGTTAGTTTCAAAATTCCGTTTCAGAAATAATGAATAATATTATAAATGTAAGAACTCAGCTGCAATGTAATTTCCTTCTTTGTCAATCTTGAAATTTTTACAAAGACTGCCTAGTTGAATCTTTTTAAATTCACTCTTGTGAATTTATTTGTGCAATATCTGTCAATTAGAAGACCATATATTGTATCAGTTACAGTTCAGTCAGAATACAAAATTGCCTTTTACTCAAGAGCTAATAAAAAGGAAGCTTTCAGCTCTAAAGGACAGTTACTGCAAAATCAAAGACAGAATTAATAAGGGTCTTTCAATTTAATAGCAGAATTGTAATACACAGAGATCCAGACATACTTTTTCTCAGGACTTCAAAAAACCCTCATACTATAGTGAGCTAATAAATAATACATTAAGGATTATAAAATTAATAAAAACTAAGTTAAATCAATGAAACATGGGAGAGGTTTACATTTCAAAACATTTAATTTCTAGCTTTTTAACAGCATTGCAGACTAAGTTAAAAAAATGCAACCTTTTTGGTAGACTTGCAAGTTATTCAAGTAATGTCTGCTGAAAGGCACCTCTGAGAATTTGTGTTTCAACTGTTAAAACTTAAGTCTTACCTGAAACAGGATGGCAGCACAAAATCAAGTATGTAAATACAGTTATACAGTTTAAGATTCCTAGTGCATCTCAAAACATGACAGCTCTTTGTTCCACTCTCCTTTAAACTGGCATGTATGGCTCCCTAAGAGATGTGACTGATCTAGTCTGGAGGTTAGTGTGCTACCTATGGTGGAAGTGTACTGTTGTGTAAAGAAACATTACTAGGGGAGCAGTAGAACATTTCTTTTCCATGGCTACATTCCTGGGGATGCAAGACAGTCATAACCAAGCCAACTGCCATCACTAGCACACCAAGAACAAGAATCAGGCAGGATATTAAGTTGTCTGAATGGTTCCACCGCTCCTTGGACAGCCTTAGATAACACGCTGATGGGATGATAAAAACAAGTGGGGTAGCACTCAGAACTCCCTGTGTGTGGGAAAGAGCAATAAAAAAACCTCATAAGCATGTTTATTTAGATGTGAAAAACAAATACCTGAATTTTTAAACAGTTGTGATTAGCCTGATGCAACAGTAAAACCAGAGAATAAAGGCCTTTTCCAGTGTTGCTATATGGAAAACCTTTTTTTCAAAGTCCCAAATAATATGCAAAAATATCTGTTAAACTACTTCAAATAATTCAGATTTATTTAAATGCTTTTGCTTTGCTGATACAGAATAATATTTTAATGTTGCAAGAAGCATTAAATCTGATTACCCCAAGTTTCTCAGCTTAAGAGATAGAGTAAAAGTCCAGAGTTCCCCAACTGAACTAAAATATTTAAGATAATCCCATGGAGGAGTTTAGATATAACACTGCCTTTAAAAGAATAATTTTTTTTAAAAAGTGGAAAAATCATATCAATATCATAGGAGTTCAAAGAATTCTGATCATTTTAACATTTATAACCTGATTTAGGTTGACTTCCCTATGAAAGCAAAGCTCCCTTTGACAGAGTAGAACCTTTTCTCCCACTAAAAATTCAGCTCCTCTTTAAATGCTCTCTTAGGGACAAATAAAAAGCACTTTTTAAAATGCTTTTTGTAGTAAAGCCACTGTAGGTTAATATATGAGTTACATGCCAGAAGAGAGCAACTTTATGTAGAAATTTTGAATGTTTACTTTGTCCCACACTTAACAAACGCTATGCTTCAATTTAATTATGGCAAGATAGTAATCCAGCCTAAGGAGCAACATTACATCATCATTTGTACAAAAGTTCCAATATTTTTATGGTAGAACCTGTTAACAGTGATCAGTACAGACATCAAAAATAGGTACATGCACAAAGGATCTTCTCCATGAAAACTAAGATTTAGGTCTTTGAAGTAACACAAACCAGCATCCCAGTAAAAGAATAATGAAAAATCTGTGCCTCTTTGACTCCCATATGACCAAATAGATTCCCTGGGGAATTACCACAAGGCAAACACAATGGCTTGTGTTTTGTTTTAAAACCAGAAAGCAGGGAAAGAGTAAGCAGGGTCAGAGAAACAGCATCAAATGCCATCTGTGGTGAAGAGCCAAAAGACAATTCTGCTGGACAGAATCCCAGCTGAAAAGACAGATCACCTTTCTTTCACATGTAAATACTCTGTCTATTCATTTTTCTCTACTGCTGGATATCAAGACTGAACAATCTTTCTAAGCACAATTATTACAACCAATAGATACCTACAGCTGTATGGTAAAACTGTCTCTTAAAAAGGAAAAGAAAAAAAACCCCACGAGATAGGAGCCTGGCTATCATCTTCTATTTGTAACGGAATAAAGCTGTCAGCTTGACTATTGACTAAATGCTTAGGAAAAAAACCCCACTACATTGATGGAATGCTTGCTTTTGAGGGAGCTGTATATTTCCAGCGACCATCTCTGTGGTCTTGCTACTACTGGTTCTTTCTTTCTACCTCCCTTTGTTTTTTGCCTCTTTGGCCCAAGGCAGTCACTAGAATCTGGCCCAGCATTTAGTAATTTTCCAACTTCATCAGAAGCAGGGACTAGAGAAAGAAATGCTAAATTCAGTACCACTATACAGTCTGGATGAGTACTTTAGTAATTTCTGCTGTGGTTTAAATACATTTGGTAAGTCATAGCCTCTTGCCATATCTACAAAACTGTTCTAAAACCCTCCCCAACCATATGAATTTTACTTCTTAACTTCCTTTCACCTTTAGTTATCTGATTTTGAAGCAGTGAGTAATTCCTTCTAACATTACTACTGACTACTATGTCAAATTACATGAGATTTGCAGCAGAGCTGTGGATTTTATAAAGCTGTTTTATTAATAAGTGATTTATTAAATAAAAGAGTATACAGGTTCACTTACATTCAGCTCTAAGACCATTCCAAGGCAATCATACATCAATGATACACCAGTCGCTACAGCAATGATAACTACTGTCACAACAACATGGAAAACTGTTGAGAGGTTCCCATGGAAAAACACATTGGCAATCACCTGAAACAGAACCACAATTTTAAACCTTGATTTTTCTCCTTATGTTATGAAACAGCTTACTCCAAACCTTCTAACCTTAGGAAACAAAAGGAATGGATGAGAAAACACTGGCTGAATTTTACTTACCTTGCTTCAAGAAAACATCTTCATCTGCTTCCAAAAATAACTCATAACAATCATTACTAAAATTGCAGAACACTTGCCAGATTGACTTAGTTATGCCTGTAGGATTTTAGGATTTACTCTTTTCTCAATTGCCCATTACAGAATAAATCCACTTACAATTATTTATTGAATAGATGGATTTCCTAGATGGAGATACTTCTAAAAAGGAAAAGTATTAAGCATGAAAAGTATGCTTTTTTGGCTATTCTCAACACAGTAACAACAATGTCATTTATGCCAAACTTGGAATTTTAAGCAGTCCTGATATTATTAAGTAATTATTAATATAATACTAATATTATAATGAATGTAAAACAACATTCTATGGCCAGTGTCTAAACAGTACAACTAGTTCCCTGTACTCATTGCATGTAGTGGGATAAAATATGCTGCTATTTATCACAGATGAACCATAGACTTCAGCTACAATATGTATTAATAATGTGAGAATATTATTAATATGTAACAACAGTGTTAAAGGGAAAATGTAATAAATTCTTACCTCTCTGGTCACAAAACATTCAAGGGGGAAGGTCAAAATTACAGTAACTCCATAACAAAACCTTCCAAATGTAGCAAGGTTGTCATCTCTACAGTAGTTTTCAAATATATCTCCTGAGGTATAGCAAAACACCAATTAGCTTGAACTTCACATCATTTACCTATATTTGCAACTTGAAGTGCAGGTTACTGGAGTAACTGAGATTTACTGAACCCCTCTTCTGACATGTAACTAGAAACTAGTTACAGTCACAAGTTACATCCAGGAGCAACTTTCAGCTTATCCTGCTGGTAGCAGGGTCTTTATCTCAAGTAGCATTAATCTTCAAAAAATATTTTCAAATATACATATCAGAATTTGTCATCTGTTATCTTCCCCATACCATAGATTTTGTATGAGATGCCAGTGTTTGATTAAATAAATATGTGACAGATTCAGAAAGAAAGCTTATGTGTAAAAGATACATTTTTAGGGAAAATGTAACTCCTAGAACGACAATTACACCAAAAAAAGGTGAGAGAGTTACCTGTGGAGAACTGCATTTCTCTGATAGTATTTAATCACAGCTAATAAGCTGTAGAGAAGAATTTCAAATATTCTGACCCCAAAAGCCCGTTATAAACATATATGGTTTATTACCTAGCAAATCTTATATCTAACAACAAAAGCATCACTATAGAATTAAAATCATCTTGCTTGGTGTTTACCACAAAGAATCTGTAATAATGATCTCTGAGGCACAAGAGACAGTGCCAGACAGTGATCAGATGAACTATCAGGTCTTTTTTATGCGAATACAATGCTGTTTTATGATTTACTACTTTCAGGATCACAATGGCACTGAAGAAGCAATAAGGTGTTAACTTTAAACAGCCAAAAGATTTTGACAGGGGAGACAGAAGGGGAGATGGAACCTGCTTATACAAGAGTCATACTGAGGGGAGCTGCAGGCAGAGCTTTCTATACCTGAAAGGTCTCAACCAACCTAAACTCGGTCTACCTAGAGTACTTCTAGGACAGTGACTTACTTTGCTGGAGTAAGCACTGGAGGCAGGAGAAAAGGACAGATAAACCAGGAATCCCCATCCTACAATTTCTCTGTTCTCAACTAAATGCTGCTGCTCATCAGAAAAGGAAAAAGCTTGGAAGCCTTCTCCTACAATCCAGAATGTCACTATGAAGTAACAGAAAAGATGCTTGCTTACAAAATGTGCATTTTTCCTGAAGTAAGTAATGCACTGAAACCAATTTACACCTTGTTCTTATGAACATACCTTTTTAACTTCAACAAAATGTTAAATAGCATGATGCAACATTAATTATATATATTTATGTGTATTCATATACCCACAGAGGGGACAGTAGGATTAATAACAGCAGAACAGCTGCTGCAAAGATAGGAAATATCTCTAACTCTAGGATGCTATAATAGCACATACAGGAAAAAAATGTAAGAAAATATACAGGAATATATACCAGATATTCTGAAGGAAATTTTTGTTCTTACTGCTCTCTGCTGCTGGACCATGTGGATAACTCATAGCTGTTTAGTCCTCAAAGTGTTTTGATGATGGAAGTATTCAAAGGGGACTTCCACTGGTGAGATTTATGCTTGAGAATCTGACTTCTATTAGCCTGGAGCTGACGTTTTTGTATCCCGTTTTGGTTATTGGGTAACTATGAGGAATGTCCTATTTCTGTCCAAATATATTATGTTTTTTGCATTTTTACAGTCACCAAGATGTTTACAGAAAAAATCAGACAGCAAGGCAGAAATGTAAGGATTATAGCAAGTACCAAGATTGAGGGATCAAGCAGTTTACCTTCTGTGTATCCTGTAAAAGTCATATATCCACAGGCAGCGAACACTACACTGATGACAAGAGCAAGTGAGACAGACATATGTGTGACTTGAGACCAGTTCTTTAATGTGGGTTCTTCCAGAGACCCATATATTAAAAAGCTGTTATGATGGCAGATGAATGCTGAAAAACACATGACAGTTAAAGCAAATATATGAATTCATGCATAAATGCATAGAGACACAGCACTGTTTGAATCCACTCATTATTAAATACAAACATTAATCTTGCAATGAGTGGCAAAGATAAACGGTTTGAACCTTTGCTTGCTTAGTGGATTTGATGAAGGTTTATATTCATCCCAAGATGATTCTGATTACATTATCCTTAAATGCTATGCCATTTCCCACCCTCCACATCTCCATTCCACAGCTATTTCCTCTTCTTGCTCTCCTTTTACTTAAGAACCCAGCAGCAGATTTGAGAAGTTTTGTTTTTTTTTTTTTTTTAAATCTACAGAGCCATTTGCTACTTTTAGACTTCATATGGCATCCATTTTTGGCAGCAGCAAGCATTGGGAAGCCTCAGATTATCACAACATTAACAAGAAGTAATATACCAGATCCTGCAGGCAGGAACAGATTTCAGAATGAGGACTTTTCTGTTAGAGGTTACCCAAGGGAATGCAGAACGAATCCAGCCCCCTCAGTTTATCAGTCAGACTAACCCATTGATGCAGGTGCTTTAGGATGACCTGCACAGGTGAGCTGGATTCACATGCACACTGTCCCTGCTACAGTGGCAATAGCCTCTAGGGCCAAATGGACAATGGATGAGGTTGATGTCTTACACAGTAATAATGACATTCATATGGATGAGTCAGTCAATTTCTTTTTTTTTTCTCTACACCAGCATAACATGAATATTTAAAAACCAAAGAAATTCTTGGTTCAAAATATTAAGTGATTTCTTACAATTGATCTTAATGTTGAAAAAAAACGGAAGAAACCACTTACCAAATGACATCACCCCAATGGCTTGTACTGCATTTGATTTTGCAAATATCCATGCATTTTCTGATTTGGGTCTAAAACAGACATTTTAATAGATTACCCTCTTTTCAATTATCAGTTATTAAAAATTACTCAAGTAATATGCTGTAATGCAGAACTGCTGCTAGACAGATCTTCAGAACCCTCTGAAATAGCCCCAGTGTTTATCAACAAGTTGAAACCAGGGAGATACCTTTCTCACCTCCCTTGTTTTGATTAAAGTATTTCTGTAACTAGTGTTTACAGTCAAAAATGTCAGCCTGTTTCAGTTTCGTAAACAAGCTCCTCAAGTCAGCATATACCAAGAAACAGCAACATGGAGGGTAAAAGCTGTTACTGATCCTGACTAAGGTTATCTCAACTGAAAACATCCTCTGACTATTTAGAGGCAATTTCTAGCTTTGAATTTAAACATGTAATCCAAGCAGTCTAGAGATACCTTCTTACTAGGGTACAAATCAAGTGAAGCAGTTTGCCTTTCTTTACACCTGTTCCTCATAGTAAAGAGATTCTGCTACTTCCCAAAAGATAAAAGAAAGTGTAAGAGAGTACATGGAGACTTTTACAATGAGGAAATAATGTCATATTCCCCACACCCCCTCCTCTAAGATATGCTCACAGATTTGGACCTGCAGCAATTGCAATGCTTAGAGGAGGACCATCAGCAAACTTTGTTAAAAACCATTTACTACATGAACTTGGAATAAAGAGGCAAAAAGAAAAAATAGGGAGGGACACAAAACATCCTTTTCCAGAAATACAATTTGCTAAAAACATCAAATGAAATTCACAAGCTAGTTAAATATTGAATTTGTAATATTAAAGCACAGACAATGAAAAACAATCCAGAGAAGACTGCTCTTAAAAAGTTGGCTGCTGCTAACCTTGATTGCTCTGTTTTTATTTAGAGGGAAAGCTGCTGCCACCTGAGGCTTTAGCTGCTCTTTTCCTACTGCCCTAGGAAGCAGTATGGCACTCAGGCCAGTTCTGTGAAGGTAACAATGGCAGCGTTCTCTCTCCCTCTCTTTTGGTGATCTCTCCCTCTTGCTGGTTTTCACAGCTGCAGTGGCATATGCTATGCCAGGTTTCAATGCTTTCAAGTGTCTAAGTTACACCTTCAGCCCCTAAAAATAAACAAATTTTTAAAAGTAATAATAATAATTTTAAAAAGTAAAAAAAAGTTGCAGTTTCCTCTTCCAGAACTCATATCTTACTATTTCTTGAGTTCAAATAGTCAATCCTTCCTTTTTCATATTAATAAAACCCAGACTTACAGTACCTAATGCACATTTAATTCAGACTTAGAGCAGCTTTTCAGCTCTTAAGCTGTGGTTGCTAAGCTTAACTTTAAAGTGAACAGAACCTGAGCATAAAATCAAGTTCCTTTTTTTGTCCTCAGGTGCAGAATATTGTTTTGAACTGCTGTAACATACTGCTTCAAGCCTTAAGCAGCTGAGTATGGCCCTCCTAAAATACCCTCAGACTCAGCATGTAGATGTAAAGTACTAGGGATAAAATAGAGCTATCTGGCATTTATCTTGTGAAATAGGAGTTCTGACCCTCTACAGATGCTGTTGCTCCTTACTTAGGCTCCCTTAACTTGATGCCACTGATTTCAAATCACTACCCCTAGAGATGAGTCTGGAAAATTAATATTAATAATTTTTAATGTATTTCAGGAAAACATTCACATCTGATTGGAAAAATTTCAATACTACTTCAAAATAAAAAGAGTATAAAGGAAGCTAACACTGCATTTGTTCCATTCTGTAACCACTAGAGGTCAGCTTTGATAATAAACATGCAAAATGGAAGTTTGTTTTATATTTTCCTTTGACAGCAGAATTTATCAGTTTTCTTTGACTCTTTTCTAGTAATAATTAAGTTACATTATCTAATACCTTATAAATCAAAATATTTTTAAATGCATGGAAATAAGGAATAGTTTTTGTGTGAAACACATTTAATTTCTGTCAAAATGGTACATCCTGTGCGATGTTATAGCTATTTCATGAGCTCCTACAAATACAGATTTGAAAAAGAGAATTCAGAAAGCACATAAATTTCACTTGAAACATTTTGAATACCGAGGCCAAATAATTTAAAAAACCAAATCACAGTAACTGGTTTTTCCCTCGCACAGTGTTAGCTTATGCACTAGCAATATGCAAGAGACCAAGATAATTGCTTTGCTTTATGGATGAATGGCAAATCAGATTAGGAGTATTTGAGGAAAAAATCCAAAAGAACAAAATCCTGCTTACTTAGCAGCCTAAGAAGATAAATTCCTTCCATTCTAGTTGCAGAACTGAGGAACAATTTCAGATCCCTGATTTGAATGCTACCAGCAGTTTGTAATGTCCTACAATGTATGCTGGTACAGATGTGCTGTTTTCTACACTCATATACTGCTGCATGTGCTTTGAAGAACATTTTCATATTGTGGGAATAGAGGGATCTCATGCAATGAAAGTACACAGTAAGAAATATAATTTCTGAGTGTTTGGAAATAAGAGTCAACAGCTCTAGAGCTGTGATCACATCAATAAGAAATTACCCCCAAGTTCAGTCTGCAGAACATACAGACTTATGAAAAACTCCTGGGAAAGGGTGCAGGTGACATGAAAGTGTCTATATAAAATAAGACTTCATAGAAAGACTCAGAAAGAGAAAACTGTGTCAGAAAACAGTAGGTGTTAGTTATGGAAGAGTCATATAGTGAACAATCACATAAAACCACTCACAAGTCTAACTTGTGGAACTAATGGAAACATCATCTCTCAAAGTAAACATACACACACTGATATAAATATATACATCTCTGTAGGCAGCTGCATACACACACTGAAAGAGTGTCACAAGAATACAGCAGAACATTACACCTGTTGTGGTTTTTCAATCCTGCTGCTACTGCTCAAGATGGATTTTTTTTTTTTTTTTTTTTTTAATGGGACCTTTGTTCTGACCTACATTCTTGTTAGGAGTTATTAGGGAAAGATTTTAACTGCTGCTTATACAAGAATAGCATTAGCTGTGAAAATCTGTGAATGACAAAACCAGCTAGCTCTCTGCTTCTCACTCAGTGTATAAAAGCATAGGCTATGCCTGCATGAACAGGAAGGTTTTTCATGCCGAAGAAGGAGTATTAGTCGGATGAAATAAGAGAAGAAACAGATTTTTGATACTAAATGCACTTGCTGACAGCTGCACTGTCTATCATATATAGTAGAAGGTGAAACACAAAGTAAAACCTGAGATGTAATTTAATTGTAGTTCTCAGAACAAAAATAATAAAAGTTTGAGTAAAAAGACAGTCTAAAGGAGTTCCCAGACAGGAAAAAGTCTTAGCTGAAACTAAGACAAAAGCAAGACAGACTGAAGGTAGTGAGGCCTAGCAATGAAGAAGACCTAGAGGATAAGAAAATAAGACTTTACTCAGTCTACTATATATGTAAGTGAAAATATACCATAATTAACATATTAATGAGTTCTAAAAGTTTTGAAAATATTCATGTTTATCTACATAAAAGCAGGGGAATTGAGAAGAACAAATAAACAGGCAACAGTTACGACATCCAACAGGGTAAGCATCCGGACCATGAGTAAGAGTTGGGCAAATTTGTTTGGCAGTCTAAAATGGCCAATCTTCTACTTCTTGTAAAACACTTGCAGCATAATAGTCCCCATCTTAAGATTGATGCCATATAAAAATCTTTTCTGTCATTTATGTAGAAATGCTGCCAAATATAATACAGCAAAAGAGTGCATAAGAAGCAAAACATCTTTAATGAAGGCAAGAGAAATATCTTTGATCTCAACCAGCTAGTGGCTATGAAACATTGAGTCAAAAAAGAATGGTAATTTCTAGAGAGGAACAAAGTAATAGTTTTGACAGGGGAGCTACATGTTGGAATGCGCAAAAGACTTCCATTGTTTTGGACTGAAGATCAGTGTCAAACTGCCAAGTTTAGGTGCAAATCAGCAGTTAACAATATAATCCAGGAACACCTCAGATTCATTCAGGTTTAATTCAATTATTTAAACATTTAGGAAATTAATTGTAAAATTTCAATTTAATTATATTCTAAGGTAAAATACCTTTCTAGATGTTTTTCGAACTTTAAAAGTTTAAAAATACTGAAAAGTTCATAGATGCTGACTGTAACTTCAGTCAATATAATGGAAAGAAAATGAGTATGGCTCACATTAGCCTTGGATTTTATATTAATCAAAGTCATCTTGTGAAAGAACACAGACAAGACAAAGCTATTATGGCAGCCCCATATCTACAGCTACTTTAATTCCTCTTTCTTCCTTAATGAATTACTTAACAGTTCTGTAAATATAACATAGCTTAGTTAGGTTTTTTTACATTCATCACACATTAAAGTTTATCTTTGCTTACTACTGGATTTTTTTTATATGAAGGAAAGAATCAGCTTTCTACTTTCAAGTTTTTTCCTGAGCCCTTGGTGTTTTACCCCTGTGATCAGCTGCCAGTTGGGTAATTCTCACATCTTCTTTATGTGTAGCATATGCTACACATATATGCTCTTGAAGTTTTTCATAGACATTTATGTATTATGGAGACACTGACATCATAATATTCTTGCAAAAGAACAACAAATTAAATTAAAATGATCCCTCTTTATAAGCTACATAAAATATTTTTTTTTACAGCAATGAATGTCAGTTTCAGGTTTGAAGCGTGAAGTTATTCCATGCAGTATTAACACACGGCACATTTATGAGTTAATTCTCAACTATCTTTTTTGATCACAGTAGGTAAATACCCAGCTATAAGCAGATGGGAATAAAGATCAGGTCATCAAAATGTATTTTTATCCAACATCTTAAAGTACTGAGAATGAACTCTCAGTAATCCAGAACACCGGATTTTATCTGCAGGGTTATTATGTCATTCAGTTAACAATAATCATATGGATGATAGTTATCAAAACCAAAACTGAAAAAAAGAAGTACCTCAGTTTTATATTTGTCATAAGATGAAATAAATTAAACCAAGTAATCCCGCATCTTAAATATATTTTGTTTTTCTCATGAGAACATGACAATAACATTCCTAAAATGTCCTTGGACAACCTGCTCCAAACCCAAAGCAAATAAAGGGGAAAACAAACAAACAAAAAAAAAAGAAGCAAAACTTCTGTACTAGTTTGAAAGCAAACCAGTGAGAGACTTGAAATCAGAACTATAATTGAATAGGAAAATTAAAAATAAATGCAATAGTACAGAAACACTGACAGAGTCAAGGATACAACCTGACACCCTGTCAGGCACGGGTGGTGGTAGCAGTCCAATTAAATGGTGGCTGCAGTCCCTCTTGAGGAGATAGATATGGTTCTGTTGAAGCAGTGATTCTGCAGAAGGGTCTGGTCTTCCTCTGACGGTCCAGTGGTGGTTATGTAGCTCCTGTTCTCTGGGAATCCAGTAGGTAAGGGCTGAGTGTGGTGTTCCTCAGATTATATCCAGGTAGGAATGCTTGGTTCCTCCCCCTGGGCGGAGCATCTCACAATGGGATGATGTAATTTTATGAGTCATGCAGCGAGGCTAGATGGCTCATTAACAGAAAAAATATCTCTCCAGACGGAGCTGTCAGGGATGGGTCACAGAAGAGATAAAGAATGCTGCCCCACCTGGTTTTAACAGATGGTGATAGAATACATACTTTTGGTTACATCTTACATTGTAACTTAAGACATTATCCACCCCTTACTCTATTACCATCTGCATCATACCCAAATCAACACTCTCTTTACACTCTACTATACACAATGAAACCTTACTCACAGTTCTCACTTAAGATTATGTCTCCTTGTGGTACACAATGGGTTTCCCCATCTTTCTGCATTACTCACAAAGTGTAACCAGGTCCTTGAGCACAAACAATCCCACTGGATGGGTTTGCCTTTGACTGAGGTGGGAGTAATCCAAACAGTCTTTCCTAAAATACCTTTCCTGTGTACCACAGGGACTTTTTCTCCATCCACTATGTGCAAGGGTTCAAACTGGGCAGGACCAGCCTGATTGATGGACCCTCAGGTATTGATCTGGCCTTTGCTAAGTTCACTTCCCAATTTTTGAAGGTCCCCCTGCCAAGTGCCTTCAGGGTGGTCTTAAGTAGTCCATCGCAGCATTCCACTTTCCCGGCAGCTGGTGCATGATAGAGGATATGATAGATCCATTCAGTACCATGTTCTCTGGCCCAGGTGTTCATAAGGTTATTCCTGAAATGAGTCCTGTTGTCTGACTTGATCCTCTCAGGGGTGCCATGTCTCCACAGGACTTTTTTTTCCAGGCCCAAGATGGCGTTCTGGGCAGTAGCATGAGGCACGGGGTAGGTCTCCAACCATCCAGTGGTGGTTTCCAGTGTGTGGTCAGCACATCGTGCTTGCCTTGGCGGGTTTGGGGAAGGGTGGTGTAATCAATTTGCCAGGCTTCCCCATACCTGTACTTTGACCATCGTCCACCATGCCACAGACGCTTCACCCACTTGGCCTGTTTGATTGTAGTGCACGAATCATCTCATGGATGGGGACCAAAGAGTCTCTGTCAGCATGGTATTGCCGATGGTGCACTGTTGCTGTGGCGATTGGTACCTGTTGTGCTTCAATTCTCAGCAGTCCCACAGCAGAGGGGTCATCTGAGAGACCAGGCAGGGTATTCAGTTGCTTGATGTCTTCTGTCTCTACAGCAGATATCCCAAAAGCCCACCAATGTTCTCTTGAGTCTTTGAAATATCCATTTCTGAGATAGTCTATGACAAGGATGCACGGGGCCTCTGGGCCAGTCACGATGGGGTGTTTCTGCCACTCATTCCCAGTTAAACTCACTTCAGTGTCCAATATTGTCAGCTGCTGGGATCCTACTGTCACTCCAGAAATAGAAATGGATTCTGTTCCCACATACCTTGATGGCATCAGGGTACATTGAGCGCCGGTGTCAACCAAAGCTGTGTATCTTTGTGGGTCAGACATGCCAGACCATAGCATCCACACAGTCCAGTAGATCCAATTGTCCCTTTCCTCTACCTGGCTAGAGGCAGGGCCCCTCTAATCCTGGTCATGGTACATGTTGCTTTCCTCCTGTAAATATGTTCCGAGGTCCCTTTAAGAGAATCAGTCATATTATCATTCCTATACCATCTGGAGTTCTGTCCATGAGAGACTGGAGCAGTGTTGACTCTAGATGAGCTTCTTGTGGTAGATGTTCCTCTTTTCAATTCATGTACCCAGGCTGCTAAGGAGGAGGTGGGTTTTCCATCCCACTTCCTCATGTCTTCTCCACGCTCCTGAAGAAAAAAACAGAGGTTACCTCGTGGAGTGTATTCTCTCTCTTTGGCTGGGGGGCGTCTGCTCCTAATGGCAGAGACTCCTGTTGGTTCTGGCAAGATGTGGTAAATTCTTCCTTAAGTTCCTTTCTCAGTTTCTGATGGCCTCTTCAATCAAGCTCCACTGTGCTCAGCCAGACTTGTTTCCACGGATGAGACATGGGTGCGAAACGGGCTGTGACGTGTCCTCGTAAATTCAGTTTTTCACCAAGACGCCCACCTGTCCTCTCCTTCCCTCCATTGCAGCGTTGCCAGGTAACGAGAGTACATCTCTGGTTTGCAAAGTGCACTGGACACCATCTGGGCTCTTAGGGAATCTCTCATCTTCTGCAAAAATTATCTCCAGCACAGCCAATTCCCTCAGGAATCGGATACCTTGTTCCATTGTGCTCCATTTTCCTTCGCGCACCTGGAGGTCTTCTTTACAAAGGTATCTGTCCCGTACACTTGCCAGCAGTCGCTGCCAGAGGCTGAAGTTTTCTGGGTTCTCCCGATCCCCTGGTCAATGACCACATCCCGGGACAGAGATCCCAGTTGCCTGGCCTCACTTCCGTCCAGAATGGTGTCATTGGCTGCAGCGTCCCAGATGCGGAGCAGCCAGGTCAGGATAGACTCGTTCGTCTGGCGGGTGAATTCCCTCCGCAGGTCTCGCAGCTCACCCAGGGATAGCGACCGAGTGATGATCTCTGGCTCTGCCTCTTTGCTGGTGTGCGAAGGTCGCTGCCCATCATCAGTCACTACACGGACTGATTTGCTTTTTGATTTCTTCTTCTGGACGGGGGCAACTGCTACCAGCTTAGGCCGTTCTGGTTCAGGGACGGTTTGTGTGGAGACGCTGATGGTTCTTTTGGTTTTTTTCCTTTCTGTGACAGTTTGTGTAGATGTGGTGCCTGTTGCTTTGCTGCATTTCTTCTTCTCATCCTGAGGATGCAGGGCCACACTGAGCATTGTTCTGACTCTAAGCATGGTGTATATGGTGCAGGTCATAGAGAAAAAAGAAAACAGAACTGACAACAAGATTATGTCATCCTTGACATCCAGAGGGAATTCAGTATTTTCAAAAACTGCTGTGTCAGGTCTGAAAGGCTGGAAAAAAACATTCTCTACTCTTACGCCCAGGGGCTGGGTGTGATTGTTGAGGAGGCCCCAGACGTAGGAGGTCAGACTAGGACAGGCAAATAAAGTTGAGTATATATTCTGAATGATGTTCATTGCCTTGGAGGTTGTCATGCAATAGACATAATAAACCAATAAAACAATTTTTATACCATAGCCTGGTCTCAACAGGAGCATTACAACAGGCAGGTAGTTCCTCATGTGCAGAAAAATATAGAGAGCTAGGTACAAGACCCATGTAAGCATCATGGTGAATAGGTGGTTTCTATAATACAACATTATAATTCTGACTTCTCTCAGGACTTGCCTCACACTGGATGCCAAAAGATGTACTAGTAGTTTGAAAGCAAACCAGTGAGAGACTTGAAATCAGAACTATAATTGAATAGGAAAATTAAAAATAAATGCAATAGTACAGAAACACTGACAGAGTCAGGATACAACCTGACACCCTGTCAGGCAGGGTGGTGGTAGCAGTCCAATTAAATGGTGGCTGCAGTCCTCTTGAGGAGATAGATATGGTTCTGTTGAAGCAGTGATTCTGCAGAAGGGTCTGGTCTTCCTCTGACGGTCCAGTGGTGGTTATGTAGCTCTCGTTCTCTGGGAATCCAGTAGGTAAGGGCTGAGTGTGGTGTTCCTCAGATTATATCCAGGTAGGAATGCTTGGTTCCTCCCCCTGGGCGGAGCATCTCACAATGGGATGATATAATTTTATGAGTCATGCAGCGAAGCTAGATGGCTCATTAACAGAAAAAATATCTCTCCAGACGGAGCTATCAGGGATGGGTCACAGAAGAGATAAAGAATGCTGCCCCACCTGGTTTTAACAGATGGTGATAGAATACATACTTTTGGTTACATCTTACATTGTAACCTAAGACAACTTCAAAACCTTGCAATTCCTGTTTAAAATACTAAAAATGTTGTTGTTTCTCTGATGGTCTAAAACACTGCAGAAAGTTTCAGATTATTGCAGAAAATATCCTTTATTGCTTTGTTGTTCAAATAACAGATTTAATTTTCAACTAAAGCATGGATTGCATTTAAGCAAAAAATTTTTTTATCATTTCCACATAATGATCTGTATCTCTCAAAGGGAAGAACTATTCACTTTGAAAAATCTAAAGGTAAATGAAAACTGATTACTACTCAGAAAAGAATTATCAAAGTGGGAAGATATCCAAATGGGATTACAGGGGAACTTGACCTGAGTCCAGTATTTTTGAATGTATTCAGCAATGAATTGAATGATAGAACAAAAAGCAGAAAGTGGAAAGCATGAAATGTGCAGTAAACACAATCACGCTAGAAAATGGGATTAAAAAGAAAAATCATGAATATGTTGGTAAATGGAGATAAAGCAACGTTGATAAAGCAACATTCAGTTCTGTAACGACAAATTCTAGTTATGCAGAGGATAAAAAGGCTTCACAAAGACATGGCAGGGGGAACAAAACCCCAAACAATCCCAAACTTCACGAGAACAGTATCAAAGAAAGGAAAATTCACTAGCAAACAGTTCTGCAGAGTACCCCATGCTTGGTACTTCTACTAGACTACAAACTCAAGGCACATCCATGACATCATGCTCTTTTCCAAAGGGGCGAATATCAAACTAGGTTACATAAACACAGGCGTGGCAATCCCCAAGGGATACAATTGAAAAGGACCTTAAAACATTTTGTATTTAAGATATGTTAGTCTTTCTTCCCTGCTCCTCAGAGGGAATATCCCAGGCAGGTGGGGCACCATGATTTCACTTTAATTTGCAGAAAACTTAAGGCAGCCATTGAGCATAATCAGAAGCATAGGAAATGACAAAAAAGAGAAACCCTAAAGGAACTGTGCTTGTTTAGTCCATAGAAAGGTTCCCCCAAGTGTGACAAACTACAGCTTTTTACAGGTGTTTTTCAAGCACTTGAAAAAGCATAAACATTTTGCTGTCCATACCCCCTGTGGTTAAGCCAAGAAGCAACCAATATGAAATGGAGTAATACACATTTAGGAAGAATTCATAATGAAAGGCTAGTTAAGGATTGGAATGGGAAACCGTGGAATTGTCTAGTTTGTTCTCTGCAATCACCTGTCATCACTGGCAGGCACATAATCACTTCTGCCATATAACAATTGTAGGAATTCAATATTCTTTTCCCCATCAAGCCTTTATCCAGGATTGTACAAATTCTTGTCCCATATGACAGATACAAGGACCGTGCTTTCATAATGATGATTTTAAAAAATCTCTTTGGGAACTCCAACTTCTATTTGTATTTTAGTAAGGATTCACAATAAACGTGTTAATTCACTTGTTTCACTTGTAATATGATGACACCCATATTAAAATATAACAGTTTTCTTTATTTTCATTGCAAAAAAAATAGTCATACCATTATACAACTAACAAAATTCTAGAAGATAATTTCAACAATTAAAGTATATGTCTATAACTGTAAAATAAAAATAGCAAAGGTAGTAAAAATAGACATTAACAGAATGTTGGTGAGGAAAAAAAGTTTACCAACTGTTTATCAACTTGCTAGATGCATTTTTTAAAACAAGAAGTGTAAAGGCAGAAATAGAAGTTTCTAAAGAATTAAGAATTAAAACTTCAAGAATCACTCAAAACCCAACCACATGTATTGTAAGAAAAAATAAAACCATGCATTCCGTATTTTTCAGTGCATCACAACTGTGGAGAAGAAATGTTACCATAGTAACAAGGTTATCAGTAACTATTATGTATAGCTTCTTCCTTTTTTAACAGGCAATTTTGATATTAACCTTTTAAATACCCCTTTAACACACCGTGTGAAAAACATGCTGCTTCAGAAATGGTGGGGAGGAAAGGTCCACACTCTGAGAGAGGGATTTTGTGGATGATAGACAACATCATCTGGTACAACTTAAGAAACTGCTATTCTAGGCATCTTCCTACCATTAAATCTGAATACCCTGCAACTAACCCATGTATCACAGCAGTAATACAAATGAACAATTATGCTTAACACTGATGAAACAATCCTGGTGGAAAAATATACTCAGGAAACATCAGAAGTACCATATAAATCTGTTCCAATAAATAAAAAAGCACATTCGGATATATTTATTTTATTAATATATCTACACATATAAAAAGACAGCCCTTCTAGGCCATTAAGGAAAAATAATAGGTTTATAACACTTTCTTGCAATATAATCATAAAAATATTGTCACAACACATACTTACATGTACTAAATTGTCTAGAACATGCCAGTGTCCAATGTTAAATACCACTTGCAGAGTATGAGTGCTGCAAGAGTTTTTCATGCTTATGTGGTTGTTTTCTCAAATAACAGAATAAAGGTTTTATGATTGTGTTATTTTTAAGAAATTCTCAGTATTTGTATTATATTTTTATTATGAAATTATTATATTTATCTTATCAGGAAAAGAAATACTCCTAAGATACTAGGTATTTGAAGATTGTAAATACAGGCCATCTGACAATAATGGACAAAAAAAAAAAATCTCAAATGACAATCTCCCGTGCCAATTCAGGACTCACCTGCTGTTAGTCATATCACCCATAATTTCCCATTATCTCTAGGGGCTTTGTGACTTTTTCTAAATTTGCTTATACCCAATAGAAGAAAAAATAAAACAGGACGAAGTATATTTAGCTGTTCATTTTGTATTACTGTTGATAGAGATTTTTCAGTTATCTGTCTGTCCCAAAGCAGGCACGTTCCACAACTATGCAGACAGATGAAATAGTGCAATAACAGATTATATATGATCAAAAATTCACTTTGTGGCAAGTGTAAGAATACTCACACTTGTGGACTGAAGGTTACTGTTCTCACCATCACAATAATCAGGATGACAATGGTTAGAATCAAAGAAAGAAGAGATATCTGCAAAGTTAAAAACATGATTTCAGTCAGTAAGCTGCTGAAAGATTGTCCTTTTAGCAGCATAATGCACTTGTTAATTATTTATGTGAAGTTATGACTGGCACTTATTTTCTAATGGCATACAGAACAATAAACCAAAAATGAATTGCTATTATGATTTACCTTTCCCAATTTTGCTATGTCTCGATATAAAGATATAGGTAAGGTAAAGATGATGGTGGTAAGAAGAATTATGAAGTGACGGTCGGTAAGCACGTCCAGCCCAACTAAAGCAAAAAAGAAAATAATTTATTTCTTTAAGAGACTAACTTGAGGAAAAGATTAGCTACATTTGACAGGTTAGAAGTACCAAACTGTTGGTGATAAAGATTTTATTCCCTTTACTCAGGCTAAGTAACACTGAAAACTAGGCATTAACTAACACTGAGAAAGCCATGCACAGCATGGGCATAAACACAAGAATTCTGCAAATTCAAACCAAATGTGTAACATATGAGATATATGAAACCAAAACTGCAAAGTCTGGATTCCTACATATAAATTGGTATTAATGTCTTTCATCATGTCTGGGTCAATGCTGGGAGATTGCAAATAAAAAATTCTACTACTTCTTTCTGCCATTTAGTCTTGAGAATTTCTTGACACTCTGGGTTGACATCAATTACTGTGCTGTGTAGGACAGCATTGTTCTCTAAGAAATGGCCTAAAATAAGTTAATTTCGAGGTTTCTTTTGAGCACCTCCTTTCTTGCCATCAGCCAGCTTCCACTCGCAAAGTAGATTACCATGTGAAGGCAACAATAATGTTAGACTATTCCATGCAATCAGTGGGATTTGTTTGTGTAACTGGTGGGTTTGTTCAAGCCAACAACAACTTAAAATAAAACATCTCTGAGTTTCAGTCAGGCTACCATAAATCATTGGCTTGAATGAATACTTGATGAGTAATTATGGCTGGAAAGTGACTGGCAATTGACACGGAAAAAAATCTGTGTTCTGTTCCCTCCTTTCTTTGGGAGATTATAATGCTTTCCGACCTCTTTCCAGGCAGTATTCTACTGGACAGGTAAGAAGAGTTGCTATGCTGGGGATTCCCCCTATTACAGAAGTCACGTCAATAAAAAAACTATTAGATATTCACTGTCACTATCAATTTGATCAGGTATTCACAGAAAAAAAAGAGTGTGACAATTAAAACTACATCCACACCTTTCAGGGTTCACATGCTGAAAATTACAGTTCTCCTGTGGAAATGAAACAGTTCATACAAATATGCATTTCCACTTCATTACAGAACATATTCTCTCTCATTTTAATTTCCCAGTGAAGAATGTTTTAACTTAGCTGGTTTTGTGCTAAAGTAGATACCAAACACGTATGCAAATTGCTCCACTGATGCTGCTGTGAAAACTTAAGAGCACAGGAAAGGAAACAAGGGCATGAGTTAAAAAGCATTACATTCATTATATTATTTGCAACTCATCCAGAATTATTCACTAGATGAAGTACAGTTTCACTATTTAAATTATTATTATTATTATTATGGGAAATATCTAAAAACATTACAAAACCCAATCTTGTAAATACACAGCTGTGGAAGACTCACTTCAATTTGCTGAGTATTTCACAGAAGCATGTAGTCTGTTCACTGACACTGAGTCCACTGATAGCCAAGGACTAGGATTCATAGTTTTTATTTGGGAAAGGCTTATTAAAAAAAAAAACAAACTCAATAAACCCCACTCATAGATATATGCTTCAAGTTTCTAAGAGTAATTTAGAAGCAAAGTTACAGGCAATTCCAAAATATTTATGCTACATTTCTATCCAATACATAATCCCCCATTCTGAATTTTTTAAATGCATCTTACCTCCAGGAATTCGCTGAAAAACTTTAGTTAAAGTGTCTCCTGTTATTATGTTGTAACTGATCATGGCTTAAAGAAAATAATTTTTTTGTTAGTACAAGTCATATCCAAAATATTTGATCTTTTTTTTTTTTTAAACAGGTTCAACCTAAGCAATAATGCAGCCTGATAAGCAAGGCCATTGTGCTGAGTGGCCATATGAACTCACTTCAGAAGATAAAGAAGGCTTTCTGAAAAGGTTTGTTTCAAATAGCAATTCTTTGTCAGTTTATTTTCAAATGCTTGTTTCTATTTAGTAAAGCTCCTGTGTTAGTCTAACAATCAGTCCTGCAATTAAATGCAAAGGACTTTCTAACTCATGCAAAAAGCTAGCAAAATCTTTAAACCAGAAGAAAGCAGGAGCAAATAGGTTAGGATATCAGATGTGGACTTCAATTCCTCCCTTTCATTAATAAGTGCTGTGGTCTTAACATTCATATTTCATTCTTGTTTAATGCTACACTAAAAGTGTGTAAATTTGTACACGCGTGTATACATACACATAAAATATATTTATACACTCTTGCTATCTTTGACATTTAGACAGCTTACATTTAGGTATTGACCTTAACTAACATATAAATATTCAGTGTTGTGAAACTGTAAGTCATTAACGCTACTTATATAAATTAATTCAAACACATACAAGAGCATAACCATAGTTCTATGGTAAGAATTGTGACCTTCACAATTCTTTTTTGTATTTTCTATGGAGTAGCTGATTTACAAAGGAGTATAATTATATGTGTAACATTGTTGCCTGCAGTAACTTGATGCCCTTAAAAATCGCAGCTACCTGTAGCCAGACCCAAAATAGGAATTTTGATTTGTGACTCTGATCACCAAGTCCAGACTCTTGATATCTGAAGTCACCACCTCTTGCAGCCCCATGTGTGAAAATATCAAGATTATTTAAGATTTGATTTAATTTTGTTGCTACAGCAGGGGACAGATTCTGAATATAACTTTATTTCAAACTTCTGATCTAATAAAGTCCTGTCCAGATTACACCTGTTTGTTCTTTTACTATTTCTTCTTCAAAGGGGTCTTGACTGCCCAATTTCTTAGTAGCTCGTTGGGTATGAGGCTGAACTAATGCTTTTGAAAAGCAATGACAGCGCATAATATTTAAGCAAGATCTAAACAGTGGCTTCCCTGATTACAATAATAGTGCACCTCTGAAAAAATACTAATTCAGTATACTCCTAAATTTGTGTCTTCCTTTTCTTTCAGACACATCAACTTCGTGCTCTACTACTCATTCTAGAACAGAATTCCTTTGATATTTTTTCTAGCTACTTTTGTCATTAAACTTTGTATGTGCTATCATGGATTTCTCTGCTATTACATTTCAGTTCATTTCTATTATTCTGATCCTCCAATTCATTGAACTACTCCTCAGTCATTCTTCAGAACCCACAATGTAAATTTAAATATTTTTTTAAATAACAAAGAAGCATTTACAGTACATTCTTTATATACTTCTTAATATTTAACCAGTGAAACAATGAAGTAATGTGAAAAAGTTTGTTACCTATAAAATGGAAACATTTATATTTTATATGATCTTACCAATAAATGGATATAAAAACTGGAGAGTTGAAAGGATTAGATAACCCACAAGACCATAAGTTTTTTTGACCAGCTCTTGATAGCTTTTGGTACTGGACAGATTTCCTCCTTTGATCAGTAATATAATGGAATAATCTGTTAAAATATAAAATTACTGTTAAAGACAATATAAACCAACTTGTGGTTGATTACTTTTCACCTTTTCACTACTCAAAAAAAAAATGTCTGTAAGAAAAGCAGTGGCACTAGGACGAGCAGGGATGAGAAATCTCACTAAGTCTTTCAACCCACCAAACCCAGGAGCTATAGGCTCATCTTGGAAGAAAAATAATCAAAATCATAGTACAATCAAAGGTTTTCTTTCTGCAGTATATTTTTTAGAAGTCATATACAACCCACTCAAGATTCAGTCTCTTAATTAGGATAAAAACAGTGAACTCAAACAGGTGATTATGAGGGCACAAATAAGAAATTCTTGCAAATGTTACCTCCACTAGGAAACTAAGGCTTTATAAAAATAAATGCAGTCAAAAAGCAGCTTCATATGTTGTAGTGTAATTCTCTACTTTTACTAATCGGCTCAAGGGATTAGTGAGGTAGGAAAAAATTAGTCATTTTTATTGTCATAAATATACTTGTTTAAGGTATCATTAAGCTCAGGATCAGCTAAAATGTTGCAGGACTAATTTTATCTTTACAACAGGAACTGCTTTAAGAGTACCTGTGATATAGGCAACCACAAACAAAAGCAGTACTCCTAGAGGAAAACCAGCTTCCTTCATCGAATATGGCAATCCTGCAAAGCAGAAAAGGAGAGATTCTAGAAGATTCTTTCCAAATATTTATTTATGAGAATCAAAATAAAGAAAAATTCAGATTTTAAAAAAAAATGCTAGTAATCTCCCAAATTGGACCAGCATGCTTAAAAAGATAACCTCAAAAAGATAATTTTCACTGGACAAAGTGCTGCTGCTTAACTATGAAATTCAGTCAGCACCTGCCCAACCTCTCTGATCATTATGGCCAAGAGACACTGGGGTATTTATCACTGAGGTGTGGTCTCAACTGACACCTCTGCATTTTCGCACAGTAAGCAAATAAATACAGAGAAAAATCTTTAAAAACAGCACCCGAAAGTGAGGAGTCAGTGTTATTCTCCAAGCTGGATAGTCACACGTGAATAAACAAGGCTGAATACAGAATAGTGAAGAAAAGTAGACTTACCTATAATGCCTGATCCTATGATTGAATTAATAATGTTAAATCCAGCTGATGCCAGATCACTGTTTCCTCCTTTATTCCTGGGCTTACTAAGGAGGGCTATTTGGTCATCTGCTTCTACCTATTTCATGAAGACAAGAAAAACATTATACATGAGAAAAATAGGTGAGAACAAGGATTTTGAACAGTCTATTAAAGATTTTTTTAAAAATTGTCATTAACTCAGATTTGTAGAGGTATTTTGATAAATAAATCCCATTTTTTAGTGAGAAATCAAAGGGGTATTAAGCATCTAATTCCTGTATAAATCTGACTCATAATCTTCCATAATTCTCGGAAAAATAATAAGTGGAAGGAAAAAATGTATATAAACTCAGAGGTAGGGTGCTAGACAAAGACATTCTTAGTCACATTTCAAAGCTAGAAATGTGATTCAAGTATTTTTGAAAATATTTTGGCTAGTAAAATTGGTCAGTAAAAATAGTTCCTGAATCAGGGAAATGAAATTAATTTCAAGACTTACTAGTGAAGCATGTCAACATCTTAACATCTAATCCAACATCTTAACTTTAATCCCAAGTTCTTACCCAGTATTTTAAATATTTCTGTACCATTCAATGGTTTAGTTAATTATGAATAGTTAATGACGCTGTAAGATCAGCTAGTCCCAGAAAGTTTCTGAGGGAAAGAACCAAAGTTCTAAGTAAATATGTAGCCAGTAGCTTCAAAAATTAAAGTTTTTATCTTCATAAAAGAATTTTTAATAAACATGCAGTAACCCTCTCCTTAGACCACCACTGTGCTGTCAGAGAACATTTTAGAATTATTCATGAGAAAGACCGTATTTTAACTGAAGTTGTGAAATTCAAAAGAGGAACATCCATTTAATGAAGAAAATGCCTGCCTGTGTTCTGTGTACTAAATATGAAGGTAAAACCACTATTAATGGATGCAGAAGCCTATTTAACATACATAGCAGGTAGTACAAACTCAGATGCTTGTCACTAATATTCCTGGGGAAAAAAAGAATTACTGAAAAATCTAAGTCATCTGTAGATAGATGCATCAACTGACTAGCATAAGATTGCCTGCCTCTAGTAGGGCTACATATTTAAGTGGAAACTTTAATCCTTAAGCAGCACTAACATAGGAAGGGTAATACCGCCTCAGATCAAAGGCCAGTATAGCATGGTATCCCATTTCAGAGTGATGACCATGGAAGGTGCCTAGGGAACAGGCATAGGAATTGAGGCATTGGAAGAATATAGGAGATAGCTAGTTAGCAAATAACGTTCCTGTCCCAGCTTTCCTCAGTTTGCATATTTTGGACTTCCCAAACTGGTTGTTTTCTTGGTGCATCACACTTAATGGACTGCTTCTTGATTTTTCCCTTTTTTGAAACCAAGCATAAGTTTTAGCGTCTACAATATCGTGTAGAATGCCATGTTTTAATTACGCATCATAGGAAGAGACACGTATTTTAATTTGTTGCGAATCTACCATTCAGTATTTTCACTTGGTGTCCCCACGTCATCACAGACAAACTAATCACTGGTTTCTATCTTCCTCATATCACACAGTTTCATAAGTAACATTCTCCCTCAGTTGTTTCTTATCTAGATTTTTGCTACTTTTTTATGTCACAACTGATTTCAGCAGCAGGAGCATCACTATCATTCTCTAACGAAATTTTAATGCTCTCTGCTAACAGCACAGTACAGGTGAAATTGCACTGAATAGAACAGTTCGATTCCCTCTCTTCAGCTGTGACAAGAAATGAACACAATGTGCATTGCTAAGCCCTGGTCCCTTTCCCCCGTTGGAAGGGGCACATTTAAATGGGCAAAAAGAAAGGGCAGCAAAAAGTTGTGACACAGGTCACACAGGCTCCTCTGTGAAGAGCAGCGCTCCCGAGGGTGCCCCTGGCCCGCAGACAGGGAGGGATGGCAGCCGGGAGCCCGACCAGCGACCTGTGCAACGCCGCAGGCTGCGGGAGAGGTGAACGGGAGGCGTCTGCCTCTCGCAAGGTCCTCCCTGGGACCCCTGCGAGCCACGGGACAGCCAAAGCCACCCGCTATGGCAGCGACAGCAGCGGGCACAGCAGGAGATGATGGGGCACGGCTGGAGACGGGGCGCTCACGCTCCGCTCCTCACGCGACACCGAATTTCAGCCGTGCCGAGCAGACGCCCTGCCCCTGCCTCGCAAGGGTGCGGCCCCCGAGACCGCATTTTCCCCCTGCGTGGTGCCTATGACTCCTACGAATTCGGGGGCAACTCAACAGCGATCAAGAGGCCATCGCTGCCGCCCGCTCGACCGCGGAGCGGGCACGTTCCAGCGGCCGGTCGCCCTGAGCCGCCGCAACCGGCCGCGGTGCCGCTCACACCCATCCCGCCCCACGGGCCGCGGAGCGCAGAGAAAAGTCCGACGGGTGCTGGCGGGCTCGCTGAGCCGCGCAGAGTCCCACGCCTCGCCCGTCCCCGGTGTCCGGCCGGTACCTGGCGAGCGGCGGCCGGCGGCGGCTCCATGGCCGGCGGGCCCGGGGCGGGCGCGCCGCGTCCCTCGCGGCGCCGCTGAGCTGGGGGGCGCCGGTGCCGCCCGGCCCGCGCGCCCGGCACGGGCTCCCCTCAGGCGGGCTCGGAGCGGTCCCGCGGCGCCTCCGCCGTGTGGGAAAGGCGGGTGCGCGTCTGGCTCGACACGGCCCGACCCGACCCGCGGCTACAGGACCCGTCGGACCGAACTCAGGTCCAGGAGGAACGCGCAGGGCTCGACGGGCGGGCGGGCGCTGTGAGGTGGCGGCCCCTCCTCCGGGCGGCCCTTCACTGGAAGCATTCCAGAAAGTAAGCGCTTCTGCCTTGAGTTTGTGAGTTTTCGAGTTTACTCAATCCTTGTTTACCCGGAGGGCACCAGGAAAGCTTTCTCGGAGGGATGCGTAGCGAAAACCAGGTTCGATGTCATAGCTGTGGTTGCTTTTTAATATCAGGTTTTTTGGCGAGGCCTCACTATTCTCCTCAGGGAGGGTAATTTAGTGTAAAGAGTGATAAATCAGATAAAGAACATACTGAGGTTCAAGTGAAGAGGCCAAACTAGTTAAAAGATGCAGAATAACTGTGCTGAAAGTTTAGTCTCTAGATACCTCCACTATCAAGCTGAGGCCAAATGGCCTCCAGCAGAAAGATGCGTTGGAAACATGGAACAAGCCATGCAAAAAACCCATACATCTTAAACAAAAACCCACAGGAAGTAGCAGGCATTGATAAAAAATTGGAGGCAGTCATTAATTTCATGAAGTTTTGCCAGACATAAAATGTAGGGCCTACAAGAGTAAAAAAATCCACCTAACTTTGGGAACTTACTCCAGTTACTGGAGGGCATCATCAGAATGTGGACCCAAAATTTTCAACAAGATTAAATCATTATAGGGGAAAAATCCCTGAGAGATGACAACTAAATAGCAGAAGAAAATAGAGCATGCTAATTTCTGTTCTATAGTCTTAAGAACTCCTATATTTGATAATACTTTGCTAGGGTAAACTGTGTTGGTTAAAAGAGCACGTGTGCTGTGCATCAGTAATTTTGTCCTTAAAGATCTATGATGCATATGATTTAATATGGAGAACAAAGTGCACATAAAGAGCATATATGACATTTTTGTTCAATAGCTTAAGCACATTAGTTTCAGCTCCTTCAAAAAAAATCTCTAATCATCTCCATGACAAGCTACAAGCTGACATGTATTCTTGTGTGACTAGTCAGATGACATGACTCAGCAAAGAACCTTTGAGAGGCCTAAGATGCAATTCCCATGATTTGTAGCAGTTATTTTCTTTCTTGGACTATACAAAGAATTTTGTGTAAAAACAGAGAATTAAGCTGTTTTAAAGCAGAGTGTGATAAAGCATATAGTAGGTTTTCAAGGTAGTCTTCTACCAGATTCTCTATGTTTATTACTGTAGCAATTTCCTCCTGAAGCCTCTGTACCTAACACCCAAGTGCTCTACAATAGTGTCCTGAATAATGTGATTTTGTTTTAATTCTTGTTTGGAGCATTGTCGCGGGTTCGGTTTGTAACCGGGCAGAAACACCAATTTAGTGTAGTGGTTTGTCCAAAATACTCATTACTGTTTATCTGCTGTGAGATAAGAATTAGGAGAAATGCAAAACAGGCACCAAACTTGAAAGAATATAAAGAAGTTTATTAACAGACCTAAAAGAAGAAGAAAAAAAAAATTATACCACCTTCAGAACTCTCCTCCTCCCCCCACCTTCCTCCCTTCTCCCACTGACAATGTGAAAAGACAACCCTTAAGATGTTCAGTCTGTTTACCACTGCCATAATAACCTTGTTCAGTCCATTTAGAAAGAGAAGTCTCTTCTTGCTCATGCTATGAAAACATTATCACAACGAGACAGCCGCCCACTTCCAAATATTGTTCAGTCCATTTAGGAAGAGGAGTCTCCTCTGCCTGCGTGTGAGTCCTTTCCCCCGACTTGCCAGCTTTTCCCCGCAAACTGCTTTCGAGGGTCCACTCTTGAAGTTTTTGGGGTACAATTTTAAGGTGAGCCGTTCAGAAACAAAAACAGAGGCCCTTCTCCTTCCCTGGGAGCAAAGGGTCTTCATCATCTTCATCCTTTAGGACTATCTCTGGGAGCATCTCTAGGACTGAGGTTTTCTCCTTTCCCATTTGGAGCAAAAGTCCTCATCTGGTTTCATCTCTCCCTGTCCAAACTCCTCATGAAATTACAGCTGCGTCAGCATCTGCCTATCTCGGCGGCAGGTGCTTTTGCTCACGAGTTGAACACTCCACCCCCCATATCTTCATGAAATTACAACGGGATACTCTGATATATCATAGCTTCACAAACAGAATTTCAGCTTTAAGCATCTCCTCTCTCTCTTCCCTCAGGTTTTCAGCTCTTCACAGCAATAAAAAGGGTTAATCTCACCTCGGCCTTGCAGCTTTGCAGCTGGAATGTTGAATTTTCTTATCGCAGTGGAGAGGGGGGAGAGCCGAGACCGCTCCGGCTGCCACGGCAAGGCAGTGGGGGGGGGGTTCCATGGCTGGAACAGGTCCATGGCTTCAGGATGGCCGTGGCCCGGCCCGGCCTGGCCCAAGCAGGGCCCGGCCGGGCCCCACTGGGCCTGCTCGGGCCCTGCAGCCACCTGTCCCAGCGCCGGAAACGAGAGAGAGCTTGGAGGGGGAGTTTGCCTGTTCTTAAATGTGGATCACAGAGGTGATCACAACTTTAAGTGGCTTAGAGAATTGTCCATATTCAAACTGGCCAGCTGATAGGTTCTATCAGTTCCCAGAGGAAACTGTAAGCACCCCTTAGCAAGGACGTCCCTTCCGGGACTATGCTTGCTAACCTATGACAAGCATACCTTAGTTACCTTAGAAAATACTTTGTTTTGTGCAAATACTTTCTCATGTATAACCTTATAATTAATCAGATGCATCCTTCAGGCTTTTTTTGACAAATTAATTCAAGCTCCCACTATGCAGCTCTTAGTATGTGATGGGGCTGGTGCCTGAATGTGGCACCCACCTATTTAAGAGTCCTAGAATTTTACTTCAGTTGGTCACACTGAAATGATTCCGAGTAGTGTTTATAAACTTAATAGTTTTAATTCCGTATAGTAACAGTGAATTAGGGCAAAGAATAGGCACTTCCCAAAAGATTGGGCAGAGGTTCTTTTTCCTATGCTATGAGACTAGTTTTTGATTACTTGGATTGCTCTGTGCTTCCTGTTGTGCTTTGGAATGTGGTTATTGTATAGAAAGCTTAATACTGGTTTTATTCCTAGTAGTAAGACTAGCAGTACATTGTGAATAAAATTACAGGGTGCACTGCAAGTCCATAACCCACTGTTTACATTATGTTCTTTGGGAGTTTGTTGTCGGACAGTTTGTACAATTGTTTACCCTTCTGGTTGCAGTGCAGGATCAAGCTCTGAAGGATGCCAACACAATTAAACCGCAGGAGTAGGACAATTATAAGAAAAAACACACCAGAAGGCACCTTCCAAAAAGATGGGCACAAAGGAAGTTGTGTCTAAAAAAAAGGGAACAGAAAGAACCCTAAATTTCCATGAAATGTGGAAACATACCAAGGAGACCAAAATGAGTTAGAGCAACAACCACCAAAAAGGAATCGTTATTAGTACCTTTAGTGTTTATGAGCAGAAATTCTGCAAGAGAATCCTGAGGATCCACAGAAATTTAAGGCTGGGTGGGAAGAGCAATCACAATAAAACCAGAACAGAGAAAGCAAAGAGTTGGGGTTTTTTTGTCTACTGGAGAGCATCTTGGGAAATTTTTCATGGCCAAACACTTTCTACAAGGAAGACCAGACAGAGAATATGCCTTAAATTTAATTATCAATAGAGTGACTGGAAAATATAAGTAGCAATGATTTGGGAAGATCAGATGTATTCATCTTGGAATCATAAATTAATTTGTGGCTGGGGAAGGAAGTGCTAAAGTTTTGCTTAATGTCAGTGGTACTAGTGGTATTGAAAAATGGCGCATGTGACATGAGTATGGCTGCCTGAAAGAACTCCAAGAATGTTCCAGGAAACTATGGATAAACATGCCTGACATCTCCACTGGACAAGGTAGTACAAACTGTAATAAATATCAGGATGAGATGGTGTTGAAAACCATGTTGGCAGAGCTTCATGGAGAAGCGTACACTGTTACAACTTTTGCTTTGCCAGTGTTACTGCTTGAGAACTAGATTTGTAAATGCCAATAAAACCACTGTCATCTTTCACAAGCCTTAAACATATTAAAGCAAACAAGGCATTAAAAAAAACCAAAGAAGAGTCAATACTATAAGCTCTTTGTGTACTCCAAGGATGTCTAGATCATCTGAAGCCATATAAGATAAAACATACAAGATGAGACACAAAGCAGGCCTAGAAAGAAAAGTCATGTGATGCAAATTGACAGATATAAAAAAGAGACTGCATTTCTTTTTATCACTAAGTGAAGGAATAAAACAGAAAAAAAGGAACCTTTTTTGTAAGGAATGATTGTTATGATCACATGACACTTTAATGTCAGATTCTTTAGTCTTTCCTAAAAAGGTCAGTAACCTTTTACTTTTTAATAGTGTCTTTGTCTTTGAGGTAAATATATTTTAAAAGGACTAATGTTTTCAACAGCAAATTAGTTGAGCTGTGAGATACATAACAGTCCGCCAGGAAGAGATTATGGACCATTTTTAAAAGAGATTTTGTTGAGAAATGAGCTTTGGTGATGCATGTGAGCAATGAGTGGAAACTGTCCAGCTCTATTGTGCCCCCTGCAAAGATGGTCAGGGCTACAAGGGAATGCAACCTCCGAATATGACAGCTGTGGGCAGTCTGCCTGCATTGCTTAGCTGATGATCTGAATAAATACCAAGCACCTGATCTCCTGTAAGGGTGTATAGAGCTTTACAGAAACTACTCAAAAGAATTATGGTTTGAGGAAGATGTTTGTTTATATTCTAAAACTTCTAAGCTGGCCTTCATAAGAACCTGTAGTATTTGTGAAGGTAGTGGACAAATGCTAAATAACTGACCTGGAAGTTATCGGTACAGCTTTTCCTCTCCTACAAGTTGAAGATACCATAGTCTGTTTTGGAGAAACATAGAGTCTTTAAGCTTATCATTGATAAGCCTTGTGTATTCAGTGTTGGTAACCTTTTGTTGATGGTTCTCACTGTGGAGCCTGGGGCTTCAGTCTTACATGATAACGTTTTCTGCCTCATGTCCTGCACTGTTATGGTCAAAGGAAGTGTATGGAGGGAAGACAAAATCTCAGACTGCAACTGGTGATGCCTTACTAGTTGGTTGTGACAGATAATATACTATTTATTTAATTTAAGTCTCACATAAAACCAACTTCGAGAATTTAAAGCTTTTCATATGAATTTCTCTTACTGTGAATTTGAACTGTAAACTCATTTTTTGTCTCTCTGACTCATTAGCTCACAATATCTGTAGCTGGGAAAATCAAAATCAAAATTCTGGTTCAAAATAGCCACAATGAAACCAAGAGAGCAGGCACACTGGTGTGGGAGAGCTATACTAAGAACTCATGACTCTGAACTGGGAACTGCCTTGCTGTGTTACACCCTGTAACTCTTCAGCTAAAGTGTATGAGGCCAAAAAGAACTGCTTTCCTAGAATTTGCTTTCCTAGAAGTCTCTTTCATCTTTCTTGAAGCTTGGAAGTTTTTTTCCTTGTGTACTTTTGAATCACAGCAGCTCTACTGTTGGTTCTTTACTACAATTGAGAAATTAAGTAAGAGAATAAATGGTTTCTTAATATTCTGATTACTCAAAGGTCAGTGATGTGGACAGCATGTGGGCGCAGCTAATTGTGCTTCTGTGTAGCTAAGGGTCTAGGATTAAAGGGGATACCACGTTTTTACCTGCTGGACTACCCTTGTTGTGGGGGGGAAAGAGAAGTTGAACGGAGAAGTAAATTGTGTCTCCTTAATTGCTTGCTGGGTATGAGCTAGAATTTGAATGATGAGGAAGTTATAAAAAGTGGGATTTGCTTGAAGTATTGCTGTAACAGATTTTAGACAAAAGGACTTAAAGAGGAGTAGGAGAACTAGAGGCAAGAAAGTGAGGCACAAGTGAGTGATAACTTACTAGCCATCAGCTCACCTGAAGGCATTCAGTGTTCAGAGAACAAAAGGCAAGGCCACAGAGGCATGTTTGGCAGGCATATATTTATGTTTACTTTATATTTAGAGTTGTTTTTGTGAAGTATTCTTAGTTTCTTTGCCTCATGTGTGGTTTTGATTTATGCTGAGTGTAATGGCACTGTGTTACCCATTCCTTAGCTTAAGTGATTCAGTTCTGTTTCTGAGCTGTAGCAGAAGATGCTAATATTGCAAGTGCTGGTATTCTGCTGGTTGTTACTGATTCATTGGTAACGTGAAGCCATGTGCAATCCTAGAGCTTTTACTATGGTATTTCTCCAGTGCCTTAACAGATCCTATACAGAAGCAAACTAAGTTTCTTTGATTACTGCTTTTGTACTTTTATTTTTAAAGGATTGAAATAGGTGTTACGGTATTAATTTCTGTTACTAGTGCTTGTTGTTTCAGCTGTGCTTTTTGTGCTTTAATCCTTGAACGTCTTCAGAACAAATCCTAGTCAATGTCATAATTGCCTTCCTTTTTAGGGAATACATCTTCTGTGTTTTCTGAAGTGGATGGTGAACGGATTCCTTGTAGTAGCATAAAAATGCTGCCCTTAATATGGTAAGCTCTCGGTTTATTTGAAAAACTAAGGTCAAATTATTCAACATTTTTCTTCTAGTTTAGAACACAATATACTGTGGAGTATAAACAGACCACATTTCTTCATCTTTTGACATGCAAATCCCTTGTATCCCTAAAACGCAATATTGATTCTTCCCTGAAGTTCTTTGCTTTGTTTTTAACTCCTCTTTGCAGAACGGACTGGTTCTTGCTCAGGTATATACTCATACAGCTCATTTCTAAACTATACCGCGAGGAACTCGCCCAGCAAGGGGAAGGAGCACAGTTTTTTTGCTGGGCCTTAGAACTCGCCGTTACCGCAGCGCCCCGCGCCTCCGCTGCGATCGGCGCCGGCGGGCTCTGCCCTGCCGGGCAGCGCCGGGCACCAGGGGGCGCTGCGGCACCGCGCTGCCGGGGCTCGGGGGCGCTGCCGCCGGGCGGGGCCGCGCTGCCGGCCCGGGCTGCCCGCACAGCGCCGCGGCACGGCCAGGAAATGCTCAAAGCAGCCGCTGAAGCCATTGTGGGCGTTTTGCCATGCTCGAAGAGATTTATCAGGGATGGAAAATAAAGATAAAATCACGTGATCGAGTGTCGTATTGTAAAAACATGACAAAATTTATGTAGAGTAATTAAGATGATTGTGTCAGAGATTAGTCAAACTCCTGTCTTTTGTTGACTTGTTCAGAGCCATCTTTGTAAATTGGCATTCCTTACAACTGCCTGTCCAGTTACGAGTCTTGACCACTTTCAAACTCAGGTTTTTCCCTATTTCTATGCAGAGTGGTGAGATAAGATGTTGCAAGTCTAATCAAGGAAGTTGGTGTTTGAATGATGCTATGTAGGTACTTAAGATATTTATGGTGTAAAATGTTACAAGCAGTAAACTGATTATAGTTTATTTACGATGTACCAAGGGGCAGAATATTTTTGCTATCCTTTTGGAAACTATGAACTCCCCATAAGTTTTTTCTTGTTTGTTATTTTAAAATATGGTTTATAGAGACAATATGAATGTTGAAATCTTGGGCACAGAGAAGTCAGTGGTGAAACTCCTAAATGCTCTATGGTATTGTATGAATATAGCAGAAGAACTAACCAATTCCATACACCTGTAGGATGTTATGGATTACTTTGTTATGCTTCTTGTGTGTTTTTGTTATTTGTAGGTGTGATAGGCTTGTTTGTGTGTATCCTGTGGTTGGTTATGCAGTAATGCAAGTTTGGAATCCATTAGTAAGTGAAAGATGGATGTGTTTTGAGAAGGAGTAGAAGAACAGGTAGTTTTTTTTACTTCCAAAAGAACTAGCCAGGGGAAGGAAGAAAGAGGGAGAAGACTAGAAATGGACTGTAGGAAGGGATAATTTTAAAATGGTAGGGCAAAAATAATTAGGAGGAAATCAGGCTTATCAAGTATTATTTTGCTAATGACTTCCCTGCCATTTAGCCTCTGTTTTGACTGCATTTGCAACCTCTTCTATTTTTCTTTCAGAAGCATTTTCTGATTTGCCAATCCTAATGTCTTATCTTAGTTAGGTGATTAAGTGCCTCCCAATCACTATTCACTTTGAAATCATATCTGATTGCTAATTTTAATCCTAAATGAAAACATTACATTGTGAAATGCAGGCAAGAAGTAGCTGGCAAGAGTTGTTGATTTTATTTTAGAGGTTGAAGAGCTACATGCAAATATTGTTTCCATTGAAGTTCAGTAAAACATTAGATCTCCTTTTAAGTAGCTACTTGATATAAACCAAGAGATTTGGTAAATATATAGAGAGTAATGTTAGGTCCAACATACTCCTACTGGTATGTAGGGGCTCCATATAACATACAGAGATTTTCCATTAGCAGTAGCATGTGGCTGTACCTTACAAATCTCTCCTCTTTGTCAAAGCTTATATGACAGATGGTTACAGTGACACCTTAGTTCTGTCTCCTGCTTCAAAATAGATTTGCTGTCAATTAATTCAGACTAGGAGTGAAATAAATTTGGTTATCTATTTTTTTATTGGTTACTTAATACTTACTACTGTTAGCTTTTCCAACTTGTTTGTTTGTTAACAGTTGGCAGGATAAATCATGACCCATAACTGAGCTTCTATCCATTAATATAGTGTGATGAATTAGATCAAATAAAAAAGTTGCATTCAACACTCTGTGTAATCAACATCATGGAACAACAGTGAAAATATATAGCAAAATTTTCCAAAGCACTGACAAAAATTAGGAATGAAAAGGATTGTATTTTCAGAAAGGTATTCCTAATTTCAGCATATTCTTCTCTTATGATGTTGCACATGCAGTTCACTATCTGTGCATGAGTTCCCTACTGCTAAAATGAGGGCAATGATATCCTCCATTTTATGGAACTACTGTGAAGAAAAATCCATTAATATTTTATCTCAGACATTAATGTGGTATATGCTATAGAAAATGCTTCAAGTAAACAAAACCACAACCACCCACTCCCCCTACCCCCCCTCCAAATCTACTACCTTTATCTGAATTTGGGAAAAAAAGGAAAAAGAAGTATTTTTGGTAAGAAGTTAAAGGATAATTTCCCTTTGAGCATTGAGCTGAATTTTTTCTGCTTTTGATCCATTTGGAGAATGACTTATGTAGGAAGAAATCTGAGAGAAGTTAGAAGTTGCTAATGTGGAGCCTGCATGAAGTTGCTAAAAAGGAAAGCTATGTAGGAAGAGCCTATAATTTTCATTCCTATCTTTGGACTTGGATTAATGCCCAGAATAGTGACAAATAGAGCATCACTGGGGAAAGACTGAGAATAATCTTCATTGGCAATAACAACTAACTAAAGGAGTGGATAACTGCGATTATAACAATAAAGTATTTGCTAATAAAAACAATCCTTTTCTATTTTCAGTAAAGATAACTGGCAAGAGAGACTTTTGTAGCATTTTCAATGGGAGGAAGAAATGGAAAGGTTGATACCTGTTTGTATGTGCAACTGCGTGAATATATGTATGATCTATACACACATATCTCTGTTCAACAGACAAATTCAGATGGAGGTTTTATAGATTATCTTCTACCTCTCAAGGCCAAAAATATACTTTTTCTAGGAGAGTGACTGAAGAGGCACTGTTTTGAAGGGCTCGGCATATTAGGTGCATATATACCTGAGAATACCTTTTTCATGGAAGTAGGGGTGGCTTGTAATATGGTAGTGGTATTTATTTAATTTTTCCTCTCTGTAATTTAATCTTCTTAGTTTAAAAAAAAAAAAATACAGACAGACATAGTCTATTTTAAGTGTTAAGTACTTCCCCACACATCTTAGTCCCATTTTGCTATTAATGCTATCCCTTTAGACCTCTGACTTTACCCTGTGCTTCTCAAGAAACACTACCTCACCCGCTGCCTTATTTCTGCCTTCCTTCAAAAGACCTAGGCCTACAGAAAACCACCATGTGCTGTCTGAGTTGATAATATCCTCTGAGAAAAAGGGAATGGACTTTACTGGCTGTCTTTGAAGCCTGAAGGAACAATAGTGGCCCCTCTAGTTCTCATGTCCCTAATTCAAAATTCAAGTCATTCTGTCTCTGTTTTGCAGGCAAAGTATTTATGACGCGGCATGTGGCTTTGGCTTTCTTTAGGAAAGGTTTAAGTGAGACTCTGGCAAAAGAATAACAACAAGAGGGACAAATGGAGCAAAACTGTAGTATTTTGTAATAAATAAGTTCACATACGATTTTTAAAGCTTTGTGGGGCTTGGTTTTGTTTGTTTGGTTTTTTAACATGGTTGCATATATGGAAATGGAAAGCAGACCATACCATCTAGGTATGTGTATAGAATACAGTGTTACTCTAGCACTGCATGAACAAAAGTTCCCCTTGTGTAGGGAGGTAATAGTGGTAAAGCTTGTGGGTTCTTGGATTCCTTGTAGTGCTTTTGAACCGTGGTTCATCTAAAAAGAATGTAGAATTGCAAGAAATTCACTGCCAATTCTGGCCAAAAAGCATCCAGAAACAAGACATAAAATTTGAACAGTGGACGTATTTTCCTTATCAAATGGAGAATTTACTTACAGAGATGTCAGCTTTTAAGTATTTGTGCCTCTGTAGAATTCTTTGACCTTATGACTTTCCTTATTTTTGAACATTGTTCCTGTCTAGGAAAGGGTTAAATTATATTTGAGAGGGTCTATCCAGGTTGGGTCTATGTTGAAAGACCAGCTGACCACTGAATTCCCTTCATGTTTAGTATAACAGAAGGTAGTCTTCCAAAACATCTTCCTTTATTATATAAAAGTATGTTAATGCAAACATGCATGTAAAGTTAGATACCTTATTTTTTAAAATTCTTGCATATCCTGCATGTTCTTTCCTAGTACATATAAAATATGATTATGGCTATTGAAACAATTACATTTTCTATAAAGAATGTCACTGTCTTACCTCTTCTATTTGGGGTATTTCCTACTGTGCACGTGGAGTAAAATGAAGGAAGATATAGTAAATAATTAAAGTAAAATATAGTAAATATAAAATTTTTAAATAAGCATCTGTATTTACAGGAGTAATTATCACTATGTGATCAAATATTTTAGGCAATTTCACATATCTGCCATGCTTCTACATATAAAGAGGCAGAATTACTTAAGGCAAACCCATATATATAAATTTATATATATATATATATGTGCTTATGTATATTTTTATAATAGAAGCAAGGGTTAATAGGTACTAGCTGGTAGAGAAATCTACTTTTGGGCTGAAAAGTGTCACTCAAACTAGCGACATTGCTGGGGAGGTGAAGACATGCTGTACATATTAACTGGTATGAAATACCCTGTTGAAGCCTGTTGTTGACACGCGTTCTTTAACAACAAGAGTGTGTTTTCAAGCAGAAATAGGAACATGGGATGATATGGCTGAGCAAAATACAGTTCTCCATATTATGTGCAGTTGCTAAGGATATAAACCTATCAGGGATATCTCATTTTAGGAGTTCAGAGAATGAATAATAGCTCTATGACTAACTATTAATGATATGGATTAAAAAAGAAGCACTGTTGGGTAACAGAAGGTAGAATCATTTTACTATATGCAGTGATGAACATTACCTTGCACAAACAGTACAGCCTTGAAGTAGGGTGGGTGGAGGTGCAGCTGGGTGGGAGGCAGAAAAGGATTGAGAGAATATGATTTATGGGTGAGAAATTTTTACATTAGAAATTTAACACTAGAGATGCTGCAGACTGAGCTGTGAGTTTCCAGATGCTCTCTGCTTTCAATTTTGGATTAATGACGGTTATTTCCACAGCAACCGTTCGTGACATTGCAGAAAGGACTACAGCTAGAGTTTTTCCATTGTTAGACATAGTTGTGGATTACAGCTATTGTATTGCTTTTTAAGATGATCCATTATCAATCCCTTTCCTCTTTTCTTCAATGCATGTTTTTGCTAACATAATATATGCAAATAAGCATCACAATTGTATAATCAAAAATTAGCTAAACCGTTTTGCCCAGGCTTTCTAAATGTTCATTTTGTAGCATAGCAGTAGAGATAGCACATTATTCAAACGTTTTAAAGATTATTTTAAGATTCCTGGTGCTGCCTTAAAAGCAGAAGTACAACTGATTATAAAATTGGAAATATCTGCATGATTGACGTGATAGCCAAGAGGTTACTGCTGCAGTTAGAATCATAGAGTCCTTAAGGTTGGAAAAGACCCCCAAGATTATTGAGTCCAACCTTTCACTGACCACCACCATATCAACAACTCATTTGTTTCAGAAGTGCACCGATGTGGTCACAGTCGTTATAGGTAGGATAAGCATAGGTCTGATAAAGCCAAGAAACACACATTGTTATGAAGGAATTGAGTGTCTCAATTCCTGGTACAGCCAAGAGATGGAATTGCATGATGAGTTATAGTAGGTTCTTCCCACTTAAAATAATAGTTTTGTTATTATTCTATGAATAATTATTGTTGAACCTTCATGTGATAGCAACAGCTTGTCTGAATACTTTCACTTCAGTCAGTTTTATTTGCAAAATAAATATTTAGTGGTCCTGATCTACAGTGCCAGTTCAGAAAAGATCACTTGCAGGTGTGTTAAATCCTTTTTTTCTTGCTGAATCCTCCAGCAGCAAAAAATTAAGGCCGAGGAGTTCTCTCCCATGCTGGTAACTGCTATGTCACTCCTTTCCCGTGGTGCATCTCCGTATAGAGGAGACTGCACACTGTTGAGACAAGTAATAGTGAGCTATTGCATTACCACACCAGCACACGAGAGTGCAGTGTAGGGGCTGCACAGACAAGGATGTAGCAACCAAGAATACAAACATAACTGATGTAGTAAGTCTAATTTTAGGTGCAAGAGCCTCAACAGTTTCTTTACAAATAACAAGAAAAACTTAAAACTATCTCAGTAGATATTATAAATGAGCAAAATTATTTTTGGTGTTATTTTTTCTCTGTCTTGAATTCGCATTTTTTTGTATGTGTGTACAATTTATTAAAAGAGTTACTTAATTCGTTTTTTCTTCTCATATTGTTAAATACTTCAGTCACAATTTCCATATCTATTTTGCAGATATCTGTGTTTTAATAAATTTCACTGCATTACATTTTTTTAAAGTGATGTTTAATAATGTAAGCAGATACTTATTTCACTGAAGATGAACACAGTCTACAAAGCAAATATCTAGTATGACACATTTTAAAAGCATTTCTTTGTGGACTTTCTTTTGAATAACTGTTTCTGGAAATTTTATTTCCTTTGAACTAACAGCAGCTTTTGTATGTGCAGCATTTTGAGGTGTAAAGACATTTATTTAAGTCCTGCAACACATGGGTTGCAGTACCTACATAGGCATAAATACCCTGAGTGAGCACAGAATGACACCCAGCCAGATACACGTAAATGTAAAATGCATGCTACAGTACTTGTCAAATCACTTATAAATAGCAAGGGATTCTTGGCTCCAGAAGTACAGCTCACCTTTTACCCTGCTAATTACATACATTGGATTTAACAAAATGAAATTCTCTATGCCTTGAGCTAGATGAAAGACCTTTTGAGTAATACATCCTTGACAGCAGAACTCTACTTAGTATTTTAGAAGGTGACCTGGTCCTTCCTGAGCTGCCTGAAAGCACTTAAGTCATGGGGGATTAAAAAAAATACATTTTTACAAGGATATTTCTTCGCTTGTTACTTCATTTCTCCCTTTACATGTCCAATCTGAATGGACCAGAAAGTGGGGTTTTTTCTTTCTTTTAATTTTTTTTAGATTGCACTTACCTTTAGATATATTTGGTCTAAAGGTCACTTAATGGAGTTAAAACTCCAGTGACACAGACTTTGATGGTGCTGGAGCACCTAAGCTTACATGCAGAAAATCCTGATGCCAGAAATGTGACATCACTAACTTCAATAATTTCTCTGGATAATGCTCTTAAAAATACATATGTAATTGTATGTGACCTAAATTAACTAAAATGTGGGATTATGAATAGTAAGACACTTTGGTCTCATAGCAAGGGTCTGTAGCCTGTAGAGTCAGAACTTGGGCATGTTCCCTATATGCTTTGTTAGCAGTTCAAAGCGGAAAAAGTTGTTCACGACAGAATTTGATTTGCTTTCAGAAGGAGTCTTAAAATTTTGGCTTCTTGTTGCAATACTAGTATCAGAAAGAAAATCCAACATAACTTCCTTATGTAATACAAGGTCAGTAATGCTAAAACCAGTTGTAGTGTTTTAGATTTATACTTGAGATGTTTGCTTTAAAACACTTATGCTTTGCTTCCAGACCTGTGTGTGTTTGTGGAGACCTAGTTCTGTCAAAAGGGAAATGGTGATAAAATATGAATAGTATTGTTAATAGTACAAAGATAACTCAGTACAAAAACCTCTTTAAAAATTTGTGCTGCAGATTGAGGACACAGTAACTTAAACCTGTCTTTAGATAGTTCCTACTTTAAATCCATGTGCTCTTAGGCTTTATAGTACTCCTATTTCTTTTCCATGTTCCTGCAGAAAGTTTCTGATTGCCAATGGTCAAATACAAAAACTGTACTCACAAATTGTTTAATTTTATTCATATTTATAGAATTTGTTGAAACAAGAAAAATATAAATAATTAATTTCAAGCCAACAAGCTGAAGTTCTTATGCTAATTGGTAAAGAATAACATTACAACTCAAAGTTCAGTTGGAGACACGTCACTAATTGATGTGTACCCTGGGCATTGATACTGGGGCCAGTACTGTTCAACCTATGCGTCAGTCACCTGGTGATGGGACAGAGCGCACCCTCAGATTTGCAGGCTATACAAAAATGGTGAAGAGTTACTACTGTACACCAAGAGGTTGTGCTGCCATTCAGATGGACCCAGTCAGGCTGGAGAACAGAACAGAGAGGAATCTCATTATATCAACAAGGGGCAGTGCCGAGTCCTGATAGTACATGCTGAGGGCCAAATGGCTGGAGAGTGGCTACGCAGAGCCCATCAGGACTTTACTGCTCCATACAGACTTATGAAAGAAACTTTCTAGTTGCAGCTTTTGTTGGATTAGTCTGTCAGCATATAATGAGAAACGTTCATCTGACACTGAGGTATGACAGTAAAAAGAGAGAATGACCTAATAAAATACACAATTTTCACTCAATATAAGCAGGTTTGATGGAAACATTTACAGACGGTCTAAGATATTTAATGAATTGAAAGATTCAGAACTGAGAACTATGGAGGTCAGAACAGCTAGATGGCCACTGTAACACAATTTCTTTGCTTTCAACCCTATAGATCTCAGGTCCTCTTTTTTAAGGCCCATTATTATAGAGATAACTAAAAACCTATAGCAAAGGCAATTAAAAAAAATGTTTTTATTCATCACCACTAATTCAGTAAGATAAGATTTCATAGTAGATTAAATTTTTTATCTAAAACCTGATTTTTATCATTATATATATTAAAAATGCTTTTATTCTTTTTGCTAGGCTTTTTCTGCCCAGTTATAAGCATGTATAAAGTGTCAGTTTTCTGCTATAGTAGATGGAAATTTTCTGCACTTGTAGTCTATTGCCAATGGTGCAGCTACTGGCAGTAGATAATGTTTTAAGCATTTGCATCAGTGAGCACATTTTACAGGCACTTTGAGCTATCCTACCATGCATTTGAAGGAAACATTGCGTCTCTTTTGACCACAAATTGAATTTACTTGCAGGTCTCCATGTTATAAAATATAAAAAGATTTCTGCCAAATTCATTTTTGTGTTTTAAAGTCTCTCTTCCTAAGACAAACTGAAAGGCATTTTGAATTGGGAAAGCCCTTGCTTTCCTGTAAAAGAAACGAGATTCAATATGGTATATGAATACTGGGGGGAGTATACCTGTAGAATTGCTTTTAAGTTTTCAAAACCACATGGAATTCAAACCCAGAAGTTGGTAGGAATTAAAAATTACTTTTATTTTGCAAGATAAATTTGTCTATTACCCTCTAAGCACCTCCCCTTTTAAGAAATTGTATTATTCAAACCAACTCTCTTCTACTGCTGCATTAGGTGCTTTGTCATGAATAGCAAAGTTCTGGCAGGTCCAGTGCTGAGTGCCATTTTTCACCTTCTCCCTTTAAAACTGACAAGAAACAAATATACTGAGGAAGGAGTTTAAGGATATGTAGAAGTGAAAGTTAATTTTGTTTTATTTTTGGAGGCTATCATTAATAGCTTCTTTTTTTACAGAGACTTTTAGCTATGTGCAAGCAGCATTTATCAGGTCTAAGATACTGCAAAAAAGGGAAATGGTAGCCTAGAGAAGACAGGGTAGGCACACTGGAATTTTTTCAGTTCCTTAAGTATATTAAAGTAGGCATATTAAAGGCATAGTATATTTTAAAAGGCAGCAATTCTTGGTTTGTATAGGATGTTGCAGAATGTTTTGGGTTTTTAACTATCCTTGTAAAACAAATCTCAGTATGTTTTTTGTCCATGATGATTTATTCTCTGGGAAAAAAAGCCCAGTGTATTGTCACAAATTAGTGAGTTTTCATTGAACAAGGAATAAACAAATAGATTTCCGTGGTTTTATGTTCCATGTAATGTCTGGTCTAGTGGTGTCAGAAGTTTATGGGTCCATTGCTTTTCCTGCTTCTTAGGGTGCTACTGGTCTTTTGTAATTCTGCTAATCCTATCAAGTATCTAGGTCTGTTCTCCCTCTTTGTGTCCTGTAGATGTTTTGAAGTTCCAGTCCTAGGAAGATTTATTTGTGTAATCCTGTATATAATTAAGGTTTTTTGTTTTTACAGTTGAGTAATGTCAAGCTTAACTTGCCTACAGTTTACGGATCTGGAAAGCATAACAAAAATTTTAATACATCCATATTTTATAGGTAGATAAACTTTTGGGTCAGACTAAAAACCTGAAGCTATTTAAGTCACTTGTTTGCTTTAAAAATGTGCATTTCCTTATGCAAGTTCCAAATTTAAAATTCTTTATCTTATAGAATTAAAACTGCTTCTCATTTAAGTTAAAAAAGAGGTCTAATGTAATTCTTTTATGGATCAAGATCTGTTCATAAGTGTTTCTGCAGTACCTTCTGAAATCTTTGCAAAACCTTTTGTGCTCCTTGATAAATAACATCTGTATGTGAAATTAATATGCATCAGATGACTTGTGATACTTTTTTGTCAAACTGAGTTTTGCAATGTAGATTTTTGACATGAGTGCTTGATTTTTATATTCTGAAAATGAAACTACTTGTAAAGTGGACTCCACATGGTGTTTCCATTTTGTGGCAGAGAGTAGGTGTTCATCTGCTAGACTTCCTGGCTCTAATGTAAAGAGAATAGGGAGAAAACAAAGGGATCATGTCAGAAATCTGTCAGCTAGCCCAGTAAACAGAGATGGAAATAGCAGCTTATCTGCCAGGAGGGATGAATCACTTGTGCCCGTGTCTGGGGAGAATCAGGATGGAGCAAGCTGATTTACCCAGCCATGTGCCCAGAGGTGCTGTCCCGGGAGGGAAACTGGCTGTTGGCTAAAAGCTGCCAGGTTAACCTGTAATCTTTCCTCGGATGGTACCACAAGCAAATGAATTCTCTAAGAGAACGAGAGGATGGTAGAAAGGTAAAATCCAAACATGTTATACTAAGGCAGAATTCTTCAATAACAAGATGTATATGATTTAAAGAAATATCTGTTAATATGTAAAGCTGTTCTTCTGGTGAAAAGAATACTGGAGTTGGGCAATTTTGAACTCCAATGCATGTAATGTCATACGCATGATAATACATTGAATCCAAAGAGCTGTTTCTCTGTATGGGGTTTTTTTAAAACTTCTAATTCTTGCTGTTTTCTCTTTCTTGAAGGGGTTTTTATTGTTATTTTTTTCTTTTAGGGTTCTAGTAGTAATTCTAAAAATTCCTCCTTGTGAGAGTAAAAGAAGGTGTGTAAATCAGAGTAAACAGAGTGATTTTACAGGGCTGCAGCTCTTATCCAAATATTCTGAGATTGGGCATTAGACTTTGCATTTATGACAAGATTATGATATTGAAGAGAATGGTATGCAAGCCATATTATCTCACTGCATTTTAAGAATGTAAAAGGAATATATTCTGCATGTAATCGGTAGATGATAATCACATTGCTTCAGTATTCAGTTTGATAATTGGTATGTGAAACACAGTTTTCATTTGTCATTATTTAAGGTCTAAAATTGTTCTTGAATCTTTTTTTTTTCTCTTTTTGCCTTATAAATTTCACTTTTTCAATTTCTCTTTTCTTCTTGAGTGAGTATGCCAGAATGTGATGCAGGACCATGTTCCAGGCTATGATAAATACATCTATGTTACTGTTGGCCAAAACAGCTACATAGGATCTGCATGGAATGCTCCCTTGTATTAGGAGCATCTCATTTACATTTACCTTTGGATACCTGTATTTTATATGTTACTGATTTTTTTCTTTCTGTATCTCAGAATGTCATATAAGCCTATTAGAAGACTCTGCAAGGCATTTGATGTCAACACAGTTACTTTGATCAAATAAACCTCTATTCAGAGAAAAGTGATGTTTGGCAAGACTTAGTTCTCCTTATGCTGTTTCGATGCTGCTCAGTTATTTTACCATCTCCAATTCTAAACTGATTGCAGTCTTTATTTTCTGTTCTGTGATTTTACTCAGGATCAGTATCAAAGTAACAGCATATATTTACATGTCTGGTGTCTTTCAAGCTTTGAAAATACTTTGTATTAATAAGAAGAAAAGGTCTAAGTAAGTGATAATTTAAAAAAAAGAAAAATTGATACAATATAAATACTGAATTAAGATAAATATAAGGAGCAGAAAGTACATAGATGTATAGTAAAGAAAAACTAATATTTCTGTGCTAATGGCAACCTATTCTTCTACATTCCGTTAATGCATCAAGATCAGATATTTATGTAATCAGATAATGCATTTGTACTTTTGAATAATATTTGCGTTTTAAATGTACATTCACAAAGAATGGCAATACATACTTAATTTTAAAAGTGGATTAGTGTCCTGGGACTACCCTATTTCCCATCCTTCATCTTTACCAGTTATTCCTTTTATGAATGCTATAGTCTGTGGAAGCAGAAATGTTGTGTTTATAGTATTGTGCGCTTGTCTGTAGAATGCCACATTTTGTCATGAAAATAGTTTATATGCCTTACATAGAACAAGTAGACTTTCCATGGGGAAAGTCTAGAACACTTGTTTATGTAGATGTTATATGTATTTGTGTAACACATACATTTGGACTCTGAATACAGATGGAAGTAAAGGAAATAAATAACAGTCTAAGCCAAAAGTGTGAAGTCCTGCAGAGGAGCTGGTACCTGGATACAGTCCTGTTTACTTCAGCATTTGTGCTTTGACTAGAAAGCCATCCTTTGGAGCAGTGGCAGGGATGGAGCTAAGTTTACTCAGTATAGTTTTTTTTTAATAAAATATATGAAGTTCTTGCACCTTTGTCTTCCAGAACATTTTTCAGGACACGAAGGAGTATAAATTACTTGGGGTTTTAGCTTCCTTTTAAATGGATGTTGTAATGCCCTGTGGTCCTTGGGCAAGTGTAATGCTCTTTGGTCCTTCGGTCCTTTTTCCTGTGTTTTCCTGTGTTTGGTTTACAAGCTCTTTGGAAATTATTTTGCTCTGTATCACCTTTCTGCTTGTAATAAGCAACTAGTTCAATAAATAACAGTAAATCCATCATGAAATGCATAGTCAAATAGTAAAAGATGCAAATGCAATAAAAAAAGATTGCTATCAGAGGAAAACAGTAATGAGTTTGTCTCTGTAAATACTGATGTTTGAAAGTCACCTTTCATGTGGAGTGTTTGTTGCAAGATGAGTGTCTTGAATTCCACACAATAATACATAGGTCACTTAGTTCATCAACTCACGGGTCATTTCTTACTTGAAGAATATCCTGTGAAATTACGCTTTCTGTACATGGTTTATAATTTGAAAGGAGCTGACCAACCTTATCTCCTGAATTGTTTACACCTACTGTTCTTGTATATTTCTGTGCATGTTTTAGTATCTGTCTGTGATTTGTTTTATTCTAAAAAATATGAATGCTAATTATCTGCTGTTATTTTGAGTTCCGATGTGGCTTTGTATTAAATATTAGTTAATGTGTAACTGGGTTTTTTCACAGAAATTCAAGGAAAATAAGAGTTTGTTCTTTCACACTTGTTTAAATTTTAATTGCCTTTTCAAGTAACAAACAAGCTTCAAGCTAAGACTTGCAGATGTTGAAAACTAGGTCATCTTGTTTATGCACAAACTCTGCTTACTGCTGCAGAGTGATGGTCTATAAAAACACATTAGAAGGATTTTCCGAGGATTAGGCAAGTCAATAAGAGTTTTGGAGTATCCTTATTGCAAGTTTCCATGAACTAACCATTATTTTTTATTAGTTATTGACCTATTGTAATTCTGGTTTTTGCTTAATTGAGTTTACTTTATTCATCCAGAATATGATAGTTAATTTTTAAGGAGACTCTTCACTAAAAATGTAAGCCATGGACTCAAACACTGGTATTTAACCAGCATTGATCCATTACTTTCCATAGTTTGATCTCATTTGTGGGGTACCTTTACACAGATCACCACAAAGAGAACAGGGTTGTGCAAAACCACATAATCATACATGGCCATTACAAAGCCATCTTTTTAGCCATGAAATGAATTTAGAACGTGGTGATTTAAGGATCCTTCCTTCTGTCACCTCATGTTAATCAGACCATATGCCATCAGCCATTCAGTTTGCTAAAGTGATGCATAAACAGGCCAACAGTTTTTGTCTTCACTGCAAAATCTTATATTTGACCATAAATCAGAAGTAGAGGGTAAGTGGTAAAAAGCTGATGTCACAACTACACATGAAAAAGGTTTTTAGTGTTGCAGCAGAAGTTTGTAAGTAGTTTGTAATGATTTTTAGATTTAAGCTGACACTTATTGAGAGAGAGTAAAAAATTTCAGAATCACAAATGGTAAACTAGGGTAAGCACAAAGGCATAGTGAGAGTTTTGAAAATTTTGTTCTTTCTTATCTGTTCTGCCTGTTCATAGCCAGAATCATCAGTGAATTGATTCTAGTGAGTTAAAGTGCAGCCTGGTTTCCTAATGAAGACCTACATGCAGCTGGGTTTTGTTTTCTTTCTGGGAATCTCTTACCATTTTATGGTAGTAATAGCAAAGATATTAAGAAAATTGTATTGGATTTCAGAGATTTTTATGTCATCTTGGCAAAGAGCACAAGAACAGAGCTTCATTTACCCCTACTAATATCCAGTCTTGTTCAGAATAAATAACACAAAGCTATATGAGAACTGAGAGAAAATTGTTAATGTTTTATTAGTCTTAACTCTTCTATATTATCTATCTCCGATTCTGTAAGTGAGAAGAAGGTTCATGCTACACTCCATATTAATACCAACTCAAGAGCCTGAGTGTTTGTCTCCGGGACATACCTTTCTTTTGTAATTTTTGTATTTTTTATTTATGTCAACTTTTTATTACTCAGAAATAGGATCAGAATAGATATCCTGGAATCTTATAGTAATGCTTGGTAGGTTGAGTATATTGCCCACGTGAAAGGCTCTCTCCATTTCCCTGCTTCCTCCTGTTCTGCTTCATATCTTCCTGTCTTCTTCTACTTTAGACACATGAATATATGTAAATAGATGATCTTGTACTATTTGTGTTTCTTTTTTATTCCATTACTTTCTGATAGTGTGTGGGGTTTACTCAAAACAGTAGAATTTTAAACTCAGTGGAGTGGTAGAAGAGGAAATGGAGAAAGTTGACTTTTTTGTTTTGAGCATTGCTCACTTAGAAAATTTATTTTATTATTTGAGATGAAATTTGCAAAAACAGCTAGGCTAGGTTGATAGAGTTCTATTTTTCACCAGATGAATGGGTTTTTAACAAAACCTTTTCTTGATGACAAATAGCTATCTCCTTTAAAGCTAAATAACTGAAAACTGGAAAGGATCCTGTTTTCATCTGAAATTGTCCATGTTTCAATGTGAATAATACTGTAGTAAGTAAATAATTATCAGTGTTGATGCCACTGCTTTCACTTTTCTTTGTGCACTGGATTCTTTGACTTCACTATGTGGTCTGCTGCGAATCCTGAATCTTACACTGCCTTCTTTCCCCTACTTCACCATGAGGGAAGAAATAACATTTCCTAGTTATTTTATTCATCACTGCTTAACAGATCAAAACATATTATAAAGAAAAGCTTGAGGCACATTTAAGAGCACATTCAATAGCAGCCAAATAACTGTCCAAGGATTAAAGCAGAATTTAACCCTTGCTAGCATTTCATTGAAGTCTTACCCATGATTGGTTTTATTCATTTATGCACAGATTTCAGTTGCATCACTCAAGAAGTTATGCAGTGCAGTCAGTACTAATGCCGTAAAGTAATTGTATAAGATCTCTTCATCTCATCTCATCTCATCTCATTCAGAATTATTAAAACAACTACACAGATATTTTTGACCATACTGGCTCCTGTGTCTTGTCAGAAGCTAGATTGGAATTGCAGGTACAGATGATATGTTGTCTTGGAACAATTAATACAGTTGGAAAAGTGGCATTTGGTCACAGAAGCCCCTTTTATGGATCTGAAAGAGAACAACAAACTTCAAAATTAAATACCATGGAGAATAATTGGTCTCAGATAATATGAGAAAGGAAATAGGTGATGCTATGGAGAGAAGCACGGAGAGAGGATATAAACAAGGAATAGAGGTGCCAAGATGATCATTTACTTGGGGATAGTAATAGGTAAATTGTAGTTTGTGGAACAAGAACGTGTTTCAGTCAGCACCAGTAGAAAAACCAGAAATAACCTAGCTTGATCTTCAAGTTCTGTTTCTTGAATTTGAATTTGGAAGGGAAGAGAAACAAACCAAACCACAAAATTTAGTGAACAATTTACTTAAGTTTGTCCAATTTGCAATCCAAGCAAATGTAATTTGTGTGCGCAGCACTGAAGCGAGACTATTATTTTAGTGCAATTTTAAAGGCATTTTCTTCAGAGAGTGCTTATAGTTGTTCAAGTTCCTCTGAAGCTACTTTTCATGTATTGTGTATTAATTTATTGCAAGGAAAATACAAGACTGTTGAATAAGCTGTGATTTTTTGTTTCCTGGGAGGTTTTATTTTGGATTGTTTTTTCCTCTTTACTGCTCTGGGGGAGATATCTTGATGGTACTTGTCCTTTTATAACAGTTGACTTGCTTTAGAGACTGTTTAGACATGTAGGTTCTGTGCCACTGATCACAACCCTTTGAGACCTGCCATTCAGCCAGTTCTTAATGCACCTCACCATCCACTTGTCCAGCCTGCACTTTCTGAGCTTGCCTAGAAAGACACTATCCCACTATGGGGGATAGTGTCAAAAGCCTTGCTGAAGTCTAGGTAGACAACATCCACTGCTCTCTCCTTGTCTATCCAGTTGGTTGTCATTGTATGAGGCAATCAAGTTAGTGAAGCATGATTTCTTTTGTTTGCTTTGTCACCTTTGTGTAATACTGCTGCATCTTTCTTTAGGAAATTTTCTGAACTGCACTTTCTTTATGTATACATAATACATGCACATAATGAGAAAAGGCAAAGTCACAGATAACTGTAGAAATTTATTTCATGTGATACTGTCATTGTGTGAAGCCTTTTTAGAATATAATTGTATTCAGATATCACACCAACACCGGTTAGGAGGCTATGACTGGTACAGGATTGTAGTAAGAATTTTAATTCAAAACCATGTCCCATATCTAGAATTTGGATTTGGAAACAATACTTAAAGTGAACTGAACCAAAAACTTGGCAGTAACTCCTCTGAAAGACTAGTAGATCAAAATCCGTGTCTTAATTTTGTTGCAGGCTTCCATTTCTGATGATACATTTCACTGAGATTAATCAATGCCCCATGATGTAACTGAGACAACACTCATAAAGTAGCAGAAACAGCTCAGGTGGATTGTAGAAATAAATATAATATATGGATATAAATATAGATTTTTCTTAGCTAAACCTGTGTCATACTTGAATTTGTGTATCTGTTATAGTACTTTATAAAAGTGGAAGAAGGTATTTTTATCTTTGAGCTGGTAGGTATAATAATTTTTTGCATGGGGAAGGCAAAATTTTGACTCACCAGGCTACCAAGCTAGTCTTCCATGAAAATTTTTAATGTCATCATTAAACCAAGAATATTACTATATTTACTAATTGCCCCCGCAACATCTCCTCCAAATCAGCTACACTGGAGGTAAAACGTGACCCAAGAAAGGTCTTCTGCTGATCTTGCTCTCCCTGTGACATAGCTTTGCACCTAGGCAGATTCATTCAAGGACTCAAAACAGTAATATGTTTGCAATGCTTTCATGTCTATCTGCTGCTAGGATTTTTATCTTTGTCTGGGTAAACAACCAAAAGCTCTGTAGACTTTTTTCTCAGTCTGAAAATATATCCCAGATGTTCATTAGAAATTTTTTTTTTCCTCTTGAAAAGCATTTTGGAGGCACATGATAAGCTATTGAGCCATACTTTCTATTGCTATTTCTTCAGACTTTTTCTCATTTTCTTAAGTGAAGCTGGCTATTTTGCTTTAGCTAGTCCATAAAGATTCCAGGTTTCTCTTCCAAGAAGGAAGCTAAATTCTCGATACTGCTGCAGAAAAATGTGAATCTCTTCCACAATACTTACACAAGTGACACACATCATGCCTCTAACAATGATGGTTTAAAATGCTATTTGCCCCTCCTTTGAGTCCATTTAATTGTTTTTATTGAAGCACCCAAATTACCTTTTGCTAAGACATAACCAGAGTTTTGATTTCTAATTGTTCAAAAAGCAAAATGTATTAGACAGGTGATGTCTCCATACTAGTGTATTACTTCTTTCTAGTAGGAATATTCCTAGGAAAGCACCTCAGTCTTACAGCTTTGCAAATAGTCATTATCATCAGAGGTGAGGAAAAGTGTCTTAATGGAATACACTGAAATAAATTACCTGTATCTAAAATAGAATCAATATTTTACTGTTAATTTTATAAAGAGTTTCCATACTTCATGACTAGAGAGAGATTTTCATTAGAGTAAGAACAAATAAAGGACATGAAGGGTGATAGAAGTTTGGGAGTTTCTGCCAGGGACCAATGTTTCATGACACTGTTGAAGTTAATCACCAATTAAACTAATATAATTTTATTATATTTTTGTGTATTAATGTAACAAAATTCCACACAGAATAGAAAGAAGAGCTGTTTGCATTTTAGAGCAGTATTTAAGCACATTTAAGATTTTTTTTTCTTTGATGGTCATAATTTTCTGGCAAGTTTTATGTATCTGTGGGGAAACCCTTTTGATGTTTGTACCATTGCCGATGCCATTTGGACTTTACCTTTAGATTGGCACTTTCTCTATGCCACGTACAATTTAACTGGCAGCCAAGGCAGTAATGAAGTTTTTACTCAGCACCTCACGACTGATCTTTCTCCCTGTTTGGAAAAGAGTCTGACTTTTATTTCTTTTTCTTTTAAAATTGTTTTTAAAATTACACTAATTTGTTATGTAGTTAACTCATAATTTATAACTGTTTTTCACAACTATAATTTATTTCAAGGTAACCAAGTTTCCAGCCTAGAGTGTCTGTCCAACTAGAATTACTATTGTAACTTGGGTAATATTCCTCTGTGGTTACTTCTTTAGGACTTACAATACTCATTGTGTATGTCTTATTTACCAGATGGTAGGTTGTATTTATGTCTCACATTTTTCATTTAGAAACCTTTTGGTAGTTTATATACAAATACAAGATGCTAATTTGTCTGTAATAAATTGTATGGTTGATAATAAAAAAGTGTGTTGTGATATATACCCACAAGATGGCAGATTAGCACATGTGACCTTTAGCATTTGAATATTGGTTTTAGACATGAAGATTTTATGTTTATTGATGCCAGAAAGCCTTTGTCTGCCTGTTAAATGGGTATATGTTGGAAGGAGAGTGACTACGGGCAGAGCACATGAGCACCTCGCCTTTGTCAGTTGTAAGGATTAGACAAAATGGAACCAATTAGTATCTGAGAGCACTGAAGCACTCTTAATTTCTCCTGAATGTATCAAAACGATGCCTTTCTGCTAACCACTTGAAAGATAAAATGTTTGCTGTTTACAAATGATGTAGTAAATGATGCAAGAACATCTGATGTAATGCCCACCTATGACAAGGTGTCTCAGTGGAGGAGGGAAAAGCTGAGGATGTCATCTACCTAGGGATTACTGAAGCCTTTGACACTGTTTTCCACCTCATTCTCCTGGAGAATCTGGCTGCTCCTGACTTGGATGTGTGTACTTTTCTCTGGGTAAAAAACTGGCTGGGTGGCTGGGCCCAGAGAGTGGTGGGGAATGGAGTTCAGTCCAGGGCTCAGCACTGGCACCAATACTGTTCAATATCTTTTTTGATGATCTGAGCAAAGGGATCAAGTGCATCCTCAGTCAGCTTGCAGATGACACCAAGTTGGATGGGAGTGTTGATCTACTTGAGAGCAGGAAGGGTCTGCAGAGGGATCTGGGCAGGCTGGATTGATGGGCTGAGGCCGATTGCCTGAGGTTCAGCAAGGGAAGGAGCCAGGTCCTGCAACTTGGGGCAGAAAAACTCCAGGCAGTGCCATAGGCTTTTGGGACAGAGTGACTGGAAAGCTTTTCAGGCCGAAAAGGACCTGGGTTGTATTGGTTGACAGCAGCTGAACTTGAGCCAGTGTGTGCCCAGGTGGCCAAGAAGGCCAGTGCCATCCTGACCTGTATCAGCAATAGTGTGACCAGCAGGACCAGGGCTCTGACTGACACCATGTACAGGGCACTGGTGAGGCCACACCTGGAATCCTGTGTTTAGTTTTGGGCCTCTCTCTCTCCAAGAAATACATGGAAGTGCTGGAGCCCATCCAGAGAAGAGCCAGCACATGTGAGTAGACCCATAAGAGATCCAGGTATGTAGTGGCATTTGCCCCTATAGGAAAACAGAGGTCCGGCCCAATTCAACAGTACAGCCTCAGAAATCTTATGTACTGTCTCTGATGGTGAATCTAAACCACAAAACAGAGAATTCTGCAGCTTGCTTTTTAATCCTCACCCTCCAGTTCACCCATTTCAGGGAACTTGCTGAACACTGAAAATCCTTACCAGTCTGCATTTCTTTCCTGGGGAAACCCAGTGTGCTGGAAAGATAAGAGAAAGGAGATACTCCCACTGTGTCTTACCCAGTGCAAGCTCAGCCTGAGGTAGGGGCATGCAGCCACATCTGAGAGCTGTGAGGTGCTGCCTAATGTATGCATAACCTGAAGTACAGTCTAGATATCTGGGATAAGGAAGAGGAAATGCTCTGCTCCCATTCTATTTAGGCTGTCTCCTTTCTTTGCTGGGATGAATTTCAGCTGCTTGTTTCGTTATTTATAATGTTTACTGCTTCCCTTCACTGAGCTGTATCGCGCTAGTAATTTAGCCAGTTTCTCTGTGATTTTTGGTCAGCTGATGTTTGGAGTCAGTACCAAAACAGGCAAAATGCTGCAAGCTGGACATTGTTAACAGCAGGAAAGCAGTATTTAATAGTATGTGTGCATTTTCACTGGAATAAAAGCAATGTGTGTTAACAGTTGCAGCCTATTTTAAATTCTGTTTCTGTAATGTCTACATTTTCAGCTTTTGGTCATAAAGCATCCATTTTTATGATTTTATGACTAAAATTGCATTTTGAAGAGTGAGAAGCATGTTAATTTATGAAGATTTTTATGCCACTTTGTTTTATTGATTCATTTTCATAAGCCATTATTAATAAATCTGTAACTTTCTTAAGATTTTATATTTTTAAAAGTGTTGTCATTTTCTTTGGTTTCTGTTCAAGTCAGGCTAGTCGGAAATGTGCTGTATGCATTCAGCAGCAGCAAAACAAAGCTTTGCATTCTGGCTCATTGCCTCCATTGCAGGGGCAGACAGGTGGTGATGTCTTGTCACCATGACTACACACAGCCCTTAGGGAGGGCTCTTGTAAGATGATAGTAATTCCTAAGTGGGGGGAAGGGCATGAAGATACTCTCCTTCTAGCTGTGGGTTCTTTTGTATGGGTTACACATGATTACGTCTACCCTGTCTGCTCTATTATGTGCATGCGTCCTCCCTGAAATGCAGGAATGGGAAAGAATTGATCGCTGCAGACAGCGAGATAGGGGCTGCTTGCATTTGCCATTTGAAATCTTTACTGGATTGGAAAGGCAGGAGGACACTCGCAGTTGGACTGCCGGAGCTTTTGCATTGTATTGACCAAAGGTTTTCCGAGTGAGGCACTTCAGAAGGGAAGGTATACCTATATGCTGAGGTGAAAGTATTTTAATACAGCAGTGATTTAAGGTCATTGGTCTGAATAGGAAGGGAGAGCTCTGTGGCTATGACCACTTCTACCAGCAGAAAGTAGACACATATGGTGGGAAATGTTTAATGAGAATAAACAGGAAAAGTCCTTCAGCTCAGTCTTCCCTCAGTATGTCCCAGCAATTTAGGTAAGTAGAAATATGAAGTTGAGCTTTACTTAGGACACACAGACTTTCGCTTGTGAGAGAGGCCTTACAGCATTTTCAGTGATGAAATATGGTTTGACCTTGTTGATGTCATAGCAGAAAAATGGGATTGCATCTTCTTTGGCTTCAGATTCAAGTGGGTCATAAAAGTGCCACCTAGTGAATTATCAGTATTTTCCTTCTACAGGTTTCGTATGGCCTGACCTGGAGCAGCCTCATTTAAACTTCTGCAATCTGCCAAGATCACAGCTGGAGTTGGAGTTGCTGCAGGATGCTTGTTGTTTCAATTCCAGTCCTCCTTTGCAGCAGCACAGGTAAAACACCTCTGCTACAGGAGGAAGTGAAGTGCTTGCGTAAGGACATGGAAACTTGAGAGGTAAAGAAGAGAGTTACCATAACCTCAAAAAAAGTAAAGGACTGTCAGAGTCTGACAGTCTTGAAGGGTACAGAACAAGATAAATGAAAGATGGGAATTTTTGTGGTTTACATGAATGAAATTTTATAGTAAGGACCATACAGCTGTCACTCTGTATGTCTACACATAATATCTAGTGAAGATGAGTTGTGGAAAAGAGTTTGTTATCTGTAGTGTTATTAATATTATTCGGTGCTGGAGTTTTCAGCCTAAAGTTCAGCCAGGAATGCTGTACACAGACAACAGGAAGATGTCCCTGTTTCAAATTAACGTAGGCTGACATAAAGAGGGAAAGTATAGAGCTCTGGGAGAGTAAAGATGGAAAGAAACCCTACGATTTTAATGGGGAATTAATTAGAGCGATTTGGCTAAATGGAAGAACGGACTCCAGCTAGTACTTCCTTGAAGTGTTTAAGTCCCCATGTTAAATGAGAGTTACTATCTGGATCTTAGTTTCCCAAGGGAAGCAGCTCTGTGTATGTTTTCAGTGCTGTAGAGCAGTGTGGGAGCAGTGGTGAGCTGCAGAGAACAATTGGTCTTCTTTGTACTCCATCTTCAGATGAAGCCTTTCCTTCACTCTGCTGTTTGTTCCTAATGATTCAGGAACAGAAAAAAGCAGTGACCTAGAAAATATAGGAATATCGTTTTACTGTAAAATATTTACAATCTCTAGCTTCAGCTAGACAAATTCTGCAGAATGTGAATTGGGAACAGCTAAGCCAGTAAAACAGCATTGTCAGTTACATATTTTTATCTGAAGCAAAACAAAGAGCTTATATATTCTTGTATGTATGAAGAGTCTGTAAAATAGAAATAGAATTGTTAGAACAAGAAATACAGGCTCACAAAATCACTTTGAGAATTTACTACTCAGCCATTAAATTGCCCTGCCTGTTTCATTAACAGCATAAATCACCTAGCTAAAAATGTTGCATGCTGTGGACAATTCTGGGATTAACTAAACAATAGGGAGCTTTGTATTTTAGCTACCTACTAAGTTTTAGGACTTGTTTTGCATGACAATCATGAAGACATGCAAGGTGTCAGTGTCAGAGTTGTGGTGAACTCAGATCACAGTACAAAAATAGGCTAATTGTTCTGGATCTAGGAACTGAGAGTTCCCCTACAGGGCTGCCCAATGGACACCAAGTACCCCTTACAGCTATTTGCACTCAGTATGTATTTCCATGTATATGGGCAGCAAGAAGGGTGTTGCTTCATATCTCCATTTGGAACTCTTGAAATTCTGCTGTGTGTGAGGAACCCAGAGGGCATGAGTAGAGGATGTAGGTAATTGAAATACTTCTGCTGCCTGTTGCACAACCTGGGTGCACCAGGTAATTTATTCTCATTTTTTTACCAAAGAAGAAAAGGAAAAAAAAGTAGTGTGCTAAATGGAGCAGTTATAGCTTTTTATGTCTAAAACATACAATTGAAAATACATGTGTAAATTAGAGTCTAGGTTAAAATGCTGCATTATGAAGTGAAGATAACAGTAAAATAAAAATCATTGCTTGTCCTAATTTCTGAACAGACTCTGCAACACATGAATTAAGGATGTGCCTGGTGCAGATGGGAGATGTTAGTAACATCCTTTCTATGCAGCGCACATTCATGGAAGTAGCATATGCTCTGCCACTTTTGTCTCTTGTCGCTTTCAGAGTTTGAAAAGAATGTGCTGTTCCCTGGACTTGCAGTAGCAAAATCCCATCCAAAGAATAAATACCTATGATAAGTGTCCCACATGTTAGGATCTGACTATGCCAATTAAAACTACTATCCCTTTCACCTTCTGTATATTTTTGTGTTTATGTAATTCATTTATTAGTTCTTAGTTGAGAGAGAGAATTTATACAACTTTCCCACTGCATGCTTTTACATGCTTCTCAGATCTTTCTCTGCTTATTTGCATGAAGAGGTAAGATAAGGCCTTTGATATTCTGCAGAGACAAAATCTGTTATTTTTTTCTGGGTCAATCAATTTCCTTCCTTAGATCGGAGCTGGGATCTCTGAAGTGTATACCAGGACTGAGCTTCCTGCAGTCATAAAATTAGACCGATCACTGTCATCCCCCTGTAACAGCAACAAGAGGAAAATTTGAAGAAGTGTAAATTTTTGTCGCTGTTCAATTCAGTCAATCAGTTCCAAATCTCTGGGAAAGAAATTCATAATACAACTTAGAGTGTTTGTGTGACATAATTAAAAAACCTGTGCATGTTATATTTGAAAATAGCTGCTATTATATGAAATGTTAAACTGCTTCTTTTGGTTTGCTGGATTTGATATCACTGCATTAGACCGAGAGAAAAATGGCATGACCCCCTTCGATTTAGGATGACCCATTTCACTCATTAAGGCTGTACTTTGCTTGTACTTTGCGGTAAGCATGTAGCTGGGGCTATGCCTTCTGAAAGCAAACCAAACACTTCTAAATCAGGAAAATGGTGAGGCAGAGTGTTTATGATCCATGTACCGACTATCGGGGTTTTAGAATAAAGAGTAAATATCCCTATGATACTGAAATTCCTGTTATGTAAAAAACCAATAATACTATGTAAGGTCTGCTAAGTGCTTTTTACATTTTTTATGTGTGTTTCCTATAAAAACAATGAATACTTTTAGGGGTGATAGTGTTTTCCCTGTTACCCCTTAATGTAGGTTATGAGAAAAAAACCATGAAGTGGCTTTTATTATACAGGAAATGTACTTGAAGTGTAGAATGTTTGGGAATGAATGCCTCCTTTACTGCTATAAATTGTTCATGATATGTCTTTTCATATATGCATCAAACATAGCACTTGCTGCAGAGATGCATGTGATTTGTCTTCTCTCCTGAGAGATGGTAATTGGCTTCAGTTTACTTAGGCTACTGCAGTGCAATTTATTTTCTTAGCTTAGGCAAGCCTCATGTTGCAGTATGTTTTCTTCTATGAGGGTGCAGTATTTAATTTGTAAAGTGGTGCAGAGTATGTGTTACATTACAAAGATGAAGCACATCCCTGCTCTGTGGTGTTTAGTGGAAACAGATCACAGCACTTCACCATCCCCCTTTACCTTATCTTGTCTTATTATTAAATTGTACGTGATTTAATCATGATCTTTTAGAAAACATCCATTGTAACTAGCTCAGTAATTTGAACACGTGGCTAATGAACTCTGCTTGCTATTTGCTTTGTCTACTTATAGTTATTTCTGTTGTTTTGAGCTTCACTCACATGGTTATTTCTCTTTTCCAAGCGTTGTCTTTTTCTAGATAGCCAAACATTCTTCATAATGGCAAAAAAGTAGAAAATAATACAAACTTATTTTAAGTGTAAGATTTTGTTGTTAGTCCAGTAATCTTTCCTGCTCGGATTTCTTTTTGTTTTTTCCATTTTATCTATCTAGATGAAGAAATAAAGAGATGAACATGAAAATCACAACAAGTAGAACTTAAAGAGAGTTAAGCTCGGAAATATAAAAATCTTCACACAATTTTGACATTTAATGTAGCAATAATAATAATGTATCGTGTAAGTTATATACTAGTGATGAACCATCTGGGCAAGGGCTGTCCTGATTTTTTAATTCCCATCATGATTTTATCTTCCAAAGGATTTAATTTTTTTTTCAATAAAGTACAGTATGCAATTTATAATGGACTGAGAAGTGCTGAGTACTCACCATTTCCTTTAATGCAATAATGAATTTCACAATAAATACATTTGCCTACTCAGGATCCTAACTTCCCATAGTGGCAGTCCTGCTTGTCTTTATTGTGGCCAGTCTGCTCCTACTTGAAGGAAGTGGTTGGGGTTTTTTTCCACCACACACTGGTCTTTCCTCCTTTGTTAAAATTTCTTCAGTGCTGAATTAGCTTCAGTTAATTCTGCAAGCTCATTACTCTTTTATGACTGTGCAAGCTAGTACTGCTGCATTAGCTCATGTGAGGCACTGGGACTTCTGGGAACACTTCCTTGGGAACAGCATTAAGCAGTGCTGCCCTATGAATTAATTTGTAATGTACTGAACAGGAATATGTCTCCTTTCCAGGCATCCATGTGGAAATTTTTTCATCTGAAAACTCATTAAGGAAAAGTACCAAGTAATATACTAGGAGAGTGACTTGGCTCTACTGTCAGCATTACTAATGCTCTCTTTTTGGCAATACGTGACAGATAAGAAGTTTAATACAGAGTGGAAGGCATTTTGTCTGTGGTTGGACATGTTGAAAATTCACCTGGACATGGGTCAGTATAGTCATACAGCGAGGATTTTAGGAGCTAATAATATAAGGAATCTTCCTTTGCTGACTGGAAACAAAGGAGGACTAACAGTGGGAAAGGACTACAAGCGCACTATGGCAGTAATATAAAACTATGCTTGACTGGAATAGCCATCACTACTGGCTTGCCTAGTAGCATGTAAAGAGTTCTTTCAAGTGGCATTTCCATTCAAATGCATTGGAAGCATAGGAGAGGAGTAGTGTGAGGTTTAAATTGTACAAATTCAACTGATTTCTGTGTAAAAAGGAATAGGTAGGAGGGAAGAAGTTGTTCACAGAAGCAGCAAAGGGTAATTAGGAGGACATAAACTCCCTCAAAGAAGTGAGCCTCTTTCCTGACCTGGTTGAACCAAGACCCTCAGCCATTTCTGCTGGTCCATGCCAAAAGCATTGCCAATGTTTTCGCACATACTGTGCTTGGTAATGAAGATGGATACAATAACCTTACTTTTACAGAGTACTGTAAGAGACTCCAGGTTCTGGAAAATGAATGATGAACTGTCATTCCTCATCAGAACACTTGCCAACCTGTTCACAGAGCAAAAGTTCTGCAGATTTTAGATGCTGGTTTAAACAGGTAATATGAAAAAATAAGAGTAAAATGAAATTGTTAGTTTTCAGGAACCAAAGAAGCAGAAGAGCTCCAAAAGTCTCTGGAAGTAAATTGAATCATTTATAAGGTTAGATGAGTTAGTCAGAGGAGCAGTGGAATAAATAATGTACGTAACTTTGACTTCAAGAATGTACATACTGACATTAACACAAGTTAGAGGATTTTCTCATTTAGGCCTACAGGCCAGGTGCTTGTAAGGATGCCCAGACAACTAGGGAAGGCCATATCTTGAGCTTTAAACCTGTATTCTAAGAGGGCCAGAGACCAGCTCCAAGATCTAAGGGTATGAGCAGGCTACACAAATCTGCATGTTCTTAGTAAGGCATTTTTCTGGTGCAGGGAAAGCTGTTCAGATAAGCACACCATGTGATGAGTGAACAACTGCCTCATGCGTTGGGTTCAAAGGGTTGTAATGAATGGGATGACATAAAGCTGGTGACCTGTCACTAGTGGGGTTCCACAGGGCTCCATTTTACGCCCTGTTCTCTTAAACATTTCATAAACAACTTGGATGCAGGACTGGAAGGGATATTAAGCAAGGTCACAGAAGATACAAAACTGGGAGGACCTCTTGACTCCCTTGAAGGCAGGAAGGCCCTGCAGAGAGACCTCAACAAAATAGAGGACTGGGCAATCACCAACCATATAAATTTCAGCAAGGGAAAGTGCTGGATTCTGCACCTGGGATGGAGCAACCCTGGATGTATAGACAGACTGGGGATGAGGTGCTGGAGAGCAGTGCCGCAGAGAGGGATCTGGGGGTCCTGGTCAACAAAAAGTTGTAAATATGAGTCAGCAGTGCCCTGGCAGCCAGGTGGGCCAAGCGTGTCTGGGGGCCATTAGGCACAGCACCTGGGCAAGGGAGGGATTGTCCAACTCTGCTCTCCACTGGGGCAGCCTCACCTTGAATATTATGTGCAGTTTTGGTCACTGCAATATAAGAAAGACATGAAGCTATTGGAAAGTGTCCAAACGGGGACAATGAAGATGGTGAAGGGCCATGTGGAGAAGCCATATGGGGCGTGGCTGAGGGCACTTAGTTGAGCCTGGAGGATACCGAGGGTAGACCTCACTGCAGTCTACAACTTCCTCGTGAGGGGAAGAGGAGGGGCAGCACTGATCTCTTCTCTGTGGTGACCAGTGACAGGACCTAAGGGAAAGGCTGGAAGTTATGTCAGAGGAGGTTTAGGTTGGGTATTAGAAAAAGGCTCTTCACCCAGATGGTGGTTGGGCACTGGAATAGGCTCACCAGGGAAGTGGTCACAGCACCAAACCTGACAGAGTTCAAGGAGATTTGGACAATGCCCTTGGGCAGGAGTTGGACTCAATGATCCTTGTGGGTCCCTTTCAACTCAGCATTTTCTATGATTCTGTGAAGTATGGCTTCCTTATCGCATGATAGTCCAACTCAGAGACAGCTGCAGCAGCTGCTGATGCTCAGTGTATTAGATATTTGAATAGACTGTAGTGTTACAGTGTTCCATCAGTTATTTTGTGGTTATATGAGCTATTTAATATTTAGCCAAAATATGGTTAATATGGCATAATATCCACAGACTAAGGAACACTGAAAACAAGCCAGTGCGAAATCTCCAGGAATATTGTACTTACTGTGAATTTTGAAATATAATAATATATTTTAAATTCAATAATATGATAATGTGTTTCAATGTCCTAAATTTTTCTACCCTTGAACAGCTTGATGACATCCATATTAAGTCAAGCCATGTTACCATTTAACATCCGGATATTTTGGTTATGAACACTACTTGGCGCAGTTGAGTGTCAGTGTTATCCCTTACTTGTGAGATCAAGTGAGATGGTATTTATTACTTTTGAGAATTACTGGAATAAAAAGAATCACTGTATAACTAAAACCAGCTTTTATCTGTTTGCAATGAGCCCTTTGGCTGAATGTTATATGAGACCAAACAAAAAAACTTTATTGGAGAGTTTGTTTGCATATTCAAGACTCATAAAACATGGACAGCTTTTTTAGCAGTACTGAGCAGTGCCTTTATGGCTGAGAAGGGCTCTTGAGGGTTGAGAGGACATTCTGGGGCAGAATTGTGTAGGTGTCCAGTTTTATTCCCAGAAAATATGCTGATAAACAAAGAAGTAGAAATAAATGGAGTTTGATCAAAGTTCTCAGATTTTTTTTATAATTATTTTATGTAGAAGTTAAAATGTGAAGAATAAGGTGTTTAGCTCTAGGGAAAAAGAAAGCAATCTTTTGCACCAAAGTCAGTTTTTATCTTGCTTTAACCAACAGAAGGTCAGAAACAAAGCAAAATAAACACAATTAAAAAAAAAGAAATCTTTATTTTTTGGCTCATATGTAATATTGTTTGCGTTGTTTATGATAATTACAATTTCCTGCATGCATTTCACCAACACATTACAAGTCAAAAGCATTTGTAAAAGAAAGTTTCTACATTTAATGTTAGCTTGTGTATGAAACACAAAATGTCCTGATGTCCTCAATTATACAAATGTGCCATTTTTTTCTTGGGAAATATTTTATTTGTACAAGCCTAGTGCACTGTGATTCAAAAAAGAATAAGAATAGACTATGTAAACAGACACTGCAGGATAGCAACGATTTAATCAACTATGAGACTTTCTCGGAACTTCTGATGCAAACAGTGCTAGAAATTCGTACATTCCCCTAATGCTTTCTTTGCTATGTCCTGTAACTATTTGGAAACAAGCTGGGTTCCAGATTTACACAATTTACTTCACATTGGAATATATGTAAATATATTATTAAAACAAGATAGTCTACAAATACTCACTTTTTTTCTCATAGTGTGATGATGTCAGTTTGGAATTACTGTGGTTAGAAAATAAGCCAAGTGAATGAGGAAAGAAATATAAGAAACAGCAATCTAAACTCGAAGACACTTTTCTTATATACAGAACTGTTGCCAAATGGTATGTCTTTACATTATTTATATATGGTAACCACATTGTCAACAGGTTTAATAGTTTGCAATATGGCCTGTACAGTCTGATTCTACACCATATAGCAGCCACTTCAAATTTAAAATGCAAAACTAAAAAAGCTCATAAATAGCTGCAAACTATTGCTTGATGATTTGAAAGAATGAGGTCTGGTTGGACAACTTGATTCACTTCATCACTGACACATGGTTTCCTATCGTGGAGACTGTGGACAGTGGAAGGAGCAAAGTACAGCAGCAAAAGCATTGACATGCATCAGTGATACTCTCCTAACTATCTATGACATAGGATACAACATGTCCTGTTGAGCTCTTGCAAATTAACCATACTGTGGTACATATCTGATGCGATTCAATGCGGCAAAGCCATTTAATTCTATGGTCAAATATGCACAACAGTATATTGTTAATATTTACATGGAAAAGGGTATTTTATGGATTCACTGGATGTTGGAGATAATGAGAGAAGACAGTAACCAAAGAATACTCCAGGAAAAAAGTAAGAGCTGTTCAAAAAAAAAAAAAAAAAAGGAACTCCCAGATATAATTTGGTGAAGCTATTTTTCAAGTGCAGAAACCGCACAATATTTTTTGAGCTGTAAATATTTTAACATAAACAAGAACTTGTTAATGTTTAATGATTCACATAAAAATAAGTCATTGCAGATTCCTGTAAATTAGAGGAGACTCTCCAGGCACATTAATCTGGATGCGCATAATCTCATAATCTGGATGCAGCCATACAAGTAGTTAGAATACCTCAAATTTAAGAGCAACCCTGAAACATGAAAGTTCTTAAAATCTTCAGCTTTGTGCAACGTCATATTTTTATTTATGCATGATTGACAAGTGCAGCATGTCTATGCAAATCACTTCTATCTGTTATTTATAGAGAATCTGATAGTAGAACTCCTGGTCCTCATACCTCTTTCCCCAACATAAAACCTATTACAAAAATAGTCACATATAATAGTAAACAACCTGTGAATTAAAAAATGATAAATACACTAATACAGTTTTTGTAAAAATATGACAGATGTGGCAGTTGCATTACAAACAGTGAAGAGAATTACTGTTCTACATGATGTGGAACATAAAGTATCCTTTTGCACTCATTTCATGCTCCGTCTTCTCTATGGAGCCACCTTTTCCCTTATTCTTAGCAGTGTCAGCTGTAGTGAAAACAGTAACCTCTTGTCAAGTTTTTTACCCTGATTAACAGAGTCACAGTTTGATGATGGAGGTTCACTGTTTTGTTATAGGCACTGACCTTAAGTATATATATAATGTATATATATATGCACACACACACGCACACACACACACATATATGTGTAAAAACTGTCAGTTTGGCATAAATCTCCTGCAGGAGTCCAGTTGATGCTTCATTCTCAAAGACTGTAAACAAGTTGCCCCATTAACAAAATTCTTACACCATTATTTTTTATTTTCCCTGATGTCTTTACCTTTGTAGTTCTTTTCTGCTTTATCTTTTTCATATTTTTCTTTGTCTGGCTTTGTTACACTGTCATAAGAGGGTGGGGAAGTTGTAGAACTCTCATCCGTTTTTTCTGGAGTGGAGTTCCCTTTTAGTTTATTAATAATTATCTCTTTTATAATGTGTCCATCTCCCTCTTTGTTTTTATTTCTATTATATAGACTAGACACTTGTTTAACTTTTAGCCTTAAAAGGTGACGTCTGTAAGCACGCTGAATGATGACAGCAGACACCTCCTCCTGTTTTCGTTTCAATGTGGTTGTAATTGGTTCATAGGAGACTTTAGAAGGATTGGCTGCCATAAACCGATCTTCCATCTGTATTCTGAGGGCGTCCATCTCCCCACTTTCCCCCAATACACGCTTTGTGAAAGCAAACAAGATGTCAAGGCAGTGAATTCTGTCACCGCTCACCATGGGCAGATCCATTGCAATAAGCTGGACTTTGTTTGGTTTTGCTATGAGAAGAGGTGGATCTAATGAAGCTGCAAAATCTGATAATTTACTATATTCTATGAATTGTGTTGCATCAGGATCAAACTTCTCCCAGACTTCATAGAACATCTCAAAGTCATCCTCACTCAAGGGTTCAGCGCTTTCTTCAGTAGCAACACTGAAGTTCTCCAAAATCACAGCGATGTACATGTTCACCACTACCAGAAAGGATATGATAATGTAGCTGACAAAGAAGAAAATCCCAACAGAAGGGTTGCCACAGTCACCTTTCACAGAACTCCCTGGATGATCTTTATGGGGGTCACAGTCTGGCTCCCCACTGTTAAGGATCGGGGCGAGCAAACCATCCCAGCCCGCGGACGTGGTGATCTGAAACAGGCAGATCATGCTGTTGCCAAACGTTTCAAAGTTGAACATGTCATCAATCCCAACTTCCCTCTTGACATAGGCAAAGTTGGACATGCCAAATATGGCATAGATGAACATGACCAGGAAGAGCAGCAGCCCAATGTTGAACAAAGCTGGAAGAGACATCATCAGAGCAAAAAGCAGAGTGCGGATTCCCTTAGCGCCCTTAATGAGGCGCAGGATTCGACCGATTCTGGCAAGTCGGATGACTCTGAATAGTGTGGGGGATACGAAGTACTTCTCAATCATCTCAGCTAAGAACATACCTAGAAAAAGAAAGTGAATAATTAAAATACAATTTAAAATTAATTAATTACCTATAGAAAGATTTATTTATTGCTATCTCCAAAACAATCAGTATAGGGATTCTATGTTATAGCAAAAAATTATAGAAGTTATTACATTTTATTGAAAGCTGTTATTAAGGTGAAAGCATCTTCCTTATGTTGAAATGTTATCCTAGAGAAGGTAAATAAGTAAAATAAAGACTACTTGTGGCAAGTAGGTAGTGCCTGTCTAAACAGGTAGTTCTTAAAACAGTTGGGATGGGGAAGTTTATGTCTTAGATACAGTTAATTCTTGAAGCTGAGCCTATAATCACTGCCTTTTATGAAGGACGACATTGGCTTAATTTCCGAAAATCAGAGATTTCTTTAACACATTTACATTGTATCAACACAATCTTTCTCAGATGTATCACTCATTTGCACCTTGGGCAATCACTAGGTTTGAACTGACAAATCTGAGTTAGCAAAAGTAAAAAGAAATCTCACCCATTTCACATAATTTTCAGTTGTAGTACTGAAAGTAAATCTGTGGTTAGTTTGCATATACCACTAAACACTCCTCTTTGTACACATTAATCTAATGTGCCAAACAGTTCCGTTATGTGTTTTGATGTGGAAAATGACAGTGAATCTAATGGGAGAGACAAAAATCTTATATGCAACATTGCATATATTGTATGCTAGATAGTATGAAGATCTGAATCAACATGTAAGTCATCTAGGAAAAAGAAAATTTCATATTCAGTATCAACATACTTGAAACAAATGTTTCATATTTCTTCCACTAGTTCTTTCTTGAAAGGGAATTGCTCTTACCTACTATGGAGAGAATCACAACCACAAAATCAAAAATATTCCAGCCTATAGTGAAGTAGTAATGGCGAAGTGAAATTAATTTCAAGACAAATTCTCCAGTGAAAAGGACAATGAACACCAAGTTAATCCGGGATAAAATTGTTTCCATTTCTTTACTCTGATCATCTGTTTCTACCATCATTGTGACCATGTTAAGGCAGATGAGTATCATGATGCTGATGTCAAATACTTGTTTGGTTACAAAATCAAAGATCATGCCTTGGAATTTGTTCTGCAAACACAAAGATGGAATACAGTTTATACAGTGAAAATAATTGTCTTTTAAAATGCCAAATGAGAAAACAACTCCCTTCAAGATTTAGGAGTGCAGAGCAAGACCCATTCACAATACAGGTGTTAATATAAGCCCAACACATGTCAGTTTATATCTCATCCTGTTAGGGTGAATCAAGAAGTTCACCACTGTTGGCTGAAGAGACAAGAAGGGAAACAGTGCAATAATAAGAGTAATAACAGTGACAATAACTGGGGTAAAATAGGTGGTGTAAATTGATAGCCAGCAAGAGTACCAGCTGAATGGAAACAAATTTTCTTATCTTTATTCTCAGATGGTTTTAGAATGCTAACCTTCTTTCTTCCTTAAATTAATTGTGCTTGGTGAGATCACTGGACAGCTTAAGATACATGTCTCAAATACACCATGACTGTAATAGCCTAGTTTTTCTTTAGTACTTAGCTCAATGTTTTTTGCCATATGTCTCTCCTTAGAAAATCTATTTTTAACCACTTGCTGCATAAGGTGCAACAAGTATTTTATTTTTTCAAACAGTGTAGGAGTTCAGTAAATAACACGAGTAATGTCTTATCTTAGAGACAAATTTATCCTAGTCTATGATTTACTCCCTAGGGCATTCTTTTATTCTGTAAGATTTTCTGCATTTGTCCTTCCTATTAGGTTACCAGTGCCCCTTTCAGTCTTCAGCAGCAAAGGCCAGTGCATCCCCGTTTCCTACAAATTCTCTCTGAGGAGAAAAACTAGGAAGTTAATTTTGTCCCTGGTAACAAGAACCAATAAATGATCCAATCAGCTGTGGTTTTCCAGGACTTAGGCAGGGAACTTTGAAGTTTATCATATTAACACTATTAAATCATTTTGTTCATACTTCAGTGTGTATGTTTTTCAACAAGTTATGAATGATCTACTCTGATGGATTTATAAAGGGGCAATTTCTACCTTTACAAGAAAATAAATGGAAAAAATATTTTCTTTCCAGACCTGTAATCTTATCTTATGGATAAGATCATATTCCCAAATGAGTATTTAATATTAGGGGTATAAAAATCAAATCACTCTTACCACTGGCCTCGGTATAGGTTTCTGTGGCTTTTTGGATCCCAGTTTTTTCATTGCGTTATAGTATTTCTTCTGTTCTTCTGTCATAAATATATCCTGACCGCCAAAGTAAAGAAATAATATCAAAATTAATTAGTATCATGTCCACACATAAAACATTTAACTACAGTATGCCGCTCTGTAATATCATATTGAAATTATATTTAATTTATATAAAAAGGGAGGGTTTTTTTTCAGATATTTAGAGTGTGGATGCTCATATACATTTCTAACACGCAGAAAAACCCCATTACTGGTGCCTTGTCAGCTTGACAGTTGAGTTTTTCCAGTGTCTTCAGGCTCACTTTTGCTGAAATGGCTAAAAGGGCTCTTGCTATACTGATGCTGTTCAATAATTTGCTGATTAGGATATGTTTAGTGAATAGGAGCGTGACTAGTGCATTACATATCCTATATTCTGTATAGACTTTTAGGATTACAGCTAGACAGGTCTAAAAGAGACATAACTTTGAGGGACAAGTTGTGTGAAAGGACTGTATTTGTATCTAATCTGTGGATTTTAATGGCAAAAAACCCCCCACCTTTGATATAAAAATAAGAACAGTAATTAATGTCATGCCATAACAAATTAAAACACCACTGGAATCTTGACTAACTCAAATCAGCCTTTGTTTGCAGATGCAAATGCTGCCAGTCAGATGTGCAACTGAATGACTGACTTCCAGTATAAGTAAATTGTGCTTATTGATGAATCTGAACTAAGTCAGATGGAAACACAGCGTCAAAGTCACAGTCTGCTAAATTGGCTGTCACAGCCGAAGCATCACAAAATTGATAGTAACCCCAGACATGTTTATGACTCTTCTAGGAAGCTGAAGAATATTTTCACAAGGAAAAATTTCTGTAGTTCACAATTTTCTTTTACCACAGATTCTGTCTGGTATTGCTGTTTTTTACTTAGTGATTGGAAAAAAGCAAATCATATGAAACTGCTTTTTCACGGCACACAAAAATTTAAAATGACCCTGGCATTCAAAAAACTAAGAATTGTGAGGCTTCAAAGTATTTTAAATGTGATTATTTGTGTTTTTATATTTTAAAGTTCTTTAAAACTGAACTGTATACATTATCAATACAATTATTTTAAACATACTTGTATGTCAAATGTTTACAGAAACACCATTCCCTGTATACCTCTATTTTACTACTGATAAGAAATTATAGATTGTATTTGTGTCTAAAAAATTCATCCAATTTCTCATAAAAGTGTTACAAAAATAGTCCTTATGTACACACTTTTAATTTTTCCTATAAGCCTATTCATATGAGCCCTACTTGACTTTCTCTTAACTTACTGTTTAATCAGTTTGCAGATCCATTTTTCATTGTATGAACAATGCCATATTGTGTCTTCATTAAGTGTCAAGAGTTTGTAAGAATAATTAAAATTAATTTACCTTAATTTATCTTAATTCTTTAGAATAAATTGAAAAATAAATAATTTCATGCTAGATAGTATTGCATCTAATCAAACCAAAAATGCAGGTTCACTTTTCACATCTTCATTTTAACTGTTTACACAATTTTCAAATTATTATGAACCAACTTTTCACTTGTCAAAATGCTAAAAATGCGAAATTCAGAATCACATCCACAGATTTTAGCACAGATTATCATTAAAAAATAGACACTTTATTTAAGGTCTTGAAATGACTTGTGATTTTTATTAGCCCTACAGAAATAACTTATTAATTCATTATAGCTAGTAATTCATACCAATATGGAAATATTTTAAATACTTATCTTCTTTTTTTGTTGGTTGAAGTTGTCTATAATAACACCAATGAAAAGGTTCAAGGTAAAAAATGATCCAAATATGATAAAGATGACAAAATAGAGATACATGTACAAGTTGTCCTCATACTTAGGTTGATCTTTTACCTAAAAAATATTAAAAATTTTATTACCCATGAGAATACTAGATATAAAAAATGATGTGTATTATTTAAAATTTAGTATATGCCATCTCAGATAGAAAAGCTATCCACGGCACCAATTTATTAAAAAGATCCAACACATCCATTCCAATCAATATTTGGAGAACTGGAAGCTGACAGAATTATTATTCTTATGGAATTTTTAAGTAAATGTGCCCACAGATATGTTTGTGTATGTACATATATAAAAAGTTCCTCATGTAGAAGGAAGAAGCAATGTGGGATTGAGACCAGTCATTAGTACTTAAAATTTTAATAGCAGAAATATAAGTATTTTATATTGTGTTCAGTATATTATCATGCAACAGAATCAATAAATTTTATTTTTGCCTAAATCTCCCTGGAACTTTTGTTCTTGCATGATCATTCTTACATTCATCTAGGAAAAGATGCTCTCAATAAATTTCTAGTGAATATATGTTTTGCAAAATCCATTAAATTGAGGCAAGTTTCGAAGGAATATTTTGTTACTGTCTCTATTTTTCTGGATTTCACATCCCAGCATCTGCACCTCTACAGCACAACAAGCTTGTGTGTAGAAATGCTAAAGATAATGAAACAGGATTATTTACTCTGGGAGACAATATCATTAACATGACTATTTATATAAGTTAAGCAGAGTTTTAGTTTTGTAGCCAAAATAAAATTCTAATCCCCAGAAAGCTTAACAGATGATTTTCAACCTTAAAATCTAATTGCACTTAAATATCTAGATAACATAGGTGCTCAATCTAAGGAAACAATGAAATGCACAGTTACAAATTATAAAACTCAATTAATGTATTCCATATTTAATAACTGCATTATATAATCTTAAATTAATTAATACTCATGATTACCAAAAGAATTTTTAGAAAAACATTTCTTTGGTCTATTACATTAAAATTATCCTTAAAAAAAATAAAAAATCCAGATAAATTAATTTAGCTTTTTCGGCTAAACAGGAGGAAGTGGGATTAATTCTTTCCAGTAAAAATTCCGAGATTAAAAAAAACCATATTGGTGCTGATTATAATTCTTTGTTGTGTGTGTAGCTGTGCTATTGTTGGTGTAGTTGTTCTATTGGGTGTCTAGCTGTTTAAATTCAATACTCTTTATCAGAAAATAATCAACAGATGACCTTTGAAAGTTTTACACTTACATCTCGTGAATCAACAGCAGCATACATAATATCCATCCATCCTTTGAAAGTAGCCTAGAAATAAAACAAAGTTGTTTGTCTTCCCCATACAAATTCATAATCTGTACAGGAACTAGGTTATTTATTTATCTGGACCTCCACTTTTAATAAAATCATTCCTAAATTTTTAAATCACACTTAACAACTCAGGCATTGTAAAATATTTTTCGTAGTGTTATTTTATTTTTTTGAGAATTTTTTTTTAGGTATTCAAATAATATTAAAAATCAGGCTCTGAAGGTCTCAGCAAGTCAACAGTTTGGAGCTACAGATGAAGAATGATAGACTTAGACAGACATTAATGCTGGAGATACTTAGGTAGGATCTACTAGAATCACTCATGGCCACAGCCATTTTGTTAAGTTTACAACATGAATTGGTGCAATCAGTAATATAACTTCTGGATAAAAACCAACATGCGTCTGAATGTTTTTTCTGTGTCTAAACTGACCTGGTATTTTTAGAAATGTTTTAATCCCACATAGCTAAAAGGAATAGACTGTTCAAAGTAAAAATATACATTGGTTCATGAGAGATTTGTTTTACAGAAGACCAAAAATTGAGCTGTGAAAGAGCTGTAATTGACATCTATAAAAATTTGGCTGAATTCCTATAGAGACTTTTTTCATTTAAAGAGTGAGAAAGACCTGCCATCACTGCTCTAAGAAGGTGTTTTTCATGGATGCAGAATGTCCATTTTCTAAGGAACACCAAAGTTGGTGTGACATGCTGGTTGAAAGTGTGACTGTGCGACTGTTAGCCAGGGTTTCCAGGCTTATTCACAATAAAGAAAAAAAGAGCTAAAAAGCCTGTGGAATGAACAAAGAGCATCACTCCTGAAGAGGTTCAGGAGAGGAGCCATCCCAAGAAGCGTATTTCCATCTGTGCTTGCCAGAAGTAGCTTTGGTACTTTGGTACAGCTGCCAGTTTTCACAGCAGAAAACTTTCACTCTGGAAGTGTTCATCTCCTCCTGAATTTTGCAGTGCAATACCAATTTACCAAGAAGGTGTGCTTCAAGCCAGGCTTCACAGATCTTTCTGGCCCGGGAGGCAATTGCCAGCCATTTGGTGGCAATTGCATAGCACAATTACGAAAGGATCAGAGTTAGATAGAAGCAATAAATACAGGAGAAGAGTGGAGAGAAAATGTTAGTGGAGGCAATTAGATGAAGAGGTGACACAATAAATGCTCAAAGATGCCTTAATCTCTGCGGCGAAAGTAAAGGTCAGAAGGGAATATTTGAAAAGGAAAATTATGAAAAATCAGAACAAAGAAAAAAGAGAAGAAGGATGAAAGGTTCACAGTAGTGAAGTTGTGATATTAAAGACCAAGACTGTCTGGATGTGTGACACAGGTGACATTCATACACAGCTTCAAGAGAAGCAGTTTTCCTTATGCATGTTCAGAGGCAATGGTAGCAATGAGATCTGAAGTCAGAGAATCCGAGTCATCTTCCAGTACTACTACCCAGCACATAAGAGTCACATTGCCTTTGCAGGCAAAACATTTTAAGCTGGGTAGTAAATTTTGGAATTAAAGTCAGCTACAGATATTGACCTGCTCTGAGATAGAAGAGACAAGCATATAGTTCTTAGATAACTTTGAATATCAGAGCTGTAATAATCTCATGACATTTCTGACATCTTTTCATTCAGTGAAGCTGTATGTTGAGTTACAGACAAGTGATTCTACAGAGTTCAATCTAAATCTTATTGCATGCTTTCTTGCTTGTGTTTTGGATCAGATCCCAGCTATCAGAAGCTCCATTCTAAGCAAGGAACCTGTAAGAGCTAAGGTCTTTATTTCTTTGATGTAAATAAAATATGCTCAGTACCTAGAATAAAGACAGTTCTAAACACAATGCATAGGATAAGGAATTGAAGGAGATATGGAATTTACAGATTTTGTATAAGTAGCAGTAATTAATGGAATGAATATGCTATGCAATACAAAAACATCTAATACTTCACAAGAATAATACTATAAGTAACATAATACTTATTTAGTGTACTATAATGACTCTTTTAAAAGCACTAAGGAATATGATAGTTCTATACTGTGCGCCACTGAAGAGATTCTTTTGCATTTTAAACTTACTGTTTTCACACTGTTATTATCATCATCATCATGACACTGTATTCCCTAGACTTGGAATGGAAAATTACTCTACTATCATTAACAAAAAAATTTACAAGAAACAATGTAATAGAGTTGTGTGAGCTGTAAATTATTGCTATGAAGAAATGATTCCAGTACTTAACAGTCTTTAATTACCCATTTTTCCTAGATATCTTTAAAAAGAGCAAAAAGAAAATATATACATTTACTTACTACTTGAAGCAGAGCAAGATATCCAGCTCCTACATTGTCGAAGTTGACTTTCACATTCTTCCATCGGGCACTTTGATTGCTTTTTATGAGTTCTGCACACTGAGTATAATTGTTGACATCACTGATATCAAACATCTCACCAGTTGTGGTGTTGACACAGTGATAGAATTTTCCAGCAAACAGATTTACTCCCATGATGCTGAAGATTAGCCAGAATATAAGACATACCAGCAATACATTCATGATAGATGGGATTGCTCCTACAAGGGCGTTTACAACCACCTAGTGAACAAATTAGACAAAATGGCTGCTTAGCTTATGAAAAGAAAATGAAAAATACTTTTAAAATACTTTTAAAATGTCAAAACAGTATTACTATGGGATGGAAAGTTAAAATATTACATTAAAATTTATGGGGGAAAATTTAATTAAGTTTTAATAAAATGCTAATGAGATTACAAAAAGCAAGAAATGAGATGGAAATGATGACAATGCAAAAGTCTGAAAAAAAATCAAAAAGCAAAAGAAAACCTGTTAGTAGCAAGATGGATTCTTAGAATTTGTGTGCTCTAGAGAAAAAGAGAGAAATAAATGTTAAATTCCAGCAACATAAATTAAAATATATAAATAGGAAATAAATCAGAAAAAGCTCAAAGAACAATGATGTGAAAAACTGAATAAAAACGTCTGCATGTAAAACTATAATTAGTAACGACTTTATTCTTAGAAACATTATGTATATATTGGCATCAGTGTATTTTAATATCCACATAGAATTCAACATAATAAAGGATATCTTATTTAGTCTTTATTAACAGCATCTCCTCTAAGTCTTGGTTTTAAATTGCCTGGGTCACTATAGTTGCTCTTACACTTATCCTTCTTTTTCTTTTTAATTGGCTGCATTTAATTCCCTTGAGCTACTGTGTATGGGCAAGTGGCAGTAAAAGACCAGATGAAATCCCTGGACAAAAGTTTTCTTGAAAAACATAGTATTTTTCATTTCACTGAGTTGGCCAAAAGTAGTCTAGCATCAATATCAGTTTTGACTATTTATTAGATAGGGACTTAAAGTGTTGCTTGGATTGCAAATCATGTAAAACATAGTGGTGATGGTGATATGCTACAGGACACACTTCCCTACACAGGCAGGCGTGGCCACCTCTAGGATACCAACAGTCTTACCCAGACAGGAACCACACTTTTTATTTGGAAACTGAAGACCTGTGACTGAGCTATAAATATGTATTGCAGCACTGGGGTATTTTGAGGTGAAAGATTGAAAGGAGATTTCTCAATAACATTTTCTTTTTAATTTTTTATGTGTCAATTTCTCAGTAAGTAGCATAGTCTGCATTTTCAGCAGACAGTTTATAATAGGGTTTTTCTTGGTGGGTTTTTTTTTGGTTGCTTGTTTTGGTTTTGTCAGAATATGAAAATAACAATCTCCTCAACAGGAAGGTTTTAGCTCTCTAGGAGATGTAAGATTACAGCAGATACGTTCATATGAAGTAAAAGGTCTCTAACTGAGAAAATGATTTCCCATCTCTCCCCTTCTATACTTCCAAACCTATCCTTATTTCAGGTGTCTGTTCAGAAAACCTTTCTCTAATACTAGAGCATTTACTGTGGGATTTTTTTCCCCAGGCAGGTAGACAGGAAGACACAGTGAAGCTTTCATTTCTGATGTGTCACTGTTGTCAGCTTTTTCACCTTTATTTGGTTTGTTTTGTTTTCTGGCTAATCCTGTTCCATCCTGAACCACTGACTAACTAACAGAATAGAGGTTAGCTACAGAAATTGATGAAAAAAAAAGACCAGATAAACTGCAGAAGAAACCTCCAACCCCGTACTGTAAAATTTGTCATGTCCTTTTATTTTCCTAGGTCCACAAATCAATGGAAATTTTAAGTCAGGGTGCTGGGAAAACACAACTATGCATCAGTGACCAGGCAAATTTAATGAGCTCAAGGTCTAATTTCCAAATATAAGGTGTACATAGGTTGTTTGTAAGGACGTGTTGAAAGGCCTTTTCCCACACATTTTTGCATGCCTTCCCATTGTGGAGTTCTCTGAAGAAAGCGTGAGTATAACCATTTATACATTCATTTTTGTATGCATACATTTGTTCAGACTCATTCATTTTATCTCACCCTCATTCCTTCAAATCGTGACAAGGCTCTTAAAGGTCTTAAAGCTCTTAATGTCCGTAGCGATTTAATGGCACCAAGTTCAGAATAGCCCAGAGCATTGGCTATTAAACTAACCAATGAGACCTATCAAATACAGAAAAAAAAAATTTTAAAAATCGTTCTACACTGTTTATTTAAAAAGAATACAAATTCAAGCAACAAATCAACAGTGACAAGTTGTAGAATGCCACCATATTCATACTTGCTGGAAAGGCAAGAGGTCTCAAAAAGACATGGTTGAAAAAGGAATATATGCTATTAAATGTCTGTTATGGTTGGATAGGATTTAACAGTCATATGGAAGCATACTTTTGGATAAAATTTTCAGGAATATTTGAAGACGAAATAGCCATACTTTCTGTAACTTCATTAAGGTTCAACCTTCCAAACATTTAAAATTCTGAATACATTAAATTATTTTATTAACTTCTGGCAATATTTTTAATATCTACAAATGCTAATAATATACTACATATTGTAGTAAATAATTACAAATATTTGTTATAAATATTACTTGTAAGTCAAACAGTTCATAGCAACAATAACCAGGATATCTCTGAAATATGTATTGAAAGAGGTGGTACTTTCTGACTTGCCTGCCAAGTCTCTGTTATTTTTTTTAAATGTTCTAAGTATAGGAAAATATTATGGGATAGATATTAACAGCTGCTAGCCTTATAGCAGTAAGAGCTTTATTATCTACAGCAGTATTAAGCTCCTGATTCATGTTATTGGGATTTTGTTATAAGACAATCCACTTAAGTAAAGAGCAATTAATTTGCTTCTCAAATGGAACTGAGCTTTAGACAGTGTTAATATGAAAGAAATTAATTTTCTTCAAGCAGTTTTGAAGATAGGAGTGGGGAAACACCATACCTTACTCATATTTTATTCATTTCTACCACCAAAAGCATAGATTACATGTAAATGAACATAGGCATATTTTGGTCCTTGAGAAAATCCCTCAAATATTCATTTCTGTGCCTCAGTTTAAAGAACTCTTCAAAGACTGTACAGAAATTGGCATTCACTGATAATGGTGGTAAGATTTTGCCCGTTATGTGAAAAGTTGGTTTCTTGGTTTCCTATGTTACTTATATCCATAAAGAACAATTAGATCAATCACAAACACAAGAGTTACAAGATCATGTCTAAGAAAGACAATCTGAGAGCAAACACAAATCAATTATTCATTGCTATGTTGCTATGTATATTATCTAGCAGAAAATAGTGTTTTAGTGAATTCATATTGCTGTACATTTCAACTGGATTACATGTCAGAATGTAATTCTTTCTATCAAAGGAAAGGATTAATTTATTGCTCTAATGGATAAATGGAACTTGCTGTGATTATAAGCATATTAAGAAGAAAATCTTACTGATTTTCTTAGTCTGTAACTGAAGTCTGTTCACTTACAAGAGATAACATTATTTTTTCAGACATTATATTAAATACTGAAATTAATTATTATTAATAATTATCATTAATGCAGTTTATTTGTCCTGTTATGCTACAGTGAGAGAGATATTTTTCATCCTTAGCCACCCATAATATATTCCAGAGATAATAAGACATGGAATTTTCTGTATTTTTAATAGAATATTCATTTATTCACTTAAATCAACAAGATACCCCGGCATGACAATAAACCTTAGTGTAAATACAGCACATTTTATGAATTAAAAATAAAAAATGAAACATTTTTAAAATCTCTCTGGGAGAGCAAGGTGTCCTATGAAATTGAACTCACATTAATGGCTCCTTCATTTTGTACTTTTGTCCCCAAATTTGCACTGTGCTTTAGCTATCTTTCACAAACAAGACCCCTTCTAAACTGTTAGGTAGCAGCAGCTCCTGAAAGCCTTCAGTGGCACTGTGTGTATTGGCAGTTCTTCGGTTCTGTTTGTAAGATTCTTCAATCTTGTTTGTGCTGCCTATTTCAGACTATATTCAGACTATTTCAGCTTTCTTACCATGGTGAAACTGCTCTTACACCATAAACCTTACGTCTTTTCTCACAGAAATACTTTATTTACTGGAAACAATGTGTTTTTCTCTGGAGAGTTCATATGGGATACAAAGATTTGCTTGGAATTCTATTGTATATACAGCTGTTCTGTTCTTCTCTGGTGTTCTCAGTCTTGTTAACTTGGTCTTCTCTCATCAGTTCCACCTGTTTTGTTGCTAGTATGTGAGAAAGTAAATGTCTCTCTACACTGATAAATAGATTAATCCATGCAGATGCAGTAATTTTAAGAAATGAAAATGATCTCAAAATGGTAGAAAGATATGTCTCCTAAAAGTGAAGGATTGTATATCCTCATTTGTGTTTGTCTTCTAATACAGACTACGTGTTGCAAAAACTTGTAAAACCTTTTGAAACTTAGCAGTGACAGCCCTGCTCAAGATCTTTGGCCAGGCCATACAGTAGGATTGCATGATAGTCTTAAACTGAGGTAGGCAGATGTACCAAGAGTCATCTGTCACAGTTGTAAAGTGACAGAGCTGAAAATTAGCATTTCTTAGTGTAATTATTAAAATCTAATTTGGTCACAATCAGTGAGAGTAGCTATGGCTACTTGATACAGTGAGAGACTCAGGTATGTGAGATATTAAAGGTAAAAGCCCTAAAGGACTATCTGTATATACTCTTGAATAATTTTAGAGAATGGAATTAAACAATCTGATTAGTCACTTCTAATGAAGAAGGAGACACTGGTGTTCTCACTGGCAGAAAGCCACTGAATCACACCTCTTTAAACTGCCAGTTAAAGCAGTGTAGTCTCTGCTTTTCTCTGGGAAGATAACATGAGCTCACATATTTGTTTCAAGTGCTGTCTGGTGGTGCTAAAGAAATTGCTGAGTTAGCTTTAAACAGACTAAAACATTTTTTATCACTTGCTGGAACACTGAAAATAATTCTTCAAAAGTGGAAAGTTCTAATCTTACTTAGTCATGCTTTTGTTTATAGAATTACAAACTATGGTAAAAAGTTAGCAACATAAGCTTCTTTACTTATAATGATGTATTTTTAAGTTTGAAAGCCTGCTCAGATAACAGCATGTCTGAAGCTAAACTAGGAAATATAGAATATGGCTTAGAATAATCTGTTTAGGTTTAAGTTACAAAAAGAATAATTAAAACATGAGTTGTAGTTTATCTAAAAAAAAAAATCCATTCTTAACATAATCCTGTTGAGAGGCCTCTCTTACTTCATTAACATCCTCTTAGGAAAACCATTCACACTGCTTCATTCTAGATTTTCAGCACAGAGCTAGAGATTAACTGTATAACAAAACTGTCTCGGGCAGGTTAGAAAAAAAGATAAGATCACCCATTTTGAATTATGGGCCAATCTAGCTAGGTTTTTTTCCTGTGGGAGTTACAAATATGATAATTTCTATATACATATGGAATAAGTAGTGATGGGACCAGGATTTATGCAAACTTCTCAAGAAATATGGTAGCATGGGCAGAAATTACTAAAAATGCACAATTGCTGTGAGACGCCATCTCTCAGTTCCACACTGAGGACATGTATAGCCAATGAAATGGGTCAGATAATGTGTGAGGCAAGAGACCAAAATATTCTGGGAGCAAAACCAACTTTGATCCCTTCCGACAACATAACCAAGGCCTTTGCACAGAAGTATATCACAGCTGGGAAGGCAGCCAAGAAACTCTGTATTCTCTTCTATCATAAACCCTGCCAAGTCACAGCTGATTTTGCTATTGCAGATTGTCAGTCCATTAAAACTAATTATTTTTTAGATCAAATAGCCACTGTCTTTCTGTTTTCACTAGAAATGATTACAGAATAGTTTTCAGTAAGAGAGTTCTGAGAACTTAGATGAAATCTGGACCAAATGAATTGTTTCATTTGAAAAGCTGCAGTGTTTGAAGAAGATATTTGGACAATGAACTGTCTTATTTGCTAAGGAATAAGGTAACATAGTCAGAGCCCATTAAAGATAGCATGCTTAAAAACTAGGTTTTTTCCTCATAAAATCTCAAGTTTGATACATCCTTTGTATGAAAATATTAACCATGAAGAATGGAGAGACTGATAGCCAGCCATCCTTTTCCTCTTGGCATATGAATGGACTTTAAATAACACCTCCAAATCACTGCAGGCCATTACTAATGCAGTATAACTATGAAATGGGAATTATTTTTGCACATTTATAATATTAATCTAGTAGTAATGTATTTTACAACACAGAAACTTTACTACAGTCAATTTTACAGTATTAATTTGTACTTACATCAACAATCAGGAAGTCCAGCCAGCACCAGGCATTAGTAAAATATATTTGAAAACCATATGCTACCCATTTTAAAAGCATTTCCAAAATGAAAATATACGTAAAAACTTTGTCAGCATACTCCAGCATGGTCTTGATAGTTTTGCGTTGTTCAATATATATGTCTTCAAAAGCCTATAAAAATATATTCAGGTATTACTACTGTTTCACAGAATATGCATGATAAAATTATGCAATAAAGAATAAAAATAATTAGGGTAGAGGTAATATTTCCCCTTGTTTTTCTTCATTCTCTTTTTTTATTTATTTCCCATCTTTAACCATACCATGAATTGGAGCAACAGGAGCCTTGTCTGGAGTTGTAAAACAAATTTTTTAAAAAATTGTATTTTACTAATGAATGAAGAAATAAACTCACAGCATGAATTTTTATCCTCTGTAGTATTATGAAAGTTTCACAGAGACACAAATCCCCCCTTTTCTTATATATCTGTTACAGATATTTATATTGTTTTCTAGAAAGCAGGTAGATCAATCCAATTTATGTCTAAAAATAAAATTAAAAAGCAATGTATTTGCTAGAATGTACAACTATGCACATTGATACTGTAGCAAATGTTCAGCTTGAGTAAAGCTGGAAAGGTGGGTAATGCAAATCTTTTTGGGTAGTGGCTGTTAGGTTTAATTTGCTTCTGCACTCTTATGTATCTCCTGCCTTCAAAATAGGAATAGAATGAAGTAATTATTCCATTTTGGTATAGTCTTTCACAAGCAAAATTCAAAGAGTGGCTGAGCCTAGGAGGGATTAAGGACTTAAACCCATGCATTTAGCTATGTATTCACAGTTAACAGTAGTCCTTTATAGTCAAATCTCTTGACAAACATGCTGAAAATTGGCAGGCAATTTAAACCTTGAGTACCTACACTGTCTTAAAGAAAATGGCACCACTTTACAGAGGCAAGACAGAAATATGACTAAAAAAGAGCATATGAAATTTATCAAACTTTTTCAAGTTTGAGTCAAGTTTCATTCAATCCTGGAATGATGAAATGCAGGGAGTTATATACAGTTCCAAGCAAAGCAAGTCTTTCTGAGCAAAGTTTATTTTTGCTGTTGCTCCTAAAGAGATATCTAAATATTTCAGCATCTGCAATTTTGTTCTACTTACTAGTGCTCCACTGCTGACGAGAATCATGAATACAATGAAAGTCTCAAACCAGTTGTGTTCAACTATGCTGTAGCAGGTTTTTCTAAGATTCCACCAAGTTTTTCCTTTGCCATCCTCTATACTTACTTGACAACATGGAAATTTCTGCACACAACCTGCATTAGATTAAGAGATATTAGTATCCAAAAGCCAATTACTTAAAAGTCAATATTTACTCTGGTATATATTATTAGAGGCTTTAACCAATTTTATAATATTTTTTAAAATTAATCACTGAAATGCTGAATAGGATACCACATCACACAGGATGATGAATATCTGAATTTAGAACACTAATCTGGAGAGAAACTAGACAATAGTATACTTAATTATTATAGAAGTCAATCCAAGAAACACCAATATTTTTGACTGTTAGCATGTAACAGTTCCATTTGTTGATGGAGTCACATGAAAATTTATTTCTTCCAAATTTCAAGGGCCCTTTCAAATAGCTGAAAAGCATTTTAACAATAGAAAAGTTAAGGAAGTTTCTTTGTTACAAGATGTATGCAGTGGCCAGATATATGAAGTTACTCAAAGCCTAGGGAAACCTCGTTTTTTCATCTGATTTCCAGCATTCTGGGCTAAAAGTATCTTCTTTTGATTTTTGAGGTCATGAAGGTCCACCAGATTTGAAACACTCAAGAACCTAAATAAGCCTAGTAAAAATGTCATTTTAGTAATACATCTCTTAAGTCGATAGTTATTCTACAACCTTCGGTAAAACAGGCTTCTGGTTCAAGAGCTTCTTCACTTTCAATTTCTGCTTGCTCGCCCTCTCCAGGAGGAGCAATATCAACAGTGCTGCCTTCTGATGAGCTTGATGCATTTAGTTTCTGTAAGTAAAGTTCCACAGAACAATTTTTTCTCATTAGATACATATTCTGTAAAAAATGGTACCGAATCAAATCATGCCAATCTAACTTTTGAAGAATAGCAAACTTATAAGTATGCATCACCAAAAGTAAAACCATAGACATGTAAATGGTATAGTTCTGTTTCCCAGTTTATCTTCTCATAGGGAAGGACTAAATATAATTTGGCTACTAACCTGATCCATGTATATGACTGGTGAAGTATTCTGAGTAGTATTAATACCGGAGAGCTTGCATGCACCACACTCTCAAGTTATTTCATTGTCTTTACTATTATGCTGGATTACATTGAAAACTTGTCTTAGTTTTCCTAGCAAAATGAGCTAACACAAATCTGCACATATATGTTCTTGTCCACTACATATGGTATTTTCACAAAAATACACATTATCTGGATTAAAAAGTTCTAAATTTAATGGCAAATTTTTGCACAATTTAACTTTTGAAGAAAGCACAAATTACCAGAGCTGAAACATCATCTTTGCATTCCGGTCTCCTGTGCTTATTGAGAGACCTCCAGATGTCCTTTTCATCCCAAATTTTTCTATCATTCTACTACTTTTTTTGTACAGTGAAATACTATAGTCCTTACTACAGTAAAAGCACTTCTAGATATGAAAACTGCAAGAACTGGAGAGTGATAGAAAATAACTCAAGTTAAGAAAATTTAAACTGAGTACATTAAAACTGTGATCAGGTCATACAGTTTATCGGCCATACAGTTTATCAGTCACACAAGACTGCCCATAATTTTGCCCTTTTAAGAAAGCATATTTTGAAAGGAAAATCCTGCTAAAAATGCAAACAAAAAATTCAATAATTAGACATAGCATTTGTAATTTGTTTTCAGTTGACAGTACTGTTGTAATTTTTTTCTTCCATAATACTTTCTCTTTTATTGTGAAATAAGGCTTGTAATCAGAAAGCAACATTAAAGAAATCGTGGCAGTGAAATTCTTTTGATTTATCACATGTAGCAGTTGTACATAGGAATTTCAAGGGGGATGCAGAATGCACCTCTCACTTAAATACTTTAAATTGTACAGGTACTGATGTAACAAAAGGGCATTCTAGCACTGAGTAGATTTGTGCTTTTAGCTAAGCAGAACTGCTCATGTCCTTTGACCTTTGGAGGAAGGTCATGTTTAGAAAGTATGAAGACCTTTCTATACAATTTTGTTGAGAAAGTGCTTAATAGCAACTACTTTTCACATTTAGTTTTCAAGATAGTGACATTTTTAGAATATAAAAATCTCCTACTGTTCAGATTTTGCAACAAATAATAAACACGAACTTGTTTCTTGAAAGAGGCACTTCCATATATTTTCTTCTTCAGAGACACTGCTGAAAATTAAAACTAGTTATTTAACTCCTCAGTTAAAACTTAGTCTCTTCAGGAAAATGTATTGGCAGCTAAGAACTTTTTCTGCCAGAAATGAAGTAAATGGCACATACATCTTAATACAGCTTTTTAAGGAATTATTTCCTCATATTCAACTTTTAGATGACATGAATTAAGTTTTAAACAAAAATCATGTTGAATGATGGATAATTTCAAGGATAATTTTCCAGAAGCTGCCTTTTGCACACACAGTATGTAGTGAATATAGGGTCACTCAGACCTCAGGTCCCATGGTTGTTACTGCATTGTGACCAAAAATATCATGTTTCACTTCTCATACTGCACTTCCTGTATGATTTCCAAAATTTATATATGTAAAATAGTTACAGCCATGTTGCCTCTAAATGGAATAATTTTATTACTGGTCATGTAAGTCTGTGAGTCTGAGATAAAATACTGTGTAGCTCATTGTGAGAATATTTAAAATTTCACTTTCTCTATTACATTTACAACCAAAATACCCAGTAATGTACACTATATTAAACATTATTAGCATACCACCTTATTATCAACACATAAGGCTGTCTCTTTTTTAAAATTAATACTTGTGAATTAACTCTCTTACTATATATCATTGAAATACCAAGAAATAAGAAACCTTCCACTGAAATCATGGGCAGTTTCTTCATTAAATAAAACCCAAATATTGTAAAAATAATTATCTGTCACATTCAAGTTAGGAAAAGTAAAACTATTCATGGCCTGATCCATCATCATTAAATACATGACTGACTTAATAGTAGCAAGATAAAGGTTCATAGTAAGCATCCATTATAAATCTGTGAGTGCAAATTAAAAGGCAGTCAAATTTTTAACTGCATTTTCCCATGTAAACTCTGCTGCAGATAGTTCATAGTTGCTAAAAGCCAAGTGGCAGAAGTGCAATTTGTAACCAGTACAAACAGAAACTACTATAATTCTTTTCAGTAATTTTCACATAAAGCATTCTCTTCATTATTTTTCATATAATCTCAAACAACTGCATTATTAAGAGAAAAACCTCATTAGTTAACAAAACTCCTCTTCTTTGCTTGAAGACCCTAAATTAGGAAAGAACCAATACATTTTAAGTAAGGTGACGTTATGATATTCTTTCTAGCAATAAAGCTAATAAAACTAATAGGAAGCTTGAGACACATGATGGATTAGCACAATCTTCTTATCAGCTCATAAATGTGATTATCAGCCTCTAGGACAGACCATGCCCTGTAAATATTTATTTGCATCTTCAATGATAACACATTTTCCTTTATAAGGAAACATTTGAAAGCAATTGCTTATGGTGCAGCATTCTCAAGGCCTGAATCAGCAAAACGACATGCTTGACTAGAGCAGCAGCCTGAGCAATACTGTGGAAATCACAGACAAAAATAAAAGAAATAATCAGACTACCTCAATGGGATTATATTTTTCTGAAAACAGTATTATAAATATTATTGTGTAGGATATAAAAGAAAAAATGCTTCATCACCCACCCAAATACTTGGTTAATGTATGTATAATCAGCCTCCATAATGTTCTTTCAGAGCAGTGCATCTCTTATCAACAGCTTCGATCATTAAAACAAGCTTTGACCAACAGCGTGTTAATGCGCCCATTTACAAGAAAATGCATTCACTTAAGACCCAGTCTTGCTCTCATTTGATTCTATTCTAGATTTCAACAAGAGCAAGAGCAGGCTACTGAAGTTTTAAGCTTTACAAACGGCTTCATGATTCAAGTGACAATAAAATAAAAGGATTCAGCCATTACAAATTGCCTTTAGTAATTCAGCCATGTGGTTTTATACTTTCAGTCTCGAAAGCTGCACTGTAACTGAGTGAAAAAATATAAAATAATGGAGATTGATGATTCCAAAGTGATTCTAAGCTGACTTTAAATCTCAGATCTTATGATATTTGACTTTTATATAATATTAAGAATATAATTTTAAAATCTCTTTCCTTAGAGTCTTATTTGGTGTTTGAAGCATATCTTGGTTTAAAATTTAATTATTGAAATCTGAGAATTTTCAGAATACCCACCAATGTTAATTTTTTTGGCATCTCTGGGCAATTTAAACCAAAATATGATAAAGGTAGATCATGCTGCACTATAATCAAGGGTACAAAAAGAACCACTTGGTGATCCTTTTGAAGCCAGTAAAACTCTGCCTGAAGGAAACAGTTTTCAATCCTGCTACAGGACTGAAATCTCAATCCCCCCAAAATTTTGATGCCTAGTTTTGCTAGAATAATTTGACCTCCTTAGTTTCATGTAACTTTGGCTCCTGTGCAATATTTGCTGTTCCTATTCCTGAAGGCTCTGCCAATACTCATCAATGGAGGGCATGTTTGCCTATATTGAAAAACATTCCTAGGGTAAATAGGTATATGTGCAATTTTATAAAAATTATGCTGACTACTGTGTAGTCTTGCTAATTCACACAAGTAAGTCCCCCAAATCATTTACGGAATGCTATTGTGAAACACATTCCAAATACCACTATTTATAAAGGCATTTAAGAAAAGAGGAGTTGTAAAATGTTTAGCTTTTCAGAGTTCTTTAAGGCAAGTTATTAGCTAAGTATAATTTTAGCAATTATAAGACTGCTTGCTCTTCTTCCAGTTTATAAAACTCAAGATATGCACTGTCCAAATGAATAGAGTGTAGTTTGTAGCATCTTGAAGATCTGCATTACAGTGCATTGCAGATTTAAAAGTGTAACTGTAATTTTTACACAAGTAGCTACTGTGATAATTCAAATATTATCCATTAAGGGGATGAAGTCGTGGCAGAAATTATTTCAAAATCACTTTACACATTTCACACATTTCATTAAATATTTACATTTATAAGGGCTGAATCAAAAAGGGTTGTTTTTATTTTTTAAAAACTATGCATGCTCCCTTTTTCTTTGGCTTCTTTAGCATAAAACATTCCAGTACTTTTATGATCCATACTTCAAAACCTGAAGAGCATGCAGGTATTGCTAAATACTGTATTTAAATATTCAGAAAAACCATTAGCCGAGTTAAAAAATACATGTTGGGTTTGCCAGTCCCACCTGACCATGCTGTGATGTGAATCCCATAACTCAGCAGAGAGCAGCTGTGCATGTTTCTACTCTTGCAATGGATAGGGAAGGTACATAGCTGAATAGCATGCAGGCCAGTCAAAATCCATTAAAAAGTGATTATATATATATATACATATATATGTATAACTTGCTTAGGTAACCTGTGTGAAAGTGGTGACACGTTGCTCTACCTGGTTAAAAAGCACCAGAGCTGCATTCTTGATTGCTCCAGCTTGGTTTTACCCCTGTGAGAAGTAAGAATGGTAGGTAGTGAAGTTCAAGACACAGGATCACTAGTTTTTCTCTTTTTGGAATCTCTAATTCAAACACGGCTTTAACACAATTAAAACATAATTATTAAATATTTTATTATTAGCTGGAAAAAGGGAAATACATACCACCTGAAATGTTAAACAAAGTTTTCTAAGAACTTGTTAGTTTATTTTAGAGAAATTAGAAATATAGAAGCTAGAACTACTAATCTGCACACAAAAATTGTGATTCATAAATAAAAATGGAATGAATAAAATTAACAAAGACATTATTAGCAGATTTGGAAACTATTACTGTATTTATATAGTCCTTAATGCTTATTAATGAAAATTTTAAGGGATTTTTTGTTTGTTTCATGTCCTAGTCTTCATTTAATTGACTATGTGATTATCTCTTTTATTTGAAAAATATGTATGTACAGGAAGCAAAATACTTTGAAGATGTATGTCTTCCCATTCCTCCTTCATCCTCTAATAATGGTAGAACTCCTAGATCTTGATGAAAATACACATCTTTAATTTCTGTTCAGTTTAAATGGGATGAATTATCATATTATGTAAATTTCTAGTTTAGATTTAGTATGCTATACACTTCTGAATCTCTCATCATTATATCATTGTTTCAAAAGAGGATTGTATTGGTGTCTGGACAGTGGAGCATCAATGTATCCAGAGATATGGTTTAAATCAGTAACCACAGGTAGTCCATTACTTAAATAATTTGTTACTTCTGAAGAAACCGCCCCAGAACTGGTCAGTTTTAGAAAAGATAATTTAGATTGTTGGACATTTTAAACATGATAAAACAATCATCCAACAAATTGATGAAATCCTGTGGAGTCTGTTTTGACTATTGTTAGAGCCAATGAAAATGCTTATCTTTTGGGAATGCAATAACTCTGTTCTTGTCTTTTTCACTTCATCTGGGCACAAAGGCTGTGGTGAAGCCAAACAGAAAACTGAACTTATTCATTGTTTTAAAAATTCAGTAGATTAGATGATGAAGGATATTTTTAATTTGATGAAAATCATCTGTTGTGATCATCAAAAGTAAATTGAGTAACCTCATTTCTCCAATCTGAATTTGTATTTACTTTACATACACTGTAGATAGAAAAGCTTTTGGAATTGTGAGTGATTGAGGCCTGTAGGTGTATGTATTTCTTTAGTTGTGAAATAAGCTTTCCATAACTGAGAAATATATTTGAAATTATTTTCCCATGTCAAAATGCAAAACTATATTTATAAAGTTGGCAATCAGCTATAATGAACAGTTGTTAAGGGGTATGTAATATACAATAGTTAGGAGTCTTATGTTAGGTAAGATTAACATAGTCCACTCATTTCACTATGGAAACAGCATCCACATGCTAACGTTAAAACCCACCCAATTATCCCCTTTAGCTGTTTCTAATTTTTTTATTGTCTTCAAAGTTAATGATCTTGAGTACCTTATTTTCAGAGCAGAAATCTGTTTCTTTTCTGATGATTATCTCATTGTTTTTGATTGTCTCATTGATTATCTCTCTTTTCTGATTATTAAAAAATTCTCCTTCAAAGTATCAATGAAATGTTCACTTCTTGCAGGTACTTTCAGCCAACTATTACTCTAAAGGAGTGAGTAACTTTATAATCTAACAAGTATTATCTTTCTGTTTCATCCAAAAAGAGATTTACTCAATTTTCTAGTGATATGTATTAGAAAGATCTTGTTTAGATCTGGAATTTGCAATCAGGTTCCAGAATAGATTCTGGCAGATTTGGGAAGTTATTAACTAGCAAATTAATTAGAAAGTCTTTCCATGAAAGGGGAGAAAAAAAAAAAAGAAAAAGAGCTGGCCTTCCAAAAGAAGCTTGGTGGCTAGAGTTACTTTCTACTATAGCATATCTGACAAAAAAAAAAAATAGGAAATATTACAATTTCTTCCTCACTCACCCACAATTACAATATCTACCGTAACTACCTGCTCCTGGCATATTCCTCAGGGGAACACAGGCTATGCCCCACTTCTAGCATGACAGACTTCAAATAATCATTCTGCTCTTAAGCATCAGTGACAGTAAGACACCAGAAAAAAAAAAAGATTCATTTTACAGCTCCTGTGCAGCTCTAGCTTCCCACAGCTCTGTGGTTAAATAAAACATTGTTATAGGGGATACCTCCTGAGGGTGTTTTAAGTGCTAAGTACTGTCACAGTTAAAGCAGGGAAATTTCTGCCCCATCTCTTACCCCTCCTTTTGCAGACCAGGCCTTCTAGCAGGAGTGTTTTCTCAGTGGGACCCCTTGAGAGGCAAAACAAAGCAAATGATGGTGTACTGTTCTAGAGAGGTAACTTAAATACTGCACCAGTGTACTCTCTATCTTCCTTAAAAGACAATCAGAAGGCAGCAAAAGATTCAACAGTACGGTTGACTTGGTAGGAGAAGATTGGGAATTTTCACAAATTCCTGTCACACGCCAGAACTTCCATTCATATATTCAGAAAGCTGGTGGATTTTTATACACACAATAAAATAACCCACTTTATTCTTTCCACAGAAATCATCCAGAAGGAATGGAATAAGGAATCCAGAGCAGAAAGTGCAATTAATATAGAATTCACAATTTTCAGGGTACTGTCTGATTAGACACTGTTCACAATATGCACACTTGCACTGTATGAATACATGTCAGACAGTTAAACAATAAACAGTTATGGGTGAGCAGAACTTGATGGAAGTTATTATTGCTCCAGTTTCCCAATGGTATTGACTACTATAGTCTATGGAAATACTGAAGCTGCACAAAGTCCTAAAGCTGTCTTAACCCCGTTGAAAATTCCTCCACAATTTCTTAATATAAATACCATCCATCATTTACTGCTGGATTTCCCACAGTCACCTGAAATTTTCAGTCAAATTGCTTATTAAGTGGTTTCTCTTCCTGAAGACATATGGATAAAAGTCCATTAAAAAAAAGGGCAAAATCCCTTTTGATTTATTACTGTCCAGAAACTTCAGGATGGCCTTAGAAGATAAAGGCACAATGCCTGAACCAGGCAAAGATGGGGTTAAACAGAGAGTTGACTTGTGAAAGTCACCTTGAAATTGGTATTTTCTCAGCACATCAAAAAGGGCTTTTACTCCACTTTCTTGGAGTGTACCTACATCACATATTCACCTGGAAAGCAGTGGAGTTTCTGCCTTTGCATTGCATTTTGCTTTTTCCTCAGCTGTTCTCATAGACTATATGGCAGTACACTGTAAACGGAGCCATTCAATCTATCTTACAGAAGAAATAAACCAGTAATACCTATGGCACAACCAGTGACTTCCCTTGTAACACAGACCCACAGGCACTATGGCAGAGAAAGTGGACTGCCAGGGGATCACTAGCTAGGTATGGACGGGAACTTCCCAAGTTCCTTTATTGCTGAGGCTAACATGTCATGTAACCACAAATTCAGTATCTGCACAGCCCCTCCCAACTTCCTAATGCATATTACAAACCTTTTAAAAAGTAACATATTCAGGAAATTTTGAGGCTTGTAACTTGATGGAGTTAATAGGAAGGCACTCATAACTGTATTTATCAAAGCCACAATGAAAACAGAAAATATCTAGTAAAATGTCATTTTAAAAAGCATCAGAATATATGAAAAGACATAGAAGACTTTGCTAAAGGTTCATTGGAAATGAAAACCAACTTTTATTAGATCAGCTTACATGAAAAATACTTAACTCTCAGACTCAGAATCGCTCTGAATGTTTTTGGGTTTTTTTTTATACTAGTTGATCTCTTAATTTACACTGCTTTACACTTCCTGTATCTCTTATATTCTACATTTACCATGGATAAGCACTCCTGCTATATTGTCTTATACATTTGCATTGAAACTCTTTGTCTCATAACTGAGCAACTCAGATGATAGAATATCTCGTTCTTCATCCTACAATTCTTAGAGCAACATTCTTTGCAGCTGCAAATAAACACACACTCTTGATGTTCTTTAGCAAAAACCCCATAGTATGATTAATTGGATCATGGCTATGCATTAATGTAATGTGGTGTAGTTTGATATTGCTGAGGAATACATCATTATTGCATATATGCCAGATATACAGCTATGATAAAGTCATGAATGCAGGGCTTATTTATAGGAGAGCTTTCTTCATGGTAAAGAAACCCTTTTGGATTAATGAGTTATTACACAACATCACAGCTTCTAATCTAATTGAAAACAAATTTATCCATGGTTCCTGATGTCTTAAATGACAAGGTTCCTAAATTTCTAATGGCACTGAATATAATTAGATTCTGCTAATGCCTTTATTAGCTTGTCATTGATTACTACCCCAATATATAAAGTTTTCCTTGTATACTATTAGCACCTGTACATGATCACTTCTGGTATTTGAGCCACTTAGCTTTTGAAACACATGGCATTGATTTTTTAGACCAACTTTTGTCACTTTGCACAATAATAACAACAGCATAAATCCTTCAAGTAAGCTGTTTCTGCATGCTTCTGTATTACAAGATCACTTTGCTCTCCAGTATAACTTGAGCTGCTGCTTTACCATGACATTCATTGGTACCTAGATTACTTTATTTCAGCCAGCCATAGTCTCTGAACGCACAGTCTGTTCAAATATTACTCACAAAAATTTTTAGATAATACAGAATATATTAGTGATCTGTGATGTCTCCGTCTTAATTTTTAGAACTACCCTAAATATTGAGAGAAATATTTTTTCTCCACTTATGTTTGCTTAGGTATGCAAAGCTGTACACTCCTTCATTGTTCCTTAGCCTTCTACCCTTATTCCATAAATTCTTATCATGGAGGTACTACAGAAAGAATGCTTTATCAAGTATGTACCAGTCCTAAAACCTCATAAAACTGTGAAAGAAATAATCACATTTAAAATCAAATATCTTCCAAATTTTAATAAACAAGATACTAAAAATGTAAACTCTAAGGATCTTCTACACTATACCATTATATAATTTTTTTCTTGAATTGTACTACATAAAATTATAAAACATAAAATATAGGATATTAAAGTTTTTAAACAATTCTAAATATGTAATTAAATCATGTAAATGTATGACTACAGTTTAATAGTTAAGATACGAAAAATCCTACCTGTTTGCTTTCTTCCATATCAGATTCGCTGCTAAATTCTTCTGTATTTAAATTTTCAAAATCTGATTCTCCAAGTGCAATGGGCACTGTTACAGTGAGGCCTGGGTTGTTTATGAATGACATATAATCATTTTCATCAATTACGTATTTTTCCACACTGCTGCCTGTGCCTACACCACTGGTGGTTCCATTCCCGTCTTTAAGATAATTCAGATCTTTGCTTATTTCAACAGCAGTATGATTGGAAATGCAGCTGTCTTTCTTGTTGTTTAGCTCTTCAAGTGCTTTGATTTCCTCTAAAGATTTCTGCTTTCTAACGAAGGCTTTTCGGATGAACTCCTGTATCTTTTTTTTAACAAAATCTATGCCTTTCTGAATCCTTGCCACAGCAATCTGGAGATTGTTCATTTCATTATCATCATCTGTAGCAGCAAGGTTGTCTGAACTAAATGAGCTCAGCAGCAAGGCCAGAAATAGGTTCAATACCTAAAAGATGAGAGAATACAGCTATATAGTAAATACATACATATCAGAAGTGTTAAATTTGGCAGTGCTAGGTTAACAGTTGTACTTGATGATCTCAAAGGCCTTTTCCAATGTAAATAGTTCTATGATTCTAAAAAAAGAAGTAGAGCAGGTTGTGGATCATAAATAACTTTTTGGGGCTCTGCACATTTTTGCTGAAAAAATGTCAAGATTGCAAGGTCATGTAAATAACTAGGATACAAATATTTTGAATTCTATTTTATAAAAATTTAAGTCATGTTAAAAATATCACTAAAGGAAGAGAATTTTGACAGGAAATTTTGACTGCAAATTTTAATGGTAAAAGAAACTGAAAAATAAAGTAAAAGTGTAAATGGTTCATTCCTTTTATAAGACTTATGTCTAGGAAGTTCTCACCAATTCAATATTTATCAATTGAAATTTTGCATTTTAACTTGTCAGCTTGAATTTAAATTTTTTTATAAAGGTTTCTTGTACAATCTTGAGTTAGAAGTTTTCAAACACCTTTTTAGGCTGGACGGCAAATCCCTCTGGGTTTCATTTTTGTTTTTTACACGTAAACAATCCAAAAAGTTCAGTAGTAAAAATTAAACAGCAGCTCTAAATTAGCTCTAGCACTCCCATGACAGGATGTTGGATTTGACATTTTAGTTTCCTTCTAAATGCTTGTACCCATAGTAAGAGTACTTCAGGGGATAGAAATGTGTGAAAAAGAGGAAAATGCAATCATCGTATGTTTTTACCCAAAATTTAGCCCATTCAGATTAATTTTTTAATTCTAAACAGAAGGATGACAAACATTTTCATTGCCTAGCTGTGAGTCCTGTACATCTGCATCAGAGTTAATGTTCAAAAATGTTCATCACGTACCACTAGGTTTCCAATCACCATGACCAGCATGAAAACAATAAGGCACATGGTTTGGCCTGCAACCTCCATGCAGTCCCACATCGTTTCTATCCATTCTCCACACAGCACTCGGAATACAATCAGGAAAGAGTGGAAAAAGTCGTGCATGTGCCAGCGAGGAAGTTCACAGTCACTGGAGATCTTGCAGACACATTCCTTGTAGCTTTTGCCAAACAGCTGCATCCCAACCACAGCGAAAATGAACACAATGATGGCCAGCACCAGGGTCAGATTCCCCAGAGCCCCCACTGAATTGCCAATAATCTTAATCAGCATATTTAAAGTTGGCCAAGATTTTGCCAATTTGAAAACTCGAAGCTGCAAAACAAAAATGCAGATGAACTATTAGTGTTAGTTACAAAAGAGAAGCTAGGTTCAAGCTGGCTAGCAGAGCATACCAATTTCTGTATTAATTTGTTCTTCAGTAGTACCACATTATTATTTTAACGGGAAGCAGGGAACATGGAGAAGTTGTCAAAAATGCATTGTTTATCATTTGATTTCAGTCATGCACATAGTAAAAAAAAGTCATAATTTGTGGTTTTTTTGACATTTTATTTTACTATTTTTAAACGTCCACTTACAGATGATTCCTGAATTCTTAGAGACATTTTAGGCGCTTCTACTCTTTTCATCACTGTGACTACACCCTCTTTGTTGGCTTGGTTCCACATTTCCCTCAGCACCACATTAAGCCTTCCATGCTTAGATAGAGGCCAATTTTTTAAGCAAAATCTTGATCTTGATATTATGATGTCCATTCAAATCATAAACACTAACTTAAAAATAATATTCATTACTCAAACTATGTTATGTGAAGTTGGATACCATTGCAAGTAGTGCTAAATAAGTCACTCCTTCCTGCTCTATGTATTAGGAGATAAGGTTTTCAACCAGTGTGATGACTATTGGTAATAAAGACTTTTAAATCATTAATCTTGGCCCTCTAGGAAACACATCTATAAACTAGTTTGTGCACAATACTAATTGCTATTAAAAATACGTTTCTATTAAAAGCTCAATAATATTTCAATTTAAATGTTATCTTAAAGTCAGCTTGTTACAACTGTTATATGTAATGGTGTGACTAGAAGTTTATTGTTGGTGCCCATTAAAATAAATGTGAAGAGAGGATCTGCTTAAGTTCACAAGTAACACAAAGTAATGTTCACAATATAAAGACTAAAAATGCTATGAATCTATATGCTGGTGACAATATGTATGTTTTTACAGATATTCAACTTTGATGATTCTTAATGAAATCAGTGTAAAGACTTACAAAATTCTTAAAGGTAGCAGTTAGTCTTATGTTGGCAAAGTATATCAGTTGGATAGATCAATAGGATAATTTGATACTAAAAGGTATCAAACACCTTAAATTTGTACTTACCAAACATAGCTTGCAAATTAGGCACATAAGAAAAATAATGTGAGCCATTGAAGTATACAATACATATTTCCAAAATATGGTAATTATTACAGGCACCAGCACTTTTTACTTTTTTTTTTTTTTTGAGTGAGATAATGGCATGCAAATATTTAATTCACAAGGTATTTACCAATCTGAATGACCGAAGAACAGATAATCCTTCAACATTTGCAAGACCAAGCTCCATTAAACTAAGGCTAACGATAATACCATCAAAAATATTCCAGCCTTCTTGGAAATAATAATAAGGGTCCATGGCAATAATCTTTAGTACCATTTCTGCTGTAAATATCCCAGTGAATACCTAAAACAAAACGTAATGAATGGTTATGAGAAATTTATATACCTGAGGAATTTTTTTTAATCCAGTGAGTTCTCTCACCTGTTATTATAAAAACCAGCTGATTGCTATCTCCAAATGGCATCTAAATATTTCTAAACACTGAAAACAAGTAACTAAATCAGGATATATAGTAGGACAGAGGTTTGGTAAACCTATAAAAAGCTATTGACCAGGCAGCAGTTCAGCTCCCTGGTATGTGCTGGACTATCCATCCAGGAGATGATGTGATGTCACCTGGTGTTTTAAGTCCTGTTTGATGCAGATGGTTCCAGTAAAGTAAAACAAGACTTGACAGCAAGATTTTCCTAGCTTACAGTCTAAAAGTTTTACTCTCTAATGTCAGACTCTCTAAGCATAGACCCTCTGAAGTCTGTCTTGTAGACAAGGGAAGTTGGAGTTTCTTGTACCGGGCTTTTTGTAAGAATAAAGAAGTTTCACACATAGTTACCATGCTGTGTGACAGCTATTTCCTTTAGGAAAGTGAATTTCAGGGTGATAATGTGATGTGAATTATCTCCGAGTGCCAAATGTGAAATTATCAATGCTTTTTAGTGTTTTTAAATCCAGAATTTAACTCAAAACTTTCTTGAACTGTGTAGTGATCAGTTGTTTGTGCAGCGCAACAAAGAAGTTTGGGAGCATGCCTTTTTTATAAAGGTATTTTCACTGTAGTGTAACTGAAAATTTCCAAGAGAAATTCTGACATTGAATATTTCATCAATTTTGTATGGAAGAAAAATATTTTCTGTGATGTAATATCAGTATCATGGTAAAAATTGCATAATCTACCTTAACATTGGAAAGAAAAAACCCAAGGTAGACATCAACAAGTCTGGCATTCCAGTGAAAGACTGCACTTCCATCTATATTCAGTTATTTCATTATAGTAGTTAGAAAACAAGATTCATGAAAGACAAAGGCTTCAGGAAAAAAATCACTTTACCTGTGAAAATCATATGTACCATTTCTAAATTGATTATAAAAAGACATTTTTGGAATAGATTTAAAACAAATTCAATGCATTTATACATGTCTTCTTTTAGAAAAGGGTATTTTTACATCAAAAAGTAGTGCATGACAAACTACTTACCAGGTTCCCCACAGAAAGGACACTGCTAAACTGTTCTGTCATTGGGTAATGTTCCATGGCCATAAACAAGGTGTTTAAAACAATGCAAATAGTTATAGCAAGATCAACAAATGGATCCATCACAACTAAATTGACGACATGCTTTACTTTTAACCATGGACTCCAGCAATCCCAGATCAAGAAAGTATTTGCAAATCTGTACCAGCATGGTGGGCATTTCTGTCTGGATTCTTCAAGCTCTGAAAAGAAAAAATAGAAAAAATGAATATTACAAATTTATCTTCTGGAAGTTCTTGCTTTAAAATATGGAAAAAGATTATATCAATCAAATAAACAGCTCTCACTAACATGAGATTTCCCTCACCCATGTGCAGCCACCTTAAAGTAAGGCATCTACTTTATTTAAGATCCTCTACAACCAATGGACAGTGAAGTCAGAGTAAATCATCGGAGACAACTGTCTAAAGAGAGAAATGTATTTGTCTTTCCCATGACAGTAGGGAGAATCTAGAGAGTTAGTTTAGGTTACTTGACTTGCTTACAGCAGATATCTTAATTATAGATATTAAAAGCCAACATGATTCACTCGTCAGTGAGCTGCTATATATAATTGGTATAAGCTTCATAAAGGATTCACATTTTTTCTAGTATGTACAAAACATGAGTACATATTTTGATTTGAGATACTAAAAGTGTTATGTTTGCTACTACACTGAACCACTACAATATCAGATAAATGATCTGTAATGCATACCTCTAATTTCTTATTTGAATGGCTATTTTTAATGTATTGCATGCCTGCTTTCTTATTTGTAAATTATTATTTAATTTGGTTTGAAAATGTCTTGTACAGTTGCAGCATCTATCAACTGACAAACAGTACAACATATATCTGTATTAGGAGAACAACTCTGTTTAGCAACTGCTTTAAATTAGAATCTTTGGAAACTATTTTTTCTTCCATTTCACTGTCAATATTGTCAAAGTTACAGAAGAAGAGTAACTTCTTCTAAGTTAATAATAGCAAGAATGAATGTCTGATGTGATGGAATGTTTGAGGACAGCGTAGAAGGAAGATTGATGATTGCTTAAGTGAGAAATACTAAGACTACAAAATATGTAAGAAATGTCCACAACAGTTTTGATAAAATTTCCGCGTAATGCCATCAACTCAACTTGGAAATTTCCCATTTTTCAGGCATCCCTTAGAGCACAGAGAGATGTCCATCATCATGACACTTATGGATGACTTTGCTACAATAGCTGTTCCACAGATTTGCTAATAAGGATTTACTGCAAAAATCTACTTTGAAGACCAGTCAATTGATTTTTGCCTCTAATATTGTCTTATATGGGTGGAATTACTGGAAGTTAAAAGCTTTCAAACTACTGAAATAAACAAGTTCTCCAGGCAGAAAAGGATATCATAAGTAGCTAAAGCTTTCTATAGTCTTTATAAACCACAACAAAGACAGTACTTCAGAAGGAATATATGGATTGGGTGGTATAATCACATTTCTGAACATGCAACTCAGAATGATGAAAGGCAGGACAGGACTGGCCTTGGACAAAAGTGACCACTCATACTGGATGCTGAGTTGACACAGAAGACTCCGTTGCTGTGCTTAGCAATTTCTGAAATGGTGGAAACCAGACATGGGTAAGGAGGTGACTATCAGGACAGTTTTGTTTACATTGACATGTTTTTTTCTGGTCAGGAGAGTGGAAGGACAAACTATTTAATTAGAGGAAGAATGCAGCGCTCTCTAAGGCGATATCCTGTTTACAGAGAGGAGAACCAAGATTTAAGAGGTACCAACAGCTCACACTTGCACTAAAGTAGGACAACATACTCATGAAGATACACGTTTGTGAGAACAGGTTTTTTTTAGAAGAAAATAGGTGATATAAACCTTACATTTCTTACTACAATTAGTTTGCGATCTCTTTGTTTATCTGAGAGCAAAGGGCTTCAGAACTCACTTTAAAATTATATTTCAATACTGGCTTAGTAACACTGCAATGTTTCTTGGTAATTTCTTGTCTTTTTAGAATATATGTTGTATCTGCAAGGTTGGTCTTACTGTAACACCTGCCACACTTTGCCAGTATCCAGTAGATAGATACTGCAAGCTTATAAAATTAATGGCATATATATGAAGAGTGAGCATACTCAGTTTCCATTAAATAGGAAAAAAAATCCCAAGAAGTATGCTTTTCCATATAGAAAATACAATTTTTTTTTTTCATCTTTGATAACTCCAAAAATTTAAGAAATACTTAAGACACTTTTTGGGCAGTGGCATGGGTTGATTACATTTGGGGTTTTTTCCTTTATATTTCTCATTCCAATTTCCTATTGTCTATCCTTGGATTTAAAGCCCAAGGGAAATGATTGCTCTAGTACATCACTGTCTTTATAGTGGCAATTCCTGGGTTATCTTAATTGATTTTTCCTGCTGATGTCTAATGGAAAAAGAAATCCCTATATTTTCTGTTTGAGGCTCTGGCATCCCCCTAGCTACCATTATTTGTTAGTCCACTTAGTAGAGTAATATTTTGGAAGGGGCTATGAAAAATAAATGGTTAAGCATTTAGATTGTGTAAATGACCTTAGAAATGCTCAAAAGCCTTTTGTATCTGACATTCAGACACTCCACATGTCCAGTTTTACATTTACAAAGCAAATTATGTAAATAATTTCTCTGTACATGTAGTTAGCAGAACTTCACTGAACTGCCTGTCAGATAAAATGCATCAAATACCTTCCATTGTATTTGTAAGTATGCTGGCTATGCTCATTGCTCTTTGTCTTGCAGCAGACTCTTCCAGCATTTCCATGGAAATTTGATATGAACTCAGTCTTCTTTTCCTTATTTCTGTTTCAGTAGTGGTGCCCTGTAAATGAAATACTGAGGAATTAGACCATACTTTTCAACAGCCAACTAACAGTATTTACTGCATAAATATTGTAGTGATAATCAAAATCATCTTTGTGCAATGTAATATGCTTTTCTTACACACTGAATGTTTCTGTTCTTGTCAGGATTTCTTTCTTCTTTATTGGTGAACTCAGTGGGAATTTTGTACAGTGTAGCGAATCACCTGAAGGACCCAATACCAACACAATGTGGGACTGGAGGTGTTTCACATTTAAATGACTGGCTGAACAAAATTTTTGCTAGGTACCTTCTTGATAGTGATGATAATAATAATACTAATATATAAAATACTGTGTATGGGCAAGGCTTGCTTATTTGAATGTTTGAAAGAACATCTTAGCTTACAGAAGTTTGAAACTGAGGCTGAAATGTTATGTAATTGGAAAGATATTTAGGAATGGTACACGTTTTTCTCATGAAAAGCATGAGACAAAATTCCTCGAGAAAAAATTCGGAAAGGGTTATTTCTAGTAACTATCATGGGAGTAGTAACCACCTTCTGTTTAATTTTATAGGAGTTTTCCTATACATATTTCCATGCTATAGCTTTGTTTATATATTGAATGTCTACCTTTGTTGAAACAAAACTATATACAAATTATCAAATTCAATTAATCTTCTTTTTTTTCCATGTGCAGATGTCTTGCTGAAAGCAAGAATACATTACTTTACTAAGCCTTAGACATAGGAGGTTGAGGACTTTTTTCCTTTATGTTCTCTTGTTTAGAAACTATTGCAAATTATTTCTTTAAGAAATTATAAGGAATGCAGAGATGAGGAACAAGAGAAAATTCTGTGCCTGAACCAAACTGCAATAATTACTGATTTACTTATAATTACCTCTGGTATAAGCTGACCAGTAGGTGAAGTTAGAGCTGAAGGTCCTCCAACCAAGGAAACCACTCCATTGCAATCCACAGTGCTGTGCATCTTCCCATTTACTGGAAGGGCTGGTATCATTCTAGATGACACACTCGCCTGACTAATGTTACTGTTGCGCCTTTCTCCATGTCGATTTGGGACAAAGAGAGAATCTCTTCTGCTCTCATTGTCTTCAAGAGTGCTATGTTCATCATCAGCAAAATCATTTTCAGATCCTATATCCTTTGCATGACCTCTGAAACTGAAAATGCTGGTTTTGCTGTTGCGCCTCGGTGAGAACAGAGAACCACGAATGCTTAACAAAGACTGTAAAAGATTTAAAACAAACCAAACAAAACAGCATTAGAACTAAAGTTGTAAGTTCTTGGCTTTTCAAAGAACAGTTACAGTGCTGGAGGAAGGATAGTCATTTTATTATAAGTGTGTCCATTAGGGGAATGTGTTCACCAGGGGACCTGAAGTAGAGGGGAAAATTCTTTTAAGGTAATGTAGCAGGACTAAGGAAAAGTTGCGCAGAAGACATAAGCAAGGTTGAAGAGTTCCGAGTGAAGACGGTGCATAGAGCTGGTATGGACTGTGCTGGAGACAGTTTTCAATATCACTATCAAGGTTTTGCAGGTATTTATCTTTTATTCCTTCTATTAGAGTACAGAGCTAAAAGTGCTTTACTTCTCTTCTTCATCCCCCGGATTCCTAGGGATAACAACTAACAATGCTCACTGATCACTGTTTTCTCTTTTATTTGGTAGATGCAGAAGTGATCTTAAGTTTGGTATTGAGATCCTTCTAAACTGATGTAAGGAACTTGACTGACTTCTTCACAATAGGCTCAACAGTGGGGGAAAAATAACTAGACTACAGAGGAGACAGCTTGGGGAAGCTTTGGAGATACAGTAGCAGCACTCTTAGGCATAGCTCTCTGGGGGCTATAGCAGGCTGCACACACCTGCCAGAATGTACCACTCTGTTATCAGGCAGCTCAAAGCAAGTATTCATCAGGGACACCGTTACCTAAAGATATTCTGCTACGGGTGAGAAAAATAAATCAGTGGTTGTTGGTAATTTATCTTTTAATTACAGTAGAAGCCGGTTAATGAAGTGTTCTTCTCCCTTGCTACATATTTTATTAACAGCATTCATGAATAAATAAAATGAGTACTAATTGTGGAGAAAAGTAACCTGGCATTCAGCCTTCAGTACTGCATTTGTACAAATCTTCACATCTTTGTTCATCAAAAACCTGGTTTGAGACTATTGTCGCCTTTTCAGTATTTTTGCAGGTGGAAAGTCCTCATATGTAATAGCAATGGGTCTGATCCCAGGTATAATTAAAGTGAAAGTGAAAACTGTCCTATATTATATAATCCTATGTTAATACGTTGAAAATCAAACACTGTATATATACATATATCAACCCATATGTATCTCTGTATATGCATAGTCAGATATATAAATTCACACACATAATGTATGTACTGAAATGGTAGAACTGCCTGTTGTTTACCAGGGTTGGAAGGTGTTTACCATTATGAGATGTATTTTTTTCTGCTCTTTGGTATAGCTCTTATATCTATACCAAATTTTAATAGTTTGGGCTGAAATTTTCTATTCTGGTTGTCAGCCTCAGGCTGAGTTATTTGAAAAATATCAGCCAAATGATTTTGCTAACCCATTTATGTAAAGTTGGCTGGAGAAAAAATGCTGTTTTGCTTATACTGAAAGATAATTTTATCCAAAAGAAACCCCTAGCTTCTACAGAATATGACGCTGAATTCTGAAAAAGCGGTAAACTAATTACTACACCCTTTTAACATTTCCTTTTAAATATATCTGGCCAACCTACAGTCCTTCAAAAAATGACATGCTCACCAGGGTTTCATCTGACTACCAGTGATACCCTTGTTCTTTTAGAGAATGTTCCCATGGCTGCTATGTTTTATTTGCAGGCCAATCTTTCCAATATGTGTTACCACATTTTGAGCACAGCTAATTAGATTAGCCCCCTCAGGGATTTGGGAGAAACAATGGCTGTTCTGCAAGTTCCTGCTGCGTTGAGACAAAAGCTATAAGCCAAAGTGGCTGCAATTTTAACACATGTAGAGGCAGAAATATATGTGTCTACATGCTACTAGAAAGTAAGGACTGAAAGGAAGGTTTAACTTTTCTGGCAAACTGCATATGGAATATAGTATCAAAGGACAAAACCTCTTACAGGGACCAGCAGAGCAGATTATCTCTCCTTACCATTCTGCCTCATTGTTTCCTGCTCTGGACCCTGTCTCACCAGGGAGATACTCCATGGCTAACAAAACAAATGAACTCTTCCTTTACCAATTCTATTGTTTGCAATTCTTTCGCTCTTGTGGCACCCAAGTTTTAGTTGTATGCTGTCAACTTTTGCCCCAAAGCTTTGTTACAACTGAAAAAAAAAAATGTTAAGAGAGTCTTTAATTAGTTATTCTTAATCTGGATGGTATTCTTAGGTAAATGCCATCTATTGGCTCAGACCACACATTATCATTTTGAAGAGATGCATTTTGAGTGATTTTTTCTAAGAATGCCATAACTGTGTGTAGCCTTGAAATAAGCAAAAGTAGCACAGAATCATTTAGGCTAGAAAACACCTCCAAGACCATCAAGCCCAACCTTTGGCTGATCACCACCTTGTCAACTAGACCATGGCACTAAGTGCTATGTCCAGTCATTTCTTGAACACCTCAAGGGATGCTGACTCCACCACCTCCCTGAGTAGTCCATTCCAATATTTTACAATCCTTTCCATGAAGGAATTCCTCCTGATGTCCAATCTGATATTCTTCTGGCACATCTTGAGCCTATTTCCTCTTATCCTGTCACTGGTTGCCTAGGACGCTGACCCCCACCCAGCCACAACCCCCTTTCAGGGAGCTGTAGAGACCCTTTGATTTATGGGAGTAGAGCTTTGAACTTTGGATTAAATCATGTCCAGAGGTCCTTCATAAACTACTTTTTTCCTATGATTGCAATGATTCTCTGTCATGTATAATGGATTTCTAACGAAAAAGAACAGTATGACTAAATTGTTATATATATGAGCCTGAAAGATCCCTATGTAGTTTGTCCTTACTGTGCAGTACTAGTGCAACTATTCGCATTATCTTCACATTAAAGAAGCTAATTAAGGAAAATAATAGAAACTACTGGTAATGTGGGATTTCCTGTGCAGACTATTTTGATGTTGCAGTCTGCTAAAAACCCCACATATTTGTACAGTTTTGAAATGGATCCAGAATGTATGGTTCATTAATGCATATATATGAATACTAATCTTTCTTTCTCCAGTCTGCTAGACACATCCTCAGAAATACAGTTTCAGAAATGTGTTAATTAAGTTTATAAGTATTCCTAGAATGTTGTTTTATCCCTTTGCTAATAGAATGGGTCAAACATCTCAAACTTACACTGTGAATGGTGCTTCCACTGATTTTTCCTTCATTCACCATTTACATAACTTCCATATGTAAACCTGCTGTAATATCAGTGAAAATAAAAGTAGAGTGAACACATGTGACTTAGTAAAATAGAGTGCTGTACCTGGTGAGGAGAAGTGAGCCTTTTTTCATATGTCAGTTGACTTCCTTCAGTGGAGAAGCGGAAACTTTTCCTTCTGATACTGTCTTCTGACTCAGACTTGGGGAACTTATCGATATCTCCTTTGTCCTCTGCTTCAGACATTTCTTTCTGTCTTCTTTTCTTCCTTCTGTTTCTTCTTTCTTTAGCACTCTTTGAGCTCAGCTTTGATGCTTCTGAAGAGCTTTCCAAGAGTTCTCCTAATCCCCCTACACCACTGAAATCTCTTGATGCAACTGATGCCGCTGCTACTGCTGCTGTTGTCTGTCAGGTTACAAAGCAAGGTATTCTTAGTAGGCCAAAAAAAGAATAATTTTATAGTCTTTTATCAACTGGTTTTTATTATCACTGTGATAATAATGCTCTTTGCACACTCTTGAGTGTGTAAATATACCCCAAAAAATTTTACTGAAGACAAACTATTGAGTCGTACAGCTCCTCACTGTTTAGCAGCATGAGCTATTTGAAGCACCAACTTCAGCAGAATAATAGCTACACTATTTCTTAAAGTATTGCTGCACAAGGCACTGGTCTAAAATAAAAGTAGTCAGAAAAGTGTTAACATAATGCTTTTTCATGTATTTCAGACCTGTTACTCCATTTTCTCTGGAGAAAAGCCCCACATCATGGTCTAATTCAGCTAATCCCTTCTGAGCTCTTACAGAGAAAACTAATGCCTAACACTCATCATGTGTATTAATGTATCAAAATCCAAATAGTGCCATGAAAGTAGTTGAATCCAGCCTTTCCTCACTGTCTTCACAGCAAGAACACTCCCTTTACTTTCCTTCTGCCTTTGCTGGTACCAGGCACACTCTCTAGGCACATCTTCAAGCCCTGCCTCCCTCTTCACGTTTCTCCTCCCACGTGTCCCACCATATCTGCACTCTAGGTCTTTGTTATAGATATGCAAAGGTACATTTATTGCCTGTTGGTGCTACAGCCTGAGAGAAGAAGAAAAGTTTAGTTTTCTTCTTGGATAGAAAGGGATGAGATGACTTACTAGAGCAGAGTCATCCCAAAACTCAGGACCAGTATCTTTAACTACAGTGGTCAGCCTACTAGTTGTGGTTCATTAGAGAAAGGTTGTCATCAAAAAAAGAAGAATTGAGAGTATGTCCGGTGTTGTTCCTCGAAAGAACTGTGGGAGATTCCTATGAAATTCTGTAGTGGAAATATCTTCGGGAAGATGAAAGGCTGCTCTTAGCTTACAAAAAAGGGTGGTGTGATAAATGGCAATAGACTAGGGTTATATAACAAGATGATTAGTAATTATCCAGCAAAACATATTATATTCAATGCCAATATTATATTCAAGTATTTCAGGAATAATGACATCTCTCTACAGCAGGAAAGGATAGTTTGAAAGCTCATAGAATGAATTAATGTCTTTCTTTGCCACAACATACAACCCATGCTATAGAAGTTGACTGTACACAGACTTTTTCTGCTAAATGGAATATTATAGGGATTCTGAAGTGTTTATAAAATAAAAAAACAATACTCAAAGTTTTGTCATACTGGTTCAGAATATCATCCTTCAAAGACTTGAACAGAAACAAAGGTGGCAGATGCTGAGTCATCACCTATCTACTTCATAATACTAACAGTAAAGGTCAAACAAGTGGAGCAACCCAAAGACCACTGTGATGACTTAATTTGTGGATGAATAAGTTCAGTGTCAAGGGGGTGAAGAGATGGGTCCCAAAGTAATTTCTGCCTCAGCAACTAACTCAACACATCAGTGATCCACCTTGTACTGCCTACTTTCTGCTAACGTTTTCATAAACAAAAGAGATCCTGACTGTAATAATGGTTTACTTATAATGAATGTAGTGGTCACTCATTTAAAAAAATATGACTTTCCAGGGTCTTTATTCAACCTGACTTGTAGTCTCTGTTTCATATTCTATTTTTCTTTCTATGTCTGGATCAGTGTCATTTTTCCCCACTTGCAGACATACAAACATCTAGATGAGCCTCCTGATATCTTTTGATATAATGTGATTTAGTGCCTTTAAGGCATTAAAATACCAGATTTAAGAAAAAGCCAGCAATGTACACTTTGCTGACATTCAACCTTTCTAAATTTGAGTTTTGCAGGATTCTGCTCTTTCTTTAGTAATGTGGAAAGGATAAAGTTTAATGACTAAAATTAAGATATGCTAATTAGATTTCACAGGTCATACATAAAGATTTCTGTTCAAGCGAAAAAACAGAGAATTTCTCTTTTTATTAGCACTTTATGGAGTCATTCTAACTTATGGAAAATACCTGCAAAGTACTACCAAAAACATAGTTTCATAGAAGATTCAAATTTGCTAGCATTTTATAAACACTGTCCTGTTGAAAATGACTAAATGCCATTTGAAAAGCAATGGTAAATCAGTCCAGAAATTAGACAGATGGCTGACTCACAGAGATGAACCCCTGCATATATTTTACTTTCAGATAAGAAAATCTTTCACAAAAGTGTCTATTGAAATGTCTTTTTCTCATAAAACTTTAAATAATTTTCTTCTCTTTTGAAAGGAAACAAAGATTACTTTAAAAGAATTCTGAAATAATATCTTTGTTATGAATATTGCTCATCTGGTTTTGAATATTGCTTGTCTCTTCTAAGAATACATAAACTTCTGATTTACTACAGCGTCAATTAGGGATATTTTTAATTATTTTGCGGGATAGAAACCTAAAAGAACACTGATTACGATCCTTCTCTCTATTTGATGAATACTATTAAGTACAGCCAGCTTGGCAATTCTCACTCAGATGTAAACCAGAAGTAACATCACTAGACTTCGTTCATGCTATTTATAAGATCTGTAACATAAAAGCACCATTAATTATGACTATTTAATGTCAGGTTTCTAGAACACTCTTACGACAAACATTTTACTTTTACAATCCCTTGGTGAATGAAGTAACATTCTTTTCAGTACCATTAACTTGCTTTTTTTACTGTCTGGTTCGTTTCTGGTTTTCATTGGCTATTTCCACTTTTATAACTTGCATGGTAAACAAGACCTTTTATTTTCCACAATTCATTGCACAATGTGTATGTGTTGTTAATCATAAAAGATTTTTTCCTTGCCTTAAGAACAAGGTTGTTCAGAAAGGACAATTTCTATCATTACCTGAGCTTCTTCCTGTTGCTTCTTTAGTTGTTCCAGCATCTGTTGAAATTCTGCCTCTTTCTGCTCTGCTTCTTCCATTGTTGCTTGATTCTGCTCTTCATAGGCCATGGCGACCACAGCCAGGATGAGGTTGATCAGGTAGAAAGAGCCCAGAAAAATCACCAGAACAAAAAAGATCATGTATGTCTTCCCAGCAGCACGAAGAGTCTGGGGAGCAGAAAGCATATCTATATATTATTTCACCGCTTACCTTTTTCACTGCAACAACATTTTGCTTTCAGCTCATGTAAAAATAAGCCTATTTATGTAATTTTGGAGGTCACCAACAGTTTACTATTTATGTCATAATAATTTCTTACCAGCTGATAGAGGTTTTCCCAGAAGTCCTGAGTCATTAGCCGAAACAGAGACAAAAAAGCCCAACTGAAGGTGTCAAAACTTGTGTAGCCATAGTTGGGGTTTCTACCAGCTTTCACACATATATATCCTTCTGGGCATTGCCTATGTGAAAACCAAACAGGAGGCACTTAGTCATAACTTTTATTCCCTTCTAGAACATATGTATTGTCTTTTGGAAGAATATGCATTATTTTTCCACAGGAAATCCATAAATTACAATTAAATTCAATCAGAAAAAAAATTCCTAAGAATTTAACTAAGAACATAGTAAATGAAAGATACCCATTCCATCCGCTCACTGGTTGAAATGACCTAAATATTAAAACTCTCCTCAATTACATTTTGCAAATGGAATCTTTATTCTAAATGAATTATTTCCTGCCAAAATAATTGCTAAAATGTTGTTAAGGTTACAGACAGATTAAACAATATTATTAGCTAAATCCAATTGTAATATTAGGGATTTCCCACATAATGCTGATATATATATAGTAAACCTCTTCACTGTTGCCAGTCAGGCATCCGAGTTCAGCTAACAATTCTAGGCTCATAATTTGGCACATGTAAATGGCAGAATTTGCCAAAAATAAGAGTTAGGCTTGAAAAATAGATTCAATCTTGAACTATGAAGTCACTGTTGTGCTTTCTTAATATTTTCCATGTTCTCTTTCTCACTTCTAACTTTTGTTGCCTCCTACCTTCTTCAATCAGTAAATCACCAAAAGAGACTTTACAAAATTTCAGATTTTATTAATAAAACCAACTTCATTTTCCAATCAAGCAGGGAAAAGGCTGTTAATTGGTATTTTGTTTAGCCAGAGGGTAAAACGTTTTGACACAAGTAAGAAATTCTTGCTTAGCTGCAAAACTTCATAAGTTCTGTAACTCTTCTAAATATGAAGTTGCAACTAGGTTTCCTGTTACTGTTTTTTCTACAGAGCATAACAGAGAATTTTTGAAAGGGTCTTACCCTGCATCAGAGCTATTACCACAAAGTAGGGCATCTCTTTGTCCTTCCAAGATGTAAAAATGAGCTGTGTAGAAAGCATTAGAAATATATATGAATAGATCAAATAAACCTGAAGGTGCTACAAAGTAAAATAAAAAAAAAATATGTTAAATCAAAGAGGCTAGATACTGCTCACTTTGTAGCTTGTTTAGGAACCTTTATGGTTATTTTTTTTTTTACTGTATTTGATCTCTGTCAAAAAGTGACTGTAAGCAGTTCTACATAAGGCAGAAATATAAACCTCTCAATGTTCTTTGATTGGTCACAAATAATTACATATTTTGGCCACAAATATATTAAAATAGTTACATCAGATGTTCTTACTTTCATCCTCAATGTAATCCTTCCAGTTAAACGTGCTCACTGTCATGTTAACAAATGTACCATTTTCATTCATTGTGCTGTTAAAGTAGGAAATAATGTTTATTTCAAAAGTAGAATTGTCTGGAGGCCACTGCAGGCATTTATTCCTCAAGTTGCCCATGAACAGCTGCAGCCCTATCAGTGCAAATACACTCAGACAAAACACAGTCAGGATCATCACATCTGAGAGCTTCTTCACAGACTGAATCAGGGCTCCCACAATAGTCTTCAGGCCTGCAAACAAAAAAGATCCGTAGAATTATCAAAGAGTATCTTTGCCCTTCCCATATAATTAAGAGGCCATGCAGACACTTAAAAAGAATTTTTTTTTTTATTTTTTAAAGGTAAAGCTTCATGAGCAGCCTCAGAGCTTGTGAAGATGAATGAAAGAAAAAGATTCCTTTTTATGAATATGCAATGTACATATATTCCAATAAATCAAATATATAATATTATTCTCAAGCAGGAAAATTTATCAATCATGGTTTCCTAGTACAGATTCGATTGCATTTCCTAATTTTTCTCTGCATTAAATATTCTGCCAATAATTCAGTTTCCAGTTAATACTAAACTGGAACACTTCACAACAACGCGAAGACAGCATGAGATAGAATTGCAAGTAATTTTGAATGAAAAAGTCATTTGCATTTGATAAATTTTCCTGTGCATCATTTATTTTCTCTTTGGTATCTTCTTTTGTTGTTACTTGTTTATTTTTAAGACTAATTATCAATCTTAAGTGGTAAAACAAAGGAAAAATTTCAAAACCAAGAAAGCCATAGCACTAAGCTTTTATAAAGTAGAGGCAATTTGTCACAATAAAATGCAGAAAAACAAAGCAAAATAACCCATAGGCCTCATATTTTATGTTTCATGCAAGAATCTGTTAAACTCAAAGGCTGATTTTGCAAAATAAAAGAAGCTAATGCTGAAAAGGCAAAGAATCATAATCTAGGTTAATGATCCATGCCTTTTTTTTCTTTTTTTTTTTTTGGCAACATGAGCAGCCAACAGCAAACTTATGCTCAAAGAAAGTGAATTCAATGGAACAAAAGTCAGCCTCGGTGTTTAACCTGGCTCTCACCTGGAATGACTGATATTGTTTTCAAAGCTCGGAGAACTCTGAATGTTCTCAACGCTGAGACATTGCCCAGGTCCACAAACTCTGTCACATATCTGTAATAGGGGAGTTCACACACAAACACAATGACAGCACACAAATAACAGTTGGAGATACGAGGGGCCTAACACCTTACACCAACTACTTCTTACCTGGAATTACAGAAATAGTTTTCAAAGCTCTCAATACTCTGAAAGTTCGAAGAGCTGAAACATTGCCTAGGTTTACAAATTCTGTTACATACCTGTAGGATTAAATCACAGTTATTCAGAATTGAGGCAGAGCTTATACTAATTAAGTGGGTCTTCAAAACCTCTGTGGCAATACTAGCAATCATACTTCAAAATTTACCTGTCTCTTCAGTACATTTCACTTTAATAATTATTTTCATCAATTTTGATTAAATGTCATTGAAGTGAAACTCACTGATTTGTATTTGAACATCTAGTTAAACTAATTAGCTTGTAATGGGACGGTGACATGAAGTCAAAGGGATGGCTTCATTGCTGGTGAGCGGAAAAATGTAGGACATGAAATTAGTGTCCCTCAGCAGTAATTACACTAGTGGCTGACACTCCATTTCGGCTTCTGCCGTATTTTCCTTTGATTTATGAATACTAAAATGTGTGATACGGTGTCTAAACTTCAAAGGTGGCAAAAATTAAATATGTGTAAATAAATACATTTATTATAATAATATTTACCACTAATTTCATGCCCTAAAAGCTTAAAAAGTTCTTGAAGCACTTACGCCATTAAAATGACACTGAAGTCAAGCCAGTTCCATGGGTCTCGCAGAAAAGTAAAACCTTCTAAGCAGAATCCCCTTGCAAGAATTTTGATAAGTGATTCAAAGGTATAAATTCCAGTGAAAGTGTACCTGAAAATCATCAGAGCAGGAATAATAGATTTTTGCATACTTATAGACAGTGCCAGTCTTTAGCAAAGATGAATTAAAAGAAAAGAAAAAGTATTTAGAAGTGAAAGGAATAAATTATCAACTTTACTTGCCCTAAATATTGTAGTTCTGTTCAGTGTTTGTTGAAATTTGAACCTGATGTATATGCTACTCATTTTCTAAAAGGTTGATTTAATCTTAGTTCTTGTGCCTACAAATAATTTCTGACTCTAGTATTTATGGATATATTTCAGACTTTGATATTTATATGTACATTCTTTGGCACTCACAAGGTTGCCTCTTTGCTTGCATTCATAAATCAGGTAGACGTCTAAGGAAAAACCGAAGAATTATTTATGTCAAAATCAGAAAGTTTTGTAAAAGTCAGTTTTGGATAATAACTATACTAATGACTATATTACATGTCTATTTCATAAACAATAATCAAATATAAGAAATCATGCCCAGACTGTTATTCTCAAAGATGTAGAGCATGATTACCAGTTTACCTGGTGTGTGAGCAGCTATTCATTTAACAACATAGAATAGTCAGTTATAAGCAGCATAATGCAGGCACTTCCTGAGACCCACATGGATCTCCGTGGACCTCCAGAATAAAGGAATTCTACCTACAGACCCTACTGCTCTCCTTTCAGACTCTCAGCAATTCTAACAAGCCATCGTCACTGTTAACTGGGAATGGGTTAATGGTAGCAGTTTCCAAACAGTGTTCAGTGTAAGGTTCATTATTGCAGAGAAATAAACAAATAAAAACCAGTAATGGCTATTTGAGAAAATGAGGGAATGAAAGAAGCAACAAGTGGTTAGAAGCAGGTCTTTAATGAGTAGTAGTATTTCAAATAAAAACATAAAAGGCTTTGAGGAACATGACCTAGTAGAAGGTGTCCCTGCATGCCAGGGAGTTGAAACTGGATGATGTCTAAGATCCTTTCCAACCCAAACCATTCTATGATTCTACAGTATTTGAGAGGAAAACATGTATCTGTATTTTGTTAGAGAATAAACGTGCATTTATAACCACGAACAAGAAAGAGAAATATTCATTATTTAGGTCAGCTCTTTGTTACTCTTTCATAGGTAAGGCCCTTTCCTTGGCAGTTTAAGTTTCTTGTGGTTTGTGGGTTGTGTGTGCTTGTTGTGGCAGGTACTTATGAGTTCAAATCAGTAAGGCACAATAAAAGTCCCACTGTGATGAGATCATGGATACTCAAGCAAGGTATGGCAACAATTTTACATGCACAATTTTACCTGCACATCTGTAGCTCCTTTTCTAATTTACAGCTCAGAATATCCAAGGACAAGAGCTCCTATTTGTATTACACAGCAGAAGTTCACCTATTCCTCAGACATAATTTTAATGAACATGGTGTTACTCTTAAATCATTTAAGTTATTCAGGAGGAAACCAGAAAGATATTGATGATCTCATGGAATCTGGTTCTTCATGACTCTGGACCAGCTCATTCTGGCATTTCACATTTTTATAAAGGCTTCTTGTTTGGAGTCACACATAAAAAAAGATGTAAAAATAAAGAAGTAAAAATATTTAACTTACTCTACATTCTTTGTCCAGTCTGGAGGGTTACTCATGGTCATAAATACACAGTTGGTCAAAATAGTGCACATGATAAGCATGCTGAATAATGTAGGTTATAGTTAAGGCACATACATCAGAAAAGTAGGACAGCTTTATAACACTGAAATTGCTTTAAAATATTAAGTGTATATAAATGTGTACAAATAACATGACATTCTAATTAAAGTCTGAAAATAAAGCTTTGCACATAAATTTATGTATTTTAAATAGTGTACCATCTGGCATATTACGGTGCACTTCTGTAAAACAATGCAATACTTTCGTAATTATAGCAGGTTCAAGTTTTAAATGAAATTTAAACACATCTTTAACTCTGTAAATCATGGAATGACTGCCCAAATGTAATTACTCATTTAATACAGGTGGATCATTCTAAAAGATCTTTAGTCGAGGTTGGTTGTTTAGGCCCAAGTTCTTCTTTGAACATGATTGAAATATATTTGAAAATACGCTCCTTTATCCTGAATCTTTTATAGGACACCTATCCCAGTGCTGAAAATAAAATGCTGAAAAAGCAGCTCTTTACCCATGCTCTTTTGTCCTTGCTAAGCGAGTCTAGTTCATGAATAGTATTACTGGTCTTGGTAAAAGTGTGACCTTAGATATGTTCAAGTGCAATGGTTTGTTACTAATGTGGCCTTAGCTGCAGGGCTTAGTACGGGATCAGGTCTCCTTTTAGATATAAAGCCTGATATTTAAACTCTGACAGCTTTAGGTGGTTCAGTAGAGAGTTCTCTCAGCAGAGATGAAGATCATACTCCAATTCATGTGTGATATTGCTCCTTTTTTAAAGTGTGAACAACATTTATTTATTTAGCATAGTTCACCCCCATGGACACAATTTGTATATCCACATGAAAAGTATTATTTCAGTCATTAAGTATTTTTAAATAGCAACACTTAAAATCAACATTAAGAAAAAAGGATATGAATGTACCAAAATCTTGATAGCAATTTTTCTGATGGGATTAAAAGGAGTTAAAATATACAAGGCAGATGTGGCACTGAAACGGAAAATTGCTTTTCCCTTATTCAATACTATGAAAGTCTGCAAAAAAGAAATACAAAATTAAAATACAGTGTTGACTACATATATATCTTCACCTTCTATTAAAACTTTCCATTCTCCACCTGAGAGGTACAAGTTCCATTCTACTGTCTGCCTGTGGTAGGAAAATAACTGATTTCTATGAATACAATGGATTAAGCCCTCCACAGCCAATTCTTCAATGTGCAAGATTTGCCAGCATGTGGAATGAATTCTGATGTTATTAAAATTGGTGGGAATTACAAAACACAATGGCAGCTTATCAATAAAAGCAAAATGCAGGATTTTGTCACTAAAATAATTCAATTTTATTTTTAATGAAGTCTTTGATTAAAGTGAGACCTTCAAATTTATCAAATACATTCTACCTTGTGAGTGAACACAAACAAAACCAAAATAGCAAAAGGGCAATTCTAAATGCCACTTTGTATTTGGAACAAATACTTGACAGAATTGTATACACACAGATATATATAGTGACAAGGAGAAATTGTAACTCCACAATCAACCACAATTTAAAAATAATTTTGCTTTCATTTTCTATTTTAAATACTACCAATATCAATTATATGCATCTTCCAAAACATATATCTGTGAAAAAATTAAAATGATTAATAAATTGCCAGTTAAGGTAGTTCTGAGCAATGTGAGACAAACATACACCAGAATTCGGCATCCTATCACAACAAATCTTTTTGTAAAAAAAATTGCTGGTTTTGTTATTAACACTGTGCTCTTACTCTCCCTATATGTGAGCAGTAAATTTAGCTAGTCATTATCTTTTAAAATTTGGCCTGATAAACGTATGGCTTTTGTTCAGTTTATTATGTTTCTGTGGGCAGTCGCTGCCTAAGTGTATTTGTGTGTGAATGAGGTTTGCTTGCATCTTTGGTGCTGCTTGAAATTTCTTCAGGACATGACTATTCTTCATTCCTTTTGCTCTTTGTCGATGGTAATGGCTCTGCTTTGTGTTAACATAATGGGGTCTTTGTTACACTCTCAGCAGAGCTATATAGTATCACTGTTCTCCATGTTGAATTCCATTCTCTGTAAAAACTTGGCCGTGATCAGAAAAATGCTGCCCTCTCTGTGGCCTTTACTGACTATCTGGTCAGTCATCTCAGGCAGGGAAAGCAAACCTCTCCATGGTGGGAAAGAAAATAGGTGAAGGAGTGTGGCTGGTGCCTGTTCATGGAATAACATCAAGCTAACACTGAGGGTGGCAGAGAACGGACACACACTCCTTGGCATTTCTCCCTGCCCTACAGTCCTTCACCCAGCTGGAAATGCTAGAAAGATGTTGCCTGTCCCAAGGTCACTGCTGCAGCTGAGCCTGAAGACAGACTACAATTCACGTATGATTTCCTCTGCATTGACAAGTCAATGATTAAGGGTACTTGCTACTATACACCAGAGGAGGGATGACTAACTCTAATCCATGATTTAAGATGTCCATTTATTTTCTATTGAGCCTAATTATACTGCTACGTAATATAAATACAGATGTCACCCGTGACTAAAGATTCGACAGTTTACTAATTGTTCTCATAGACTAAGAAGTCCATCATTAGTGTGAGCTTTTACACTTTCGTTCCAAAAAATCTGACTACGTTTTCTGATCAATGGCGGTCAGAAACTATACTTCAGAACTCAGGTTTTCTGAAACTTCACTTGTAGAAGGCTTGTTCAGATAACTTTATCCCTGAACTTATTTATGCAACTTTATTCCTGAATTTTTGCAGCTAGTCCAGAAAAGCCCTTAGTGCTGAAAATTATACTGTAAGTAAGAATTTGCATGGAACTCTTGTTATAACCCAAAACATATAAATTTAAATAACCCTTGTCAATGCTGTTTCTTTAAGCTTTAATTTCTTTACATTTTCTTAATAATGTACATACTTGTATTATCTACAGCACTGTTTATTTAACTTTGGTAACTGTTAGGTTATGCAATTACATACATATTCTTTATTTTCTGTTCCCATTACTGAGGCCATAATTTTTAAACCAGTTTTACAAACCAAAGGCAACCAAAAATTTAGCCACAAAAGTGAGAGTATTATTTGCATGATCTTTTCCTGACAAATAAATTAAGTTTCTTTGGATTTTAAAGTATTTTATGCCTTGATTTTGTTATAGGGCTCAGCATGAAGTTTCTTATCTTGATGGCAGCCTGGAATGCTTCAAGCCATCATTAGTGCAACTGTGTCGAGTCCTTTCTCTGTTTCAGAGAGATGGGAAAAGATACTCCCAAGTACTTTTCCATAAAAAACCTTCTGCATTTTTTAATTTAGGGGTGTTATCCACCTCTTCATCTTCCTTCACTCTCCTTACCCACAACACTTTGCAGGTCTATCAGAAACTGAGAGAAGATCTTAATGCTGCTAAAGGAGCACGCAGAAATAAACAAGGGTGTAGATGAAAACTGGCTCTTACTGTCACCTGTACCTTTCAGTAATCAGTGCAGGACCTTAGGTACTTTTACCTATTCCCAGGTATTATTTCAGACCCTGGAGAATTTTAAAAGTCTACAGCTAATCCCAGCTATGGAAATATACTTGTTTGTTCCTTGTCTTTCTCCTAACTCAAATAACATTAGTCTGCTTCCAATTGCATGCATCATTGATACAAGACCAAAACCCATACACTCTACTGCAAATCCTGACTTTTAAAAAGTCAATTTTTTTACTTGAATGGATCTGTTTGAACTACCTTTTCTATCTCTGAGTCCCTGACTTGAGGATCACGTGAAAAGGAGGACTGTGTATGACTGTGCAAATTGGAAGGGAAAATGCATCTCTTTTAGGAGTTTACATTCTTCATGGAGCACAGTTTTTCTACTAACGGTCCAGTTGTGTTACAGCCCCACACATTTAACTTAGATACATAGCTTTTATCTCAAACCTCTTTGCTCTGGCTTTTCTGTATGAACTCTTCAGAACACCAAAAATGTCTTTTTTCAATTCCTTCATCAAAACTCAGCTTTTCCATGGTGTCTGCCAGAGACTTCTAATTGACAGCTTTGCAGTAGAGATCTATCATAGCAAACCCAAGCACCTCAAGCAATAGTTTGCATTGTGGTAGTTTCATATGAGCCAAGATTTAAAGAGTCTCTATATGCTACATATATAGAGATACATATGTATTTCTTACATACATATATATGTTTGCATATGTTATACAGCTGTACAGAAACAAAGAATATGCTTACAGTCCTCTATTTCACTAACTTGGGTGGATGCTACCTTGTTATCTACAACTATTTCCATTGCAAAACCATGCTTGAAACATCTCTTTTGTCATATCCACTCTTACTATTATATTGAAATCAGGAAAATTCATTCTGTTCTCAAGGTCAGGCAAGATCAAGGAAGATACATCTTCCTTATGATGAAGTAAGTAACAAGTAACTCAACAGAATTGAAACAGTCACAATATGGAAGAGCATCAATCAGTTCTGTTAAATTAAAGGATATTTAGTGGATTGATAGTTCTAACCATCCCATTTTGTGATTAAACTTTTCTAGTGTATAAAGTTATATTCTCTTTTGTGCAAAACATTATTCACTCACTTTTTTATTGATATAATATGGGTCCAGGTCTTCCAAAGGTTCAGATACCATTCCTGGAGGTATGTCACCATAAATAAATGGCAGTGTCTTTCCTGCCTCCAAGTCACTGTTTGGTTTTGGACCATTTTCATCATCATCATCTGTATGGTCTTGCTTGGGCTTTTTAGCCTTTTCTTCTGCAGAACGTTTTTCAATAGCTGCGAGAGAATCTCTAGTAAAATAGCGGAAGCTTTCAGGTCCAGGTGGTACCAGCAGTGCCTGTGCCATGTTTTCATCCTGTAAATTTAATTACTTATAGATTCTTGCATAAGAATGACCTATAATAGAAAATGAAATAATTTAGGCAAGCGAGATTGTACCAATGGAAAAAACCCCAACATTTGGTCAGAAATTCTTTCCAGGCTTAAATAGAAATAGAAGCAGTATATTTCAAGGCTGAATGACAGTTAAAAGCAACTGTTCAGAATTTATTTAGATATTTTATAAATTATTTTTCAGCTTTTTCCTGCTGATCCAGAAAAAGACACTATTTCTGCCCACAGACACTGCTTTGGCTGTGTCCTTGGACACTCCCAGTTAGAGCGAACTGCTGATACAAGTGTTTTAACAGTACAGCTTTTTTTTTTTTTTTTTTTAAACAGCAAATATAAATGCATAGTCTGTGAGGTACTGTTGAAAATTGTAAACCTGCATTCTACTACTTAATAGATTTTATCTTTCCATATTTTTTCAAGCATAGGCAATACAACCTTACAAATGTAAATACTTTCATTAAACTAAAAGATTTTGCATGACTGGTGCTGTTTAAATGACAGCAACTGAATTATGGGAGGAACAAGCATAATTCTTTCTTACTGACACTTAGCTGTGGTGAAGGCTAATATTAGATACCAGAGCAGGTTAGGTTGCATTTATTGACTGTGAGCTGTGAATCAAAAGCAGTCTTTTGAGTAAAAAGAAACAGGATGTACAGTCTAGGCTATGTGGGAAAAGATGCTGCTTCTGATTCTTTGCAAGGCCAGTGTCATAGTATTATTGCAGACTGAAACTAGTCTGAAACCTAAGACTCTAGTTCCCTGTGAATGTCTTTAGTACCAGGGGTGGATGATGCTACTTTTTCCTGCTCTCTGCACTGAACTCTCTACTGTACAGCAGGTTTCTTTATGAAGTCCTGCAGTGCATCAACTGAAAGCAGTGTTATTTTTCTCTCTTCCAACTCCTTCTGCAGTAGGAACAGTAATTTAAAGTGATGTACTGTACAGCACAGCTGAGAGGTTTGAATAGCTGGAGGGAGAGAATGGCAAAATGAAGGCAGATATGGTTAAAGAGTGGTGCCACCACAGAAGAAATTAAAGCCTTACTTGGTGTCTACTTTGCAAGAGTTTGTGGCATAGTGTTGTAAAAATTTTAATTATGACAACCAATTTTAAGATGAGTTTCAATGCTTAACTAATGAGCTTTAATTATGTTTTCTGTTTAATTATATTTTCTGTTACATTAAACCATGTAACCTTCCCTACATTACTTCATGAATGTGCAACATCTGTATACTGGAGATGCCACATCTAGATTTGAGACATAATAATTCTGCTCATTTGCACTCATTCAATAGTCTTTGTCCTAAAGCTTCTTGCCTGTCTGAAGCAGTTTGTAGAAATCCACACACACAGAGACACACGAAGTGCTACAGTAATGATCTTAAGAAATAAGATATGAAGGCAGAAGGGGATGTTAAAAAGTGCTTGAAAAACCTAGAGTAAGAAACTGGAGGAAAGAAATGAAGCAGCATATTCCTAAATCTGAGTTACCAATCCAATGACATAGTAAGAACTCATGGTCCTGTGCCACCTCAAGTCTTTATCTCTGGAGTGGGTTCACAGCACAGCATCAGTATGTATGATCAGCACTGAGGTCACTGAAACAATTTAGACAGTAGATTATAGCACCAAGCAGATAAGTAATACAAAACCAGAACCAAGATACCTGACCATAAATTCAGAAATAAAATACACTGTACTGTAGACACAAAGAAGAAAATATCTCTCAAGAAATATCCTGGAGAACTATGAGTTAATGTAAAGTGCAGAATGACTGTGGAGTGGCTGGAGGTACAGATGCAGTATTAAAGGAAAAATAAATTATAAAGCCAGCCAGAGTCTCCAGCAAGCAACCTTATCACAGGCTTCTATGCTGAAATTTCTGCTACTCATTTTTTCTTTATACAAGATGAATGCCTTTGCTAATCCTTTTTTTTAGTTAATGTAACTCCCAATTATAAGGATCCTAAACTCACACTTGCCCGGTTTTTTTTAGAATTAAAAGCACACTCATTTTCTGGATACAGTCCTTTGATTACTACTTTTGCTCATGCAGGATTAATGAACTAAGAAGATGTCTGAGGTTTACCTTTGGTCTTTCTGAATAATTCATTCTTTTATTCCCCATTTTACAGGTCTGTGACTCAATTTGTCACCCTAGGTGCCTTTTCTATGAAACTAGTTTCAAAAGATGCCTCCAAATCAAGTCATCAGTGTGCCTGTCTTGTCTTTATAGTTCAGTGCATCTGTTTAGGCTGCTTTTCATTAATAGTTACGGGTATGAATAGTGTAACAAAATGCATTGTCCTCACTTAAAAGATATGTATTTGTATTGCTAGAAATCCACAAAGGAGCCAATAACTGACTGGGGAAAATACTAGCAGACTTAGGGATTCACTGTATTTCTCAGGGAAAAGAACATGCCCAAAAAAGTTTTCCTGACAAGTTGGAAACATTACTTGAGACGTGCCTCCACTACTGTCTAGCGCAGTTACATCTTTTCTTTGCTGCTGCTGTTACACAAGAAGGTTTTTCCTATACTAAATATGTCCCAAGCATTTTCATTCAGATTACAAAGATTAACAGAACAACACAGAAATATGTATCTGATTACTGTTGCTATACATGCATTGATTTAATAGAACAATGAAACAAAAGTTGTGCTGTTGCCTGTACTGAGCCCTGAACAAGTTCTAGCAATCCTTGAATCATGAACTGTTCATTTGTTAGTGATAGCTTCTCTCCCCTTCCTTCACTGGTTTTAAAATCACTTGTTATCTGGTAACTAAACTACCAGGATATGAATGATAATAGGCAGAATCCAGACATTCTGTATTTCTAATAATTCAGAGTAACTATCATTAAAAACCAATCTTTAAAGAGTCTCAAAACTACATGTGGTCCAGGCCTCTGAGTACCTTCTGCTGCTCAGCAAAGAGAGTTTCAAGTATTTGAAATACAATTTTGGTCTATATATCACATATATAATTCTCTATAATTAAATACATTTCATTAGAAAAATGAGGTTCCCATTTATTAAAGACATGCTTTTGCCATTTAGTTGTAATTAAGCATTGCATTCTGTAAGTCCTTCTCCAGTTTTCCTTCAGTCCCTTCCTTTAATAATAAGATTTAGCAATAAACAGTATCCATATTTTTAAAATTTTATACATATTTCAGCTAGTTATATTATGTCCATGGATAACTTTTTAAATTTTATTTTTAATATAATAATCTTCTCACCATTTACATAAGATGAGTCAGAAAGTAAGTAAAATATCTGTGCTAACAATGTCAAATTAATTTTTCTGTGTCTCTGAAAAAGCCAGAAGAACTGGCCTAAAGTTATCTATTTTTATGATATCTTAAATAGAGCAAATAGTAAAAGTGAAAGTACCAGTGTAGGTACCAGGCAGATACTATAATTGTTTATTAAAATCCTCAGGTTATCTAACAGGTTATCTGCATTTTGCATGTAACTGCACACACCCCCTTCAAAATTTTCAAGGTGGAGAAATGTCAAACCTTCCTGGTTTTTTTTCCCTTTAAATTACTGTCTGCTAAAACCTTGAAAAAGCTGACTACTGAGATTTTCATTCCATTAAAACTGAAACAGTTGATTTGGGTTGGAGTAAGAGCAAGGATAGCAAATGGAATCTGTAAAATGACCAGCTATCCTAATTTTCTTATGCTAATCTTTTATTTGAGAAGCTGTAATTTGGAACTAATATCTTCCCCTGTGCCAAGCCCTGCAACAATCTCTCAGATGCTAAAGCCTGCATTAAAAACTTTCCTCTAAATCACTACTGTTAATAAGACCAGCTGTCTCAATGGAAGTAAAGCTGTTTGTCCAAATCAAAAAGGTGGGTCTCCCACGGTAGGACAGATAGAAACAGCAGGGCTAGTGGCACCACCTCAACATCAGCTAGAGATTACTTTCTGCAGTTTAGAAATAAAAAGTGTGGCTCTTGTGTGCTGATGTCATCAGAAAATACCTCAACTCAAGCTCTTACTGTCCTGAGGAGGAAAGAGATACAAGAGAGTGTATGCTGGGACAGTTTAAAGAAATGAGTCACCTTAGCTCCCTCTCTTAGTGTTTGGGAAGTTGCTTTGCAAAATTCAGGTATTGGTTTTCTGGAAGTGAAGATAAATTACATTTAAGTTACTGTGCTCTGATCAAACTCCAAATCAGGAAATGCTGCCTTCAGTTTGTTCTAGAAAGAAAAGGATAGGTAAGTACAAGTTTCTTGTGAAGAACTAAAATTAAATATTTTCATTGACATTTCTCATGGCTTTTGTGCACAGAGAATAATTTCAGGAAGAAAAATGTGGTCTGAAATTTTTTTTTAAGTTATAGATCATTATATTTTCATAACTGACATTTAACATAATTCACCATGTATCCTGGCATATTTACCCTATTTTTTACTGATTTAAAAATATTTGAGTAAGAAACAGAATTCCAAAAAGAAAAAAAGAGACCCAAAATGTCACTGCTGTAGTTCACAGTAGTAAATGCAATGCAATGCAGATTTCTTTGAAATATGTAAAGAGACGTTCAGTTAAAATTATCTGTGGGTCCTAAGGCAAGGAATATATGAAAGTTGATTTCATAAAAATAGGTATTTCAAGGAAAGGAATGATTTCCTCAAAGGTGAAAACAGCCTCCAGAACTTAGCACCTGGTCAGAACCTGCCTATTATTTAAACTGTAATCTAGTAATTTAAAGTAAGCGAATTTGTGTTTATATGTCCTCCCTGACTAACACCTAGGATTTTCTTTTTTTCAACATTTACCATTGATCCATTGTGTTAGCTTTTTTAGATTATAATTTATCTATAGCAATGACTGTATTTGTATTTTGTATTTTTGTCTGTATTTGCACAGTCAGCCTCAGTAGCCTATAGGCATTAGTGTTACATAACTATTCAAAATAAAAATAATGAAATCACCACCAGGTGTTTATTAATAAAATTAATAAATCCCAGAAGACAAAAATACTTGTTATGAGAATATGAAATCAATTAATAAGGGTATGTCACAGAAACTATATTCCTTAATAAAAACTTGCCTTAAAATGATTTAGAATGGGGTGAATTAGAATAAGTGGCTGAATATGAACTGGTAGTTCACATTGGCTGAAAACCCGGCCAAAGAATAGTAAATGCAATAAATGCTTCAGGTGCTTCAGGGGTATTACATGCAATTTTATTTCATGTTCTCAGTAATGACTTGAAATTAGGTGTGAAAGTACATTAACTAAACCTTAGAACCCCAACCTCAGCAAAAGAAAACACTGTAAGACTTTGGAAATCTGTATAGAATATGTTACATGAGGTTCAGTCTGATTGGTGAAAGACTAGGCAGATGGGAAAACATTCAAAACATTAGATTAGATTAGATTAGATTAGATTAGATTAGATTAGATTAGATTAGATTAGAGGCTGGAAAGCAATTTCAGACCTGTCTGAAAGATCCAGAAGCCACTTCTTGGGAAAATATTATTGGACACTGCTCTCTCTCACTAGACATTGCTATGGATAGCCTTTCTCCCCATTTATTTGTCTGTTTCTGCCCATTGCCATTCCAGTCACCTCCCTCCTTCCTTCCTTCCTTCCTTCGACCTCTCTTGAACATTTGCTTTCGAATTTGTTTGTTCCTATTTCTTATCTTAGTCCTTACTAATCAAAAATTGATAGGTTATGTAAAGGAATGGACTTGAATTCCTCAGATACCTAGCTGCAAGTTGTAGAACTCCCAAAATAAATCATCTGACCCATTTATCTATAAAAATTGACCAAAACCTCTAGGAATTCTTTAAATGCAAGCCTGCCTTGTATTTTCTTTAACACCGTGAGTTGCCTCTGAAAATGTGTGAAAAGAGATCATGTGTCAATACTTGAAGTATTGGAGAAACCTGAAGACAAATGAAAACCATATGCAATTGAAGAGGAAGAAGAAGGGTCTCTTAGCCCACCAGCCTAATTGGAATACTGTACTCTAATCAACATTTTGCAAATACTTTCCAACATTAGAGATCCTTACATTCCAATGAAAAATAGCTACAATATATGTAACACAAACTTCTACAGCTAGACCTCATAAAGGTGTTCATTTCATTCATCCACTGGTATTTTAGTGAAGATACATAGCGGTATATCAACTGGCCATCTTTTGCAGTGAAACATTATTTCTGGCTGAGAAGAATAGAGAGTCTTACCTTTATTTTTCTAAGAAATGCCAAATCTCGGAATTTAACATCTGCATCTTTTGCTAATGTGAAAAGAAAAAGGCTGCATTTCTAGCAGAAAATGGAATTGGGAAGAAAGGCTTCTCCTTAGGACCTGAAGCTTCTTCAGGACTGCAGTTCCTTCAAGGCTCTCTCATTCTTTGTTCCTGTGTCCAAAGCTTCCCAAAAATTAATTGCAGTAGACAAAGATAAGTCTACATATTCACATGGACATATTTTTCTAACCTAAGAGCACCGAGAAGTAAGAAAAACAGGATTGAAAATTAGTTATTTCACAAAACCTAATACAGATCAAAAGTACATTTAAGAATAATCTTTAAGTGATATGCTTTTCAAAGATCCCACTTCATCTTTTACCTGTGTGCTTTAACTAAAAGGGAAAAATGGGTCGTGTTGAAATTCCTGCATCACTAGTAAAGTCTTTGGTAGATGGGGTAACTGTGCCCAGACTAACAGGAGTGCTCTCACCCGTCATTTGGGGAAGTCAACAGTGTATCATTACTCCCAATGGATTTACTGTCTTTAAGCACGCATAGAAATTAATTAACTCTATATTTGCATGAAAACATGGCTACTTCTTCAAGTTATTTATCTTAGAGATTACAAGTGTTTTTCTTTGTGCAACAAAATTTTTCTTCCCTGCCAAGTAATATAATAGCAGAAAAAACACAGTATCTTCAGGTTCTTCAGAATAAATTACTTGCATCCTTACAAGCGCTGACCAAAGGTTGGCCATGTCTTCCTCAGTCTTTAATAATCTGAGTATCCCATTTTCATTAAATTTAAGTAGTCTACTTACATCTTACACATATTAGTCTTCAGCCATTGAGATTGAGATGAGCTGTCTTTGAGACATTTATTCTCATTTGGATATCTCATCTAGATATATTTCTGGCCTTTTTTACTTTTCTGTGTCGTTATTTTGCTTTTACTCCTAGAGAAGAAAAGAAGACATCCCTCTCTTTTAGGTCTCTGCTCTTTCCAAAGCAGCCCTTAATAATACTTTTCTCCAAATACAGTGAGATTGAACAGCCACTGTAGAAACTCTGTAGATAAAATAAAGAAAATCTGAGTAGACACAGATCAGGTCAGAGAGAACACAAAAAGTGGGAAAACAAAAAGTGAAAGCTTAGACCACTGCTTCTCTAACTCTTAAAGATAGAGGATCTCCAAGTACTTCAAGTACAGAAAATATGTTTCAAAAACTAACCTAGAATTCACCTAGTACTATTTCCTATCAATCTAGAATTGCATTTTCCCAAATATACAATAAGTGGTACCACAATTAGATCTTCCATTGTTTAATAATGTAACCTAAACTCATCCCAATGATGGCTAAGAGCAAATTCTTTCAATGCCCTTGTCATTTTGAGTAAGGCACTGATTCAGCACATTTTTCTGTGGTGAGTCACTACTGGAGAGCTTCCACCAAAGACATCTGAAAGCTGTATCTCCAGTAGTGACCTCAGGGAATTATGACTCTGCCACCATTGATACTTATCCACCAATGCATATTTTACACTGAATGCAGCTTTCCCTGGGGGTACGTACGGGACTTTCCCATCCCTTGGACTATTGGGTGCATCTGGATTCTGCCTCTCAAGCAGCAGTGGCTGAAATCTGATCTCATGGTCAGATACAGCAAAATGTATAAGTGCTGTTGCTCACCAGTTTTTAAATAACATGAAAGGGATTTTAGAGGTTCCTAATAAAAGAGCAATCACCAATACTAAACATTCATATGACATTTATTTTCAAAAACAGGAGTGTAACCTCTCCAGTTGTAAAATATTTGCTAGTTCGCAAAATGTTGAGGAATTAATTTTTAAAGTGAGAATTATTAATAACACTAGAAGTGCCAGTAATTTCAACATATCTGTATTTTGAATTAAAGCACAAGGCAGAGAACCTTTTTTCAGATGTAACCCCAACCTTGTCTCCACCTCAATGCATCATGCTAGTATAATAGCATCAGTGGTAGTCACAGCAAAACTTGAACGAAGCAGGTTGGCTGAATTGTGTGCCCTTTGTCCTGAATTTATAATAGACCTAGGCCATGTCAGTGTAATTTCATTACAGGATTTCAACTAATATCTCATCTCATATAGTTTTGAATATTTTTTCTGTATAATGCAGATATTTGCAATACACTAAATAAAGAAAAAAGAAATAACAACAACAAAAACCTCAACAAAAAACGCCAAACAAACAAACAAAACCCAAACAAATAAAAAACCCCCCAAACCTCTGGGGTTTTTTTCTTGATCTAATATCTTTGGTTCTCACTCCAATACCAACAATTTTCATAGGTGGGTCCAAATTATACAGTTTTACTGTAGATGAAAGTGATGATAGAAAATTATTTTGGCTGATACCACATCGACCAAAATATTTTTATTTAGGGTATCTTATCTTAATTCATCTCCTAAGAATGAATCATAGGTAAAATCTCAGGCCTAGTCAGAAGTGATTCCTGATGGACAGATTACACATATTCTTTCATGCAGGGCTCTTTCCTGAAGTCTTCTGCATATATGGCATGAGCATTTATTCTAAAACTGGTTAGAATATGTTTCAAATTCTGAGACATGATACTGCTTCAAAGTATGTTTCAAACTTTATCCTCATGCTCTTGAGCTTCCTTTCAAAGTAATGATAAACTGGGAAAGAAAGAAATGGGGTTATTCAAAAAGAGATGTTCTTATAAAGACCATTACAGGACAATATGCCAGTGATGGTTGTCACCTAAGTGAAATCTCATGGTAGAAGAAATTAATCATGGGCAGCTGTATCAATATTTGGTGTTGAGCAATTATAAAAGTGTTAACCCAGTTCTAGGTTAACGAGAAACAGAGTTACCCACAAAATTAGTTGTCCAAATTCAACTAATTCCTAAAATTTTGTGTATTCAAAATTTAAATGTGCTGACAAGTGAAACACTGGTACATACAACAGTATCCACTGGAAAGGTGTTAAAGAAATTACAATAAAACATCAGTGAGCAATATCTAAATACATCACAGTATTGACTTTGCTGTGTAAAAGAAATAGAAAGCTCTGTTTGTAAAGTAGTACTCTTCTAAATTTTTCTAGGGAAACTTATGAAAATGCATTTGCAACAGAAAACATTGTTTATGAACTTAAGAAAAAGAGAAACAAACTAAACTTGGAAAATTAATTGAATCATTAAGAACTATGCAGCTGAAACCCTTACTTTCTAAGTCTGGAAATGCCCAGAAACTATGCCCCAGAAACTAGTCAATACAAAATATGAAAGAATAAACTTCATATAACAACAGATTAATGGACTGTATTTAGAATTTGACAGTTGTCTAGGAAACCAAAATGGAAAAAATTGGAACTTCTGTTTGAGAGGCTTACACACAGTCCTTGGCTGAATGTAATCTTTACTACACAAGGAAGAAAATGCACATAAAGTCAACAGGAAAATAGAGTGCTTTATAACCCAGGGTTTAACACAGCTTATGAAAAATGTACATGGATTTCTCCAAGGCATTTATTCAGGTATCATAGAACTGTCTATTAAAATGTAACCAAGCCTTAAGTTTGGAATGTTTTCCAAATGGAATATGGAAGTATGACTTAGATCTAGTCTCTACCTGCATGTTAAAAATCCAAAAGTGCAAAGTCTATCACAACTTCTACCACCTCTTTGAAAGTTATCTCTTATAACATTGAAATTTCAGTATATTAACAAAGTATTGTACTAATTAGATGCCTATAGCTTTAAGTGATATCTGCTATGGAATGATAGCTAGTGCTGTAGCAGCTACTAGAATTCCAGTATTCTACCTATTGTAACACTAACTAAAACAAACTGACATGTAGGAAATACATGGCAAGTAACTTAAACTGCTGTTAGCAAAATCCTTTCAGGAAGACTCCTCTAATGCTCAGTTACAGCTTCACTCAGCAGGTAAGAAAGGCTTCTCCTTTGAAGGTTGAATTTTATTTATATTGATTTTGGTCAGAACTTCTGTCTCAGGTCAGATTTCTTCATGCGAGCATTTCGGCTTTAAATATTAGTGACAGGCTTTTCTTTAGACATTTCATCTAAATGACAGTAAACATTAGGATTGCCCTCCTTCACTTCAATCTGACCTTGGACTCTTGGGCCCTTTTGAAATTGCCTACTTATTTCTGTCATCAAGTTTATACCACTCAGACATAAAAATAGCATTACTGATTGCTTTTCTTACTCTAAAGCCTAGTACTTTTGCTTTCATCTGTTATAAACAAGTTTTGAAGATTACTGGGCTATTAAGTTAGAATAAACAAAATTTTTAAAAATGATTCAAAGCTGTTTGTGATGAGTGGAATTTATTTTGCTCCTTGATAAGGTGCAAGAGTACAAGTTAGGTGTATACCTTCACTCATCATTAAAAAGTGCCCTCTATGTAACGTAAAAGTCATCACACAACTTAGATTTAGAGAACTTTTTTTCTATAAAGAGTGCTTTTCAATGGAAAACACACTCAAATATCTGCTGGAAATAAGAACAATTTTCTATCTGTCTGTCCCTGAGTGTCACTGTGGAGTTAGGTTAACTTTGCTAAAATGTATAGGGATTCTTCATTCCTATGACTTAGTATCCTAATTTTGTAGTCTACCAGTTTGACCACTGCACAAGCATATATACACTCTATACATTCAAAAGTAAGCATATATACACTCAAAAGTAAATGTTCTTAATAGTAATAACGGTGGAGAAATTTCTGTGCTCAAGGAAATCAAGTTGGCATCATGTTAATTGCATCTGAGGAAAAAAAATCCTGCATTTTTAGGTGGGACACAGACAAATTCACATTCAGGTTTCCAAGACTGCCACATGTATATTTCCAATATTAATAAAAAGGGATAAAAATATTCTTGTATCAGAGTCTTCGTACAGTTCCAGAGTTGTCCTCTGTGACTGGCTTTTGAGAAGGCAATGAGGGTTGTTTGTTAAGAAAGCACATTCATTTAACATCTGAAAACTTTGTATCTGGACATATTTAAAATTGAACCAAGAAATTTAGGTTCCTATGAGTATATTTTTAACCAACACAAATTTGGAATTCCTCAGTGTGTCCAAACATTAAATGGTAGTACAGTAATGCCTAAGAAAGGGCAGGGTTTTTCAGGATATGCAAACCTAGGCAAGCAAGAAATTGGGACATGTGGGCCCAAATTCAGGCTACATGGACTCAAACAGTTTCTGCTTCTATTCCAGGACTACCAGGCAGTGAAAGGACATAATTTATGAGGAATGGTTACAGACATTTTCTCAATTAATAAAGTAGCCAGGCCACATAGTGCTATGTTGCCCTACATAAAAGGAGCTATTTTTCCTGAGAACAATTAATTTCCTCATTTACTTCTTCATCTGCATTTCTGTAGTGAATTTGAACACAAACTTGTAACTTCCTAGAATCCTATATAATCATGCATAATAATTTATGGTGAAGCAGCTAAAGGAAGTTTCTTGCTTCACATTGTTCTTAAAATAAATTATGCTAAAAGACCATAAACACTGATCCCCTCTCATATTGCAAAGGGGGCCCTTAAAATGAAACAAGCAACATCTAATTTAAGCATAAATAATCTATAAATGGAAATTGCCTGCAGTGTATACTTATTGCAGGATCTTCCTGTTAAGTGGTAATAATGGGTATGGTAAGGGGGATCACAGAACCAATAGTGCTGATGCTCATCCCAGCCATTTTCTTTACAGGACTCTGTGATATCCTCTCAGATTTACCAGTGTGCCTCATTAATTTCATTCAGGAAATCCTGTAAAGAAATATGAGATGAGCCTGATGCATCTCACGGACAGGGAGTCAGCTGTATGTGCTCTTCAGCTGAGCTACACACAGATAGTAACTTCAGTGAAGCATAAGCTTTGCTGAGCAGGTACAGCTCGTATGCAGTTGATATATCTGGGATGTGCCAGACCCATGCATATGGACCATACACTCAAAATATGCATATTCAAAATGTGACCATTTGATATGGGTATATGACATCCAGAAGGTTGATCCAAAAAAGTAGCAGGAAAAACATTTCTGCTACTAAGGTTGAAGAAGGGACCTGTGCATGTGGTAGGCTCTATGATTACACTTCCCTAAGTAAAACGACTCAGTCAAAAAAATATCAATAAAGAATAAAAATAAAGAAAAGAATAAATAAAGAATTAATAACTAGACAAATAATTAAGCTGATCATAAATAACCTTTTCCTTAAGCTTTTACATGTGAAAGCACCTCATAAGTGCTCAAGCTCTTTAATTAATTTTTTTTAGTTGTATTTTTCACTGTAAAACACATTCTGTGATCTGTCTTAGTTGATAGAGTAAGTGAACAGTAATTTTTTGTAAGAAGAGGTTACCAAGACTGGTACCAAGACCACATTAAAGTTTAGTAACAATTTAAAATCCCAGTTTTGGGGTGCATTACCTGATACTTTTTGTTTGAGATTTGGATCTTTGTGGGGGTTTTTTCTGTTGTTAGTTGGTTTGTTGTGTGTGTTTGTTTCTTTGTTTGTACTGGGAAGAAGTAATTTGGGGTTGGGTAATAAAAAAATTTTAGGTCACTTTTGTTCACCTAGAATTTAACTTGCTTACTCCTGTTTAGGATTACAGTGGTAGTACACACACATTATGGTTACTCAAGAGCATATACTGTTCCTACTCTATATTTTCAAGTATCACAGTCCCTGCCTGAGTTGCTCTAATCCCTATTCCCTCTGCTTTACCTCATCATAAGGCAAGGAAAGTCAAGCAATAACACTATCACAGTAATATACTAGAGATTCCAGCTGTTCATAAAGAAAATTTTTATGAAAGCAGATGAACAGGTTGTATGATACCAGCTCCAGTTATCAAGGTCCTATGGGAGTCCTATTGGTCAGTATCAGACATGCCATTGCAAGGTGCTTCACAGCTTTTAATCAGGAGTAATAGATGTAATGAATAATATCAGGTTTCCAATTAAGAGAATGCCTTCTTGCTACAGGTGGTTTTTCTGGTGGTTGGCACTTGCTTTGACGGACTGATAGACACCGCAGCTCAGAGAATGTACATGTGTTCTGTAAGCAGCCTGAACTAGCAGGCATCAATTTTGCTATGATACCTTATACCATTTATTTATTTGAGTGAGAATGAAAAAACCAATATATCCTGCAAATGGCAACAGTATGTATTACTGATTAACAACTGTAAGGTAAAAAAAGAAAACAGAAGAGTTACACTGACTGGAAAAAAAGCTATCTAGAATTTTGAAAGTTATATTTCTAACTTCTAAACAGAATTTTGTGATAAAGAACAGAGTAAATGTCACTTTCTGAAACTCACTTTCAATAACCATTGTCAGAATCCAGAAAATATACAAATAAAGAACCAAATATCAGAAACTTGCATTTATTCTCCTTATATTTAACTGAAGCAGAGTTCAAGCAATTCTTTTCCTTTGTCACCTTATGGCAAGAAGAGCATATAGGCAAAAGGAGCCAAGATTTGTACTTTAGAGAACAAGGTCACAACTTGCTTGCCTTGTACAAAGAACTTTTTTAGTATCTGCTATTCACTGATTCATCAAAAGTTGTGGGACTCCAGTAATGTAATTAGTACATAGCATATAAACAACAAATTATATTGGGCTGAGACAGGAGCAGCAGAAGGAAGTGGATATCATCAGTCAGAAAGTTCCATCTTACATCCCACTATCCTTTTTTCCTTCTAAAATCCTTACTCTTTTGAGGGCAAATAAATTTCTCTCCATGCCTAATCTTCATAAGGTACAAGTTAACTCATCTAATGCCATCTGTGAAGAAAAAGAGGTGAAAGCACAAAAGGTGTCACCAGCATATTGATTAAACCCACCCTACTTTTTATGCTCTCTTCTTTCACTTCATTCTTACCTGATAATAACCAAACTACGACTCTGATAATCTTAGAGGGCACAGGGGAATTGTTTCATGTTCTCCATTGAAAACGTGAAATTGTCTTTCTTTGCTAGCATCTAGTATTATCTATACAGAATTTTGCAATACTGAGCTTAATTGGCACAGCTCTGAAAATCAGTATAGGGTCCTAACTTCTGCTCATTAGAGGGAAAAATTGTAAACTGACAACACAAGCATAATTTCTGTAAATATCAAGGCCTAATAAACAATGTATCTATTTAACAGGTGCTATGGAGCTTCAAATTACTGCAGCAGCTCGCATTGCTGTCTTTAACAAAATGGAGATGTGTGAGAGAGCAAATATGAAATATTAGACTGAGTTAAAAAGTCCCTTCTGAAACTGTTCTCTTGACAAGTCAATTATGAAAGCACAAACATGATATGTTTCTAAAACAAGCATCATTATCACTGATTATTTATCTTGGAGTTAAACAAGGACACCACAGGCACCATAAAGAATACAAATTAAAAACTTCTTTCTTTCACATCACTGCTTCAGGTACAGGCCTTGCTTGCTACTGTGAATATCACCTGAGACCCAATCCTGCTTTTTTTTTTTTTTATATGGATTGAGGTGGTGATTTATAAACTGTGGGCTCCTTATTCTGCTGTATGGGCTTCTTTGGCTTTTTTTGTTTTTCTACTGTTCTCTTTTGGAATAATTTCCAAATCAATACTAACATAACACATGTACCTCTAATGTCTATGTGTGTCTGCAGAACCACTAGTGAAAAAAAATTCACATATCAAAGTGATCCTCAGCAGATATTTTCCTTCTACCTTTAAAAACTGACAGCTTTAATTATTACTGATAACAATGAATGAGACAATAGATGAATGGACAGTGAAATGAAGAAGTACAGTAATTCTTGTGTTGATTTCTTCAAACAGTCCTATTAAGAAGCATATATTAAACTTGACAGTAATGTTACAGATAAAATGTGGACTATATATTTGGTGTGGACCTCTGGTTAATTAACAGTTGGTGAGTCCATTCTCTCCTACACACAACCATGCAAAAAATGGCACAGAAAGAAAAGATTTTCTTATATACTTTTTACAAAATTCAGCTAATAAGGGAATTTCTTCAAATACCACACATATATATTGAAAACAGCAGTAGCAAACAACGTAGATTTTATTCCTGAATCATCAGAATCTGAGATGCTCAGAATCTTATGAGACCTGCTCTTCCTGAGTCTGAATATCACCAGATTTTTCTTCCTAGGAAACAAGGTCATTTCTACAAAATGCTTGGAATTGATGTTGCATACCTTGATTATAAAATGATCTGATTTTTTGAGGAAGACTACTACATTAAGACATCACATTAAGAGTGAGAAACCAGATATCAGATTTAACGATGTTAAAAAGAAAAAAATCACACCATCATCACAATCAGTCAGTACAAAATGGCTTTGAATTCCCCGTTCCATCTTTGACTCTACCTTAACAGCAAACCACAGGGAACAATCCAATTCCAAAATGTGGAAAAGATCATGTTGCCATGATTTATTATGGATAAAATTAAATGTTTTGCCAGCTTACCTGATTGAAAGAGAATGAAAAATCACTGCAAAGCCCAGCATCCAAAAATAATATAATATATGTCTCGTCCTGAAACAGTCCAGATTTCCATCCACAAAGCCTTATTAATTGATCGTAATTTCTGTATTCTCGGTGGAAAACACAGAGACCCTTCCAGAATCCTCTCTGCTTCTGCCTCCGCTTCCTGTTCTCAGTCACTCTATGGTACCCAACATATACGAGAAAACAGCTTGTTATGCGGAGGGGGGCCGGGGAGGGGGATGCAGGGGCGCAGTGACGAGCCCGCAGCACCTGACGTGGCAGCTCCACCTACTGGTGGCGATCCCGAGCGCGGAGCGAGCGCAGCCTCCCAGCCGGCTCCCCCCCGCTCTGCTCTGCCCTGCGCTCCCAACAGCTCTGGGGAGGGAGTTCCTGCAGGCAAGGGGCAGAGCAGACCGACAAAACCACGCTGATTATTGAAAAACCCTTTAAAATATCTTTTTCTTAAAATAATTAAATTTAAAACCAGTTGTCTGTATACATTGAACAGAGCATTTGGTTTTAAATGTGCTGTTTCCTTTAAAATGCATGTGAAGGGAGGAATGAGTAAATAACAGAGCACAGACACTGACTGTCTCCCTAACTGGTGTGTGCAGAACTTGCTGATTGTCTTGATACTTTCTTATTCATTAAATACTACAATGTATTTTTGGCACCATGTTCATGTCTTTCAAGTGTGAAAAATGTACTATGCTTATGTAAAAAGCAAAGCTCAAGATCTTTCCCTTAGACAGGATTCCTCAGCACGTGCAGATTTTTATCTGCTTACCTAAGATTCCTCTGGCCATCCTCGGAAGAATTATTAGAGCAGTGGCTCCAGCACCGCCTGCTCCATGGACAGCAGTATTGAGTGAATAATGTCCCTCAGGCACCATACTGTTTTGTCCTGCCTGACAGTTTGAGGAGTATTGTGTCTGTGGAAAGTGAAGTGTAGAAATGCTGAGCAGTGTCAGCAAGTGTTTACAATATATTGGCTCACAGCCTTGGGGTAGAGGCCACTATGGATCCACCTAATTGAAAATCAAGCTACCAGCTTTGTTCAGTCATGTGGGATTTAATAAACAAACAAAATTCCACAAAACAAGAATAAATGAGTATAAGAAGCAATTAATATTTTGCTTTCTTGTAGCTCCTGTAGTTACTTTAAATGCCTTTTCTGTGCAGCTTAGAAACAGCCCCATTCTCTGTTCCTGGTCACACACTTGGTTTTGGAAGCAAAGACCCCATGGCAGCCAGCATGTATTTACCCTGATGGCACCTACCAAGTCACAACTGCACAAAGCAGTAGGAGTGGTGATAACTGCCTACAACTCATGTCCCATACCCCCCATATCAATAGATATCCCCTTTCAGTTAGCATTTATCCTAAAACATTTGTGTCAATTTGTGAGTAGTCCTTTTGATTTTAGTTACACTTGCTGTATGCTTGACAGACATAAACACCAAATTCCTGAATGTGGCAGGAGAAAACATTTTAAAGGGATAGATGTATTCTGTATGTGCAGAATAATCTCTGTATACTAAGTGAAAGAGATGTACCCTCACCTTCAAAATGTTTGGGTTTTGTAAACCTAGAGCACACAGGGACACTCCTGATCATACTGCTCACACAAATTCCTGTTTGTTTCAAAGAGACGTTGTGGGTGTGAACATATACCACAGTCTGATATGAAATTGAAAAGTAAAAAAATCTTCTCCCTTTTACTTTAATATTATAAACTTCCAGAGGTTAAGAAGGAATGTATTTTTAATTAAAAAGTGTTCATTGTCTCTACAGACAGCATAGATTTTGCTTTCACAGGATTATGTTTATTTAGCAAACCCACGAATGATGAGAAACTGGTGTCTACATTTTAAATTGCTTAGAAACATTTTTTTGCAAATATGCCATGTTTTGAAAATCAAACCAGTTCTTGAATAGGACTTTCATTTGCTTATATGCTGCATTTCTTTTATTTATCAGTTTTAATCTTAAAAAAATTTCTTAGAGGTCTTCGGACTTTACAAAGCCTTTACGTCACTGTCCAAAGGTAATCATCATCTAGTAACATCAGCGTTAAAGGGCAGTTATACATGCTGAATCTGTTTCTCCTGGAAAAATAAAGAAATTTGAATCTAAATAACAAACTATTTCAACTTTAAATAAGAAAAAATAAGAAACATAGTCCTTAATACTGGCTGTGCAATTCCAACAGAAACAGGTATACGAAAAACAGTTTTGAACCTGAGCTGGTTCAGAGATTTGATTTTCTGTTAAGTTTTATAAGACTGTATTCTCAGAATAGCTAATTTTTGTGAACTAATGTTCAACAAGGTGGTTAGAATAACATCAAATTACTAGACAATTCCCAGTCCTGCTTTTTTGTGGTAGTGTCCTTATATTTATTGCAATCTTCTGTGATATGCAGTTGGCACAATGACCATACTTAATGTATTTGTCTATACCAAGATAGTCTTCCCATAGGCGTAGATGTGCTATTAGAGAAATGTTATATCATTGATATACACAGTTCAATTATCAATCTTCACACTAAAAGAAAAATCCAGAAAATCTAAGTTGTGTTTGTAGAAATGCTCATGCCACAAAAAGTCATGGTAAATATTCATTTACAGAACCACAGAATGGTTGTGTTGGAAGGGACCTCTGGAGATCGTCTTGTCCAACCTCTCTGCTAAAGCAGGCTCACCTAGGGCAAGTTGCAGGATCACATACAGCTGGCTTTTGAGTATCTCCACAGCCTCTTTAGGCAATCTGTTCCAGTGCTCTATCACACTCAAAGTAAGGAAGTTCCTCTTCATGTTCAGGTGGAACTTCCTGTGTTTCAGTTTGTATTCACTGTCCCCTATTCTGTCACTGGGCACCATTGGAAGGAGTCCAGTCTCATCTTCTTGACATTTGTCCTTAAGATATTGTATGCATTGATAAGACCCCCTCTCGGTCATCTCTTCTCCAGGCTAACCAGGCCCAGATCATACATAGCTCGTGTACGGCCCATATTCTTCTTTAATCACATACAGAGTTTGAATCATGTCCTTAAGAACTTTAAAATCTATCAGTGGAACAACAGGGCACAAACAAATAGCTATACGCATTTATAATATAAATGCATCAAACCATCTATACAGAACAACTCCCCCCCCAAAACCACTGAATTTTTAAACATGAAAATATCATTTAAAAAAAATAAATAATCTATAAAATGGATATATGTGATGCATAGTTCTGTGGGGGGGGGGGAAGCTCGGAACAGGCAGCAACAGTTCTGGATACAAAAATGCTGCTAGCAAGAATTTTCTTGCTTCTTTCTAAGCCCATGGGATACTTTTCTCTCTCATGAAGAGATTAGCAGAAGTTCTGTAAACCATGAACACCTGCGACCTTGTAGAACTTTGTTTATCGTACAGTAGGAAAATATTTTGACAATGGAGGTTTTAGGATTTTAGCCAATCACCCCAAGGGGTGGCTGATCCTTTGTCCAATTAGACTATGAAGAAAAAAAGTCTATAAAAGAGTTTGTAAAATAATTAAATAAATCAATCTTGCTGCACAATTCCTTCCTGCTGGATCTTCTCTCCTCCTCCTCCCTACGGCTGCAGGATACAGTAATACATAGTATATATACAAAATCTCCTTCCTTTCCTCTGCCTCACTAGATCCCACTGCCAGATCTGAAAATCGGAAGTGGGCATTCAAAGACAACAACAAATAGGCTGCTTTGACAGAAGTAATTTACATAAAGTATTAATATTATGCATATTAATTTATAAAAGTAAAATATAATTCCAGACTGACACTTGTTTCAATTTAAATTATGTACAACTTTTAATGAATCATCACTAGAAGTTCAACTTAGAAACTACATTTTAAAATGTAGCTTAAAAATTTCTAAATAATCTGACATTTCTAAGCCTGACATTTCTAAATAATCTGTCTGGGAATCCTGCCCCAGGTGCAGTTTTGCTCTCCGTAAAGACTGAATAAATGAAAAGCTATCCAGTCACTTTTAAGTAAACAGCTGAAATACAAATGTTGAAATATCTTAGTTCCAAAGAGAAAAATAATTCTGAAGTGATAAATATGAATGAATACAGCCCTTGTATGGGGTTTCATACAGGCAAACCCTTCAGCTAACATGTAAGTTTTCAGCAATGCAGTCATCAGCTTGTTTTAACATCAAATATTTTATTTGATTAATACAATTATTTTTTGACAATAATTCTCTTTAGTAATTCTCAGGCACTTTTGTGAACCCTAACATGTACTTAAAAGCATCAAAACATAAGACAATATTATAACCATTCCTTCAACTACTTACCAATATTACCTTTGAAAGAGATCAAAAATGCAGTATTTAGCTAAGTGTAATGAACGTGACTTGAATTCAACACTGGCTGATATAAGTGTATAAATATACTTCTAGTTTCTCTCTTTTTTGTTTCTCCTTTTGTACCTAGTGTGCCAGATTAAAAAAAAAAAACAACACTTTTAATAAATTTTGTACTAGCTACTAATGCATATTTACAAGCCATGGACCTGATATAGTGGCTTTCCAACCAATAATCTGCACTTTTACTTGAGAATTTATTTTAACAGGCCATAGAGCATACTATCTGAAAAATTAGCTGCTTTAAGTTATTGCTAACATCATAATAAAGATATATGATCAGCAATCTGTACTTTAATGGTTATAGATTTTAATAATAGCAAAATTATTTTAACATTATGTTATTAAATAATAGTTAAACCCCTCCAACTCTTGTAGAAGAACCAATAAGAAGGCCATAGCAAATGGACTCAGTTGTCATAATTCCATTCATTCAGTAAAAAAGAACTAAAATTGTCACAAAGCATAAACCACCCCCAACCACCTTCCATATGTGCCTAAGTGCTTCCAAAATATTGACCTCAGGTAAACTCTTTCCTGTCATTCAGATGAACTACAATCACAATCATAAAATTATCATGAGCTGAACAAAATATACACAACAAACACAGAGATACCTTAAAATATTCACTTTATAAAGGCACATACTCTGTTCATATATTTAGAAAGAATAGGACTCTTGTGTATCTACATTTTGAAGAAATAAAATCATTGTATGAAACTGATGTCTAAGTTTAAGATAATTAGCAGCAGAAAATAATAGAACAACTGATCAATAAAATTTTTTTTCTTATGCCAGTGATCCTCAAGCTGAGGGGTGTCTAGACAGCACCCTGCTGGTCTTCAGGAGCTTCACACCCAACTTCACTTGGCATTGCTCACTACTTAGTGAGAGATTTAGTGAAGAGTTCCATAGGTTAACTGGAAAGATGTAGCTTTCCCATCATATATGTTCTAGATGTTTCTATCCTCTAGCATGTAGCAGGCTCTGCATCTGCTGCCACTGCAGAAATAGTTTACAGATTTCCGAGTGCTAGAAGCAACATTTCTTCTAATCTTGTTAATCTTGCTTGATAAGGTTTTTTTATTTTATGTCTATTTCAGCACAACACAGGAGAATCATAGAAGGCAACTAATTTATTAGGAAATATGTTTTTTTTCATGACATATGCCTCAAGAACTTACACAGATACAGGCAAACTTCTTACGAGGATTCTGAAAAATACTAGATATTTATGTGAGTAATAAAAGTTAGAACAGGGAACAGGCACTGACTAAGACAATAAGGGTTCAGTATCTAAGGCTTGCAATCTCCTTGGGTAACTTCCAGAACTTAATGTATGTATGTGTCTCAGTTCCTCTCCTATGAAATGGAGATAATTCCTGAAAACAGAAGGGGCTATAGGATAAATTAATTTTGTTAGTCAACCAAACTGTAGAGATCAAGAGTGAAGAAATATTTTATTATTCCTTGTAATGTCCAAAGAGGCCAGACAGGCCTAGGAAGCTATTATTTCAAGCACCATATGTTCACAGGACATGGACCATGTTCAAAAGAATTGACTATATATATATGACAAGACCAGTAAACAAAGATGAAATGAAAGCAATCGATTTCAGAGTGAACAAATACGATTTAAGGTAGGTAGATTTTAAGAGGTGGAGAAATGAATTAAATGGTACCTCAGCAACAAGTGCACTAGTGTGCTCTCAGAGCTAGTAACAAAATCTAATAATGTTCTCCCAGGACACCTATAAACAGAGAGATTGCATTCATATGTTTTCATTCCATTTATTGCTACTGAGTCATGTGGTTTAATTGGTCAGATGAAGGGTAATCATCACTCAGAGAGAGAGGAGGTTTTGTTAAGCAAACCTCAAGTTATGACTTATTTATTTGGTAGTCTTTAAAAGCTGGAATGCCTAGAATAATTGCTCTGTTTAATAACATATGTTTGCTAAGTTGACTTTGCTTTAGAAAGTTTCTCTGCGTCTCTTAGTACATGTAGCAGTTATCTGCACTAAAAAAAGTACCTTTATAACTAAACCATGAAAATATATTACACTGAGAGAGATGAAAAAAACATTTCAAACAATTGACTCTAGTATGTTAAAGAAAAATAATTTTACCTCGATCTGCTTTTGGCCAAGAATGATAAGGCTACAGAACAAGTAAAGTGTTTGCTGCACTGAATTGTGAAGTAAGCACAAGTTAATGTCTTAATGGTTCTACTATATGCATACAATGTCACAGAGAGCAAAGATGGAAGTGATATGTCCTTTCAAAAACCATTGTACTTATTCATTTTCAAATCTGTATCCACCATTGGTCATTAAAAGGGACTTCATTGTTAGCCTCAGGCAGAAAAGAAATTACTGGTTTTAAACTTTGAAAATACTATAAATGCGATATAAAATAGTACCTTCTTCAAAAGTAGCTACCAAGACCAAAGAGTTTCCATTGTGTAGAAAAATGTTCAGAAATCTTTTAAATTCCAAAGCTATTTGTTTTCAGGCAGAGGCAAAATCTGGCAGCCTGCACTGATAAACCTCAGATGCAAAGATTTTAGATCTGAAAGAAATGTAAGAAAATTCAAAGATTGTTAATGATTAGTAGTCACCAAAGCAGTTTCTCTTAAAGGAACAGGAACTGGGAAGAGAATATACTTCATATTTAGAATAACCTTAAAGTTCAGTTTCACTTCAATGAGTAATTTGCAAAGGTGACTCTCAGATGTTAAAGGCAAGAATAATAGGCTTTATGATTTCATAAGAACTAAACAAAGGCTAATAACTTTTGATTGAGATTAATTTATGTCTTTTAAAAAGACGACACATCAATGAACCTCTGTTCAATCTGCAGACCTGTCTTTTGTCTTAGCAATTTACAGATTTAGGTCCAGAGCTTGAGAGTTAAGAGATTTGTGGATTAAAAAAGATAAAAAGGAAAAGAAAGGGTTCCAAATACATGAAACAGCTATTTCTTTGAGGCATGTAACGACAGGAGTAAATAAGTGTCTGTTGGCCAGAATAGCTCCAAGCATTGCTCCTTAAGCTTAACATCCCATGCTCTGTGGAAACTGGAGTTTGACCTTTTGCTCCATCTCTTCTGGGCAAATGTTTTTGCATGATTTAATAGAATAGTTATTTTTTATGCAGATGACTGTTAGCCATGCTCTAAGAGGCAAAGAGAAATTTCTGGTAGAAACGAGCTCTATCAGCATGGTTGAATAAGCAGAAAAATTCTTCCAGCTATCCTAGTTTTAGGGCACTTAAAAAAAATCAGAAAATGAGATTTGTTCAATGGATATTTGTTTTCATTCCTATGAAGTTCCTGTAATTACTATTAAAATGATTAATAAAACCATGAATAAACCATGTTTGTAGGTGTTGTTAGACTTCAGGAGATTTAGAATCAGCTCTGAGAGATTTGCTAGGATCTCTCTGGATCTCTTCTGAAATTTTCATAGACAAACTCTTTACTTTCTCACAGACATGCAACTGTTTGAAAGTTTGTGCCACTGAAAAATCCAGATTTTATGGCAAAATAAAAACTTAGAAAACTCCTGTGGATCTCAGCAGTTAAGTCTATTGTCTTTTACTTACTGTGGCACTTTATTGTGGTATATGTGAGATCTCATCATACCTCATTTTAATTGTACTCTTCACGGAAGACACAGAAAATCAAATCTTATTTTGCCAATGAGCTTTACCACTAAGAAGTAATTGCCATGTACCTGCAGATTAAAGAGAGTGAGAGACTGTAGAAGGATAAGATTACAGAATAAATGTTTCTCTGAGTTTGTGTATTTTTTATAATGCAGCTGAAATTCATGTTTATTAACAGTACAACGTTAACTAAATTGCTACTCTACTGCTAAGAATTACATATTAGTACTATTACAAGTAATATTCATATAATCTCCAAATTTCTTGTAACAGTTTTATCTCATTTTTAGTATTACAGATTTCATTAATTCAAATGATTGTTACTTTTTCTTAGAAGTTCTTAGTTAATTTATGAAGTTTAATTAATAGTCAAAATTTTAATATTACATGTTCCAATGAAATTATAATTTTGCGAAAAATACATTAAATAAGTGACTTTAGAATTAGGCTTTAGAATATCAGCTTCAGCATTTTCGATCTCAAGTAGGCCTACATGCATTCATGATGCATTTCCATATTTATACAAAGTTGTCAAAGTTACTCCAAAGTATCTCGTGCTGCGTGCCCTCCTGGGGAGTGCGGGCACTGAGGAGCAGTGCCCGTGGAGCCAGGCCGCGCTCCAGCACCGCGGACAGCGCCCACTGCGGGTAACACTGGCGGCCCTTCGCAGGGAAGCCCCTTACAAGTATGGGTAGTATAAAGTAGTACTTCAAGGAAAAAATTCCTTAAAGTCAAACTAGAGTGCATTTTTTGGTGCCAAGGGAATTTCTCAGATGCTCAGTCCATGCTCACACAATAGGTGTTTTGACCTATTATTATCACTGCTTGCACTATTTTAGTATTTTGGTGTTCTTTCAGAGTACAAGATCCCATTGTAGGGCTTGAACAAGCATGAAAATGTATCATTTTCTTGGACACTCCAAGGCATTGGGATAACCGTGATGAATGGTTTAAGCTGACACAAATATCAGTCATTACTCAAACGGACAGTCTCTTCAGCTACTCCCTTGTGTTGACAACACTGATTATTGTGATCATGGATCACAAAAAGTTAGATCATGGATCCTAATTATAAATTCCACGGTTTTCATCTAGATCCATTCCTAGTTAGCTTTGCACTTTTTCCTCCCCCAGGCCCCATGTTTTGGTATGATTAAATTTTCCTCCACAGCTGAGAATTGCTGAGCCAACCCCGCATGCAGGTGGCTGCTAGCTGTGTGATGTGACAGAGCAGGTGTATGTGATAGAAATAGAAGATAAAAGTAGAAACAGCCAGCTATATAGCATTCCAGTATAAGGTATCCTTTAGTAACACTAAATCCAACACTGCTATTATGGGAATTGTGGCTAGAGACAACTGGGGTGAGGCAGTCAACTTGTATATTAGTCTTTTACAACTAATAGTACCCAGAATACCAAAGATCTGTTCTAAGATGCTATAAAATGCAGTAGGGCCTTGGATTAAAGTAAGTAAAACAGATCACCCTAAAACCCCTTTACTGAGCAATAATGTAATGTAGATGTAGTATGGATGTGGCCAGTATAGACCTGGCTACATCCAAGCATCCATTCCTTCTGTCTTACTTTTTTGTTTTGCCCCTCTGGCTTTCAATAAATATATAAATGTCATTTATGTTTTCCGGGATCAATAATCAAAGGGGAAAAAACCAGCACTCTTATTTTCTACTGTTCTGTAGTGGAGAGTTCTGAATAAAGAATGATTTCTTAATTTCTAAACAGAACATGCATTAGTACATAGTAAAATAAAGATATCAAGCAGAACCTTGACTTTTCTGCAATTACATGTATACTGATCTTTCAAATACATTCCTCATTGTAAAAAAATTAAAAAAATTAAAGAATCATGTTGTGTAGTTTAAATCTCAATCCAGTTGTCAGGAATTGGTAAGCACTGCTCAGTGTTCCCGTATTTAAAGCTGTGTACTCGAGGGTAACGCGGTGCACAAGCTGTGCGGGCAGGGTGTGCGGACTCCAGAGCGCTCGGTCCTGCCAGGAGGTGGAGCCAGCACGGAATCCGCTGCCGCTTCGTTTCCTCCCTCTCCGCTCTCCCCCCCTCCCTTTTTTTCCCCCACAACCAATTTTCTGATCGATGCTGGGATTCAAGGAGTGAATCTCAGAACAGGAAGCAGGCGAAGAGACTACAGAATACTGCAGAGGTTCCTTTGTTGCTTTTATGGGGAGGTTCTTTATTTCTTTCCTTTTTCATTTCAGTGAAATCAAGAGTTTACAAGCTTCTTTGCCCAGGAACCTGTACCTGCAGTAGAACGAGCGTCTCATCATCTATCTACAAGTGTATGGATATTTCTTATGCTATGATTTTTAATTCTCTTTTAATCAGGTAAGAAAACATTATATTTAATTAGAATGCTACAAACCAACAAATTCTAGCTGGTTTTTACCAAGATTCTTCTCTTGTGGTGCCACACCTAGTTTTCAATTAATATTAATAGAGCAAGAGGAGAGGAAATAATAGCCATCTTTGCCACTGCATGGATTTTTCATAGCCTTTAATTGGGTCTTAGCACAATAATGAAAAATGATGTTGCTCTTTGGAGCTTTCTGGTCCTATGTTTTTTAAGCTTGCATGTTTGCAGTAAGGATTTTGAGTTTGTGATTTTCATCTTAATTGTGGTAATATGTTGCTGTTGTTTTAAGGTGGTCATCCACAAGTGTTTTCTTTTTCTACTGGAGGCTATATTGGTGCTGTATTCAGAATACAAATTGGAGTGTGTTTTAAAGCACACAACTGCATCCCTGGGATTGCACAATTTTTATGCAGAGATATACTGTTGCTTCTTTATACCATTTTCAGTGTGAGGCTCTCTTTACTTCCTAAATTTGTCTTTTTTTTCTGGGGAGGCATAGGAGATTTATAGGATTCTCCCCTCCCTCATCTCCCAAAACAGCCTCTCCCTGATGGAAGACAGAATGGAGGACTTGTCTGTGACTAAACATGGTTTTGCACTGCTGCATATACCATATGAAATACATATGTTTTGTGAATTGTTTTATATATATAAGAATGGAATTTTTATTTTAAAACTTCATTCCATATTGCATGAGAGAGAAAAAATATTCCTTTCATTATTTTTTTTAGAAGCATGATACCCACTGGGAGAGACACAGCAGAATGACTCAGGAGGTGGGAAGCTCATGCAGCACCCCCTGACTCTTCTTTCAAACCTTCTGGCCTTTTTCCTTACCTTCTCTTAATTACACCAATAATGCTTTTAGTCGGGAAAAACAACATGGAAATGCATTGACTTACACAGTCATAGATCAGAGAAGGGGCTCAGTAACCAGTTTGTGAAAAAATAGAGAATGTGCAATCAGTTTTTTCCCTGTTGCTTTCTATTATAAGGTGGTAAGTGGCACTTCATCAAAATTTTCATGCACCTGCGTAAAGGTAAACTTTTTTCTTTTTGTGGTGATTAGTGAAGCAACAGAAAATTGCCTGTTGGGATTTGAATGCTAGATGCTGTGTTGGCTTTAGATGATTCCATAGATAGATACCTAGGAAACGCTGAGAAGGTTCATACACATTCTCGCCATCTCTGCAGGTTGCCTGCTTAGCTGGATTTTTCTGATCAATGTTTACAATATGTATATCTGGCTATGGCTCAGCCATTGCAATGTCTGAAGGTCTCTTCACTAGATGATAAAAATTCCTTCATTCTTGAACAGATCTGGAGAAACGATGAATGATCACGTCCAAATGATCTGCAATTTCCTCTGGTGATAAATGCATTAAATAAATGATGCTCTCATATGTCTATAGGCCCCACTTCAACAACAACAGGCATTTCAATGGGATGACTCACATTCTCAATGTTAGGCAAGTGGGTAAATACCTGGCTCTGTTCTCTTGATTTTTAGACTGCACCAATTTTCAGAGAAAAAATATTTGTAATCACAGAAATTTTGCAGTGTTCATAAAATGCAGTTAGTAGGTCAAATGAGCATGTAGCTTCAAAGACAATCTATAGATTAACTTTTATGTTTAAAAAAATAATAATACAATCAATTGAGCTATTATGGGCCTTAAAGGAAAATATTGAAGCAGAATTCTTACAGATTTTAAGTGTATTTATCGTGAACATTAGGTCTTGGGAAATAGAGGCACATAAATGGCTGTATCATGTAAAAGCATGATCCAGTTACCTTTCAGTAGGAATAAAGTTGGGTATTTCTCTAGGAGTTCAAGCAAAACTGGACCCTAAGAGAAAGCTGACCCTCCCTACCTTGTGTGAAACTTAAGTATAGGGGCTATTACAACCAAAATACTGAATTACTCTAATTGAAGTGTACTCTGTACTCATATAAGCATCAGATCTCAACAGCAGAGACCAGTGTACCCACCCTGCAGCAAGAGCAAGAGCCCAGCACCAGTTATGCTGCCAGTGCTGCTTCTTTGATTTCCTCACAGACCTTGATGAATGGATTTGTGTGGTCACTACCTGCAGCCCTGCTCCACCCCTGAGTAGCCCTAAAACTCTCCCACTAAAGCAATGGAGAGGACACTGAAATCTAACATAGTCTATCTGCTTGATTCATACCTGGTAGCAAGAAATGCAACTGTAATCCCCTGTTATGCATTCAGCTCTCGGCTGGAGCACGAAAATCTCAAGCAAGATTTTTACTGTGTTGCTTCCAACATTTTAAGGCCATAGACATGCTCCCACCAGCTTCTCCAAACCACAGTGTGTATCCTTTGCAGCTGCAGACCCTGGTCCTACACTCCCCCTGAGTGGAAGTGACCTCTCACCCATCAGAGCCCTCTTGTTCCTCCTTGCCCTTGGTCCCAGCTTGCCAAGCAGGCATCAGGAATCCCAGAGCCTCCTTTCTAGAGGCTTCCTGAAGTCACTCGAATAAATCCATTTCTTGTACCTTCTCTCATCTTGCAGACACCCATCAGTCTTAGAAATGCTGGGTTAGAAGACATTTCTGCCAATGGTCACCTGTATCTCCTGCTCCTCTGTTACTGTCTCTGAAAGACAAATAATGTACCTCCATTTCCCAGAGGTGGTAATGAGGAGAGGCAAATGATGCTGTGAATTACTAAATGCCTTTAGGATTAAAGAAAAAAAAAGATGAGGAAATTAATCATTCTGTACTCAATGCATGCTTGTGAGGATATGCTGTAAGGAAGGTTTGGGACCAAAATGCTGACAGAGGACAATTTAAAGAAACATTGAGTAACTATATTCATGCTATTCAGTTCAAATTCCAAGTTTGCAACTTCTCTTATTTTTGCTTCTGAACCTACTATTGTTCCTTTTCCAACCCCTACCTCCAACTGAAGTTAGGCTGCTTCCTCTTTCTGCCTCTGAATCTTTTGGGACCAGCAGAAGGGCTTTGCTTCCACTCCTGCTTTCAGTGTTGAGTGCCTCAGCAGCTCTGAGTATTAACTGCACTGAAGGGGCTGCTAATGTAGAAACACAGCCAACATATGGCAGCTCTCTAAGTATTTATTACAAGCTGCTAAGAAGCTTTTTCTGAGCATATCTAGAAATTATTTTAGAGAAGTGTTGAATGGCCAGATTTCAATAAATTTAAACAGGAGCAACAAGATTCAAACTCATATACTGCCTGAGCAGCCTACTTGACACAATCCAGAGTAAATAGATTGTAGCAAAAAAAAATTGTCTCAAAAAAACTGGCTGGAAATGCATTTTAATGCTGCAGTTATTACCACCCTGCTTATTAAATAAACACAAACGCAGTTTTTAATCTTCCTATTAAAAAACACATCAACATAGATTCATCATTCTTGCCCATCATTTTTTAAACTTGTAGATTAGGAAAATAATACTTTCAAACTTTTTCCAATAAGCAGACTAGAAATGTACTTTTTCTATTAAATGGTGAAGTTTTTGTTGTTATAAGCATTCAAACTGAAAGGACATATGAATCTGCATTGTGAAGTTAATATTTTCTTTCTAATTCAATTGAAAGAAATATCTCACCATTTATAGTTCCATTAAAGAAATAAATCCAGTCTCAACAATTTTATTGGGCAATGCTGAATGCGTTATTAGGAGATTCACATGATGGAAACTATTATGCAAACAAAACTCTGTCAGGTTGTTCATACTATATGGAAAAAATTTAAAAAATCAAAATATCAGCAATAACTTATTTTTATGTCTCTCAAGCTGAAGTTCAGTAATTGTTCTATGTAAAGTTCTCTAAGGCTTTGTGTAATTGTGATCCTACTTGCTGCTTGATTCTTTGCTTGGTTTCCCTTAAACATGCTGATTTTGGCCAGATGAATCGTTCTAGCTAATGCTAGTTGGTTCTCACCATCTTTCTGGAGATCCTCACAGGTAGTTGCCATTATGCATTAAAAATGCAAACTACACCAAGAGGCTCATGTTCAATAAGATAATGATTGCCCCATGTGGGGCATAGCTACCTCACCTGCACAAACTGATAACATACAGCATGAGCGGGCACATATTTAAAAATTATGAACGTCCAGGTTTTAAACATACAGCAAGCGTTCTTTTGATGTGGCCTTGTCGTGGTTTTATGCCATATGGTGCTGATCGTCTGGTCTTAAATGGAGTTGTAATGTACAGCTTTTGAGTAATTCAGATGTCAAACGACCCACTCTAGCCAAAATATTGGGTACCATTCAACACTGCAGCAAAATGAAGGATGGCAGCAGGTTCAGCCAGCCTTTAGCTTAGCACTTTGGTTTCAAAGGCAGCATTGGTGCTGTATGGAACTGTACAAGCCTACCTGATTATTTTGGCCTGCTACCTTATGACTCCATAGCTTTCTGGACACTGATACTGAGTTAACTTAATTAAGGCTACAACATTTTCCCATCTACTGCTGTCATTTCTTTCACAGCAGGGTGAGTGTTGCTTTAGTTGAATTACTAGCAGGCTTTCAGAGTGGGGCAGAAACAGTCCTCCTATCTAAATGGGTGTTAATTATACATTATTTTTTTCTATACCATCTTCACCATGTCTCACTATCCTCAGTGTAACTGCAAAATCCTCCACAGAATTTGACCCCAATGTAGTTTTGTTTGATGATAAATGTAAATGACTCACTCTGAAATTAGGAGTCTGACTCAAGTTCTCTAAAGCAATACACTCTGTTCTAGACTCACCCATTTGTCTCAGCAGGATAACAGATATAGTAGGAGCTGGATTCCATACATGTATACAAAATGGAGACAGATACATGCAAAAAAAATTGACAGTCTGTGATCTCAAGAAAAATAGCAGTCGGAGTTTAATTAATCATAAACTGCATGGAGCAAGGTTAGAAACAAATGTCCTTTGCCTAGACACTGGGATCTGAATTTGCTGTTTAAAAATGAATTCCATAAACAGGTGCCAGCACCTGAGTATCTAAACAAACCATGTGCTTATAGGCAAGTGTATGGAAAATTTCTAAACAAATACTACAATGAAACAAGAACTCTGCCTAGGATAGTTGAAATTTGACAGCCTATATCTAAGTATGCTCATTGTATTTTGTGCATTAGTAAATATTTGTACCAACGGCAAACCAGTGGAAAATCCTACTTTTTGGGCTACAAGGCAAGCTTTGTTAGATAAGTCTTCCCTCCTGGAAGGCTCTGGCAAAGTTATTTTAACTGGCACTGCAGCACGCAAGGTCGTATCCCAAGAGTTTAACAGGTGTATTTGTAGAGTGTGTGAGCTCCATGTGTTTTCTCTTTGCTGAAAGTCAATAATGCAACCATGGAAACTAAAAGATAAGTACTGACACCAGGCAGGATGAAAAAATCTTCCATCTGTAGTTGTGTTAACCTGAAAGCAGACATGGGGCAAACACTGCACGATTGTTTGCAGATTGAGACTTCAGTGATGGCTGCACTAACACCTTGTGCAAATGCATTCACACAGGTTAGATTTTTCAGTGCAGAGGCTGGTTTCCATTTTATAAAATGAGAAGCACCACGAAAGTGCTGACAGTAAACAGCCTCCCAAGCACCACGATAATACTACTGAAAAGTTCTCCTAGTGAAGAAATGAAAATATGCTTTGAAAGTACTGGGGAGCAGGTTGAGCTTTACTTTCCTTTAGCTTCTGGAAAATACTAATAGATGAAATGGAAAGCACAGAATTTTACTCTCAGAAGCAATGGGAAGATGGAAATCTTTAAAGTTATTAAGGAAGTCAATTTGATTAGAAAGAAATAGACTGTAAATGTTACTGGGCCACACTTATAAGCGTTACTTTTCAATAGAATAACATTTTACATCATGCAAACAGTTTACTTTTGTAGTTATGTTGGCTAAACATATGCAATAGTAAGAACATTATCAAGACTTATTGTTTCAATTTTTTTTATGGTATTTTCAGTTAGAGTTAACATTTAAAGTGCTTCACAGACTTAACATTTGTGACTGTAAAAAGATATTTGTGCTTTCGCCAGCGTAAGATTTTATGAATAACATGATCTTTGATCTAAAGCAAAGCTTTGGCCCTCTAAGCCAAGCCAAAGGCAGGTTACTCTCACAGAGAGAAATCTGGTACTTTACTCCACTAGTATCCTTCAGGGGAAAAAAAAATGAACATAAGCCTCACAGGATGATGATGATGATGACCTTTAATGTTGTATGAGACACTTGGGTGTTATTACTCATGCTGATATCTTGCTCTGTGGAGTGGCAGGGGCTGGGAACTCTGGAGAAGTGTTCTCCACTGCTGGGAAAGGGATTATATAGCTTTTCTCAGTATTGACCTCACTTCCAAATTAGTTCATGGATTCACACATTCTGAAAATAATCTGTCCTTAGTGAGAAAGATGAAGGATATGATGCAGAAATGGAGTGAGCTGGTGAGATGGTATAAATATTGTGAGGATGGGGAAACAGCTCTGGAATTGTGATAAGAAGAGGAAATATCATCTGGGAATCTAGACAAGAGGGACTGATGGGCAAGAAGCAGTCAAATGTAGGGTGGGGGAAAGAGAAATTTTAGAAAGGTAAATTGAGTTTATATGAAAAAAGTAGAATACATTATAAAGGAAATACTGATTTGTGTATCCATGTTTCTGTATGGAAATAAGCAGTGTGGTGTGCACAGCTCCAGTGGGAAAACCTCCTTGCTGTGGTACAGCTCCAAGTTGCAGGTGATGCTGTGAGCAAGGAAGGCTTCTACGAACTCTTTGGGGAGCTCCTGTATTCCCTCTAATCAGAACCTGTTTTGCTGGCTCAAACATAGCAGGAAAGGAAAAACTCTCCTGAGGAAGTTTTTAATATCTGCTCTGTTGTTTTATTCACACGTACCAATAAATGCAAATGGAATATATTAATAAAAACCTGTACACTTAGGAAATTATTTTGAACTAGAAAAAAATTATGCAACTCCACTGAACAAATTTCAGTTCCAAACAGTCCAGTTACAATTGGCTGCAGTTGTGTTTTAGCTTAGGATTTTGTAGATTGTCCTCAGCAATCCTTCTTTTCCCCATAGTTGTAAAATACTATAATGAACAAGCCTCCACTCCTTTTTTTTTTTTTTAAGTTACCTTGAAACTGAATCTGCATTTTTAAAGAAAGTGGCTGAACTTTAGAGCTGTTAATTGTTTTCTTCCTCTTATGAAAACAATCAGGAGCTCTAAAAAATTAGTTTGGGGCAGATACATGATGTAAGTATTCAGCTTTCCATTTCTGGCACATTTCTATACTTCTGTGCCACTTCTTTTTTTCTTAACATCACTACCCAGGAAAGTGATGTCCAAGTATGAAACAAGGCACCCATGTTATTGCAATAATACTTTGCCATAAGATAACTTACTAAGGTTTTCTCATTAATTTGGTGTGTTCCAGCTGAGACTCATTTTAAATCAGGGGACTGGTATAATCCACACTGTGCAGAATGTCAGAATAAACACTCATAACCATCTCCTCTCATCCTACACTTATGAATGTGCATTGCTCCCTCAGGCCTTTCAAGTTTCTTGATGGAATAGTGATACTACCTTCCTGCTCTTACTTAAGCACATGTGTCAGCCACAAGCACTTTGTCCCTCAGGATAAATTGATCCATAAAGATGTTTTTATAGTGTTCAGAATACTCTCGGTTTATGTCTTGATATGACAGTTAGGTTTTTAGGACACTATAAAAAGCAAACAGAAATTGGGCCTGGCAAACTGTTTCAGGATTTTTTTAATGGCATTTCTATTTAATTGTGGGCCAATTAACTACTCTGTTTCCTTTCAGATAAAAAAAAAAAAATCTTCTCAATTTAATAGAGACTTGTTTAATGCTTTCTAATGTTATGTATCTGACTGAGCTTTTCATTACCCAGGGAAACAAATGTGCTGGTCAGGTCACCAGGGAGTAGCGATGATATCTGCTCTCTTCCTTTGTGTGGGACGTTGAGGGGAGGAAGATGCAGCTCTAAAGTTTTCTAAGAGTTCCTGTACAATGATCTGGGAAATCCTATATAACCATTTGGCTGTGTTCTGCACAAATCACCAACCATATTACTCATCATAGGATCTAATTTCATGCTGTTTGGTTTAATTTCTCCCTTTTGGTTGCCAAGTTTTGAATATACATCCAGCCTTATGTATCTCCCACTGGTGACATCTTCATTTAAAATACATATAGTTACTCAGCTGTAGACATGCCTGTAGTGTGAAGCTCTGGACAGTTGGCAGAACTTGAACTCATAATAACTATTAAAATTACAGTAATTAATATATATTGTTAAGTACTACAACAGGAACATTCAATTCTCCCCGTGTCTGTCAGTGTTTATCAGAACGCAGACCCCATATATTTTCATATGTCATTCTTGTTCCCATACCACACATGATTCTGCTTCTCAGAACACAAAATGAGAACAATGGTAATAGGTGCAAAGTAAGTGGCTGATATTTAGTAAGGAGGTGTGGAAGTAAAAGGATCCACTAAATACTTCACATTTTAAAAATTGCATTAAAAGTATGTTAGTAAGTGGCAGAATCAAGCACTCAGTTGTGGAACACTGAATTAAGGCTGTCTTTACATTCTAGAAATCACACATATGATTTGTAGCCACCTGTGAAAACAGCAGTTGGAGTGAATTGCCTGCCATCAGGCAGTACTGAGTACTCATCTCTCGCCCTTTCTAGTCAGTCCAGAGACAGGCACTTCTAGGGCACAGCTTGTCTCATCGTAAGGTAGATATCTGAAACAGGTCAGAAGAGTTGCCTTTTAAAAGACCTATTTTTCTCCAGTAATATGAAAGGAGTTCAGATTGGCTTAGATGCAGATGCCAATAGATACAGGCATGTGATGCCACAGAAGGCAAACCCTACTTGTGGCATGCCCAGTTCTCCAAGAGAGTATACAGACCTTGCACAAAGGACAGTGCTTTTTGCCCACATAGTTAGCATCCTTTTTTTCCCCTTCCCACTAGTCACTTCTCCTGATCCCTGTGCAGCACCAATGAATCAAGGAAGCCGCTTCCAAAACAAATCTCACTGCTTTTAAGAGCTCATCCATATTGTATACGACATCAGACAGTGAACACTGCATTACAGTGACTACTGAAAAATGGACCAAAATTAAGCAGATCTCAATTCTATGCTGTCATTTCAGTCCTTCTTCCTACAGTAATAGGTGCTTTTTATTGGAGTGGTTGTACACTATTTTAGGGAGACCATATCGATACACATATGAATGAGTTATTGAATACATGTTTACACATACTTCACAGAGCCCTTGTCACCTTTATACTCCTTTATAAACACATTTTCACATCTTTTTGTCCATCCTTCCAATTAATTCCAGTCCACTTATCTCAGGTTTTTATTCCCTCTCTTGCCCATTCATCCCAAGCTTTTTTGCTTTCTCCTATCTCTCCTTGCCCCATTATACTGGCTCCCCTGCTTCCCTTTTCCTTGACTGTTTCCCAGCCTGGTCTCCTTTGAGGTCAAACTGATCAACCTAGATGAATTTCTTGATCGTAATAATCTACAAGTCTTTTAGTTTTTCATGTCCCTCCAATCAGCCTGAAGGACTACTGTAGCCAACTTTGAGAGAGTTGCTTTATCCAGGCAGACAGTTCTTACACGTATCATTTCCCCGGAGGTTTCTTATGCTGCCGGTCTTCAGCCTGACCTTTTTTCCTAAATGCCCCCTTTTCCTTCTGTATTTCCTTCTGGGTTTTTATGGCTTTTTTCTTGGTTTTGGTTTGGTTTCTTTAATAACCAACATACAGGATGATTTAGAACAAAAAGATGAAAGCATTCCCACTCCTGGGTCAGCAGAGTCCACAAAGACAGACTTCAGCTGCACAAAAATCCCCTCAGATGGACAATGAAATAGTAACAGAAAAATGCATTGTCTTTGTAATGCACAGCTTTAAATCTCTGGCGTGTTCTTTCAAATGCATGCAAACTAATTTTTCAAAATTTTTCAACTCTAGGCACGTATTATAGATACCATTCCAAAAGAAAAAGTCCAAAATTCAGAATGTGACTTATTCAGGCTTTGAAAATTGGCAGCTATAAAATGTTAAGGGGAAATATATATACGTAACTTTTTTCTTGGAAATAGTTGCTTTGAGCTGAAGCTTCCCTCCAAAAATTGGTCTGAGGCAAAAATGGAAAGTTTTAGCCCCAGCACTTGAAGTTTGGCATAACCAAGCAAGGGGGGAACAAAAAAAAAAGGAAAAACAGGACAGATCGAGGTCAAGTATCTCAGTAATAAACGGTACTGTCACCCCACCTGCAATTAGCATGAGACATGACAACCTGTAACTAGTACCTGGCTTGGACCCGTCTGCACTCTGTCCCTAAAGATACAGTAAAAACTGCTAACCCATAAACCATCATAAGACAAAAAAAATATTTAAAAGTAAATATGGGACCTCGTCTGTGACTTAATTTCCAGAATCACTGAAGCCACTTTGCTTCTGGTTTATTTGAAGTGGCACTTTACTGAAACAAAGCCAACTCTTCCATTCCAGTGGCAAAGGGAATCTGGTGGGGACCATGCATGAGAAAGGAAGTTGTGCTGTGTAGTTGTGCTTTTTTTGTAGTTGTGCTTTTTTGTGTGTGTGATTCCCTCTCCTTTAGAGGCCCTGAAATGTTTCCAGGTGGAGCTCCATAGTAGGGGCATGAGTAGTGCTTATGAGGAAACATTTTGTGGCATCCTGCCCTTGAAGGCTGATAGATATCCAGGGAGTTAATGCTTCTTTCAAGCTGCATTAACTCCTGCAGGATCCCCTTGGCAGCTGGTGCTGTGCAGCTGCAGGGAGCCTGTCAGTGTCAGTACAGTTCCCGTGGGGGAAATTCTCATCTGTTATCCATGGAGATATTTGTTTCCCCCATGTGGGATGGTCCTCGCACTTTCCATGCCTATTGTGTTTTGGGTTTGGAAGTTTCTCAAGAGGCAGTTGTTTGTTACTAGTCAGCTATCTTTGCAATTACAAGCCTATTTAGAAAATCCTCCGTTTAGATCCAGATTCTCTTTGTTTATTTTGCAAAGTTACAAATTAGACATGTACTTCTTCATGTCCTCTCACATATACCAAGTCAAAACTCAGGCGTTTTGGCATGTAGTGGATGAGGCTAATTTTTTATCAAAAATATACCAACAGCTTGAAATGAGTGGAGATGATGTAAAAACTGTCCCAGCACCCCACTCCCCAGGTCCGTTTCTATGGTTTTACAGTCACCGTTTCCTATTTAAAAAAGCCCCATAACACACCCGCCCACCCGGAGCAGGGGAATTGGCTGGCTGCAGGCAGTAGGCAGCATGGCCGACTCTCTGTATCCAATACAGACGGTACACAAATTTAACTGAAGGAGGGATGGTGATCCCCCACTTCCTTCCCGGCCTGGTGGTAAACCGAATTCGGCTCCATCGCTGCTCAGCTCAGCTCTTGGGACAGCAGGGGGGGACCTCGTCCGGCGGTGCTCCGCTGTCCCTCACTGGTGGCTCTAGAGGAAGGGCGGGTTCCCCACAGCAACCCCCCTCCACGTCTGCCTCTCCTGCCGTTATCTGCCCTGAACACCTGCTCCTTCCCGCCCTCCTGCTTCTCCCGTGTGACCGGGCCCGGCTGAAGCTGCCAGGGGCAGCTCTCCCTCTGGAACAGGCCGTGTGTCAGAGGAGGCTTTGCGGGAGTCTCCGCAGCCCGCGGGCGGCGGCGCTCCCCCTGCGCAGCGCGGTGCCGCAGCCGCCGGACCGGTTGCTTGGCAACCTCCCCTGGGCGCCGCGCCATTGCGGAGCCCGGCAGCTCCCCGGCCGCCTCCCCAGCCGCCTTTTCACCGGGGGCTGTCGCTTCCAGCGACACCCGGCTGCCCGTCTTCCCTCGCCGTGGCAACGGGGGGTGCCGAGCCTCAGGGCGGCGGCTCGGCTGCCGCACCTGCGGCGCCCGCCGGCGGGGCGCGCTGGGCGGTGGCGCCCGGCGGGCTCCGCCCTGCTCCCCCTGCCTTGCTCCCCCTGCCTTCTTCTTGCTGCCTTCCCCGGCTCGCCGCAGCGCCGGCCGTGTCGGCCTGTTGGCGCTGCCAGGTTGTACAAGGAGCGGGTGGAAGTGTTTTGTGTGGAAGTGGAAGTTGCTCGCAGCAGTTCATGGAGGTGGAGGGCTCGGTCTGTGGCCCTTTGTCCCTGGCTCGAGGGGAGCTTCACTGTCGGCTTCGCTGTCGGAGCCTGACCTGGGCTTACGTAAGCGATAGCTGGAAAGGCACAGTCTTGTTCACAGGTTGTGTTTGCAACAGAAGACAGTAAGAGGCTATAAAAGTGGAATCACAGAGTATTTCCCACAGTCGCCTGTCAGTAGGTTCAGAACCGTGATTTATTTTGTTCATCCAAAACTTCTAGACAGATGTTAGGGGGATGTTAGAATCTCCCCTCTACCTGGTGCCTTGTATCCAGAAGGATATAAATTATATTTGAATTTTCTGTAGCCATGCTGTAGTTAAGATTAATTGGAGATTTCATTCTAAACATCTTTACATAATGCCCATACTGGGAATGCTAAAGTCTGAATTCTGGTTTGTCAGGAAAGAAATCGCAGCATGTTTTATTAACAGCATAAGTAGTCAGCACATTCTCCTATTCAGGCATCTGGAAATATCTAGCTCATCCCATACATATGGCACTTCTGTTATCATTACATCTTTGAATTGTATATTCATTCTCCCCACACAAACACACTAAAAATGGATATGTCTCTAGCCTGACACACAAGACTCTACTTGTGGGGATAGTTTCTCACGATGGGTATCAGGGCAAAGATTGATTTGAATAAGAGCCCACTGCAGCTAGATAGCTGAAAGGCTGTAATCACTTAATCAGCTTCATTAGAGATTTGGTGAATACTCTTGCATTGTCTTCCCACATTGCTGTTTGATTTGGAGACTACTTGTCTTTTTGTCAAGGGAAACTTGAACTGTTGTTTTGAATCTTTCTTGGGTGTAAATCAGCCTTTGTTTTTTCCTATGGTCAAGGAGCACTGGAGGAGCTCATTAAAGTCTGGCAGAAAGTTTATCTCACTGTATTAAATAAAAAAGTTAAGAATGGTATTTTCATCAAGTGAAAAATCCAAATTGTCTCATACTAGAAAGTAGGATTTAAGCGCCTCTTATCTGGAAAGACAAGTAGCTTTTTTATTCGGGCACTGACATTTGATTGAAAATCAGCAATTGTTCAAAGGACAATTTCTGATAGAAGAGGAAAACGGATTAATTTTAACAAATGCAAGTCATTTCCAGTTATTGGTTAACAGTAAGTAAAGGTAACAATTAACTGATTTCTACCAATGTGTTTTTCATACTTCTTTGGAGTACATCTTGCCAGAGACCTATGGGTAGTTTCCTGAAATAAATTTTAAAGAGAGTAAGAAAATTGATTTGAAAGACCCCAAACTTTCCCAGTATGGATCTTTGTATATCTGTTTTTACATTGTATGATCCTTGCTGCACATTTTTCTTAAAACACTGTCCTGATGTCCATGTTGAAAGGAAAATTCAACAGGAATCAATCCTGGTCACCTGCTTATCTTGGAAGAGCAATCCTGAGGCTGCTGTAACTGATCCTTAGATTTGCTAGCATTTAGGCATTTTAATAACCCTTTTTGCCTTTTAATTCTGGTTATATTGGGTTCTACACCAGGCACAGGATCTGTGCTGATATTTGTTGGCTACCATTGTTAGAGCCATGTTCTGCTCCATTGTTCAGGCTCTGGAGATCCCGTTTGTTCATACTCTGGTGCCTTAAGCCTTTTGATCTTGCACTTAGGTGAGGCACTCAAATTTGGAAGACACTGAAGGTAGTCAGCTAGTCCTTTGCTCTCTAAAGTAGGAGGACATCTTAAGACTCCTAATTTTTTTTCTGAAGTGTGATGGATCAACTCTTTGATCTGTCTGAAATCTGGCCATTTATTTACAGTTTTCAGCCAGACCAGTGAGCTGATCTGGCTAAAATGCAGAGGTGCAGAAATGCTCAGGCCAACACAGTGGGAAATGAGTAGGGTAAGAGTGGGTGGAAAATGCAGCTGTCCTTTCTGACAGCACTATCTCATACTGGCTTAAGGTTTCAAGTAACTGCGTTTTCAAAGGTGACTTGCTAGTTATACATCCATCTAAAATGTTGGAAAATGTGTAGGAAGCTGTATTTTTATATAGCTCTTCTAAGAGCCTTTTGGAAAGATTTGTTTTGCAGGAACACCTACTGTTCAAAGTGCACAGTTCAGTACATTGATATTGGATAAAGGGACCTCTGTCTCAGCTCTGAACAGACAGTGTAGCATTGTATGAAACACACAAACCTCAAGCACAGGAAAACTGATGTTTATTTGCTGTCTAATTTCAGCAGTGGAACAGTGAAAACGTAAATCTTAGCAGAAATACTGCACCAGCTCTAAGCCTTCCACCTTCCAACAGGGCAATCCCATGTTATACAATCTTTGATGCAGTTCCATGGTGTGCTGACAGATCCAGAAGGGCTACAGCCCTGTGAGACAGAACAGGGTATTTCCAGCATTTATTTTACCCATGTATGAAAATAACTGTCATGTGAGATGCAAGTGAGAGAATGGATTAATATAGCTTTTCTGAACTTAATTGTTTTAATTCCCTTTTGTCAGGCTAGGGGAAAAGGAAGGCACTGGAAGGAGAGAGATGTGAGTAAAGAGAAACTGGGGGCAGATCTCTCCTATTCCACACCAATGCTTCCTTAGGCACTCTTGTGCCTTTCTCTGTAAAGAAAACCTTAGGATTTCTTGCATGTGATGTAATTTTTTTCTATCCTGCAGCCCCACCGACTCTTCAAGGACTTTCTCAGCCCACAGTGATTGAAATCAAACCCTCTTTTTTTCTGCTTCTCTGGTATATAAACAATAAGCTCTTACTCCCTTGAGGCCTGGGGAGAAGCATAACAGATGAGCACAAAAAATGAGAAACCTACACTTACTAAGACCCTAAAACAGTGAAGGCCTCTTACAAGTTTCTTGATTCTCATCCTAATCAGTTTTGCTACAAAACTCACACTCACCACTGATCTTTTTCTTCCAAGTTCTAGCATTTCTTAAAATCTTTGAAAGATTGTCATGTGTCTACTCTGTTAATTCTCTTTTTTTCACTGGTAGAAGGTTTTCCTAAGAAACCCTCTTGCTGCAGTTTAACCCACAACTTATCTGTATGCTAGGTAAAAAGAAAATTCCTTTGCTTCCTTGGAAGAGCTTTTTGGACATATAAAGACAGTCACTCTGTTTTCAATCAATCTTTTCAATGTAAAATTAAGATAGAAAGAGCTCAAATCCTACATTTCCTTGGAAGCTTTCAAATATAGGATCTCTTGGATCCTACGTTTCCTTGGATGTTTTATTTCTGTGTTCTGAATTATTTCCATATTTTTTTGAAATATAATATGCAGATTGAACATACTGCTCCAACTTGAAGAGTAGATCAGTTAACAAGTTTATAAATCCAAGTACTTGCTTTTTTTTTTTCTTATAAGACTGACAGTTTTCACTCATGTTTGGTTTGTGGTGTAATAAGTACTCTAGATCTTTTCCTGTAGATCTATTGGTGGGGTTTTTCCTTATCCTTTAATTTTTCAGTTACTTATTCTTGTCTAAGTATAAAATGTAGAACTTATATATCTTGAATTGTGTCCCTTTTTGAGCCCATTTTGTTGTTTGTCAGGACATTTTAAATTCTAATACTATTCTCCTGTTTACTTGTAGCCCTCCCAGTTTCTCAAAGCTAGCAATCATGTTTTTCAGTCACCTAGATCACCATGAAAAATGTAGTAGCATAGTAAGTATTTTAAGTAGCACGGGGGGAAGAGGTGACAGGAATTTTTTATATTCAATGAATTTGATTAAATGGATACTATTTACAAGAAGAAAAAGCTCCACTTAGATCTCTTTTGCTCTTTCAATTAAAATACTATTTCATTTTAGAGCATAAACATAATGGATTTTTTTTTAAGATTAAGGTTCTTAGAGTAGTATTAACATATTTTGCAAACTACAGCAAGTATCACAGTAACCTACGCTTTGGTCAAAGTTGCTTGCCACTGTTATAATTTTGGGATAGATTTTGTTTAATTTATTGTTTCAGCAAAGAAGTGGAAATATGCCAATGTAATTTTCTCCTATCATAAAGTTGGAAGGCATTGTCAAAGACTGAGCAAGCTATTATACAGAAAGGACTAGATGAGCTTGATGACTGGTGTTACTGGAACGAGATGAAGCTCAGAACTATAAATGAAAAGTCATGCACTTAGGGACAATCTAATGTAGTACAGGGACACACAGCTGGAGAGTGAAACGATCACAGAACCAGAGAATGATGGCAACTTGCCAGTTGTGCATTTTAATGCTTTGCTTTGCCTTTGAACAAAGACAATTAGTTTTTGCAGATTTCTGAGGAGAAACTGGTAATCTATTTTCCTTCTGATTTTATTAATCAGGATTGTCTATAGATGAGGGCTCCTAGGATGTCAGGAAAAGATTTGGAGATTTCTCTTGGCTCTGTCCTGTCCAAAATCATTCACCCTCATGTAGAATTTCTTTACATACGACACTGAACACTTCTTCATCTCTGCCCTTTCTATGGGCCATGTGTTTCACCAGATGATTAAAGGACAATGTCCAATTCAAGCCTTCCACATGCCACAATAGAGGGAAGATGAATACCATTAGTGATAAAATTGTTCATAAAATGTGCCCGTGGCTGTAGGTGGGAAGCTAGACAGCAGTTGGAAGTGACTTATTAGCAGAATTGCCATTCGTATTTTGTTTTTTAGGTAAATTTTGACCATGTTCACACAATAGTTCTTAAATATAGGCTATGTTGGATTGAGTTTTGATTGATATTTTCTATTCAATTTATTAATTTTCCCTTTCTATCTCTAATAATTCTGTTACTTTTACTATAGCTCTGTGTAGTATCTAAATATTTTAATGTATTTTAAGGATTGTTACAAGCTTCTCTAGGTGTATTACTGTTGCCTCCTCTTTAGAAGTATATATATTTCTCTTTTAGACTGCAAAGATGATATTGCATTTCCTGTCTAGTCTGTCTCGCTCAAATACTTGTTCATTTTTCCTTACAGCCTAGTAAGACTGTAGACCCAAGCCCCTAAGGCAATGGGATACATTGTCCCCTGGCTATTTCCTTTTTATCTTCTCTTTTCACTGTCCTTCCTAACACTATGCATATAGATTGTATAGTGGAAATAAAATTGAGATTTCTGGTAATTTCAGACCCTTACGATAAGAAACAAATAATCAGATGCTGCAACTTAATATACTACTAATGGAAGAATGAAGCTCCTTTTCCATGTGAATTAGCCCAGCTTTTGAGGTACTTGATTTACTGTAACTTTCATACATAAGCAGTTGCCTATCCATACAAATAAATAATCAAAGTGCTTTTGTAGATAGAAGCTCCTCTGCTCCTCCTGTGGATCTGTGTTGTCTCACAATCCTCTTATTTCGAGACTTCAGAACAGCCCCCCCCAAAAAAGTAGTCCTAATTAGAGCCAGCCAGAAATTTTCATCCAAAGCTTCTTAACCAAAAAAATTGGTTACATGGAGTTATTTGTAAACATTTTGTTGATTTCTTTGAATCATCTGTGAAAATGGAAAACCCTTTCGAAAGAAACACTTTTCTAAAAAGGCTGTTAACATTATTTTAAAATATTGTGTAATATTTAAATAAATCAAAACCAAATCAATACTTCTGGTGTGGTTCAGTTACAGTTTTAATTTGACACATTTTTTCTTAGTTGTTGAAAATTTCAAAAACCTTATTTTGACCAAGTCAAACTCTTCATTCTCTCATCACAATTACAAAAGGAACAAACTATCAGTATTTCCCTCTCCATTGTCTGTTTTTCAAAGCCACAGTGACATTTCTTCAGCTACTCTATTCATTCCTTCTGCAACATCTCTCACTTTAGACTGACCTTTTGCTTTTTATTACTTTCCACACTTTTTTTTTTTTTTGTCCTCTTCATGGCTGAAGAAAAGGAGACGGCAGAGAGTGAAGGACTGCCAGAAGATCTGAATGTGTAGATACAACAATGTGTCTTGGTTGAAAAGTTTGGAAGAGACTTGTGTACATATAAAAGAAGGAGGGAAGGGCAGAAGATCGATGGTGAGGTAGGAGAGAGGTAAAAAAGTTTTATTGGTGCAACAAGCATGGAATATACAGAACAAGCAGAAGAGTGGAAAAAAGTAGGATGGCATTTCAGTGGAGTGGTGCCTGAAGGGGGTGTACTACTGATTTGCCACAGAGAGGGGCTTACAGTGCTCCCAACCACCTGCTGCAGCAGGGCACAAGAATAGATGATTTCTGCACAGGAACTCGATACTGCAATGAAGACTCAAAAGTGCCCTCCTTCCCTCCCATTGCTGGCTTATCCTCATTTAGAAACAATGCACATTGAACATACTGTATACATTTATTTTAGAATATTTACACAATCTATAGCTTAAAATAATCCAGACTGCTGATAATACAGTTTCAGGAATTGCTTTGGTTGTATTCTGCCTGTGTAACCTCCATTTTTTGATTTCTCTTTCTTTTCTATCCTTTCTACTTTGTTTCTATCTCACCTTCACAGTTTTAAGAGCTGTGGTCACATCAGCAGTAGCTGCTATGTATTCAAAATAATTTTTGAGAATCTTGAGACTTGACTGGTTATATAAAATCGTGTATTTTAGTCCAAGTGTCTCAGTTTAAGCAAGTGTTCAAGCATGCAAATTCTTTACCATTTCTGAGAAGAATTTATGGGTATATATCAGTACCATCTACTGGCAAAAAGAGTTACAGCACTTAGTAGACTCACACAGGAAATGCCAGATTTTACTTCAAGAACCAGGATCCTTCAGCAGGAAGTTAGGTGTGGTCTGTAAAAGGAGAATTTAAAAAAAAAAAAAAAAAGAAAAGACATGATGGAATTTTAGCTGCAGTCTTCCCTGGTGCCTTTCCAAACCCACATAAGTGCAAGATTCTTCACTGGTAATGAATTTTTAATTGTTTCCTGCAGTATTAAAACAGAATTATGCTTTTCTTTTTTCTTTCTTTTTTTTTTTTTTTTTTTTTTCCTTCTGTGATTAAAAATAAAATCTGACAGGATTCTGCTGCAGGACCACTTTCATTTTCCTAATGAACCCTTCTGCTGCTAGTAGTCAGTGCAGCTTCCAGCAGCAGTTTGGTACAGACCGTTCATGACAGAATGCACCAGGTGCATTTGCCTGCAGTGGAAGAGCATGCTCACCGGGAGACCTGCAGGAGTTGGGATGTGTGTGGATGTTTGTGTAGGAGGAAGTGGCTGTGTGCATATGGTTGAAAAGGAGGAGAAAGCATCATGTTGCAGCTTATTTAGCAGCCTTCAAAAATACGAATTTGTTGCGGCTGTGCTGGAGTATGTGTGCTAAGTGAGAGTAAAATAGGATCAGACTGATTGTATTCAAACTGTTGTATCATTTTAATAATTGTTTCTGGGTATATTGTCTTACTCAGAATTTGTTACTTTATTGCATTTGCTGTATTTTTAATGTGCTTACTCAGAAGGACTCCTGAGAAAAATTCTTGTAGGCTACAGCAGAGATACTGTTTGTGATTTCAGATCAAAGTATTTGCATTGGGAATATTTTCCACTTGTTCTTTTTAACTGAACTGCCCAGAAACATTAAAAAGCGATGGTCCTGCACTTCCTAGTGAAATTTGTGAAAAATATATACAATTGATATGATAGCAGACATGAAAGATCTAAGTGCAGTATGTAATGATTAAAAATAATTTTTGTTTAATTCAGCAATTCTTCCAGTGCACAGTGTGTTGCCAGGCAGGGGATCTGAATACAGGTGCTTATGCCTGAACCTTGTTTCCTGAGCTGGCAGCTCTGCAAAGGCAGCATATTTGTACTCGAAGAGAAGGAGCATCTTGTATTGCTTTCAACTGATCCTTCTGGCCTTACACGGCAAGAGTGGATTCTAAGAGTCATTTCTGGTCCGTATAGCTAGAGGGAGGACTGGTCCAAGATGCAGCTTTCAGAATAATAAGGAGCTGCATTGTCTGGAGTCTCACTCCTCAACACTGAACCAAATGCTTCAGAACTGTTGATTCCTCACACTGAATGCAGTGGAAAATATCTCCTGCTTTATTCACTAGAATGAATAACATTATCCTTGATAAAGGCAAAAGATGTTATTGCATTGCATGTGACTTTTTTTATCAGCCTGTAGAGTTGGCAATCTATTGGTGCAAGCACTAAGTGAATTTTAAACTAAATGTTTTAGGAATTGATACCTCTGAGACAACTCTAAGAGGCAAGCTGCAAAGGAAAATGGTTTGTCTTGAAATAAAAACAAATTTAAAAATTCATTTCACAGCAGCCTCCTCTTGGATGATAATTACTGAATTTAACAAGATGTCCCACACAAAATTCTGTGATGGTATATTGCTTTACATTGTTTGTAGCTGTGTTGCTCTAAATCTTTTCTGTGTTTTTGTATTTTTAGCACTTTTTTATGAGAGAGGCTAAACAGTAATTAAGAGGTGCAGGATGAAAAGATGGCACAATCAGTGCTGGTACCACCAGGACCCGACAGCTTCCGCTATTTCACAAGAGAATCACTTGCAGCTATTGAACAGCGTATCAATGAAGAGAAAGCTAAAAAATCCAAACAAGAACGCAAAGATGATGATGATGAAGATGGCCCGAAGCCAAACAGTGACTTGGAGGCAGGAAAGACACTGCCATTTATTTACGGCGACATACCTCCAGGAATGGTGTCTGAGCCCTTGGAAGACCTGGACCCATATTATATCAATAAAAAAGTGAGTGTGTTGTATATTTTTATTAGACTTTAAGAAGAATAAATAACAAAGAATCCTTCAATGACATAGTATTTCTGTTATTTTTGACCCAGCCCTTCCATATAACAATTTCCCCAACACCTGATGTGGTTGGCAGAAATCTCCATTGTAAGAACAGAAATTAGTAATGCAAGTTTGTGGGACCTCATACATCAGTAGAGATGCACTTAGATTTTTATTTTTTTATAAACCTGGCATTTTATAAAAGCCTGTAACTTTCAGTGGTTTACACACAGGAGAATTGAAGTAGCAGCACAGAAGTTATCTTTAGAATAACTACTGAATGCTGTATTGTAATGGTGAAAGGAGCAGGTCTTCAATATGAAACCCGTATCAAAGGTAGCTAGACATCATCTTACTAGATTTCTTCACTGTCATGGAAAGTTCAGGTTGCATTCTCTTGTCACTGGGAAGGATAGGGAAGTATGTAAAGGTAATTTCTCATGATATGATGATGATCATCCTCATCCATATTTACCTCTGTAGAGGCATCAAATATCCAACTTAGTCTGGGTGAAAAAAATTTCTTATCCAGTTCTAATTTTTTCTATGATTGTTTTCAAAGAGGAGGTGTTTAAAAGAGGGACATAAATAAAGAGGAGGTAGCAATTGCACTTGGAGTGTTGACAGAATGTTACATAATTGAAAAAAAATATTTTTATAGAGATGTTAATTAAAAAAAAAAAAATCCACATATTAGCTTTGATTTAAAGTAACAATTACTGCTGTGGCCAGCACTGAAGTGTTGAACTTTAGACTAGTGTCCAGATGGCCTTGGGTTTCCTCCAGATTTTCAGTCCCTTTGATTTTGGCATCAAATGTATTGCACTTTCATTATTCTGCTAGTAAAGAAGAAATACATTTTTTTTCTGTTTTCATAATTTTTTTTTCTCCTGCTTTCTTTTCTTTCCTGTGGAAACTAGCTAGCTAACAAAAACAAGTGAATTAAAAAACAAAACCCATGAAAGTGAAGAAACTGCTTCAAAGAAAAATGAAGAAAAACCCCAAGAAAAGTTATGAGTCAAATTCAAACTAAGAGAAAAATGCAAATGAAGATATTTCCTGCAGGAATTAGGGGTATGCCTCATCAGTAATATGTTGAAACAATAGCAATATAGGCATACCATGAGGAACTAAGCAGAACAGCTCAAAAAAATTAGTTGTGCCTTAAGTATTCATTGAAGTATTTCTAAAACTCAGTTTATGTATGGAGAATCATGAGCTAAATTTGAAAGCAAGGTTTTCAGTTAAATATCATGTTTGCTCCCTTTATTCAAATGATTTACCCTGTTGAAGTCTGGAAGGCAAATAGAATTTGGGTCAAAGTACTGATTCCTTTCTTTAATTATTTCCGCATTCTGTAGTAGTAAAAATCTAAATTCAGTGCCAGAAATCCAAAAGTTAGAGCATGTATTGTCATGTTTTGGAAACTAGAAGCGTAATTCTGCAATTAAGTGTGGATGTGAAGTAAAGTCATGCTGAATTGCTTGTTCCTGATTGAGAGATGCGTAGCAGTTGTCGTGATCTTTTCCAAAAGCATAGTGGTTTCCAATAGGAGAAGCAAAGACTTCAATCTGTATGTTTCAATCATAATTTCTCCTATTATTTTTCTTAGTGTTCTTTGCATATTTTTGAACATCATTGTTTGGGTCAGGCTCCATTTTCATTTTTTAGCATAACTTGATGAGTCAGCGTAACACAAATGATACTTCATCAGAGGTTTCATCAGAGTAAAGGGAATAGAAAACGTAAGAACTGATTATTAGAGGTCCTGTTTTCATGGACTGCAGGAGTAATAGTAAAAGAGTTGAAAAATGATGGTAGTAAAGAACATGTTACAGACTCCTGTACAATAAAGGATCAAAGTGCAGCTTGAGAATCACTAAGTATGGGAGAATGGAAATATGTTAAGTTTGGAAGCACTGATTTTTATAATTTATATAATTTTTATCCTTTATAATTTATTATTTCAGGCAGGCAGAGGCGTTGTGTTTTCAGCTGCTCTATTTGACACACCTGCTCAGAAAATAGAGCATAATCTTGACAAATGCTGCCCTCTGATTCCAGTTGAGGCAGATCATGGCTACTGGTAGTATTCCAGGTCTGCATGCCTTATGTGCCCTTTGGGCTTCCTAGGACTGCCACAATGCTATCTAGATCCACTTCCTTTCAAAAAGCATGAACTTTCATCCATGTATAGAAAGAAGAGATGATGGAAATAGATAGGACTTTCCCCAGATATGTGGCAATCAAAATAATTGAAAAAAAAAAAACCTTAAAGGCTTTATTCTTTATTTCCTGGATTTTAAGAACACTGTTACATTTAGAAATGCTTTTTTAAATGTCGGTAATATACATGAGTTATTGCTGAAACTGTGGAGAGACAGTGAAAATACAGGTATACAGTGAATAGGGTGAATTCTGTATTAGGTGAAAGTAAAGTATGACAAGGAAAATAGTTTTGCAGGTACAGAACTATCACAAGTAATAGTTGAAAAGGCGAGTAATACATTACTCTCAGAATATGGCAAAAATTGAGTGCATTAGTGTTATGTTCAAAAACTGGTTATTGAACACTCTTGATTTCCATATTTTCATGATCACCTGAAATTTAGATCACTTTGAGGTACTTTTGTCTTAGTACTTTGATGTGATAATTTATGGTTGCTATTTGATTTAGGGATTGAAGTTTTAATGGCTCTCATTTTGATTACAGTTACACACCTCACTGTATATATTATACCGTACAAAAACTGTACTAATTCTTCAAATATTACCTACATTACTTTTATACTTGTATCTGTTTACTAGCTAGCAATATCAGGATTACTTATGATTTTTAAATAGATGTATTTAAGTGTTCATTTAATTGTATTTATAGTAATTTGGCTGGACTCTACAATGTGTGAACTGGACAAGGGGATTATGTCAATGCAAGAAGAGCATATTGACCAGATATGATTAATGAGGAAATGAAAATGATTCAGGGTTTGTAACTTGGTATCTTCTAAATGTTATTTTTCATTCTCTTTTTCTTTTTCCAGACTTTTATAGTATTGAATAAAGGGAAGGCAATATTCCGATTCAGTGCCACCTCTGCCCTGTACATGTTAACTCCTTTCAATCCTCTTAGAAAAATAGCTATTAAGATTTTGGTACATTCATATCCTTTTCCAGTGGTTAGTTTAAAACGGTAATGAATGAGATGTTACTTAGTATTTAAATAATTCTCTGGCACATGTCCCAGGATCAATATGATCTGTAGTGCTTTGTCCCTCTTCTCTCTACTATTTCTGTCTTCTGTTCTTTTTCTCATTCTCCTTTTACATTTCTGTTCATGGCTGGATCCTAATATAGTAATACCAGAAGCCAGACAACCATCCTTTACAATTTCTGTGTCTTCTTTCTTCCCCCACATAATTTTTCCTTCCCTCTTATTTTTTTCTGTAATCATCACATCTTTTTTTCATCTTTTCCCCTCCTCCACATTTTTCATAAACTGCAGATATGTTGCTCAGACTACTTTCAGTTCTTCACTGACACTGTGTATTAAAATCAAATCTTTGATCCCAGGCCTGTGCTTGCATGAATATTTAGTGAAACTACAGTTTCATTATTTCTTTTCATTTTCTGATTCAGATAACACTTGCAGAAAGATAGATTCCTAAAACAGCTTAGGTTTCTTGTTTTATTATGCATTCTTAGTCCTGTATGTATCTCACCTGTCTGTTTTATTTCTTGATCATTATTGCTTTATACACTCATAAGCCTACTGATGTTTTCATTTCAGTCTTCAAGCAGGTCATGAGATTTCCACATTGCAGGTAGAGATTTGAAAAGATAAATTATTATAATTACTTAACTATTATTTGTCTTTTTCAGTGTTTTAATAGCTGACTATAGTAGGCATCCCACTGGTCTGATCCCAAATACCAATATGAGCAATGAGGGCATTGACTTCAGAAAGTCAGCTTACTTAAGGAACAAATACAAATGTTTGCACACTTGTATTTACAGAAGTCTAACATAAGCACAACAGAAGTAGTTTTGTGTTAGCATTGCATATAGGGATCCTAAGATTATGTAGACTAAATCTTGAGAGGATTTTTTTCAGTCTTTGGTATACTGGAAGACTGATATTACAATAGTTGGTATGTGTTGGATGTTGTTTTCAATGGCTAGCCTATGAATGACTTCCAAAATGATCATGATACTACATAGCCTGTTTTCAATTGGCTTGCTACAGATGCCACTACAAATAATTATTTTTCAAATATATGACACTCTTTACCATATTCTGGAGCGTTACTGAGTTATGTGGAATAATAGAAGATTGTGGGACTGAGGTATCGGTGAAGACCTAGTCAACAAAGTCGGAATGCTTAAACACGTTGTTTAAATTTATGGTAAGGTATATTATAGTTATTTTTCCACTAATGAAAGTGTAGTGTGGATTTGCAACTCTAAGAAGACATTTCATCAAAAAGGATTTTGAAAACCTATGCAAAGTACAGGCTGGTGAAACACTTGTAGCATGGTTTTTTATATTTTTAAAAATGTATTCCTTTCTCTTTTGCTCTGTTCATATATGAATTACATAAAGAGAAGCTAGTTGCTCAGTAAAGGATTTAAAATATATTCATTGCACAAATGAAAATCCAAAGAACTGTTGAATGTAGTGCCACATGTTTTTGACAGTTCAGAAGGCAGAGGTATTTATCATCACTTGAAGGTTTTTTTTAATTAATGTAAACCTGCAGAGAAAAGTTCACAAGGGGAACCTCACAGTACTTCTCATCCCATTATGTTCGGATTTCTGTTTAGGAGCACCACATGAACCTGCAGCTGTTCTCAAACTCGATCGAGCTTTGTCCTTTCTGTAGCTTTAGGTGTTGGTGCCATCATGTGGACGTTTTGTGGTTCATCTGCGTGGTTTTCATTTTGGTCGTTGTATTTTTGTACCTTAGAAGAATGTCAGCAGTTCTGAGAGTAAAATGTTGTAGATTTAGAGCGGTTCTGTTCAACTAAATGAAATTATTTATGACTTGGACCTGTTCCGGAATTCTATTTGGATTTCTTTTTTTGAGAATCACATGCGCCTTCCCCTCCCAACAGCATTTATATTACAAAAGTCATATATAAAACAAACAGCAATAAAATACTTTTCTTGCTAAGAGTTCCCTATGTTCTCTCCTACTATCTGGCAGCTAGCTTCCAATGTATCATCATGATAAGCAAAAATATTGATACATGCCTTATTTTATGGTAAAACATAAAAGTGAAGAAAATGTATTTTTCATTGCTCTGTATGCATGAAGCAGATCAGATTTGTCTAGATCATCTAAAAGAAATACTTTTTATGTTATTCCATGGAATTAGAAGCTAATACTTCAAATGTTGACATTTTTATTCAATAAGAAAAAATAATTTAGAGTTGGGGCTCTTTTTAAAATGTCTTTCAGATTTTTTAATTTTTAGTGTATGATTGTTCTCTTCTAGCTATAAAGCAGTGAAGGAAAGCTTTAACATATTCAAGGCTTTTCCCTGGCTATTAAAAGAGCAGTGAAGGGATAGATGGCTCCTGATAGTGAAAGTCTACCAAAGCAGTGTGTTATTTGATACTCTTTTTATGATATTTCCTGGCATACATTCCTTAACTCTTGGCCTACATTATTCAGCATGCTTATCATGTGCACTATTTTGACCAACTGCGTATTTATGACCATGAGTAACCCTCCAGACTGGACAAAGAATGTAGAGTAAGTTAAATGGATTTTCTCTGAATAATATCCAGTAATCAGAAATAAACTACTGTAAATTACTTTAAATGAGGATGGCTTCCACTGGCAGCAGCTACCTTATTGGGATATCCTTGCAACAGCTATTCTGATGCTAGTTTGCTGTAACATTAAATACGTATAAGTGTCTCATGATAAGTTCTTTAATGTCCTTCCTCTGTTTGCAGTGCTAGATGGGAAACGTAAGAAAAGCTATCCTTATGATCATACAGAAAAAGTGGATTATAAATATTTTTGACTGCGTCCTATGTCACATCTGTGCAAGAACGCAGGGAAATGCACTCTTTCATCTCTATTGAAATAACCATTACTGATAAAGGGACCATCTTATGGATGGCTGTGTTCATCACAGTGCAGCTTTCTCTTACCAAAATCAATGTAACAATGTAAAACTTGTTTGCAAAATAAGCTATAAAAAAGTATTGAAATGGTTAGCTAATCATTGGTGTGATATGATGTCAGCTTGGCTAATTGGTCCAGTATGATGTCAGCTGCGAGGTGCCAATACACAATGACAGTTCCAAGGCTGCAGGCCGCAGTGTGAAACTGTTCTTGGGGCTTCCTTTCTGCTGCTTCTTCATTTCTTACTGCTTGGGCTGATACATGTCTGTTCAATCTTCAATAACCAAAAGTGAAATCATAGGGCTATTAAGGTCAACAAAGACATTCTCATTTTGAGTTCAGTGTGAATACATATGTATTCAGGATACCTAGCATGTCATAAGTATTTATGATAAAGATTGGTTGCTTTGGTATTTCTTCATGTCTCTGTATTGTGCCATTTGGAGTTACCATGCATGTCCTCATACGTGGAGTAAAGTTCTGCAGGAAATAAATTCTTTAGTAATTGAACTGAAAACTTTTGTATTGGAAAGCTGTTTTCAGGTTGGCTCAGTTAGAGTAAGCTTTTTAAGCAGTTTAATTTGAATTCCTTTTCATTAAAGATATAAATAAAACTAAGTTTCAGGATGACATCACTTGGACACAGAAGATGAAATTACTCAAAATGCCAGAATTACATATTTTTTTCGACTGATGAGGGTTGGCAATCGCCAGCTCTTGGTAATAAGCAACATTTCAGCATAAAAATAATATTGAAGAAAGGAATTTTTAACTGAAAGAAACTTCTAAAATCCTAATGTAATCCATCTGTGTGTTTTGTTATAACATGGATTCAGACTGGACATAAACATGCACCGCTGTAGTAACTGGGAATTTTGCATGTGTCTTATTGTATAGATTATAGAAGTTGAATTTAAGCTATAGGTTATCAGTTTTTTAATCCTAATTTCATTCCTCTTTCCTTATGGTATGAATTATGCAGGTGTTAAAGTTGGATGTAACTGTCACTATTTCTTATGCCACTTAAAGTGAAGAAAACGAGAATAAAACAACTAGAGAGCATCAATTGCAAAGATAACATGATCTATAAACTCTGTCTTGCGTATTTTCCTCAGATACACATTCACTGGAATTTATACCTTTGAATCACTTATTAAAATTCTTGCAAGGGGCTTCTGTTTAGAAGATTTTACATTTCTCCGAGACCCATGGAATTGGCTAGATTTCACTGTCATCACATTTGCGTAAGTCTTCTACTTGTTTTTTTAAATAAAAATTCTTTCTGGTAGCATGAGATTAGTGACTAAAAATTGCCTCGTATCTTGTCAGCCAGAGTATTTGGAGCCTGGACTTCCTGCAGTTTCAATATGTTTCTTCTACCTCTTTTACACAGTTTAGTATTTCTAGCCAAGCATGTGCTGCAGAGGCCAGCATGGTGTGCCAGCCCATTAGGATTGTGAATGCCATCACCCTGAACTGTTCATATCCTGTCTCCTTTCTGCATACCAGAATTAAAGGAATCCTTTTGACTTCCTGCTGATAGCTGACCAGATTAGTTTTCAAACATCAAGTCAATGTGGTTTATTATTATAAAAATTAATTTAATTTTATGGCCAGAAGCATTTTTATAACACAGGCAAAATACAGTGAACGGTGAAAAGGTCTTGCTCAAAGACCCAAGCAAACAGAATAAAATCTGCCTCAATTCTGAGTAATTGTGATTTAATCCTACAGGTATGTAACAGAATTTGTAAACCTAGGCAATGTTTCAGCTCTTCGAACTTTCAGAGTATTGAGAGCTTTGAAAACTATTTCTGTAATTCCAGGTAAGAAGTAGTTGGTGTAAGGTGTTAGGCCCCTCGTATCTCCAACTGTTATTTGTGTGCTGTCATTGTGTTTGTGTGTGAACTCCCCTATTACAGATATGTGACAGAGTTTGTGGACCTGGGCAATGTCTCAGCGTTGAGAACATTCAGAGTTCTCCGAGCTTTGAAAACAATATCAGTCATTCCAGGTGAGAGCCAGGTTAAACACCGAGGCTGACTTTTGTCCTACAAAGGCTGTACTCACTTTTTTAAAGCATAAGCCTTGTTTGCTACACATTGTCAACAAACCAGAAAAGCAGGAGTCAAGACATGTAATTTTATTTAAATTGATTCATGCTTGTATTTAGTTGTATTTTCTTCTCAAAAAAAAATCAGCCTTTGAGTTTAACAAATTCTTGCATGAGATATTTGCAGTAAACAGCCTATGTGATTTGCATCTTATGACATCAAGCTTTCCTTTACATGTTTTAAATATAAGTTAATTTTAAGCTTTCATACTGATGCAAATTTTCTCATTTATTGAAGGCACTTGATATAGCAACTTAATTCAGTTTTAAGTTATGTCTAAAAAATTAAACTCTAAAGGATAGCATGGGCCATGCATGGGGTATCGTTTTAAAGATGTCTTTCTTCTCCAAACCATCACCCCTCTTATATTGTAAGAAGATTATTATGATATCATTTGAATATTCACGTATAATGTCTTTACAATGGGGTTACTAATATAGAATACATCACAAAAGGTTCATAAAAGAAAGGTTTGGGCAAGAAGCATCAGCAAAAGCAAACAATGCTATTCTATGTAGGGTTGAGATGTAGCATGAATAATAAAATCACTTGTTTTGGCACAAACAATGTGTTTGGAATTATCTACTTTTTATTTTTATACACTATAAAATAAGTATAAACTTACATATTTTCATTCATCTTTCCAAATAATAAGGCTTTTCATGAAAATTATTGTGTCACAAATTACTAGTCTTTTTGCATGAAATCTTTACCAGGAAAGCAGTCACATGATTTTTTGTGTGTGTTTAGAATCTATTTAACATCATAATAAAAATCTTATCTCTTTGCAGGCCTGAAGACTATTGTGGGAGCCCTGATTCAGTCTGTGAAGAAGCTCTCAGATGTGATGATCCTGACTGTGTTTTGTCTGAGTGTATTTGCACTGATAGGGCTGCAGCTGTTCATGGGCAACTTGAGGAATAAATGCCTGCAGTGGCCTCCAGACAATTCTACTTTCGAAACAACTGTTATTTCCATTTTTAATAGCTCTATAGGTGAAAATGGTACATTTATTAATGCAACAACGACAACATTTAACTGGGATGAGTACATCGAAGACAAAAGTAAGAGTTAATTATATCATCTACTGCATTGATTTTCTGGTATTGATTTAAACAGATTTGAGAACATCAGTATCTTTCCCTTGCCTTTAAAAGTGTGTAACCTGGCCAAGAAACATAAAAGCACTCATTTTTCTCTAGTAAATAAAAGCACAGTCATTATATAATTTAACATACTCATAATATTATACTGGGTAGCAAATTACCTTTTTTACCTTTCACAGAATATGACTTTTAGAGTAAAATCACATTGCAGCATAAACCAGAAATTTCCGTGCTAGCTTCAAGCCTCCTGAAATAGTGTGACAGCCCTAACATGGGATCTGAAATGTAAGAGCTAGGTTAGTGCAAGATAGTGCTCAATATAATAAGCCCACATCTGAACATCAGCTAGCCCAAGAACCCTGCCAGAGCACGTAAACGTAGCTACGTTGTTCCTCCTGGAGTTGAGTGCCTCTGTGCCACATGCCCTTGCACAGCACAGACACACCTTTAAGAGAATACTGGTGATTTATCCCATCTTTCTTGCAAAATAAGAACTAGATTCCACATTTCTGTCTTTTGTTTCTTATCTTTGGAAAATCAAGAAATGAGCATTTTGTACCTCATAGTACACTATTCCCACCATTTTAGGTAGTTAATGTTAGTATTGTGTTAACAAAACTTGTTGAAAAATTCAGATAAAACAACTCTGAACATACATATAGTACATTGCTATTTTGTCTTTCATAATACTATTGTTAATCTCTCCCATTTATCTGTTCAGCCTCTTCTATTTATTTTAGTGTATTTAGTGTATTTAATGTATTCATAATTAGGCCTAATAGGTTTTTAATTAAGTCTGTATAAATATTTTAACTGGTGACTATATCACTGAAAGTTAGGAAACCTCAGTTTAAGAATGAAATGCCTTTGTATCCAAGTCTCATTGCCTTATAATCTTTTAATATACTTATCATCTCAGCATGCTTGAAATATACAAATGTCATGCAAAATTTTGGATCATAACTTATTCTTAAAGCCATCTGAGGAACAGATTCCATTCCATTCCCCTTTAGTTGTTTCTGGTACTATGACACACAAATAGAAAGGGTTTTTTTCTAAATATCTGACCTACATTTTCCTAATTTCAGATTGAATATATTACTACATCTGCTGTGGACTTAGAACTAAGATTATCATAGACTACTTTATATTAGTCTTTATGCAGTTATCCTCTATATTTCTGGTCTTTCCTAAGTCAAGTGATCCTATTTTCTGTTTTGCATTTTTTATACCTATTTTCTTTTTTTTTTTCTTTTTTTGAATCTTTCCAGTTAGTCTGGCATTTTTTTCTTGTTGTTTTTCTTTTGCCCTTTTTTGTACAGCTTTTGTTTGCTTGAGGTTTTTTGAGATCCTCAAATTGGGTACTAACTCCTCCAGCAATTGCTTCTGATTTGTATCTTTCCCTCATGCCATATATGCAACATTCCTATTAACACATTTCAAAATTACCTCATTTTTATGTCATCACTGTATTGTTGATTCACAGTCAATTTTTACTTTGTGACAGGTATTGCATCTTTTTGTACAGCGGTGGCTGTGGCCACGTCCTGACTGTATTGTATTTATGTATTTGATTTTGCCTTGATAAGTGTAGCATTTTCCACTTGTCTCTATTGGAATAAATCCAATTGCTTTTACTTGTCAATTTGTAAAGGTCATTCTAAATTTCAAATACCTTTTCTCTAGCTTAATGTCTTCAGAATACTTGATGCATTTTTTTTTCTATTGCTTTGTGTCCTGAGTTAGTAATGAAACTTGTTAGAAAACCATGTCTAGCACAGATACCTGGGATATCTTCAGAGAGTTGCCCTTATGAATTGGCACTGGGTCACTGGCAACTGCTCTCTAAGAACTTTCTTCAAGTATTTTGTGGTATTTCCAGCCAGAACATATCTCCTTTATTTCTATCTGGAATTGTCATGTAGGACTTGTACCCCTTACTGTTCTGTTATTAAGTTGGCAGGAGACAGGAATAGTTTTGTATCTGGCATATTTTCTACAAACTCATATTTGCTATTTTTGTCGTTTTATCATTATCATTTTTGTATTAAAAAAAAATCTTACTTAAGTGTTTTCCAAAGTAGTGGACTGAAAGTGGAGCTGTGCCACATAAGAATGTGTATTAGGCCCACAGACAGTTTTGCAAGTTCTGCTTGGAGCCCGTTTGCATCTTTAAACTTCTTTTTAAGTAGTGGTTAGATGTCTCACAGGGTCTGACTGTGTGATCACCAGAATGTCTGAAAACCCACTGATTTCTTATATGATATCTGAGACTAGAATTGCAGATACATAAATTATGGACATAATTTCTCTCTCTCTGTAAAGTAAGCAGATTTTATGCTGCCTCTATTGTATACTGGTGATGACAGAGTAGAAGCAGTCAGTAGGAACTGGTTGCAATTCTCTTCTTGTCTGTTTAGCATTAGCCCTCAGTTCATGCCAGCTAAGCTAGTCCATGCCATCTGGCAGTGAATCTCATGGAACCATCTGCTTCCTGAGAACAGCCAGAACATACCTAATTCTGGCAACTTTAGCTTAATGTGCCACCTGACCCAAAAATCTCCATTAGAGGTTCCCATTTTACCCTAAGAATGCCAAACTAGGAATTGATGGCAAAATGTGTTTCCCTTTCTGTTGCAAAGAAGGGAAAATAAAATAAAATAGAAGAATTTGTTGTGGGCTTTTAGGGCTTCTATCTCTTTAAATTATATTTTACCTCATCTTAATAGTTAGCCTAAATGTTCAAGTACATTGCTATTGAATTTTGTGTATTAGTTTTGCCTAATGTACAATAAAAGCTTGGTTTCTCCCTCAGCTGTTCAAATCAAGATCCAATTAGAAATTTCTTGAGCATGTTGTGTTATCACATAATCAACTGGAAAAGACTTTTGAGATCATCGAGCCAAACCTATGACCTAACACCACCATATCAACTAGACCATGGTACTGAGTGCTATGTTGTCTTTCCTTAAACACCTCCAGGGACTGTGACTCCACCACCTCCCTGGGCAGTCCATTCCAATGTCTAATCACCCTTTCTGTGAAGAAATTCTTCCTTATGTCCAACCTAAACTTTCCCTGGCACAGCTTACAGCTGTGTCCTTTCATCCTGTCTCTGGTTGGCTGGGAGAAGAAACTGACCCCCACATGGCTACAACCTCCTTCCAGGGAGTTGTAGAGACTGACAAGGCCTCCCCTGATTCTTCTGTTCTCCAGGCTTAACACCCCCAGCTCCCTCAGCTGCTCCTCACAGGACTTGTGTTCCACACCCTTCACCAGCTTCCTTGCCCTTCTCTGGACACAGTCCAGCACCTCAACATCCCTCCTGAACTGAGGAGCCCACAACTGGACACAGCACTCGAGGGGTGACCTCACTGGTGCTGAGTACAGGGAAAAAATCTCTTCCCTAGTATTTCAGGGTTTTTTTCAAGGAATACTTGGATAAAATAATATGTAATGAATAATTATAATTGAATAATACTAAACATTATGCATCAAAATGCGCAAATGAAGGCAGAGAATTGCCCTCATCCTTTGCCTCATTTTCCTGGTATTTTTTTGATTTGCTAACATACACAATTTGGTATTCCACCCATTGTATCTTATAATTTGGTTAGGTTGCTAAGAATTAACTGTACAACTAACTTTCTGTTTTCTAAAGAAAGGCTAACTTGAAGATTCTGTAGGAAGTAATTTTCCTGTCAAAACAATACTTACCATGCTTTTTTCATTCCTAACCACTATATATTGCAGTTGAACATTCTGTTAGCTCTGCTAATTTCTTTCATGTGTAAAAGTCTGTATAATTCCTCAATTTTCATTAGGCATAAATATTATCTTTCTCATCACCTTTTTGATTTTTTTTTTTTTAAACAGGTCATTTCTACTTCTTGGAAGGACAAAATGATGCACTACTGTGTGGCAATAGCTCAGATGCAGGGTAAGAAAATGATCATCATTCTTCTTTATGCATCAAAGAAAAATAATTAGCTACTTAGAATAGCTCAGGTAGTCAACTTTAATATCAAGTGTACTATAGAATTGCAAATTACCAGTGTTTTGCATTTGAAGCTATACCTAAATACAACCATTTCTGTGACTTGAATTTACACAGGCATGTCCATCAGCCTCTTAGGCTACTTTTGTAAAAGTAACCACATGAATGATCTGTGCACAAATGTTGCTGCCAGCTTGCTGACAACTGTTTATCAGCCGTGCTACTTGATGTTCTTCTCTTGTCCTGGTGGAGATATGTTATGACAAATTGTGGGGAAGGGTAGAATGCTATTAGTTATATTATTAAAGCATTGAAATATTATTAGGAAGTGGAATTACAAAGTGAAAAATAGTAAGCTATACATTTTTATCTTAGGTATGTAGAATAATATTTTACTTGTTCATAATTTCATCAGAAACTAGTACTCCTGAACAATTTTGTTTTACTGCAGCATATCGTAATGTAGAGTAGTTGTTAAAAATAGCATTTCCTCTTCTTTTGTAGTCAATGCCCAGAAGGATATATATGTGTGAAAGCTGGTAGAAACCCCAACTATGGCTACACAAGTTTTGATACATTCAGTTGGGCATTCTTGTCACTGTTTCGATTGATGACTCAGGACTTTTGGGAGAATCTTTACCAGCTGGTGAGGACTTATTAAAATAAACAGCACCATCACCAATACCATTACTACATAGTACTTGCATAGTTATTTTCATTCACTTGTCCTTAAGGCCTTTGGAACAGAAATGATCTTTAATTTCATACATGTAAACTATTGTCTAAAACAGTAAGGCCCTTATTTATGATTTAGAAACTCGTGTGCTTCTTAAATACATAATAAGGAATAGCTGCTATTTTATGAAGATGGTTAAGCATTATTGTTTGTGTACCTAAATGAATAAATGAACTTAAGTTGTTAAAGTTTCTTACCCAAATATGCTATAAATAGATGCTATGTTAAATTAATTTGCAGTCTAGTACAAATATGTTTTGTTTGAAAATGTTACATCTTGTCCCTGAACTACACATATCCATACCTGAAAGACAGCAATTTTGTCCACTGTAACATTTTGTATAATGAAATATTTTTGTGGGAGTGTAGTTTGGGACTGATGAGACAAGAAGCTAAGGTGCTGATCAGTGGCCCCACCTACTGTTAAATTTAAAGGCTGTAATGTAGGTGTATAGATTCTTATTGGTATAAGTTCTGAAGTATTCAGAATTGGATTTGCCTTGACAATAGTAGACACAAAACTTTTTCATATGTATCCAGGATATAATAATTCTATAAGGAAAAAGTAACAAAAGAATCTTGTGCTAACACAAATCAATCTTACAATGTTTTTCTAAATTATAACACAGAGGCTAACTTACTATGCAACAGTATTTAAAGTCTGCTAAAAAAGTGTATTATCTCTTTTTCTCCAGACCCTTCGTGCTGCTGGGAAAACATATATGATATTTTTTGTTTTGGTCATTTTCTTGGGTTCTTTCTACCTGATCAACTTGATCCTGGCTGTGGTCGCCATGGCCTATGAGGAACAGAATCAAGCAACAATGGAAGAAGCAGAGCAGAAAGAGGCAGAATTTCAGCAAATGCTGGAACAACTGAAAAAGCAACAGGAAGAAGCTCAGGTATCCCTGTAAAGTAAAATTTCTTCTTCCATTCGTGACTGTGAACGGATGCTTTATGTCCACATATGAGAATACTTTTACTCCCCTACTCCTAACAATATATTACTTTGTCTCATAAATTCCTTCATATTGTAAACAATCTTTAATGTTTTCCATTGCACTTTTTTTGCTGGTTTGAGTGAAGCTGTTAATTTGTGTCAAAAATAATAACCAACAAGCTGAAGCACTGGATTTTCAAATTGGAGATGGAAATTAACTTTTTAACTTTTTAACGGAGCACTTGAACACGTTGCCCAGAGTGCTTGTGGAGGTAATGAAAAGCTGTCTGGATATTGTCCTTGGGCAGCCTGCTTTAGATGACCCTGTCTGTGCTGGAGAGTTTGACACGATGACCTCCAGAGGTTACCTTCCAACCTCAACCATTCTGTGATTGTCTGAAATGGAGGTGGAGATGTGGGAAAAAAATCCAAAGAGTAATTCTGCTTATAAAAGTAACAGAAGCAAAACTATTGTAGGTGATGGTGCTTCAGCAATACTTGGCTTTTTCTACTCCCTACACATCTCTCACAGCAGAAAGCCATAGCTTTCCAGTTCTAAAGAGAACTGGAAAATGTGGAGAAACCAAAGAAAACACTTCTGTGGTACAAATGGAATGATTACATATGCTTTGAAATTCCTTTTCATTTTTTGAAGGCTCTCAAATCTTTAATAGAATAATTGGTAATGTCTGCTTGGCATGTGGCCACATAGAGCAGAAGTTGAACTATGTCTTCCACATAAGCACATTACTAAAGTCAGCAATCAGGATTTTTCTTTCATTGGTCAATTGCAATCTGTTGGGGGAGAATTGTGGGGGATTTTTGTTTTTTTGGTTTTTTAGCCTGTAAATAAATGTTAATAAAATTCTCCACACATTTTGAAAATAAAACAGCAACAAGTATGTAATACTGTGTAGTTTAACTCAAACCTCTGATTATTATTTGCAAAACTGAGATATCAAAATTACAAGAGATCTTTAACAGACTAGGGAGTATTCAAAATCCATCAAAATGTTGTAAGAAAGTGTTGCTTCCTGTTAACAGGGATTTTACCACCTGTTTGAGCCTTGATTCTTTATTTTTACATAGTACTTCAGATGAAAAATTCATTGCAACATGTTGCTTCAATCTGAAACAGATGCTTGTTAACTTGGTTTTTTGACAGCCCAGTTTTCCCTTGGGTTACTCTTGCTCCTGGTTTATGGAGCAGTGGCAAATTATGGTTTCTGTGGTAATTCACAAATTATACGTCTTATGATATGCTGGGTTTGGTGAAGTAGAAACATTGTTTTTATTTCAAAATACTAATTTCTTTAAGAGTGGCAATAAATTTGAAATAGTGAGTGGTGTGTGTATTTGTATAAATGCTGTAAATTGCACATGTGCTTGTATGTATAGGCGGCGGCAGCAGCTGCAGCAGCTGACTCAAGAGATTATAGTGGAGTAGGTGGAATAGGTGGATTCTCCGAAAGTTCTTCTGAGGCATCAAAACTGAGCTCAAAGAGTGCTAAAGAGAGAAGGAATAGAAGAAAGAAAAAAAAGCAAAAAGAGCAATCTGAAGGCGAGGAGAAGGATGGGGAAGAATTTCACAAATCTGAGTCAGAGGACAGCATCAAAAAGAAAGGTTTCCGATTTTCCATTGAGGGGAATAGACTGACATACGAAAAGAGATTCTCTTCCCCGCACCAGGTACCACAGTATTATTACCTCTTAAACACCTTTTTTTTGTCTACTCATCATATAAACAAAGTCCTGTAAAGTAGTTTGGTAAATTCTTGCAAGATACCATACATTCATTAATATCCTAAATCAAAGACTAACCAAGTAAAAACTTACAGCCAAATAGGAAACTGTAAGAATTTGAGAGATTTTGGTTTTAGTCTGAGTTCATGTGTGAAAAATCAAAATTACATGTATTAAGTAACATGTAATTGAAGTAACATGTAAATGAAAACTGTGTTTCAAGCTTCTTAATGAAAATGGACTGATCTCCCCATGAAGTTGGATGTATTCAGCATGATGAGTGGCTTCAAAACATGGTGCATACATACAAAATGTAATGTTTCAAATGAGGAAAGTGTTAAAATTTGGGATGCAAAAAGCTCAGTAGAAATTACATTAATGCTCATGTGAAATTTGAGAAATTAATTGATGTGAGAACATTAATTGTGTTATCTTAAGGTGGAAATATGTGTGGCAATGTGTCTTTGCATGTGGTCTCTTATACTGAAACACCAGTGACTCAGAGTGCCATCTGCATCTCCTATCCAGACATTTATTTCATTTGATAGTTTTGTAATGTTATATCTTCTACAGTTTTCAAAGCTCCTCTTCATTTGCCCACCTCTCACTCTCCGCTTAGCACTGCAAGTCCAGATCTCGCATACATTTTCTCCTTTTTCTGCCCCTTTTTGTGCCTCAATATGCTTCTTTTATCTCCACCTTCGCAATTTTCCCTGGTCTTTATGACTTGCTTTCTCCCTCTTTTTAGTCATTATTACTAAACTCATTCCTGCCTTTTTAATCCTCTTCTATTTCTGTCTCTGGAAAGCCTGTTTCATCCCTTAATAGATCATGAGTGTTCATACTCTCTTCATGTATTGTTTTCTCCAGCTCCCATTCTCAAAGAAGCTCAGACCTCTTCATCCAATATTTTCTTACTAAAGACTGTCCTCCTTAGATCAGACTGTGGTGGGAATATAATGTTTCCAGCTATTTCTGCCACTCCTTACACTCACTTCCTAATGTATTTCCTTTTTCAATAGTAATGCATCCTTCCCCCCACCCCACCTCCTTGGTCTGCCACCGTTTTATGTTGTTAACTGTCTAACTAATCTCTGTGAGGCTTCATTGCTGAATTTAGTTCATGATTCATTCTGTTCCTTATACAAATTTTCTCACATATCGGCTTCAACTTCATGTTGAAGATCCATCGGATCCCTTAGGTGCATATTCTTGCCTGTCTCATCATTCAAACTGCAGCCTTATTCAACTGCAGCTCAATTCATCCATCTTGTAAGAAATGAAGCATTCCTCATACAACTCTTTCTTCTAACATTTTCATCTCCAAGTTCATTTACAGTTGTTTGACTATGACAGTCTAGAAATCACCTCCCCTCTGGTTTTCCAACCCTAGTACCTTTTCACTGTGGATTCTAACCACTAAACAGATGTTCCACTCACCAGTTTTTTAGTAACATTTTCCTAGAGAAAACTCAGGCTTATATATCATCTTTGACTTTCTCCTTGGCATTTCATTTTCTTTCAGTGTAAATGACCATTTTATTCCTCTTGAAATCTTACTCTTCCTAACATTTATAACTTTGTCTCCTCTCAATTCTCCTGGTTTAGAAGATCCTTTTACCCCTTTGACAGTTTTCTAAGGGACTTCCACAAGGCCTTTTGCTAGATCCCTTTTCTCTCTCTTTTTCTCTTCTTTTTTTTTTTTTTTTTTTTAACTCTATTCTGGACCCACAACTCTGAATCATTTTTAACTTGGACCTCTTTACTGCTGTATTCATCAAGAGTATTGTTGCAAAGACCACTAACCTATCCCATTGCTTTTCCTTAATCTGCTAGTAAACATACTTACCTAAAGAATTTTTTTTAATACCATGAAACATACTGTACCTAAAGTTCCTTCCAACCCACCTTGTCTACTTACAGTAAACAAGTCCCAGCTTTGACTGACCCATACCAGCATTCATAACCTGTTAAATTTTCAAACTAGTTTCTTTGAGCCCTTTCTGGTATGCTGCCCTTCATGCTTGGAAGAAGCTCCCATGAGTTTTCACAGAACACTTCATTGCTTTCCTCAAATCCCTCTTTAAAACTCTCTTTTACCATGCTGCCTACAGAAAGCTTGACAGGGAAGTGACTTCAGGTGAGCTAAGATAACTGTTTATCATACTCATCAATTTTGCCTCTGTGTATTCCCTCTCTTTTTGTATCCATCTGTTGTGTTACATTTAAATGATAAGTTCTTTGCAGAGTGCCTTTTTGTTCTGCATTTTGCAGTCTCTAGAACAATGGGGTTCAGGTCCACAAAGATACGTTTTAGAAGAGAAACAAAGACACTGCTTCATTATGTATCATCTGCTGTTCATAGAGGTCTTGGGTGAAATCAGGTGCTAATACTTATCAATCAAGGCAATTACTGATACGAATTAAAATTAAGAACATGTATAATTGTTTGTAAGATTAGAGCATTATTTTGACTCTAATACTGAAGAGATCCTCCCATAGCAGGACATTTACTCATATGAGTAAACTGATGTAGATTAGCAAACCCGATCATACAAAATTACAGGCAAATTATTGCATATTCAGGATAGCTAAGACTTTAAAAAAGAAATAAGAAACCCATTATGGCCCACTTGACTAGTATCTGAAAAGATATGTATGTTTTTTAAACTAGGCAGTATTTGGGAGCTACTTCTATGTGCAGACTGAGTCACAGAAAATTTGCCTAAAAATTTTATTTACTCAGCCTGTCATACTAATGCCAGCCTGGGGTAAACAGTGTCTAGATATACTTACTCAGTTTATGCACAGTTGATAATAACATAGGCAGAATAGCAGAGGAAACAATTCTGTCAAGCAGTTTCTTTTACTCTAATTAAACTGATTAATTTCATATACCCAAAGCAGTAAAATAACTAGTCTTTGTCTGTCACTTATGTTCTCTTTGTTTACTACCCAAAAGGGAGTGTATTAGGGGGGGACTGTACCAGTTCATTTCTTCTTAGACGACCTTACCCTTTAAGACATTGTGGATTTTTCCTCTGTATGGAAATGTTGTATTTTAAAGGATTTCCTTCTGATAATAATTGTTTTTATTTACCTGCAGTCCTTGCTGAGCATTCGTGGCTCCCTGTTTTCCCCAAGGCGCAACAGCAGAACAAGTCTTTTCAGCTTCAGAGGTCGAGCAAAGGATGTAGGATCAGAAAATGACTTTGCTGATGATGAGCACAGCACTTTTGAAGACAATGAGAGCAGAAGAGATTCTCTCTTTGTTCCTCATAGACATGGTGAACGGCGCAACAGTAACATTAGCCAGGCCAGTAGGTCATCCAGAACAGTACCTGCACTTCCAGCAAATGGGAAGATGCACAGCACTGTGGATTGCAACGGAGTAGTTTCTTTAGTTGGTGGGCCGCCAGCTCTGACATCGCCTACGGGACAGCTTCTGCCAGAGGTGATGATTGATAAAGCAGCCACTGCTAGCAATGTAAGAAAGTCTGCAATAGCTCAGGCATGATGTTCTCTCCCTGTATGATCAGTCACTGTTTCCACAAAATTTAGTCACATGGCAACGATGACCTTTCTGGCTAAGCTGTGAATGCTCCTTTCATGTATTCTGGCTGTAAGCTAATAAACTAAAATTATCCAGCTCTCATTAACTAAATATGTGAAAATGCATGCTAATTAACTGGGAATTAACAGAATAGCATAGTAAACCATTGAATAAATTTAGTTTGTGTAGTCTTACACCCATTGATTCATTATGGTTAGACTTAACTAGATGGTTCTGTACTTGTATATCAGAAAGGATATCAAAATGGAAAAAAGAAATTAATTACATTTACTTAATGGAATATATTAAAGTATATATACATAGTGAGTATTTAGCTTCCTGCTGTCCATATGTGAAACTTTTGATGTTACCCTGGTAGTACAACATGCAAGGGTTGTGATAGTGTTCCTGTAATATAGCTAATTTTTCTATGGGTTTTTTATGTCAACATTACTAAATATTTTTTCTTTTGTTTGAAAAATGTGCTAGGAAATTCATAGTTTATTCTAAATTAAGAGTTATCTTAAGAAAATACACTTATTCTTGGTTCCTTTGATGCTAGCTGTGTGGGCTGGGCATTTTCATCTTTAGAAAAAGACCTCACTGCCTAAATTGAAAGATATTTACAGCAGAGCTCATTGACAAGCATTGTGGAACATTTTTTAGTCTGAAACCTGCTTTAATATCTCAGCCCTGTTTCAACAAAATACTTAAAAATATATTCTTCAGGCACAAGAGCAATCCTACTGCAGTGTTTGACTATTTGTTCTAAACAGACTTAGGCACACCTCAGTCTATTGCAAAGCCTCAGTATAACTGGAGCATGGTGGGGGCACCAGTGTTTTAAACCAATAGAGTTCTGCAGTAGCTTAAAGTGTTATTACATGTACAGTCAATTAGCTATTTCATTGGTGCTTTATTTTCAGGGCACTACTACAGAAACTGACTTAAGAAAGAGACATTCTAGTTCTTACCATGTTCCTATGGACTACCTAACAGACCCTAGTGCAAGGCAAAGAGCAATGAGTATAGCCAGCATGCTTACAAACACAATGGAAGGTATGTAACGTAGATTTTTTTTGTATGACAGTGCCTTAAAGTGCTATTAAAATGTGTGATGCATTAAGTAGGAGTGATGTTTTAAGGCAGCTATTTCAGCCTACAGGGTACAGACAAGAGGAGATTTCTATATGGAGTTAGGAGTGGGGTTTTTTGGTAGTTTGTCTTTTTTTTAATATGGGACTGATAAATTTGGAAAAAGAGTCAAGCTTGCAATATACTGATAGGTTTGAGGTGGAAGCAGCAAGCTTCCAATTTAAATGTAAGCAAAATCAATTATTCAAAGTAGTCTTTCTCTAGTGAAGTTATGTTTTGGGGTAAGCTCTTCGGAGGTTACTGAAATGGTTATGTTTCTTGCAGTAGAATGATCCCCTTCTACCAATTCAGTAGATTTGCTGTTGCACAAAGGAGGGATCATGTTCTTCTTTCTGTAAGGCTAAATACAATTAATTTGAATCATGGAATTATGCAACTATTTGTAAGAAAGGGTGAAACATTATGTTGAGGCTTAAATGACCATGCCCAAAATAGCAAATTGGGAGATAATAATGAGCGGTTGTGCACATGTGGATCATAATGCTATCTAAATACTTGTCTGACTTCAGGCTTGTTTTAAATGTTTGTCTTTCCTGAGGAAACTTTAAAATATTTTATTGGGAGGGACCTTAAAGATTATCTAGTTCCAACTCCCCTGCCATGGAGAGGAACACCTTTCACTGGAGTGGGTTGCTCACAGCCGCATCCAACCTAGCCTTGAACATGTCCAGGGATAGGGCATCCACAGCTTCTCTGGGCAACCTGTGCCAGGACCTCACCACTCTGACAGTAAAGAATTTTTGCCTACTACCTAATCTAAATCTACCCTCTTTCTGTTTAAAATTCATCCTATCACTCCACTCCCTGATAAAGGCTCCTTCTCATCTTTCCTGCAGGCCCCTTATAAGTACTGGAAGGTTGCAATAAGGTCTCCTTGGGGCCTTCTCTTCTCTAGGATAAGCAACCCCTCAGCCTGTCCTCATAGGACATGTGCTCTGGCCCCTGATTATCTTTGTGGCTTCCTCTGAACCTGCTCTTATACTGGGAAGTCTAGAGCTGAACACAGCACTCCAGCTGGAGTAGAGGGGGAGAATCCTCTCCCTCAGCCTGCTGCCCATGCTGCTTTTGATGCTGCCCAGGAGGATCTTGGCTCTTGGGGCTGTGACCAACATTGTTGGCTTACATTCAATTTTTCAGCCACCAATAACTCCAGGTCTTTGTCTGCTGGGCTGCTTTCAATCCCTTCATCACCCAGTCTTACGACAGGTTTCTAAGACAAATTTCTTTTTTGCATTCTATATAGCATTAGCTTGTGAATGGTTCTTTTATCTCTTGAATCTTTTGTATAGGTAATTTTTTTTTGTTTTCTATATTATTTTAAATTGTAATTTCTTTTGACTGACAGCAGTCTTAGTTTCAAAATACCAACACAGTTTATCAACAGTACCTTGGAAAACAGCATTTAGGCTTCAAGGAAATACCCAGGTGATGCTGAATAGAGAAATATCTTTAAAATATTATTTTCATTTTTCTCTCTAGAACTGGAAGAATCCAGACAGAAATGCCCACCATGTTGGTATAAATTTGCTAACACTTGCTTGATTTGGGACTGCTGTACTCCCTGGCTGAAAGTCAAACATATTGTAAATTTGATTGTGATGGACCCATTTGTTGATCTGGCCATTACCATCTGCATCGTCCTAAACACCCTGTTCATGGCCATGGAGCACTACCCAATGACAGAACAGTTTAGTGGTGTGCTTTCAGTAGGAAACCTTGTAAGTCTTTCATGATATGCCATGTGTGTGAAATGCATTTTTCTTTAATTCTCCTGTGACTTATGCACATTCACATAAAAGAAGTTGACTATTTATAGGTTTGGGATTATTGAACTTAAATTTAAGCTGTTGACATATGAGAATTTCACCACTTTTATTTTACAGAGTAAAGGTCTACCGAGTCAATATGCATTTTGATTTTTAAAACCTTCATTTTCTGTCATTGAAGCTTGTTAAAGGAGTTTTTTTTCTTGGATAAGTAGTAACAAATCATACTTTCAGTTCCATTCCCACACCCGTTCTGCTCCTCATTAGCACCTCCTAAGGATCTGGGTGTTCAAGGAATTTTAGAGGGGAAAGACCCAGTAAGTATGGCAGATGTAAGGAAATAATGAAATAGAATGACAGTGTCTTCCACAGGCCATCCTGTAGAAGAATAGTTCTGCTCAACTTTCTGTATAATTTTTTTCTTAATAAAATAAGTTTATAATAGAACCAATTTTCTTCATCACTAGAAGTAAAAAGATGGTCTAAGGGCAAAGATGAGCTCTAAGGAGATAAAAATGAGCATTAAAATCAGATGCTATTCTGTGTATTGGCATACATATATATTAGTAGGCTTGATAAAAACCACATTTTCCCATTTACCTTTTTCTTTGGAACCCAAACATTGTGATGCATATGTAAGCTTCAAATATGAATTTTATCCCTAACCCCATCATATGGAAATATAGAGAAGCTATTCAGATTTATCATTAGTTTCTTGCTGAAAATATAACTTAGCAAATATTGATACTATTAGTTTTACTTTTTAGATATTTTCTTCCTAAACTGGAGTAAGAAACTTTATTTTCCTTGCAGGTGTTTACTGGAATTTTCACAGCAGAAATGTTTCTCAAGATAATTGCCATGGATCCTTATTATTATTTCCAAGAGGGCTGGAATATTTTTGATGGTTTTATTGTGAGTCTTAGTTTAATGGAACTTGGCCTTGCAAATGTAGAAGGATTATCTGTCCTTCGATCATTCCGATTGGTAAATATACTATTTAAAATATGTTTCTACATTACATTTTTGTCTTTGTACATATATATTTTGTGCATTTTTCATTTGCAAATTATATATTTGGCTAAGATAGAAGATCTTTTCAGAACTTACAAAATGCTAAATTGCATACTCACTAGATGGCATGTATATATTATGTCAAGTTTGTTTTGCATATTATCCTAGTAATGTCTGTTTCTCCTCCAAGTTGTGTTGTCAACATCAATTCTATTCTTGCTGAAAGTGTGCTTAAAGGATTAACTTTTATAATAGAAGTATCTCTTAGAGTCTTCTTCCTAGATGATGGAGTCAAAAAAAGCAAGAGCCACAGGGCCCTCACTACCTGTGACTGAAGATGAGTGAATTGCTTGGTAAATAATGGGTTAGTTAATAAAAGTTTATTGACAATTTTAGCTTATAGACTTCTATTAGCAGCTGGCTTTCATGGTTAGTTTTAAATGAGAGTAGGGTTAGGATTTTTCATTGTCCAGGGGCTTTTCATCCCTACCAGCCTTCTCCATACCATCCTCTGCAAGGGTCTATCTGCTGTCCAACAGCTTTTCTGTTCAGAGGTCATTACAGTGTCTCTGTCTGTTATTAGATATCTCTTTCATGAACAGGAACTTGAAAAACCTTGGTCTTGCTGCAGACTAGGCTAGCATGCAAGTCAATGTCCAAATCCTCTTCTGAAAAGACCTACACATTGAGAGACGTGAAGCCAGAGTTCCTAGTCATCAAGCTCAACTTTTGCCTTAAATTTAAAAAAAATATATTTAACTTTAATTTCAAGTTAAATAAATCCCCTCTAAAAAATAAGGGGTTTTAAGTAAGTCTGTTTTCTGGTTCTCTGCATAGCATTATACTGTACTGTGCCTAAAGTCTAAAATTTGACTGGATTGACTTCTCTCTCAGTAGTAGGGTCTGGTTTTAACTTGGCATTTATGTGTTTTATTTATAAAACATAAGATCATCACATTAAATAATACTTAGTTTTATATTCATTTTAGTCTTCTGCTCTTTCAATTGTCTGAACACTTGCTGTATCTTTCCAATAATTTTTGTCTGTTTCAAGTTGTACTTACTAATATAATACTTTCCTTTGTTTTTCTCAATGTTGTATGACAAACTTTGTAAGACACATTACACTTCTTTTAAAAGACAGAAAATACATTGTTAAAGATACTTTCAAGTCACTTGTATGTCTGTCATTAACAACTCTAGCTTGTTTCTCTTTTTAGGAAAACCGTTTCCTCCAGCTCACTGCCAGTTAAGATGAAAGGATCTGGAAGTGACTATACACTTATTGTCCTGTTAAATGATCGCATTTCATATGTGCTAATTTATTTTTATTAATATTTTCTTATAGCTAACTACAGGAGAAAGACTGTTTTGTCCAACTTGTTTAACAAGTACAACTTCTTTGTAAATACTTAAAGATACCAAAAGAGTCAAAGTCTGAATTGGAGTCTTTGTGATAATTGCAATTCAATTGGAATGAGCATAGAGACAGTATTTTTGATTTCTTATCACTTGAATCAGGACTTAACAGTGCTGATGTGTAGTGTTGTACAAAGAACTGGAAACAAATTTTATAACTAACACTTCTCAAGGTTACAAGCGACGTGATGTAGACACAGGGTAACTGAAATATGGAATGTATAGCAGTTATTTCATTACAATTAGCATAATGAAGAACCATATACCATTCTTCTGTTTTGCAGCTTCGAGTTTTCAAATTGGCAAAATCTTGGCCAACTCTAAATATGCTGATTAAGATTATTGGCAACTCAGTGGGGGCTCTGGGGAATCTGACCCTGGTGCTGGCCATCATTGTGTTCATTTTCGCTGTGGTTGGGATGCAGCTGTTTGGCAAAAGCTACAAGGAATGTGTCTGCAAGATCTCCAGTGACTGTGAACTTCCTCGCTGGCACATGCACGACTTTTTCCACTCTTTCCTGATTGTATTCCGAGTGCTGTGTGGAGAATGGATAGAAACGATGTGGGACTGCATGGAGGTTGCTGGCCAAACCATGTGCCTTACAGTCTTCATGATGGTCATGGTGATTGGAAACCTAGTGGTATGTGATCAGTGGGGATTTTTAAAACTTTTAGGACATATTTTCTGTTTTTCATGATTTAGAAATCCAAGATGAAGACTGGAGAAGGACTTCAGGAAATCATGTAGTTTACTTGTGCTCTCTGTAAACCAGGTTCAAATACACCTTGATCATTTATGAAAAATGTTTGTCTACTTTTTCTTTTAAATCTCAGTAGGTTTATAACCTCTTTAATATGATCAGTGCTGAATTATGCTTACAGTTAAGAGTGCCTTTTAAAAAAAATCTAATTTAAATTGCCTTTTACATCCCAGTAAACTAAATTGTCTCAATATTGATGGAAAACTGTTGGTCTTTGTGACAACATTTATAATACTGAAGAGTTTACTGTTTCCACTTTCACTCTTTCTTTGTGAAACAAAACAAGCCTAGCTCTTCAATTTTTTCTCATAGGTGATGATTTGTAAAAGGCTTATCCCTTTTGCTATTGGCCTCTGAATTCCTCCCAAGCAACATTTTAAATAAAGACGCAAGTACTGAATAATGTGGAATAATGATACTTCCATTTCTAACATTCAGCATTCTTGTAGTACACCCCCAAATGACACATGAAATTTCTGTACCAGCATTGCTTTCCTGATGCAGCCTCTGTGCCCCTTTCTGCAGTGCTTCCGCCTTGCCAGTTTTTACACCTTCTGTATATATACTTTTCATTTTTCTTAACAATCCTTTCTACAACAGTACTTCAGAATTAAATACCATATTGATTTTGAATCATTTTACCAATTTGCCATAAACCATGTTTATGTAGTTCTTCCTCCTTGAGTGCTGGCATCCCTTCTCTTTTTGGTATGATCCACAAATTTTATAAATATGCTTATCCACAGTCATCACTACCAAGTCTCACCAGACTAATGTGAGTCCTGTGGCATATCTTATAAAATATTCTGCAAGTTTGAACAGGCAGAAGTGACAAATATAATTTAACTGATTTTTAAAGATTTTTAATCAGTTTTGCACATGGTCTGTCAGAATTGCATGCAATTCAAATTTCTCTTTTATGTCTGTAAAATGGCATGCAAGAAAGTCTGAAATAGTTTCTTGAAACTGAGGTTAAATAGTTTCTTGAAATTGAGGTGTATCACATCTGTGGACTCTTTATCTCTTAGCTAGTGTTCCTGCCCAAAACCAAGATAGACTCATACATACTTGCCAAATACAAAATTTTACCATATTCTGAATTAGAGGTACTAGAACTACGGTCTGTTGAACTGTAGAAAACTAGAATTTGCCTACCTTCCCCTGGCCTATGAACACTATAGCGGATGTAGCTTGCATAAATCACATTATGTTGTACTCCACCTCGTTATGCCATTCTCCATTTTGAGGAGAAGATCTGCACTACTGCCATTGTGGAGGAGACAGTCAAGGAACAGCTCAGATTTTCACCTTTATTAGTGACGTTAAACCAGCTAAAACTGTTTTTGGCGAGATAATAAAATGTGAGGGACAGGGATTATGAACTGAAAAGAATAGCAGGGAGGTGTGTTGAAATAAAGTGCTAGCTGTGAAATGAAAATTATCTCATATTGAAAAACTCATAATGACATTGCTTTTATGACTTAAAAATAAGAGTAATTTTTTCCTTACTGTCTTTTAGGTACTCAACCTCTTTTTGGCCTTGCTGCTGAGCTCATTTAGTTCAGACAACCTTGCTGCTACAGATGATGATAATGAAATGAACAATCTCCAGATTGCTGTGGCAAGGATTCAGAAAGGCATAGATTATGTGAAGAGAAAAGTGCGTGAATTCATTCAAAAAGCCTTTGTTAGAAAACAGAAAGTTTTAGATGAAATCAAACCTCTTGAAGACCTAAACAATAAAAAAGACAGCTGTATTTCCAACCATACAATAGTAGACATAGGTAAAAACCTTGCCTATCTCAAAGATGGGAATGGAACTACCAGTGGCATAGGCAGCAGTGTGGAAAAATATGTTGTTGATGAAAGTGATTATATGTCATTCATAAACAACCCAAGTCTCACCGTGACAGTGCCCATTGCTGTCGGAGAATCAGATTTTGAAAATTTAAACACAGAGGAGTTCAGCAGTGAATCAGACCTGGAAGAAAGCAAAGAGGTAAACCTATTTCTACTTTTAAAATACTCTGATGCTTTTCTTTTTTTTTTTCTGAGGTTACTAGTGTTGAATTCAAATCTTTCTTTAATTCCTTTACAACAGCATGTACAAACTTGTAATGTTATTTAAGGTAAATTGATGTAAGGTTGTGAGTTTTGAAAGATGGTGATACAATATTGCATTTACAGTAATAATCAAGATGCATAAGAAAATTTTTTAGAAAATTAGTATTTTTTTCTATTTTATTTAGTTAAATCCTTAGCAAGCAAAGGAACCAGTTTAATAGCCCTGGATACCAGAAGTCATACAAAGTGTCTATGGCTGGTGCAAATTTCTCCATGCGTATTTCATTAGAGCAGTTTACTCTTTTATCTGTTTTTTAATGGTTCATTCTGATGTATTTAACCTTTTTTATATAGCGAAAATGCATCCATATATTTTATAGATAGGTACCTTTGAATATTGGACTAGCATCACTAAACAATTTCATATAAATCACTAATAATCCATCTGATGGCAGCAGAACCACTGAAGAAGTGAAGTAATGGCCTTATGGTAAAAAAGTTACAAAGCTTAATATCCCAGTATAAGATCCTTTCATTTGACTACTCATTGTTATTTTCAAAGCTGTAAGATATTTGAATCTGTTACCTACTGTGACTAATAAAATGTACCTCTTTCTGGCACTATGTGGTGCCAAGTGGATAAATCCAAGCTAGCACTGAGAGTGATAGTGGATACCAAGGCATTATTATTGTGTGTGTATTATTAACCCACTGCTTTGTCCTGCACAACTGAAAGTGGTGGAGACACATCAACCCAAGTGGAGTAAGTCTGTGCAATGCTTAATACTAATGCTAGTTCATTCAGCATTAGCATGGGTATTTTTGAACAGTATTGCATGCTGTGGGGTAGACATAAACTAACATAAAGGCTTTCATTAGTAATTTTCTCTTACTTGAATCTGAGGGTATAAATATGGGTAAGATTCTAGTAATTTTCTACCTGTGATCCTTTTTTGTACAAACTGCATCACACATTTAGTCATATTTTCTTGTTTCTTATCACAAATGTCTTTATTATTTTTATAAAAATATTTCCTTGTTTCAGATTGATTGTATTAACATTTATCTTACTCTTCAAAACCAGTACTTGCGTGTGGAAGAAATGAGTTGTAGTTTAACCTTCAGTTGTTATGGTTTTTACTGCACAAGAGCACTATGTCACTAGGAGAGGTGGAGGATGAACTTCATACAAACCTCTGTGCTGGTGGTTAGCAGGGCTGAGTATGACAATGGTGCATCTCTTACTTCATGGTATAACAGGATGATGTGACTTCTGACTGTTTTCATTAGCCAGATCTTTCTTTTCTTCCCATGGAATGACCCTAATTAGGTTATTCTACAAGGTGACAAAAATACTGACTTCCTATAGGAAAAATTTTAAAGCGGATTGTCCCACATTTGAGACATGACCTCCGGTCATTAAGCTTCCACGATAAAAGAAAAGCTTTCTACTCCACATACCATATTTAAAAGAAAACAGTGTCTTCATTGCATTCTTGGAGGCACTTAATGCTGTTGTGCTTCAGGAACTGCAAACTGATCAGGTGATAAGACAAAGAAATACATATTAAGTCAGGGATGAGCTAGTGCCAAGCAGTTTTGATTGGCCAAGTCTGAAACTCTGCTGAGTGTATTCAAGGCCAAAATTTCTTACTAATGCAGAAGCTGAAGGTGAAAAATTGAAGGGAATGTTTCTCAGTTTCAGGGATTTTCAAGAGAGACGCAGCAGTAAGTAAAGATTGTGATCATATTTCTTATTAAAGTGCCTAAATTTCAAGTGGATTTGAGTCACATAAGCGTGACACAAAAAGCACTAAAATCTTAATCCTAGTTCCTGCTCTTCATTAGATAGTCTTAACCACCACAGGTTTTGATATAGAGGAGTGTTGGCTTATTAGTTAGATGACCAGTATTCTTGTAATGAAAATGATCCATAGGAAAATAAGGCATTTTTTAAATTAAAAAATTGACTACAAATGGCTTTTTTTACAAGGCTTCCTCTTTTTTATCATGCCATAATGTGCCGTGGATTTCTGGCCTCTCATGTTTTCCTTTTTATATGACACTGCTGTTGCTGAGTTGATCTGCCAGTCATTTCATTGCTTACACCACAAATGAAAAAATTGAAATTAGAAACTGCCCTCAAACTGTGTTCTATTAGCAGATATGCAGATGAAAGGCAGCTGAGGCATCCAGGTGCTGTGAGGACACTGCACAAGATAGCCAGATGCTAATGAGTGTGTATCTGTGTGCTTCTGCTTGCTTCTGTGTCTACAACCAAGTACATGTATTCACTGTTGTATAGGGCAATAAGCTGAATTTCAACAAAATTATTTTTATTTATTAGCAAGTTTTAATTAAGCATATTAATGTTTGGTGAATTCTTTATTATAAAACATGTATATTCCAGTAGTTTGACAGAAATGGTAACTAGATTATGCCTTTGTAGAAACAATACGTATAATGTTGTACATGCTTAGTAGGTGTGAATTAACAAGGAATTTTCTAGAAAACTACTGAAGCCTAAAATAAATTTAATTATAAAAACTTCATGCCCATAAGAATGTCAGTGGGTGAATACAGTATAATAAGGGAATTAGAGAACTAATACTAAATAAAACTTTATCATGGAAATAGGCCATTAATAATTGTGGAACCACTCTGCTGAGTCCATTGGCCTATAAATAAAGGTCTGTGGATCTGAGCTGCATTACTGCTATGTAGTGTAGAAACTATAAAGATATTTTTTCCATTTTAGGTTCTTAAGTACTGTGGGGATGGTTTATATGGAAAATTTTGTTGTACATGTATGTATAATAATTAGTTAAAATAATCATAATACTGGGTAATAATTAATTTATGCTAAGTGTAACTTATAGGCTAATAATAACACCAAGAGATACCAATGACAAAATATTTTGCAATGCTTTGAAAAAAATGGGATCTCCTAATGCTGTTGCAGACACATTAATAATGTATATTTTACGTAAAGCAATATTCAGCGCAAAAAAGCAGAGGTGCTGTGTCCTGAACTTCATTTCCTACCGTTCTTACTTCTCACAGGAGTAGAACCAAGCTGGATCAGTCAAGCGGGCAGCTCTGGTGCCTTTTAGCGAGGCAGAGCATCGTGTCACCAGTTTTACACAGGTTACCTAAGCAAGTTATACATCTCTCTCTATATATATTTAATCACCTTTTAGCGGATATTGACTGGCCTGCATGCTCTTCAGCTATGATCCTGTCCCATTCATTGCAATAAGTACCAACATGCACAGCTGCTCCCTGCTGAGCCACGGGACTCGCATCACAGCATGGTCAGGCAAGAGCGGCAGCCCCAAGATTTCTGTGGTTCCGATACTTTCCGTGATATTTCAGTAGTATTTTGCAGTGCATGCTATGTACCTTTCCCAGTCTTGATATAGTTGTCAAGATTCTGTTCTTGAGGGGTTTTCTTTTGTTTTGAGGGAAGACAGAATATGTAACACATACGCCATGTTTCTCATCAGAAGCTTATATATATATATACATATATATGTCCATCTGTAAATTGTGTTGATAATGAAAAGCTGATAGCTGTTTTAGAAAACTTTCATACTATTGTATTTTAACTTCTAATGGAGGTAACCTGTAAACTCATCATAGTCATGATTTTATTTTTCACATTCTTTTTTCTTAGAAGTGCTTTTCTTTAGTACTTGTATAAGCATTTTGTTATTTTGGTGATTAATATGCAGTACTTGAAGCACCATTAAGCATGAAATTAATTTAATTTCTGCAGTCAAAGCATGTGACCATAATTTGGTTAAAAGAATTAATACAAAACTCTTATTTGGCTGGTCAAACATTCAGAGATCAGTTCTGCTCTTACTTACGCTCAGACTTAGGTGTACAGGTGCAAAGAGAAAACTAATAGCAAGATGTGGCCCAATTCAATCTTACTATAACTCTTTAATTTATACTCAAAAATAATTACCTCCCCAAGCATCTAAAATTGTCTGCCTTGAGAAACTTATTCTCATCTCATCAGAAATAAATACAATTCAACATTCTAGTAAATGAGCTACTGAGTTTGGATCAAAAGGTCCGGAAGTTCACCAGCTTCAGTATGATCTACATCTCACCTATTAAACATTGCCATAATATTTACAACACCAGAGTTGCTGCTTTCAGTTTGGTAAATCAGTGGAGTTAAAATATACTTGCTTCAGAGCTTTTCCTCTTATATTTGGTAAGAATAAGTTATCTGATAAAATGTATTTTGATTTTAAAATATTCATTATTTAAAATCCTTTGATACTCTGAAGAATTTAGCCTTTTTCTTGTGAATTGGTCACATTGTATTGGCATAATGTGATTCACTGTGGATGATAATAAGTTGTTAATGTTAGGGTTAACTGAAGTTCACTTAATTAATATTTTCAAACGGCAGTCACTTACTCAGTTGCAGAAATATCCTTTCAGTATTGCTTGTATAAATTAAAGAGCCTTTTTAAGTAGCTGCTGGTGGGAGAGCTTTTTTCCCACTGGATCATATCTCCACTGCTACTTAAAATCCTTTTGCTTTCATACAACTTTTTTGCAAATATTTTCATTTATTAAGTTCTCATGAATAAGTAGATCAAAGGAATTATGAATACCAATACAGTACAGAGTGGACTATAACTTAGAGATAGTGGTTTTTGCAGTATTTGAAACCAATAATCATCACAAAATTATTTTGTTTTGATTTACGGTGTTCCGGTTTTTTGTACTGATAGAGTTATTCTGCTTAACTGTATAGGCATTAGAAAGAGAGACATTCAGATTCCACTTAATTACACCAGTGGAATCACAGTGATATCTACCACTTCAAAGATTTTATAGGTGATATAGCTGTACTGAAAAAGACTGGATACTTTGGATATAATATTGCCATTTATATCACAGAACATTTCATACTGACATACACACTACTGAGAAAATAAAACCAGTATAATTTCCATTATTTACCATTTTCACAGGTATTTGAGGGGAAAGGAAATTGAAAGCAAAATCAAAATGGTGGTTTCTCTTGGCGCTATCTTCCCGCTTATGTCTGTCCTGCTCTTTGCTCCTTCTGTCCCTTAAATTATTTCAACAGCTATAAGTGGCATCCTGGCCAATCATGAAATTTCAGGCTTTGTTAAAAATGTTAAGCTAAGAGCTGTCCAGCTACTCTCAGATCATCTTTGGAACAAACCAAGAAAGAAATGTTAGAAGGTAAAAGGTTTGGCTGTAAGTGAAGCAGAATTGTATGAATCTATGAGATGTTGTCAAGGTTCAGAAAGTAATTATGTCAAAAACTTCCTGACCTAAACTTGGCTGCTGCTTTTTGCAATGCTTCTCTGATAGGCAAGCTGCTTTCCTATCTTGAAAGCTAAACTAAAATCTGTATTTCATACTGTACTGTATTGCTGACTAAAGTATGACTGGCAAGGCTGTTGGTACATGTGATGTAAAGTTATTTCAATCTCTATGATAATCAGTATACTGCTGCTCTAGAAACATGTAACTACTTTTGTCCCCTTACTGTTTACTTTGAAAAGGAGGTGGAGTATGTACATTCTAAGGTTTTGAAAAACAGATTTCTCTGAGAATAATTTTCTTAGCATACTATTCACAAAATTTCTATCTTCATAACTCTCAAAGAGTGTCTAGTGCTTGATCTGGATAAATCTCTTATAATCTGCATGACTGAATACTTTTGAAATCTAGAATCATGGTATAACAAAAAGCTTAAAAGGGACTTACTATTAGATCAAAACTAATGCTTGGGTTTGGTGATTATCTTGTTTCTATAGATTCATTTTTTTAAAAAGCTATATACAAGTCAAGTAAATAGCCATTGCCTAAATCCAGTTTTTGTAATGCTGGTAAGCAGAGAGCGATTTACCAAGTACAAACGTAACTTTCAGATATGTTCAGGTAAAGAACTGGGATATATGCTATATACCTAACACATCAGGGTCTGCAGTTAGGGGTAGTCTAGCTATCCAGTTGGATTCCATATGCATGAACACTGGCAAGTCACAGTAAGTGCCAGAAAAAGTCTTCCTATGTATTAAGGCATGGACAAAACATAACAGCAATACCATGGCCCATTCCCAGGTGATGTTGTGTTGCATACCCAGAAATCAGTACAAAGTCCCTGGGTCAGGTGCGTTATACCAGTGCGTAAGTTTGCTGTGGACATATGTGAATGTTACTGAAAAGTTTTCCTAGCATACTGAAATTGAGTTGATAAAATCTTGAGATGTTGTATCATAAAGCCTTCCTAGATGTTTCTAATGCATACTAAATTTTATAAATTTTGTACATAATGACATACAATAAATTCAATGTTAAAAATTACGAAGAAAAATGACAAAATAAATTATACTGTTGAAAATTTCTATTTTTTTTTCCTTTCCCAAATGATGCTGAATTATTACAGACTGAATTTATTGAATAATTTTTATAATGTTATTCTTTACCTACTGATCAGGTTGGGGCTAAATTCGGGTATAATAGAGCAGCATGCTAAGGAAATACTCTTAAGTCAACAGAAGAGTAACTGAGTTCTCAGTGGGACAAGGCATTTATTGTTGCAATTCAAGTATCAGCTGCTGTTCATTCAATTTAGGATTTTTCTGTTTGGTTTGACTCCTGTGATTATTGTTACAGCTCTGTAAATGAAGCATACCAGAGTTTTAGTGAGAAGAGACTTGAAAGATACATCTCACCATACACAGTGCCCCACATAAATAAAGTTGTCTTTTTGATGTTCCTGATAATTGACAGTTCTATTGATAATTTTCTACCTTACTATCTGATATTTTTGATCTCTCCTTATAGTGGTTATCTCTAATCTTCCATGTTGAGTTAACTGTTAGTCTTAAGCAATTTCAGTAATAGGAATTCATTACCCACTGTGCTTATTAAACTAACTGCATAATATCCGAGTCACTGAACTCTTCATTTTCCTGTTAGAGAATGGACAGTAGGTCTTTCAAACTTATGGTTCCGCCAGTTCATAATTTTTGTTTGCTCTGCTACTACTACAGCATTCTGCTAGAAATGCTCTCCAGATTGGAATGATGCAAGCAACATTTTAAGAAAACACTATGTAATAAAAAGTCACTTCTCATTTTAAAAATTATTTACTGTATTGTATTGATAAATGGTAATTTTTAACATCGTATATAATTTTTTTGGAATGTACCTTGCATTTATGGTATTTCTGGCCTTTCCTCAAACTGATGATTGACTTCAACTGATGTTTAAATGCTGTGGTCCTTACTTGAGGACTACAGTATTTATCCCATACTTTCCAGTTTCTCCATTTTAGAGGCAGTATTCCACAATGACCAAACTGCCATGCATTATCTATAATTCAAACATATTGCAATGGGAAATTGGTCGATAATAATCTGCAGAAAAGCATGCATCCATCTCTTTGTACATTGGACCTGACCTCAATAGATGTTAAAACTCATGCAGAAATATGAGACATAAATGTCTAAGCTGGGATTTAAAAAAAAACATAGATGAAATGGGTGTGTAGGTGTCACTGAAACTAGGTGCATAATACACCTTCCAGTACATGTTTCCATTTGCTCGGCCTTCCTCTGAAATGTGCTCTATAGTGAACCATGGTACACAAAAATCAAAGTTACGCTTATGTCAAAATCACAACACAATGTATTGTCAGTGTGGTTCAATTGAGTCAGAGTGGGGGAGAAAGGAATGAATCTTTTGAATATTTGTTGCTATGTAAAATTCCATTAAAGTTTCAAGTTACTTTCTGTATCCACAGATTAATACTGTTTACATTTCCTTTACAAAAAACTGTATAGAATTTGAAGCTACTCAGAAATATTTTAAAGGAATAATGCCTCTAACTTCAGATTTAAGTGTCAGCAAAAATATGTATCTTTGATGTTACCATAGACCATCTCTGTCTAATATTGATTCCCTATAGACTCTATTCTAAATCTGCTTACATCATTCCCTTTATAAGATTAGCTACTTATCAATGCAGCCATTTTACTGATGTTATACTCCATATAGTGATAACATTAGACAAGTCATAGAATGCTGTAATCAAACTACTTTTACTTATTATAGTACTCATATTTGTCTGTTGCCAACATCATATGTCAGTGTGAAAGAATAATTTTTAAGGTTTGGATTATATTACTGGTATGATTTATTGGTGCAGTATTATTTTATTTACAGTATTGCTTTAAAAGTATTTGTTTTCACTTCAGTATTTCAAAATATTTTTGGCCTTTTACAATAATTGGACATCTATGTGTACTGTACCAAAGTAATAAGTAGTTTCAAAATGCACAATAAATCCAGAAAATGCATTGGCAAGTGAGTATGCAAAATATCAGCTACTGCTCCTAAGGTAATGTGCTGCTCTTTCAGAAATAAAGATAATTAAATTATCCTATACAACTCATAACATGTGTTTTCATGTCGATAATAATGAAAAAATTATAGTCAAACTTTTTAGATTTAGATTTTTACAGACTTGCTAAAATAATATTTACTTGAGACATGAAAATACATCTGTGCAGCTTGCTGTTGGTTTGGTCATGATGTTGGAAATTTATTTGTATTAACACATGCTATCTGAAGTGTGATCTAAAATGCAGCCACATGATTGGAATAATTAAACAGTACAAAATGTGGAAAGCACTCATTCTTAGCTTACTTGAAATTTCACTTCAAAATTCTTATGTGTGGCTCAGAATAGTAGTCTAGTAATTTCAGCAATTCCTTGTATGAAAATATCAAAGTATTTTCAATATGGAAAACGCATATTATGTAGTTTCTAATCTTGTGACCTCACCTGTAGTAGAGCAATTTGGCACTATAGATTGTAAATAAGAAGTTCTTTCAATATCAGAGCACTCAATACATTCAAAATATTTTGATATACATTTCCAACATTAACTTCTATTCAAAATAATAAAACTGGAAAAAAAAAAATTATGTGGGGTTTTGTTCACAGAAATTGAATGCATCCAGTTCATCAGAAGGCAGCACAGTTGATATTGGACTACCTCCAGAAGGTGAACAGCCAGAAGCAGAACCTGAAGAAGTTCTGGAGCCAGAAGCTTGTTTTACAGAAGGTAGGCAAAAAAACCCATATGCAAGATAAATAGACCTAATTGTGTTGACTTGGGCAGGATTCTCATTTTATTCAAAATCAAAAGAAGTTTTGTGATTATAGTCGTAATATCTGTTTGTATTAGTAACTCCTTCAGAGTTACTGCCATAGATTTACTGTTCTTGTGTGTTCTCTCTCTCTTTGGAGGGTATTATGAAAGATACAAAGCTTTAACTTTGAATATTGAAACAAAAATGAGGAGTTACAAGGATCTATTGCAGTAGGACTGAAATAAGTCAAATGACTACCATTCGTTGTGATTCCTAATAAACACTTACTTTATTCTGACATCTCAAAATTTGTTATCACTTTACATTTAGGGTGTGTACGGAGATTCAAATGCTGTCAAGTCAGTGTAGAAGAAGGAAAGGGGAAAGTCTGGTGGAATCTTAGGAAAACCTGCTATAAGATTGTTGAACACAACTGGTTTGAGACCTTCATAGTCTTCATGATTCTTCTCAGCAGCGGTGCTCTGGTAAATTAAGTGTGGAACTATTGTGACTATTGTGGTTTTAAGCAGCAAGCATTTAAAATTACAGTTAATCACATAGCTACAGGTAAAAAATTAGAATTTGATACCCAATTTATAAATGTTCTAATAAAAACATACACCCGCAAGTATTTGGCATATATTGTAGGACATGTAAGAGTTTGCTTGTGGGCTGTGAAACAAATTGCTTGGCAAGTTCAAAATGTAGCGTTAATGGAAATAAGAAATTAGTTTTATCAGACTGGTGTTGACATGTCTTCATATTGATGATAATAGCTTTTTTTTTTTTAAATACACATTTAAATAAAAACACAGCTGAGCTAGGAACTTACCAGCAGCAACTTGAATTGTCAGACTCAGATGTAAGTTGCCAACACAATTCCATCAGGTATTTTACAGATTGGTGTTAAATCAGGTGCATTGTGTAGATATTGAAGTAATGAGTTCCTCATAACGGGGCAAAATATAATATTCTTGCTACACTTGGCTCAATGCACAGTGATTCACTGTCAATGGATACATTTTCTTTTGACAAGACAGTTCTCTCTATTTAGGATTGCTTTGTAGGTTAGCGTGCATAGTTTGGTTTCAATTATTCCCCAAAAAAACTGTATCACAGAGTCATTTTTAAATCCCTCATATAATTTTAATATAAATTTGTAACTCCCACAAAGGAGGTCCTTATGTCAATAAGCCCTTGCTATATGTAGTGACCCAGTGTATGACCCTGCCTGGATGACAGGTACCCACCAAAGGTGGTCTGTAACTCCGCTCCACAGGTGGACAGGAGAGAGAAAATACAATGGAGGGTTCATGGGTTGAGATGAGGCCCGGGAGAGATCACCCACCAAATACTGTGGTGGGCAAACAGACTCAGCCTAGGGGTATTAACTGAATTTATTGTTAACAAAATCAGAGCAGGATAATGAGAAGTAAAATAAATCTTAAAAACACCTTCACCCCATCCCTCCCTCTTTCCCAGCTCTACATCCTCCCCCAGCAGCACAGGGAGACAAGGAATGGGAGTTATGGTCAGTTCATCAGAGGTTGTTTCTGCCACTGCTCAGGGAGAGGAGTCCTTCCCCTGCTCCAGCCTGGGGTGTCTTCCATGGGAGACAGTTCTCTGTGAACTCCTCCAATGTGAGTCCATCCCACAGGGAACAGTTCTCCACAAACTGCTGTGATGTGGGTCACTCTTCCATGGGGTACAGTCCTTCAGGCACAGCCTGATCCAGCGTGGACCGCCCCCCATGGGGGTCCTACTGGTCCTACAAGTCCTACTTGGACACCTGCTCCAGCATGGGCTCCTCTCTCCATGGTCTGCAGGTCCCTGCCAGGAGCCTGCTCCAGCATGGGTTTCCCAAGATTCACAGCCTGTTCTCGGGCATGCTCCTGCTCCAGCTTGGGCTCCTCCTTGGGCTGCAGGTGGATCTCTGTGTCCTTGTGGATCTCCATGGGCTGCAGGGGCACAGCTGCTTCACCATGGTCTTCACCATGGGCTGCAGGGCCATCTCAGCTCCAGTGCCTGGAGCACCTCCTCCCCCTCCTTCTCTACTGGCCTTAATGTCTGCAGGGCTGTTCCTCCCACATATTCTCACTCCACTCTGCCTGCAATTCCACCTGTGCAATATTTTTTTTTTTTCCTTCTTAAATATGTTGTCATAGAGGCATTACTATTATACCTGATTTGCTTGGCCTTGGGCAGTGTTGGGTCTGTCCTGGAGCCAGCTGGCATTGGCTTCTAGAAGCTTCCCACAGAAGCCATCCCTCTATCTCCCCCCACTACCAAAACCTAGCCACACAAACACTACCCATGGAAAGAAATTAAAATGAAGTTTGAAGAGTGGTCTTACAGTAAGTTTTGTGTATCTCTGTTCAGCTCAGCTGATAGCTGAATATTGTTTTTACCCAACTTTATGAAAAGTGTTAACTGAAAGCCAAAGTTATACTTGAGGGAAAGATACATGCCTTATCATCAAATATATATTTTCAATTCAAATTTTTTCCTGACCATTCTATACCACACTGCAAATTGTGAAGACATTTAATTATATCTTCAAAAATCTTTTTCACAGGCATTTGAAGATATCTACATAGAGCAACGTAAAACTATCAAGACCATGCTGGAATATGCTGACAAAGTTTTCACCTATATCTTTATTCTGGAAATGCTTTTAAAATGGGTGGCTTATGGCTTTCAAACCTATTTCACTAATGCGTGGTGCTGGCTGGACTTCCTGATTGTTGATGTATGTATTCTTTTTCATGTCCTGTATGACAAGCTCTAAAAATCAGAATATTATGTTTTCAGGATAAGATTTCTATTCTATTTAATGAAAACTCTATTTTAACTGTTGTGGTGGTATGGTTTATAATTTGGTTCAGAAAGGAAAAAATATTTGGATATACTTATTTCTCTAGAGGTAATTTGTTGAAATTCTCTAGTTTTGTAATGCTTTCTGGAAATGATGCTTTTTGCTTTTTTTTTTTTTTGGTGGTATAGAAGGGATGCTGTTCATCCCCTTCAGTTTTTGTTAGGTATGGAAGCAATTTCTTAAACTGTTTCTAATATTCTAATCAATTACTGTAGTTTCATTAGTTAGGCAATTAACCACTGAAATTTTCCTGTGGGTGTAATGAATTTTGCCTTATTTAAAGTAATTAATTCCAAGTTTAGTGTCTTTAAAGATACAGTAGCTCAAGTTGATGAAGAGATTAGTATGAGACATTTTAAGGTCTGATTCAAGTGTCCTGTCACTCAATAATATGAAAGGAATATGTGCAATATGAAAGGAAAATACTGCTAGGAATTTTCAGTTCCATGGTACTATTCAGTACTCTCACATTTTTCACTGTATCATGGGGGTAACCTCAAAGAGACACTTCAGAGAACCATAGATGAGTCCCCTTGGAATGGGTTGCCACATGATTTTCCAAAGGTTGCACTACCAAGGAGCAGATACACATTGTCTGAAGGAGACCTAGTGAGAAGTGCATTCTAATTTCAAGTCTACATGCTCAACAAAGTATGTACAGTACTGGGTAGCATAAATGGAAGACTACAGATCTTTAACCATATAGAAAATATTCATTTCCCTTCCATCCCCAATAGCCTGAGTTACCCCTGTCTGTGCTAAAAGGCATCTCTCAGTTCCACATGTGTAATTCCTATGGAATGCAAGCTAAGAATATGTCTTAAACCACCTATTTGCACATTACAAAAAGCAGCAGAATTCTGTAGAAATTGCTAAATAACTCCCTAAAACTACAGTGATAGGTCATGAGGTTTTTACTACACAGAGCTTGGAAAACACTACAACTGGTAAATCCAGACCAGCATTGCAAATCCTATGGTAAGACACGACTATATGCACATCTAGTATTTTATGAGTGAGTCTGTACCTTTGTGAAACATGTATTGGCTCAATCATCAGATGTGTAAATTGCCATGAGCAGTAGAGCTTCCATTTATCAACAAATACTTAATTCTTATTTGATAATCTGTGTTTTAGTTACTTCTGTCAGTACTACTTACTGACCCTTGTAAGTAGCTTTGTTAGTTTTCTATGTCAACCTTACCCTGGTGAAATTAAAAAAAAAATCTGAAGCATTCTTTTTAATCTGTAGTCAGGGGATTGAGATAAAAAAGCAAAAAGAACAATTTGGAGATGTAGGAATTGAGAGAATAGGAAGGATGGAAGGGAAGGGCATTAAATGGACAGACATAGAAGGTGATTTGTTTTATTTTTAATTTATTAGGGCCACTCCTTCCCAATGGCTATTAGAAATACATTTCCAAGGATTATTGATGAAAGATAATTGTATTATTTATTTTACAGCTATTCTAGTTTATTTACTCATCTGCCTGCAGACCAGACCAGCGTTTTGCAAGACAGAATTGATGAAGTGGTTAAAGGAGTCACAGGGAATGTAATGAAGTGTGGATATGCCTAAAAATGAAGCTTCTACCATTGTCTAACAAACAGTTGGTTCTCAGTCTTGATTAGTCTGGTTAAATCTGAACAGCACTGGTATCTATGGCTGTTGAATAAGATTTTCTGGACACTAGAAAGTTACATTTGACCAAAAGCAAGGTCTGGATGTGGTTTTTGAGAGCGTTTACATTCTCCTCAAGTTCTGAAGATATCATGGGAAGTCCTGACCTAAATTGTCCATTCCAATTCACCCAAGCTTTTGGGTGTTTTGTTTTTGCATGTGACTTCATTTTTCTTTAAATCCCACCAAATGTTGACTGGTTTATGTGAATTTAGAAGGCACTTTTATACCATTCTACCAACATGATTTCATCAACAGGTATTTAGAATATACTTTTATTCTATTCTGTCTGACATAAAGATCTTTCTGCATTATAGAGGGTTTCCTGGAGAAAGAGGTCCAGCCTTGAATCTTCTTGAGAAGTTCAGGGCCCACATCATTCCCACCATATGTATCGGAAGGATATAAAGATGAATGAGCAATATTGCCTTTCTGTTTTTGTGTAGGTCTCTTTGGTTAGCTTAACAGCTAATGCCTTGGGCTACTCAGAACTTGGTGCGATTAAGTCCCTTAGGACACTAAGAGCTTTGAGACCTCTAAGAGCCTTGTCGCGATTTGAAGGGATGAGGGTAAGACAACATGAAAGAATCTGAAATAATGCATGCATCCACAGAAACAATGCATGCAGAATAATCAACGGCCAATCCATGCAGAAATGCTACCCTACCATCCTATATATTTCACATTTATCACTAACATATAAGCAAAAGGCTTCATCTGCTTATATGAATTCATGTGTTATTGCACATACTGTTACACTTAATGAGGCTCCTTGGCCTTTCACCATTTTTCATATTTTCATGGAGGGCCCAAGGATTTATCAACTGCATGGATCTATGCAGTGTTACTGAATTTATGCTATACAATTACATACTGCTATAGTCAGAACAGTTTAAAAAATCTCCAATACTTCCTCTTAAAAGTGTGTGCACATACACCCATGTATGCATGCACATGTGTATTTTGTACCAGTTTAGACTATCATACATAGTCTATATCTTTTAATATAGTATTCTGTGTATATAAATTGGGAACGTCTTTTAGAACTAAAAGTTCTGTAATTACTTTGTACGTTAATAAGTAAATTGGCACTATTAAAACACCTCTCTTTCATATTAGAACTACTGCATTCTATTTAAGAAAACTTTTCTAGCATATCAAAGATCAAGCTGGTTTTGTGATTTCTGGTTGCTTACTGCTTTCCATATTGATTGTAAAATGTTGATTATAATCTATAGAGCACTAAGCAGCCTGAAAACATGTTAGACTTTTGCTGGTATATTTGAGAAGTTACTGTCCCCAGCTGCTCATTATCACCGTATCAGCTACCACAGCTGAGACCCTCAGGGCACATTCCATCTGTCTCAGTGCAAAGTCGAAGTGATGAGCATAGATCACTTCTTTGGTGCACTGAAATGGACAAAGACCTGATGTACTCTGCTATGACTCGAAAGCTCTAGAAATGTTTCTCCTAGGGGTAGTAGTGAACAACCAGATATGGCAGATATTTCTAGCCACAGGAAGATGTCTGGCTTACACTTTCAGGGTCCATCTGTCTCTCTTGGACATACTGCCATAGTGGGCATCAGCAGATGCACCAGAACTGGAACCCTACTGCCATAATTAAAAGGGATCCCTGTGTGAGCTCCCTCCTGTGATCACTATTCTTTGGCACCCCAGGTGATAAGCTGATTAGCTAATTTGTAAGTCAACTACAAATTGGTGAGCTTCTGAAGAAAATGTCATGCTCTCTGTGTGTGGAGAGTAAGAGAAGAGACTTCAACCAAAAAGGAAATGGACTTTGATAAAATGTTATAAATTCAAACAGGAAATAGCATTTCCTTGTCTCCAACAAATTTCTGGACCTTTACTAAAGCAAATTTGAAAATTGGGATGTTTATATCAGAGGTAAGGCCTGTCCAAAGCATCAGTATTATCTCACTAAAACCACGTTAACTGTTGGGTTGGGGTTCTTTTGTGACAAAGATTAGCAAAACAAAAACAACAAAATAAAAATATTTCAAATTTTATATGCACAGTAAATTGCTTAAGTGGCAATTTTTTATTGCAAGGGAAAAGCCAATAACCTTGTCATGAAGGTTTATGGGTAATTGTCAATCCCATGACTTCCATGTTGGTGTAAACTTTACCTATGGCTTTGATCCTGCTCTGCCAACTGTATCTCTTTGTACAATACCCAGATGAGGAGGAGATTTATGAGTTTAGCAAAAAACCAATAAAAAGTAGTGGATGAAGTTATATTTCTTAAGACTAGAAATGTGACCTGTAGTTTCATTAGTTAGGCAATTAACCACTGAAATTTTCCTATGGATGTAATGAATTTTGCCTTATTTAAAGTAATTAATTCCAAATTTAGTGTCTTTAAAGATACAGTAGCTCAAGTTGATGAAGAGATTAGTATGAGAACATTTTAAGGTCTGATTCATGGAAATTCACATGCCTGTTCATAACATAATCATTCCATTGGTGTTTATCATGTATGAACTGAAAATATGACAATACAGTACCATGCATATATTTGCATAGACACTTAAATTTGCTTCCATTGAGCATTATACTTCCCATATACAAGCAGGAAATCCTTTTCAATACATATAAAAATTTAAACTCACTGTACTATTCTCTAGGATTAGGACTTGTGCCTGCCCAAACTAGTAATTAATAAAAAAAAATTGCCCCTATGAAAAACGTGATTTTTTTTTCCTGCATCTTCCTACCAATTTTATTGCTAGGAAAGGTATACTTTAATTTGCACTTGGTACTTCATTAAAATAGCTGGTGGGAATATAATTAATCTGTCCCTGCTCTGTCCCAAGCAGTATCACTCACTGCTATATGGTGCTAGGCACATAATACCTTTTTCTTTCAACCAGAAAACAAAGGGTTTGATGACTTTCTTATGCTTCCCCTACTTTCATCTGCTGTCAGGCCTAGCCCCCTTTTCTCACACCCTTACAACCAGTGGAAGCTGGAAGGTGTCTGGATCAGTGTTTTCAGTGATGCTCAACCATATGTTTAGAGTTTCTTCTGATGATTCATATCACAAACTGGTTCTCTATAGCTTCAGGACTCAGACTAAAACCAGAGAAAGTAGGTCAGCTGTAGAAATCCAGCAATTAAAGAAAAAACATGACTGGACCTGCAGCTGCAGCAGAAAGAGGAACAGAACTCTTGGGTGTACTGAGACTGAAAGCTCAAGGACAAATATTTTCACTTCATTAACTATCCTTTTATATCTCAAGAATCATTCCTGATGGATGATATTATTACATTTAAGAATATTTAAGAATATTTTTTAAGTAGAAGAATTGAGATAACTTTCAATTAAAAAAAGCCTAATATATTTGGAAAATATTCCAAAATTGGGAAAAAAATTATTTTTTCATTTATTATTCCGGTCAAGCTTGCTTTAAGAATAAGTGTGTTCATGATTTTCCAATTTGAACTAATTCAGTATTGTTATTAGACTGTTCATTTGCATAGGTCAGACAATGCCTTATGGCCTTCCATGGTCATGTGGTTTACAATGCTATGTACAAGCTTGTCAACATAAGACAGCACTGTTGAAATAGTCAGAAGAGATTTATCCATCAGTCAGGGAATCCTCTCTACCCAGATGCTGACTTATATAATTCTATATTACTTTTGCTTTTTAATTTATAACAGGTATAGCTAAGGAGATTTTTAGTATGATTAAGAAACAGTTCTGATTTGTTTTAAATTTCCCTACTAGAAATAACCACTTATTAAAACATTTGATTTAAAATATGTGGAAAAAATGTACAAACAAACAAAGAAGCATGGAAGGTTTGGACTTTTTGCACCATTCTGCACTTTTCTAGAGTCATGGAGTAGTTTACATTGAAAGGAACCTCATTTGATTCAGCTCCTAAATTTAATAGAACAACAATTTCACTGAAGTCCTATAGTCTCTCAAATGTTGTCCAAAGAATGTATCACCCACAAGAGCTAGTGTTTTGGCAGGAACGGGGCCCTGAAAGTAAACCAGGAATTTCTCCTTTCCTTCAGCCCAATTCTACTTTATAGTACATGTAATGGTGGTTCATCACCTATCTAACATTCAAAGGGTTTATTTTCTGTTCTGTAAAAGGGCAAGGAATGAAAGCCGATCTACCTGGATGACTAATTTTAAAATTCATTGATTCTATGGATGCTATTAGTTGCAGATATAACTGTAATGCCAAAATAGTTCATAGACCTTCACTACATATTTGTATTTTAAACAGAAAGAAGTACTTTATTATGCTAGAGGATCTGCCCTAGTACCTACATCATATAAACTAAATGAATTATAAACAAGCCCATCAAAGTAATAGGTAGTGTTCTGCATTAAAAAAAAAAAAAACACAACAAAACAAACAACAAAAAAGCAAACTTCACTAAATTTTAAGGATCTGGTTCAGTTGTTTTGGCAAAGCTGGCAGCAGTGCTCTATATTTAAAAATTTTTATATCCTTAGAGTTATTTACAGAGAGATTTAAAATAGGAATTAACTTATTTAGCATCATTGATTCCATCATTAAATTAATAATTCTCATTCATAATGGACCTACTTTCTCCCAATTTTTATTTTCCATAGTGTTTTATTTTCATTCTGGCATGTTTTTAATCATTGCTCATCATCACACATGAATTCATTTTCACATTTTTCTTTCCTGAAGCCTGATTTTTCCCAGAATTCAGTTGGGAATTAAATCAAGTCTCTTTTTCAAGTTTTATCTGCCACTTGCCTGAACACTAACATCTCTGGTGTGTTCAGATACTCAGTAGCTTTCCTGGTTTGAACATTTCTACTTTTCTGATTCTATATGTAAACATCCAAATGAACATCACTGGGTTTTATTTTTAAAAAGACTCAAAGTTACTTTCAATTAGAAATTTGCTTAGTAATAGATTTGAACTTACTTGGATTTGTTTATCCAGTAAACATGTAATATAAAAAATTTGGTTTGTTTGAGTCAATCAGTGATTATAATTATTATGGTTTTGCAGACATACATTAAGTAAATATTCTAAAAAGCACTGATAAATACTACTTCTTCCTTTTTTTTTTTCAGTTTAACTGGTTAGTTTTTATTATTCCCATTCTTTAAAGCTACCATTTGCTACTATTTGTATTTTTTCCTTCAAATTATGTTGACATTTTATCTTTTCTCTATACTGCTTTTCTGACTTGTTACTCTCAACAATTAAAGAAGTGTAACACAGATATTAGAATTACAATAGCATGTTACATTTGAGAAAGGCTGATGAAGCATTTGTAAGATACTGGTGCCTGTGTTCTTACAGTGTCTCTCTTCGGTTTCATTTGTACTCCAGGTGGTGGTGAATGCCCTGTTAGGAGCAATTCCATCTATTATGAATGTGCTTCTTGTTTGCCTTATATTCTGGCTGATCTTTAGTATCATGGGAGTAAATCTATTTGCTGGAAAGTTTTACTACTGTGTTAACACTACAACCGATGAGAGATTTGATATCAGCCAAATCAACAACTTTAGTCAATGTGAGGAGCTCATACAAAACAATGAAACTGCCCGGTGGAAGAATGTGAAGGTTAACTTTGACAATGTAGGCCTTGGTTACCTTTCTCTGCTCCAAGTGGTAAGTCACCAGTCCTTAATTTCTATTTCTCTTTCTATATCTCTGTTGTTTACTTGTAACAGTTAAAAGTTTTTTACTTTTTTTTTTTTATTATTTAGAAATTTTGTCTCTCACTTCCTGGTTTGAATTATGAAGTGTGGGATAAATCCGTGACTCTACAGAAATAACACAAAGCCTAGAGGCTATACTGACTATGAGGAAAAAAAATGTAATTCAAACCTAATACACCTTAGCTGCATTGAATCTGTATCAAGTAAACCTGTAATGCTGATGCACAAAGCAAATACCTTTTACATCAGATATTATTCACAATAGACAAAAGTTCTTAATGGATGCTGTGTCCTCTGTAGTCAGATATTAGACTTGGCTTGCAATTCTTGTACATGAATAAAACATACAATAGAAGGCAAGAGTCAGCTATTAGCATTGCACTCTACTGGTTTCTATGATGAGGACTAAAGACACTTAGTCTTCAGCTCCTAAAAAATTCTTCTGACAAGCCATTTTCCAGGAAAAGTGTGACCTAAACACCTGTGTTCTTTTTATAGGCTACGTTTAAAGGATGGATGGATATCATGTACGCAGCTGTGGATTCTCGTAATGTAAGTATAGTCCCTTGACTCCATTTGTTTTGATTGTATGAGCTCCAAGATTTGAGAATGCAATTTTCACAGCTTTCAGAAATAACAGTAAAAATGAAAGAACAAAGAGTTACTATAACTTTGTAGTTAAAGAAAATGGAAACTATGGGAAAAATACAAGAAATGAGGAAAGCAGAGGAGCAGTCCTAAAGGATTCCATGGTCTCTATGGTACAGTTGAATCAAAATTCCTCAATCCTACAACAGACTTACCTATTGCAATGAAATACCTTTTCATTGCCATGAAATACCTTTTCCTCCTCTCATTATGCATTGAGCCATTACATAGCTGTACCAAGAAAATATGCTTAGTCGAAACATGGCCTGGATGCCTCTCTTCCATAATCCTGTGCAGTTTCCTAAGTGTCCATAGCAGTGAAATCTCCACAAGCCCACAACTGGGGCTCCCACAAGACCTACAGAAAATTCTGCAAATGTAAAGCTTGGTGTTTCTGGTTGTCTGTACACTCAGACAGGTGGAACTTTGCTAGTTTAAATCAATTGTGTTTTCAGTATTTATTCTACATTCATACAGGCCAGTTACAATTTTAAAAATGAAATATCAAGTTTGATAATAAAGTCTTTTTTTCAAGAATGTAACTTCTTGTGGATTGAAGATCAGTGGAATGGATATGTCAGAACTTGACCGTAAGAAGCAAAGGTCACAATCATAGAGCCCTAAATTCAATCGAGCAGATATTTTGCGGTCACTGTTAAACTAATGCATAGTTTCTATGCCTTTTTTGCAGGTTTTGGATCAGCCTAAGTATGAAGATAACCTGTACATGTATCTTTACTTTGTCATCTTTATCATCTTTGGATCATTTTTTACCTTGAACCTTTTTATTGGTGTCATCATAGACAATTTCAACCAGCAGAAAAAGAAGATAAGTACCTCGTTATTCTGAAAAGAAAGTAAAAAAACCCCCTTATTTTTGGTCCACTGATGACAATTTTATTCATAAGTTTTTTTTAATGATAAATTAGTTAAGAGCTCTGAATAGTAAATACATTAAATTATTAAAGCTTACAGTTTGGCTTGATGAGGGTTTGATGGACAAGTGACAGTATATGACTCTCCATGGCTAGTGAAATACTCAATGTCATCTTTGTAAAGATCTGGATTTGAGACTGCAGCCTATAATTGAGTCATAAAAAGGCTAACCATTGAAATAGCAAAATGTAGCTTTAAAAATTCTTTGCTATATTACCTTCCTGTCACAGAGCTCAGCAGTGTAGATTTCTGACCTTCGATAATAAACATTGTATTATCTTTATTTGTACGCTCTTTAGTCTTTGCGTTTTGTCAACACTGTTTCAAAAGGTATCAGTGTTCCAGCTGCCAAACTTAACACTTTGTGTAGCTTAATACTTAATATAAAGATTATAAAAGAGGATTTTTATGTCTGTCTTAAATTTTCCCACAGATGAGAATGTGAACAAGAGTGATTATTAGTATTATTTATAAGTAATCAATAAAGATACATGATTGTAACCAGTTTTTTTCTCTTTGGTTTACTTTGGAGGTCAAGACATTTTTATGACAGAAGAACAGAAGAAATACTACAATGCAATGAAAAAACTGGGTTCAAAGAAACCACAAAAGCCTATACCTCGACCAGCAGTAAGAATAAAAATATTTTCTGTTATTTTTACATCTATTTAAAAATTGGATTTTTCCAATTATGCCTTAGGCTGAAATAAGTTGTAAGCTAAAAAAAAATGTGATATTAGAAAAGACTTATTAATCTGAAATACCATTTTTTTCTCTTTCTTCTGCCACAACAGAACAAATTCCAAGGCATGGTCTTTGATTTTGTAACAAAACAAGCATTTGATATCAGTATCATGATACTTATCTGCCTTAATATGGTCACAATGATGGTAGAAACAGATGATCAGAGTGAAGACATGGAAAACATTTTATATTGGATTAACCTGGTGTTTATCGTACTTTTCACTGGAGAATTTGTCCTGAAATTGATTTCACTTCGTCATTACTACTTTACTATAGGTTGGAATATTTTTGATTTTGTGGTTGTCATTCTCTCCATAGTAGGTAAGAGTAACGCATTTTTATGCAATGTCTAATTCTGTGTAAACTGCAATATTTTTGGCGTGTAAAATCTATTTATATTTTGGTTTAAATTCATCACCAGAAAGTCTTATCCATAGGATAACTGAAAAGTATGGTAAGAATGTTTTTAAGCAAGAGGTTTCACACATTCCTACTTTTTTATTGGTTGAAATTAGATCTTTATTCTGAACTCAGTAGAGATTCCTATGCATACATGAAAGGTAATTTTGATATAAACTCACAGTGACAGTTGCAGGTGAAAGAGTCCAGCCATCCAAAATCTGAGAGCAAAATCTGCCTGAGACTGTTATTAGGGTATCATGCATGCACCCCAGACAGCAGGGTAAAACCCTTTGCTTACTTTGGTTTTGTTTTACCCTGAGAGGCTTTGTGCCTGAGCTGGAGTGAGCACTGCAGAAGCAGAGCTGAAGCAGATGTGGTAACAAATAATTACTCACTAATTGCTTTTTCTAGAGCAGAAAACTTGAAAGAACTTGAGTAAAAATTGTGTTATTTTAACTTTTAAGTACTCCTTAATATGCAAATCAGTTTTGCTATTTTTGTATCGAAAAAGCTATTTTTCTGCTTTGAGCCGCATAATATAGTGTTCAATTCTTCTGCTCTTCTGTGAGTTATGAAAACCTTTTTATCAGTTTGTTTCTGTTCAGAATTTCTCTGTCATTAATAATAAACTTGTGTTCATGTTATTTTATGTATGATTAAGAAGTTGCAGTTCTATTCAAATATACATATTTTCTTTGAATAGCCTAACTTGATTACATGACATTTTAATACTGCTGTGCATATGATCTTTCTTCTGATTAACTGAGATTATTTTTGTTACAATTAAACAAATGGGGATTCCTCTGATCTCAGCATTCACTAATAGACATACCCTAGTTATTAGTTTTTCCTAAAAAAGTATACCAAACAAAAAGTTTTGTAAAAACAACTGAATGGCTAATTACTAAAAATCTGTTTAAATATCCTACTCTTCTTAAAGTTCTACAATGCTTGTAGAATATATCTTTAGCAGTGGTTTTAAAATACAATAATATTCTTTACTGATTTAACTTGTTTTTCTAGGTATGTTCTTAGCTGAGATGATTGAGAAGTACTTCGTATCCCCCACACTATTCAGAGTCATCCGACTTGCCAGAATTGGTCGAATCCTGCGCCTCATTAAGGGCGCTAAGGGAATCCGCACTCTGCTTTTTGCTCTGATGATGTCTCTTCCTGCTTTGTTCAACATTGGGCTGCTGCTCTTCCTGGTCATGTTCATCTATGCCATATTTGGCATGTCCAACTTTGCCTATGTCAAGAGGGAAGTTGGGATTGATGACATGTTCAACTTTGAAACGTTTGGCAACAGCATGATCTGCCTGTTTCAGATCACCACGTCCGCGGGCTGGGATGGTTTGCTCGCCCCGATCCTTAACAGTGGGGAGCCAGACTGTGACCCCCATAAAGATCATCCAGGGAGTTCTGTGAAAGGTGACTGTGGCAACCCTTCTGTTGGGATTTTCTTCTTTGTCAGCTACATTATCATATCCTTTCTGGTAGTGGTGAACATGTACATCGCTGTGATTTTGGAGAACTTCAGTGTTGCTACTGAAGAAAGCGCTGAACCCTTGAGCGAGGACGACTTTGAGATGTTCTATGAAGTCTGGGAGAAGTTTGATCCTGATGCAACACAATTCATAGAGTTCAGTAAATTATCAGATTTTGCAGCTTCATTAGATCCACCTCTTCTCATAGCAAAACCAAACAAAGTCCAGCTTATTGCAATGGATCTGCCCATGGTGAGCGGTGACAGAATTCACTGCCTTGACATCTTGTTTGCTTTCACAAAGCGTGTATTGGGGGAAAGTGGGGAGATGGACGCCCTCAGAATACAGATGGAAGATCGGTTTATGGCAGCCAATCCTTCTAAAGTCTCCTATGAACCAATTACAACCACATTGAAACGAAAACAGGAGGAGGTGTCTGCTGTCATCATTCAGCGTGCTTACAGACGTCACCTTTTAAGGCTAAAAGTCAAAAAAGTATCATGTATATTTAGTCAGGATAAAGGTAAAGAGGAAGATGATCTGCCCATGAAAGAAGATATGATTATGGATAAACTCAATGAGAACTCTACTCCAGAAAAAACAGATATGACCCCATCCACAACCTCCCCACCTTCTTATGACAGCGTAACAAAGCCAGACAAGGATAAATATGAAAAAGACAAGTCAGAAAAAGAAGATAAAGGTAAAGACAGCAGGGAAAGTAAAAAGTAACATAGAATGCTGTTTGTGATAAACTGTTTACAGCCTGAAAAAGTATGTATTTGTGTCAACAGGACTCCTGTAGGAGGTACATGCCAAACTGTCAGTTTTTACATATATAGATATATATATAATTATATATATATATATATATATATATATAAGGTCAGTGCCTATAGCAAGACAGTGACCCCTGGTCATCAAACTGCAACTCTGTAAAACAGGGTAACATCTTGACAGGAGGTTGTTGTTTTTAGTACCAGCTGACACTGCTGAAGAGATGATAAAATGGCCAACCAGACTGTAGGGACCAGTTAAAAAAAAAAGGTGCAAACCTATGAATCTCTGTGTTTAACATGAAACACACAGTACAAAAATTGTATCCACTGTTAGCATTTCAACAGTCACATTTGCCATATTTTTACAAAAATCAGTGTTGGTGAACTTATCATTTTTTAATTCACAGGTTGTTTACTATTATATGTGACTATTTTTGTAAATGGGTTTTATGTTGGGGAAGGGGGTATGAGGACCAGGTGTTCTACTCTCGGATTCTCTATAATGTACAGACAGAAGTGATTTGCATGAAGGCATGCTGCACTTGTAGTTCATGCATGGGAAAACATGACGTCACACAAAGCAGCAGTCTGACTACTTCCATGTTTCAGGGTGGCTCTGTATGTTGAGGTGCTTAATAACAGTATCCATCTAGTATCTCATCCAGACAAATCTTAATGTGCCTGTAAAGTCCCATAGAGTCTACAATAATAGAACAGATGTTTTATTTTTTCATAAGTCATTTAACAATAGTTGAACAAACTCTGTGTAAAAATTCTACTGAGGGACGTAGAGTCCACTTTTAAGTATTCTTCTGCGGAAAACAGTTTACTTGACATTGGGAAATTGAGTTTACCAAAAACCTCCAAAACATAAGGATTATGAAGTTGTTCTGCTTCACCCTGCAGTATCATTTAGCCATCTTCTGCTCTCAGCAAGGTTGACATTGTATGTGTTGATTAAAAAAGAACCCTCTATGTAAATAGTTATTTTATCCCGTGGTGCATGTTTGAGCAAACAAATAATGACATGTGCACAATATTTATTGCATCAAATATGTACCACAGTAAGTGTAATTTGCAAGCTCTCAACAGCTAATAAGAAGTATTCTGTACCATTATAGATAGTTTGGAAGCTATCACTGATGCATGTTTATCTTGCCTTTGCTGCTGTAATTTTACTCCTTCCACTGTTAAGAGTCTAATATGGGAAGCCATATCTCAGTGGTTAAGTGAAATAAATTGTTCAATTGGTCATCATTCTTTCATGACATCAAGCAATAGTTTGCAGCTATTTAAGAGCTTCTTGCTTTGCATTCTAAAATTTTAAGTGACTACTGTACGGTGCATAGTCAGACTGTACAGGATATGTTGCAAACTGCTTAATCTGTTGAAAACTACATGGATAGAATTTTCTAAGAAAATATAAATACTGTAAAAATACCATTTTATTTTATTTTTCAGCGTTTTGTACATAAAATAAGAAATGAGAATTATCTTCAGGTTGATGTTACTGTCACTTTTGTTACTTTCTATCCATAGCACTTTTTAATTCAAGAACTTCACAAAATAAGAAACAAAGGAAAGAATGGGGTAGCTTTAGGTTTCTGCTTTTTTATTAGTACTGTATTTTTGCACACATTTTAATGTGAAATAAGTTTCAAACTGAGTCCAAAATGCACTTGCTTCCAAATAGATATAACTTGTAATTGAAATGTGGTGGGGAGGATTTGTTTAAAATTCTAGCACTGCCTGCATCAGAAGTTTCAAGGTAGTCTTTTTATTCATGAAATCTTTACCAGTGTTTGTTTACATAGACTATTCTTATTCTTGTTGATTCATGCTGCACTAGAACTGTTCTAAATATAATATGGGATCCACAATGTTCTTTTTCCACAGGAATTAAATAGCAAACTTGTATAATTGATCACATCAGGACATTTTGTGTTTCTTACACAAGCAAAAATTCGATGTTGACTCCTCCTTTTACAAAAATATTGACTTGTGTGTCGGTGAACTGCATGCAGGAAAATGCTATTACCATAAAGAACAGTAAACCACATTACAGTTGAGCCAAAAGAATAAAGACTTCATTTTTTATTGTATTTAATGGTTTTGTCTGGTTTTTTTCCCCACTAAAAACTACTGGATATCAAGAGGTGCTACGAAAATAAAATACGAATAAATAAAAGGTTAGAAATAGATTTGTGAAAAGTAAAAAAAAAAAATGAAGCCGTATGCTTTCTGAAAGATCTTAAACATGATTTGCACTTACACTCTTCAGGTTATTAATCTTATTCAGGATCCTAGTAGGATAATGTCTAAGAGCTCATGATGCTTCAATCCTTTCTTCATACCTTTTTCATATTCTGAGACAACTAGAAAAACGGATGTTAAAGAAAGTCTCTAGCTACCACGGCTGCAATGTAGGTATCATTTCAACTATATTTTACATTTGAAGTGAAGAATTATCTTTGTGTTATAAAGACAAAAATATTCATTGCCTTATTTTCAAAGTATAACTTATTATTTTGTGCTAAGACATGAGAGCCAAATTTTAGGTAGCAATCATATTTGGCTGCTATTTCTTAAAAGAACTTCTCCCTGTTGTAAATTTGAAGTAATGCCATGAAAGTTACACTGAACAAATTGAAAGCACAATCTCTAATAATCATCATAGATGTGCAGATGTGCACTCTACATCAGATCCTCTGAAGAGTATTGAGAAAACCAGATGTACCCAGTGATCTGTGTGATGTATAACTCCGAGCTTTGGGTGTGCACCCCAGTAGAAACACTTGCAATGGAACAGTAGCATGGTGCATGCCCTACGTCCCTTCTCTCCACAATTTTCAACCACTGATGGTCTGTTGAGATTGTTCACTCTAGAAATGAGTATCACTACACTCGTGTAGTGAGCTCTTAGGCTGCAGTGTTTTAGTTAGATTCTTCACCTCAGCTGTGAAAAAACAATTGTCAGGGCAGGGTGTAAGATAGGGAGAGATGGAGAATTCAAAATCGTGTAATTAAAGGACAAGTTTCGTGTTGGTTTGGTTGGTTTTGTGGAGGGAAAGGTCTTGAAAAAAATGCAGGTACATAAATATTTGTCTGACTTAGACTGAAAACAATCAGTATGTCTGAGAGGGGTTTGTGCTTAACACAAGACTAGCACAAAGAAAAAAATTAATTAAATGCCTCAGACAACAAGCCGCTGTGGTTTTGCTTGGGTCCCCCTCCCTTTGTTGTTTGTTTTGTAAACAAATCTCTAGCTGACACATGGGACACTCACGAAGGCCGGGCGTGTCCCCAGAGCATCCCCCCGCGGTCTGTGCCTGCGGCTCCGGCCGCTCGGTGCTGCCGCCGCCCCGCGCCCGCTCCCTCCCGGCGGCCGCCGCCCCGAGGGCGCCCGCAGCGCAGGTGAAGGAGCGGGGCAGCCCGGCCAGGCAGGGCCGCTCCCCGGGCACCGCGAGCCCCGGGCGGGAGGCGGGGGCCGAGCAGCTCCCCGGGCTGGCCCGGGGAGGGCGGAGCGGCCCGCGGGAGCGGCTCGGGGTCACCCCGCCCCGGAGCGGGGAAAGCGCCGCACGCCGCGCTCTGTGCCGGCCATGGAGGGCGGGGGCTCGGCGTCCCTGTTGGCCGCGGCTGCCGGCGTGGGGCCGGCTGGCGAACCTGGGAGGCGACAGGAAGCGCTGGAATACCGGCGGCTCAGGTGAGGACCCGCAAGCGCAGTGGGCGTTTGCAAGCGCAGAGGCGGCGGAGCCCGGCGCACCCGCTGGCAGCGCAGGAACTGGGAGAGCCGGGCGAGGAGAACAAACCCCACTGGCATCTGCGTTTGTGAGTCACCTGGAGGGAGCGGCTGTCCCCAGATCGGATCCTCGCCTGTAAGACCGCCTGTCTTTCCTGGCGTTTGCGACACCTGAGGCGTAAAGGGATGCGAGGTGAGGTGGCCTGCGGCACCCCTTTAGGGCTCCCGGGGTTTTCGCTGTCCCTCGGTGCTGCCGCTGGCCCAGCGCTTTCAGCCGCGGCTGCGCCCGTCGGCTCGGAGCCCCTCGGTGTGTGGGGGTGTCTGCCCGGCTGGCGGCACACAGCGCCCGGGCCTGGCCGCCTCGCTGCACGGAGGGCGCGGACAGAGCTGGGGTAGCCCCAGCTGGCCCCGGCATAGCGCAGTAAATGGGAAGCGTCTCAGGGGACTTCTGTTTAGTCTGTCGTTCTGGATAGGTCCTGTGGTGCTGCAAGACCGTGCTAGTCCTGTGTGAGAAACTGTGTTCTATCTCCACTCAAGACAGCAAACTCTGGAGCGACAAGATACCTCCAGTTTATTCTTCATCTAAAACATCTTCTGATCTAAGTAGACAGGGAGACACGCAGTTGTGAGAGGCAGTTGCTGACGCGGGCTAGTAGAGCTAAATAATGAACAGATTGCTTCAGGCTGAAAAACATGCTCAGTTTCCCATGTTCTTTCACACTTAATGTTTAATTATACCCACCATATATTGCAGCGTTTTGAATGAGGATATGTTCTACTGGGGAAAGATTGCTAACAAAAGTCTGCCACAAAAGATTTCACATCCACATTTGTCACCCTTACTTTATCAGTGTGCAAATTGGAGAATGAATTTTTGTATAGTGTGTGTGGAAAAAATAAAGCTCTAAGAGATTTGTAAATTTTAGTGTATTTACCCTGAAAAGTGGCAACATAAATAAAGACCCAAGGGCAAAGATGCTGGAGTGGCATACCCTAAGGTGACTCCAGAATAACTTCTATGCTGTTTAGTCTTGTCAGAGGAAAGCAGGTTAAAGTAATCTCTAAAATACAGCTTTTAAAAATTGACTGTAAGGAAAATTGTATGCCTGTTCTTACCTGTGGCTATTGTTTCAGTATATTATTTATGTGTTTACTGTTTGAACAATAGTTCAGGTTAGCTCAGTTACATCCCTCACTAGTCACTAAAAATCTCATCATAATTTGTTTTAGAGAATGCAGTAAAATGAGAAAAAGTGGAGAGAGATTTTGTGACTAAGCATGCTTTATTTTAAAGTGTTCTGAAGTATCGTAAAGCTTTTTAGATCTATTTAGCTTTTACTGTGAAATAAATAGAACTCTCTGCAATATGTGGTAGAAGTTTGGTTGAACCTTGGGAAATCTGTTTGTATTTCGGGTTAGGTAGTATATATGGAATATAAAGTGCTAGAATGTAGACTGGCTTCTGCACTCTTTGGGGACCCTTACTTGTGTAATAGTCTGAGAAGTGTTTGCAGCATGCAGTGGTACCTTGCTGTGAATTTATCTTTTTGATAGGTCTTGTGTCTGACTATCTAGATTTTTGATTCTGTCAGGTTGTTCTAATGACAATTCAAAATTATTTCCTGCCTCTGGGATTGCATAGCAACGGCTGTGGAGGGAATAAGCAATAAGCAACTGCAGGAGGCTGTAATGCGTGTTACAACACACATTCGCTATTGTAAATTGTTGTATTTTGGAAACAAATGGCCTTGTAGAGATGCTACAGAACAGCAGACAGCCTAGTTTGGCACTTGTCACACTGATAGCTCAGCTTGCTTTAACCACAGACAGATGTTACTGCATGGATGTACTACATCAGTCTATTTGTTCAAAGTGAAGGGGGGGTGAATGGGGCTGAACTGTGGTTTGGATTACTTTCTGTAGGGGAATCTTCTACAGGTAGTTGATGGTGACTGATGGTTTTGGTCTAACCCCAGCTGGCAACTAAATGCTGCACAGCTGCTCACTCACTCCAGCAGCAGGATGAGGGAGTCAATCAGAAGGGTAAAAGTGAGAAAACTTGTGAGTTGAGGAAAAGGCAGTTCAGTAGGTAAAGGAAAAGCCACTCACACAAGCAAAGCCACACAAGGCACTCATCCACCAGTTCCCATGGGCAGGCAGCTGTTCAGCCATCTGCAGGACAGCCAGGGCTCCACCACACATAACGGCGACTTGGGAAGACAAACACTGTCACTCCAAACATCCCCCCTTCCTCCTTCTTCCCCCAGGTTTGTATGCTAAGCATGACACCATATGGTGTGGGGATATCCCTGTTTTCAGCTGGGGGCAGCTCTCCCAGCTGTGTCCCCTTCTAACTCCTTGTGCACCTCCATTCTCCTCACTGGTGGGACGTGTGAGGAGCAGAAAATGCCTTTGCTCTGTGGGAGCACTGCTCAGCAATGGCAAAAACATCCTGGAATTACCAACACTGTTTCCAGCACAAATCCAAAACACAGCACCACACTAGCTGCTGTGAGGAAAATTAACTCTCTCCTGGCCAATCCCAGCACACTAATTTAGAGAAACAGTGAGCCAGGGGATAAGAAGGTTTGGATGCTGTAAGGGCCCCAAGCAACTCACTCGATGAGACATTTCAAAGGGCTCATGGTTGTTCGTGTACTCTAAGTTACAGGCACAGGAGAAATATTGACAAGGTATTCTCAAGAGGTAAAAACAAAAAAACTTTACTGGCAACTTTAGAAAATCAAAGAAACTTTGACAAAGGGTTTAATGCAGCATTCAATCAATATAAAACACTTCTCAAAGTATTAACTTGGCCCATTCAACTTGGCAAACTCTAAGCCAGTTCAATTTTAAGTTACTCAAAAATTGCAAGAAGAGGGAATTAGAAGAAGAAACAGAAAAGATGCAGAAAAGGATACATATAGGTACGAACTCCTGGATTCCAGTGGCATTCAGATAAAAATTCCAAGAGGAAGTATGGTCAAGACATCTGATTGCCTTGTGTTTGGCCTTAAATACCCCTTGGCTTTCCTGAGCCCTTCCCCCACATGGGACTTCTGGTCATTTGGCCACTTAGGAGCTGGGTTAGGGGCTCCAGGGGTGGGGTGTGGAGCACTGCCTCCCCTGTGCCAGGGATTGGCAGCCACTGCAGGGCTGGGATACAGGCTCTGGGGTGGAGGGGTGTGGAGAAGGGCACTGCCTCACCAGGGCAAGGACTGACCTGCCCCCTCATACATGCACCCCAGAATGTCTCTAGACATCAGTTTTTTCAGTCTCTCACAGATGTCTCTGGCAGTGAAGATATCTTCCTAATGTATGTATGAATCTGAGAAAAACAGAGCATTTGTGTTACTGGGAAAAGAATTCATCTAATAGATGCAGTGTTAAGTGAAGGACTGATACATGCATGTAAAATGATCTAGACGATTTAATATTTTCCTTTGTTTTTTGCTGTTTCTAGTATGCATCATTGTACTATATTAGTTACTCTCTTACCCCACAACCCATTTAAGGAAGCTTATATTTTTGTTAATTCTAAAAACTTGTCAAATGAATAATGCCACACTATTCTGAAAGTAAAATTTTACCTTCAAAGTTTTTCACACCGAACTGGTTCACTGGTTACTGGTGTTGTAAATTGCTTGACTTCCTGAGGCCAGTTTAAATACTTTTTCAAACCTTAATAAAGATGCAGGTGTTGCTGCTCCCCCTCCCCCTCATCCTGTTTGCTGTATGGCTTTGACAGGTAAAAAAGAAAAGCCTGTTGCATTTCCCATTTCCCAGGCAAATACCCTCTCCGTTGGGAATGCCTTCCATTACTCTCAATATCCTCAGTTACTTGATGATTTGTCCAAGCATTTTGCAAGACCTGTGCAGTTCTGTGCCAGAGTGTGCAGGCTAGGTCAAAAAGGAGAATGGGCATGGCCAAACTGGAGATAGCTGCTCTTATCTGCACTCCAGGGAGGGGGATGAAATGGAGGTAATCCAAACTAATTGGTTTCGGTGATAATACATTCTGTATAATGTGCTGTCTGATAAGCAAGTGTTGTTAGAACAGATAAAAAAGTATGTATTTCCTAATTGATGGTTCCGCAAAGCAATCTGGAACCGTGAGCCAGTCTGCAGATAAGACTTGTACCTAGTTTCGAAGGATCCTTTTTAAATTAGTTTGTCATAATCTGATGCTTAAGTAGTTATAATGTTAAAAGGTATTCTATACACATATGAGACTGCTTTGACATATAGAAGCAGTCTTTGCAGGTAACTGTTTTGCAAAACTGTTTTCTTCAGGATTCTCCCCAACTTCATTGCTGTGTCACAAATCAGCATATGTGACCTAGAGGTCACATCATTTCAGTGCAGTGCTTATCATGTGGTGTTCTCAAGATGTTTTGTATTGTATACATTTTTGACAGGGAAATAAATCTAATGTCTTGATAAGATTACAATGGGGTGCTGAAAGGGTTATGTTTGAAAGTATGCATTCCATGTTATTACATGGATCCCTCGATCATCATCCTGTTGAGTTTTTTTATTCACACTTCTGTGAACTGTTTGTGTTCAAGTGGGAATTGCATGACTGGGTTTGACACTGCTTTTTCACTTTGCTTTGAAGTGCCAACAGCCTTCTCAAAAGGCATGATGTTCTATTTTAGTAATCAAGCACTGTTGTTTGCTACCTGGTGAGAACACAAAGGGCAAATTGCATGTATAACCTTGAAATCCTCTTTTAAACAATTGCATTAGAAGTCTTGCTTTATATAGTTTGTCTTATGCAGTATTTTTTTGCATGTGTGTGCTTTAGTCTTTTGTGTCTTCTGGTTTTTTGAGATCTTTTTGCTCAGTCCCTCTACACACAGTACAGTAATGTAAATCACTAATGTACACTTTGTACCAAATATATCTGGAAAAGGCACATATGGAAGTAGGTATTTTTGCACTGGATGTAGTAGATATGAAACACAAATTTGCCTCATTTTGTATAAACAATATCTATCTATATGATCAAGTTTTAGTGAAAATTTGCAAAATATTTGTGGAAGGAGGATTTGGAAGTAAGATTTGAGGCAGCATTTTGTTTTCAGGTTAAAACTATTCAAGCATTTTTTATACAAAACCCTAGACTGTTGGTCATTTCACAGCAGACTTGTTTCTGTTATAGCCTTCCTATGTCACAACTGGCTTCTTTTGCAGTTCCCATGGCAACAAGGATTTTTGAACGGCAAAGCAGGATACTGGTTTGAGGGGTATAAATACTCTTTATTACAGAAGAAATTTTGATCCTTGAAAGCTGATCAGGCACCCTGCTGTTCCCCGTCATGTCCCTCCCCTTAATAATCTGTGTTTTGCCCATATGTTTACACCTAAATGTGAATTCCTATTTGACAAGAATACAGTTACCTGTTCTAATTTTTAACATCGTATAAGAGATGATGGAAAAATTGTCAAGCCTTACTGTAGTGATAGGATAGAAAAACATGTTGTCTTCCAGATACAGTCTCAACAAAGAGGAGAGCCCTGTATATACCTAGAAATTTGTATGTTTATGTATTTGTGAACATTGTAGATGCTTATAAACAGTAATGAGAGTTTAAGTTGCTCAAGATTTGCGTTGGCTTCTGCTAATGTTTACTTTGGCTTCAACTTGTTTCCAAGAGGCATTCATAAAATATTTACTTCTTTAACAGCCTTACACTAGGTTTTTAAAGTGAAGGGTCTCAAAATACTGCACTTGTTTCACAAACTAGAATTTATTAACAGTGGCAATAATTTGGTGTCTTTTTCAGTGTCTGTCCCTCACCATCTCAGATGAGCACAAGTGATATGGGATGTTCGGGATGTATCCTGAACCAAATAGTTGTAGTATAAGCCTTGATAGAGTAACTCTGCTTGGGTCATTTGCCTAAGTTAGATAGGTTTTGTGTGTTGCTGTTTTTCCTTCTGAGCATTTGTTCCAAAATAAGAAGCCAGTTATTCAGATGTGTCAAGTTCTCTCCATAACCCCACAGTTTAGCTTGGGTTGTTTTGCTTTGTAACCGGTAAAAAAGAAAATGGGAATTACGCAGTTGCTGAAAAACAGCACGGGTAAACTAGGTAAACTTACATTATAAAAGCCTCTGAATAGTACATCTAAGAAATTTATCCTCATGACATGTGAAAGGTAATTTAGAGATGTATGAAAAACAAATTTGGAAAGTAACGTCAGCTGCCAGTTTCCTGCTGGTCTTCACGGTTTGGGTAGGGAGATTTCTGCTTCCCCCTGCCACTGTCACCACACACAGATGTGGGATTATTATGGATTCATGAAAAGGAAAAAACACCACTTTGATCTCTACCACTGAAGCTACTCATCCAAAGACAAGCAGTTCTGCTGGAGAAGGATCGTACAGGAGTAGGGCAACCTAGTATTTAGTTAATAACTTTGTCCAAATACTCATTGGTAAAAGACTTTTCACTACTGCTATCACTTATGTACATTATAGCTATAACAAAATAACTTGTATATACATGAGAGAGAAATTCAGCTTAGCATCCAGAGCCAAGCATGAATACCCTGGATGTACGTAATTTTTTTTCAAGTGAAGCTAGAAGTTCTGGAATGATTAATTTTATCTTTTTCTTCCAACTGACTTCCACCAAAGTCAATTCAGTGCCAGTATTGGAAAAATGCTTACAGGCTGCAGTAGTATTTAATTTATAATGGTGTATGTGATTCTGGAACATTCTGTTTGGAAATGCAAGAAAATCAAGCTATGAAAACTGGAATTTTGAACATGGGTCTGAAAAGATTTACAGTGATGGACAGCAGTGTATTGCATTGCCCCTCCTCCCCAGCCCTCCAACACAACCTCAACCCACTTGTAAGAGCTTGAAGGCTTATTTTGGCATTTATTTTTCTGGCTTTGCTTGTAATATTAGGCAGTGCAGTTTTTCACTGAATAATTTGTCCAGTGCTCCCTGAGAATTCAAGAGAACAGATAGTTGCTACCTTGGGTTTTAGGCTGAAGAAATGCGAAAAGTTTAGGAAAAGGGATCTCTTAAATGCAATTAAAGAATAAGAGTTGAGTAACAATGTCAGGCACTTTTTGTTGTTTCTAGTGAGGACGTGAGGCTGGTGATTCTGCATGAAGCTCGATGAATGGGTCGAACAGCTAGCTTCTGCATCTCTGTTGAGACGCATTAGGAGTGACAATGTGATGACATAATCACTGACCCCAGATTGTTCTCGGCTATAAATCCTCTGGTTGCAGTCTCCACTGTTTCTCTGCATGTGCCGTTCACATTTAAGGGCTTTTCAGATCATCTCCAGCACCATCTGCTGCATAATGGAAAGAAAACAATTGTGCTGTGTGTGGAGCCAGCTGACTCCCTGAGTGGAGCTGGGGGTTTGCAAAATCCATCTCGTCTCGAAGAACTTGTCTGTCTGCTTGTCCTCACTGCCATACTGAGCACTAGTCACTAGGCTGCCATTATGCATGAGAAATAAAGAAATAGTGACTCATTTGCAGGGACATACACGTTTTTGAGCAGGTCAGATACTGTATGTGTCTTCTCACGCTCATGTACAAGAAAGACTGCACATCCTGATGTCTCCCTAATTGGAAGGAGGGAAACCTTGTGTTTGAAGCATCTTGTCAGTATGAGCGTGTTGGTAACACTCGTCGTGCACGGGCAATGAGGAGATAAGCAACAGGATTTCCTAACTGCAAGCATTCACTAGGTGTCAGTGCATGATTGCACCGAACCGATGCTCTTGCTGAGTTCTTTGGTTGTGATACCTCCCTTATGAAGAGGGATTTTAAAGAAAACTCCCACTTTTGTTTCTAGAATGCGGTGTGGATTAAATTTAAGAATAACTACTGAATAAAAGTAATTACTTCAGTCTTCTTTTTAGTAGCAGTCTGATAAAAATGCCGATATTAAAAAAAATTACTAACATGTTTTGTGCTTAACGAAGGTAATTTAAAGACTTAGAATAGCTCCTGAATTGATCACTTTCAGGCTTTCTTGTCAGTATCTGTTGTACTACTGATGAAACACTCTACTCATACTGCTGTTGATCCTGGGTGTGACTAAAATTCCTATTAAGATATGGAAAAATTGTAGCTTTTATAGTGATACATTATCTGTGAAATGAATGCATTATTAATTAAACTGCAACTTAATTATTTGCAAAACTGTTGTTTTCCTTAAGGGATGTTAAAGATCAAGTCTGTAAATGTCAGTCAGAGAGGAGGAAAGCCCCATGAATATAGCTAAAATTGCCTGTTTTTCTGTTCTCTTACCATATTGTGTCCCTAGAATGAAATATAATGTTTATTAGAATATCTTGAATTGCATGCATCTCACCATTAGATTTTTAAAAATATATTTAAAACAGATTTAAATTCATATTTAGTCTAATTTTAGTAATAAATAATTAGGGAATTAATCTTTTCAATCTGTATAGAGTGATCAGCATTCCTCTAGAATTTTAAGTTGTTCCAAAATGGATATTTTTCATGTTGCTTGTGAAAGTGTTTGGTCAGAACTGTTCATTAGTAGGTTAAAATAGCAAAAAAGAGTCATTCATGTGATAAATGAAAATATTTGAGATGGCTTTCCTGTGTCTTCCAGTTTATATTGAACTTTTCCTATTATATTTCAATCCATAACATTTAGTGAATAATACCCTTTACCCTTTTATACTTAATCTATTTACAGGTGAGGCCTGTTTTAGAACTGTTCCCTTGTTACTCTCAGGGAAGTGCTAATGGTCGTGCTAATAGAGAAGTCAGCTTGGTTACAAAGACAGGTGTTTGACTTGTGCTGTACACTGTATTTCTACATATCCAATATACAGCAGAGATACTGAAGGGATTGTCTGATGGCCAAACTTCAGTATTTTCCCTATTTGATGTAGCTGTATAAGGGTACCATCTTTGGTGCCATCTTTGTTTCATCATACCACCTACCTGTCAGATAGGAACCATCTGATCATCAAAGGCAAATTTCTTCCACGCAAGTCCCTCTAGTTACATTCGAGCTGTATCTCTCATCATTGGACACAGCTACCTGACTGGACAGGTTTTTCAGACAATTTTTGATTGAGTTTGTATAAGAAGATCTGTAAGGGATACAGTAGGAAGACTGTGGAGACCATTGTCTGCACCTCTCCCTTACAGACATACTGAATATAAACAATTGTTCTAAATAAAGGAGAGCTTGAATGACTTCTCATTGCATATGACTTTCTGATTTTGTATGTCTGAACACCAAAGGAAAGCCCGTTCTCAGCTTCTATTGCTCATTAACTTCACCAAAAATTATTATCTACTCACAATTATGCAAAATAAAGCAGATTCTGTCACTGCTTTGAAAATCGTTCCTAGCCTAAGGCTTAACAGTTTATGTAAGAAGTGAGGATTTTTGGTTTTAATGACAACTTTGGGATTCTTCCAGAACCTCTCTTGAGAAGCTGATCTGTCTTAAAAGAGCTCTCTCTGCCCAGTGACAATTTTTTTGTCTTTCCTTGTTTGACTTGTCTTGAGAAAGCTGTTTAAATTAATTCCTGGTTGTTGACTGTCCTGTTTTTCAATGCCAACCCTGACGTTCTGTTGGTATGGCTCCTTCAAAGTTCGTGATTCTGCTAAGCGTTTTCGAAAGCAGGCCTGCTGCTGCACTGATGGTGATTAAAAAGACATTTGCAAGTCAGAAAATCCATTTGATGTCTCTCTGCAGCTACAACTTTTAAAGTAATGCTTCCTGTGTTTTTAACATAGCCAGTAGAGCTTGTGTCTGCAAAACATGCAAAGAGAAATTCAGTCATCCTTCATTTCACTGGGGCTCCCACCTTGCTGAAATGGACACACTAGCATTGTAGGTTGTCTGAATTTATGAGCTTTTGAGTACAGTCAGCTCTGTTCACTGGAAATCCAAAGCACTGATCCCTTTTCTATGGGTGAACCCTTAGCATAGTAGGATTTTCTCTTGTACCAATGATAGACACGTACTTGTTTATTGTAGTTGAGAGCAGTTCCGAAGAAAATTAGAGACTTGGTTACTGTTTTTCTTGGCCTGAAAGTGTTGAAATTGACACCTGCGTCTTTCAGAGATACAATGTAATGGACAAGCTATAAAATAATGTTGGGAAGAGCGTGCTGGGCAAGGGCCTGCCATTTCTCTTGGTTGCTATTGGATGAAATGGGGCATAACACTCTCATATTGGGGCACTTGCTTGTGTGTAGGGATAGATGGGCTTTCTTGTTCACAAGATTGATTTGGAAATAGGGACTAGACTCCTGTTCCCTGCCAAGTGAGTGTTCTCTTCTAGAATGCATTTGCAGATCTGTATGTGAAGGCACAGGTCCATTTTTGCAGAACACTGCTTTCTTTGGTGCAGCTGAATTTCCTGTCACTTGGGGAATGAGGACATTTTAATTTATCAGCAAAATTATGTACATTTTGAAGTTCTTCTTAGCTATGATGGAGCAAAAAGGTAAATAATGACCTTCCATTTTACAAGGAGAAAAATTAGGCACACTCTGAGTTTCTGAAAAAGCAACTGATCTTTCATATAATTTTTTCCTCCTTTTTTTAACAGCTCTGTCACTTACAAGCTTTATATATGCTTCCTATTCATTCAATATCTTAGCTTAATGCCGTACTCTTCATCTTTTGTGATTAAAGATGTTTAATCTTTATGTGATGCATAACTTCTTATGTTTGTTTCATGTACAATGGTGATTTTTCTTTAAAGAGTCAATTATGTTATTAAAACGAAAACAAGCACACTAGGACAAAACCATACATGGAACAGGTATGAGAATGGCCCCAAGGAAGTGGTTGTATTGAAAGGCTGGTAGTACTGGTTAATCACATGTCCTTATGAATTGGACATGATTTCCTCGGATGCTCTTCCCGTGTCCGTTTTGGTGAGCTGTGCATCAGCAGCACTGGGGAAGAACAGTGAGTACTATCAATAGCAACAGTGCATGGCCTTTCTTAAAAGTATGCATGGGGTAAAGGAGGAGCTCCTTCAGTGACTTCTGGAGTTAAATTTTGCACAAGTGTACTTAAAAATGTAGTACTTTCATTGGTAGAAATGTAAAACAATGTTAATTTTTTACACCAGAAATTTTTATGAAAAAAAAATGTTTTGTTGGTATAATGTACTCAAGGACCTGATGCACCATTTGAGACCTCATTTGATCACTGTTTGGCACATGGATACATGTGGCACATGGGGCAAAATCCAAAATCTAATACAGAAGAAGCGTGACTTTTAGGTATCAGTGTAGCCTTGTGACTTCTCTGGTAATCTGTGTGAACTGATTGTGGGCAGCCCCACAATCCCTGATAAAAGTCTAGAGGCTACTTTTAGTGACCAATATGAATGAATGTGAATATGACCAATAGGTGAGGCTGAAGATAGGGTAGCTGTAGACCCATGAATGAAGCTGGGCTGGGTAGAGGGAGCAGAAACTTGTCAGGAAGAACCAAATTAGTAGGATTAGGACACTGTGCATACGGTTGAAACCAGGATTATAACACTCAGGGTGAAATTTATCTAAATCTAGTTGATTTTTAATTTTACTCTTGGAAAAATGAGAAATGCCCACAGTTGGAGTAAGCATCAAATGTTTGGAGGAAATGTATTTAGATATTATCCCTGTTCTTAATGTTTTTCCACCTTTACTGTTTGTAGCTAATTGTGGTATAGCTGCCTAAGCTCATAATATTTGGCTTCACACATTTATGTTTCTGCACATTTTATTAAGCTTAAAGATTTCATCAAGTCAGTGTATTAGTAGAGGAAGAGGAATATAAATAAAAGAAGAAACTCTTGCCTGCAAAATAAGCAGAAAAAGAGCTCTTACTAATCTTTCAGGTAGTCAGCTGTGGTGACTAAGTAAAATCTCATAAGGTGCCTGTGTCATAGCAGTGAAAAGTGGTGTTCCTCCCTGACCTAGCTGTCAGTCTGTGTCTGTGTTCCTTTCAAAAGGGGTAGTACCTCCTCTTTTCCCTTACTGTGCTGTGCCACCGTCACTGGAACAGATAGGGCTGAAAACCAAGAATTTTTATTTGTGCTAATCAAAAATGGGTTAGTAAACTTTTTCAGGTTTGTTTAAATTTGCCTTTCAGTCATGAAGCATAGGTTATGGTTCAAGAGAAGCTTGTTTTTGAAGTCTAATGTTTTAGGTTTTGTACTGTTAGTTATGAGAAGTCAATTCCGGATTTTGGCAAGAGCTTACCTGACTTAGTTGGTATGCAAATAAGCAAAATTGGAAATAATTTCCATGGTAGAAAGCTGCTTTATGAGATAGTCACAGATGAGTTAATGGAAATCCATGTATACTCTTGTGCAAAAGTTCCTTGCTTACCTTTTTATCTCTTTTTGTGTCGTTTATTATACGACTTTTGCTTTGACTGAAGGCAGATGACTATACTTTTGAGCTGATTGAAGGAATATAAATTGGATGTTGGTAAGTGGGTGAGAGTCTGAGAAACTTGAAGTTTATGTAACTTGCATTTCTAAGAGCTTGAAATTAGTCTGCCTTGCATATGTTTTTCAGTTTTGTTCTCACCTGGCACTATTTTTGTGGAGGTTTCTGTGGTGTGGTGGTTTTTGGTTTTTTTGTTGTTTTTTTTTTTGTTTTTTTTGTTTTTTTTTTTTTTTTTTTTTTTTTGGTTGGTTTTGGTTTTAATCTTTATTTCACATGAACTCTCTACATATATTTTAAGAGGAAAGCAACATTTGGTTTGGTTTTCCGTGGTTTTGTTTATCAAGGAGTAAAGAAAAACTTATTTATAATGGCTGCTGCAGTACTGTTTGTCTTAAAACTAAGGCAGCTGGTTTTGGCCTTCAGCAGTGCAATAAGCAGTGTAGTCATTCCCCACTTGCCCCACTGATGAAACTTCCCAGTCTGCCCATTCCCGAGGCTCTGCCAGTCACACTCCCAAGGCTGCGCTTCCACAGCTGGGACCGGAGCCCCTTCCCAGCAGGCGGCTCCAGGGACCCGGCAGGGCCCACAGGACCCCCAGCACAGCCCTGTCACACGGCCAGGCCGGGTTTCTTCACCAGTCCCACCCCAGGTTGTCCACAGCAGAGCCTCACATGTCTGTAAAGCCATTTATTCCGGCTGCAGTAACACAGAAACAGTTCGAGCTGGTGCCTCTGAGGAGGGACCCCCAGCAAAGGAACCCCTGGGCTTTGCACCTTCACAGTCCCTGTGTGGGAAAGTCTTGCTTCTCCTCCTGAGTCTTCAGCTCCTGCCGACCTCTCTGTGTCCATCCACCTCGCTGGTGTCACCTGACTTCCTATACTTTGTTATTAATAAGTTCCTGCTGTGTCTCTCAGTGTCCATTCACCTGGCCAGCATCACCAGTCTTTGTGCCCTTTGTCATCCCAAAGTTAGCAGTTCATGGCCTCTTGTTTCTCTGGCCTCCCACCCAGAGCTCAGTCAGCAAGCTGAGCATCTCAGTGTGGTTCTTACAGCTCCTTGATAGTTAAATCCTCCTAATGTAACAGGAGGAATGTATTCAAGTGCCAGATCCCTTGACTAGTATGATGTGCCTTAGAAAAAAGGACTTGGTTTGTTGCTGTTCTGAACTGGAGAAAACATTGTTCAGCTCCTTCAGACACAGTAGAATCTTCAAGGTTCTATTAAAGAGTAAAAATTTATGAATGATGTCGTTAATTAATCCTGTTCTTTCCTGAAGCAGTTTTGATTTTCAAAATATAGGGTGATGTGTTTTCATAGTGCATTGCCCATAATTATCCACCACCTCCTCCAACCTGAAGTGTCGTCCCTTCAGGCTTCATTGAATGCAGTCAGTAGGGCATTGCAGCCAAAATAGCTTGTTGTATGGCTTCTGCAGTTTTACTTTGCTGTTTGACTGTGGAGTTGTTTTTTTTTTTTTTCCAAAGACTCATGGAAACTGTATCACACACATCCTGTTTGATAGCTTCAGACTACTTAAACCTCAGAATACTGGAATTCTGCAGGCATTTCTTAAGACTAGATGATGGCATTTGTCTACCATTTGTGAGAAAGAAAGATCCATTTTCCATTTGTTTTCAATCATAAATCATATGTTATTTCCTGGCAGTGCCAGCTACTTCAAATTAAGGAAACCTTGGCCTGGGTTTCATAATCAAACATCAGTGGGTTCCAGTTTTTTTGACCATGTAGGATTTTTCCAGGTAGCTGTGTACACCCCAGTAAGTCATACATAGTTCATTCATCTATTTTTTTTTTTTCCTCTATTAGTGTTTAATCTGCTTGGGGACCATGGTGGCACATTTTGTAACAACACCAGATATCCTGATATCCACATGGAACTGGCATTGGCTGTGAAATTCACATAGTCTTGTTGCTGCCTTACAAGCCAGGTTCCTCTCCTTTCAAGTATCTTTGTACAGACATGTAGGATGCTGAGAAACAAGGTGTTAAAATTTCTGTCTCCATTCAGGAGATCTAGTAGATCTAATGTGTTAGAACATGACATACCTTCCTGGATCCTGCTAGCAGAACTGTGAATAAGGGTCTTATTTCTAGACCTGTGTGAGAAATTTGTTTCAGCATCCAAGGAGCAATCTTTCAGATTTTGCTGTGGGAGACCTGACCTCTTACAACATTAACAGGTCAGGTGATAGCTCTTCTGCCTCTGAGCCAGCCAGTAGCCACTGCTTGTCTTAGGCAAATGTCTGAGCCTGCAGTCAGTGGCCTGGTGAACAGACTGGTACATCAAGCTCCACCCGTGCCTTCATGAGGAGTGTTAGTGCTGCTCTCACACTTGACAGGAGAGATGTACGGTAATTGGTTTTTAGTGAACGGCTGTATGATAAGATATCATAAACTTACATAACCTGAGGATAGCTGCTGGGATCCAGGGGCTGTGTGAGTGCCTGTGTGTGGTGTATCAAGTGGAGATCAAGAGATGTTAATTACCAGTAATCAGAGTTCTTTGAGATATGTGTAGCTACAAGACCATTTTTCCCTCAGCCATTGTTTATGTTCTCTTGAACTTGGAAAGATTTGCATTTCAGGAGAAACTTAGGTGGTGTAGAAGGTGCTATCCAGTCCCATAACCTGAAGGTTTATCCAGGAAGAAGGCAATCCTGTCGAACTATTCCATACAGGGATTCCCAAAAGAAACTTCTTTCTTTGTAGAGTCAGAGAGAACAGAAGTAAATATTTTGGTAGCAACAGACATAATCAGGGAAAGGAAGAGAGAAGGAAGTTGCGTCAGGAATCTGCTTCCTGGTGAAGTTTTCCTTTTTTCCAATGTAATAGCTCTGGAGAAAAAAGATAAATGTGTGTTGGATGGAGTATCAACTAGAGGTAAGTTAAAAAATAGGAGGAATAACCAAACAAATGCAAGTACAAAGAGTAATTCCTTGAGTCACAGCAGGAACTGGGAACAAACCTGGATTCAGTTTCCCTTTCTCCATCTCTGTGGATATGTGGTTAATTAGTCCAATAATGACACTTTGGAGCTGGAAAGCATTGCTAAGATTTAGCAGGTGCTGGCTCTGGAAAGGGACAGTCAGGTCCAGGTGCTCTGCCAGGGAGCAGCCAGCGCAGCAGGTGGCTTGGAAAGAGCAGGTGAGACAGAAGCAGAGGGCAGCTCAGCAGTATGGAGCAGCTCAGGCCTGGGGATGGCTGCCAGGCTGGATTGGGAGCCTGGTGGAGAGGCAGGTCCGGGATCCCTTGGCGGCCGGGTGGGTGCTCAGCCCTCCGGGTCAGGACAGTGCCTGGCTGGGTCCCATCAGGGCTGCAGCAGTGGGAGCACAGCTCCAGCAGGGGCCAAGGGCAAGAGGCTGAACTTGAAGAAAGGGTCCTGGCAAAGGGTGAGCAGGGGCTGCTGCTGCCTTCCTCTCTCAGGGCCACCAGCTGTGCGGTGTGTAGGTTGGCCTCATGCCCGGGCAGCCAAATGCCCCAACCTGCACAGGAGAATGTCCTCAGCACCCTGCGGTACTGGCAGAAGTGAATTTCATGTATTTAAAATGCATTTATCATGTAAACAACTTTACTCAATTCTTGATGTGCAAATTGGGGCAAGTTTCACAAGGACTGTCTGATGTTACACAGAAATCAGAGGAAACTGGCAAGGTTATGTTCTGGAGATTGCACAGACCCCACTGGGGAGGTTTGTGTGTGCAGCCCATGTGGAATGTGGGGGAAGCACCAGCCTACTTAATGATAATCAGTTTTTGTAGCAATGCTATTTGTGTTTTACTTTAGAAACACTGTCTGTATTAGAGTTGCTTCATTCTGTGACTGTTGTAGAGCTATTGGGGGGTTTGTTGGTAATAATCTCCTATTTTCATAGCAGATTTTGCAAGGCATTCTAATTTACTTGTTTGTACTTCCCATTTCTCTGACTAGCTGTTCCAATGGTGTTTTGGGGATGGAACAGTGCTGCACCTTGCCATCTGTATTTAAAAAATGTTTATTAAGTCTAGGTGTGACACTACAGTTCTGTATGTCCGTTCATTTTTCTCAGCACTCAGGCTGGTTGAAAGGTGAAGTGTTGGTGCTCAACTCCGAATTTCTTTCTGCAGATCAAAAAAAAAAAATTTTTGAAGTCTTCCAGTCAATTGCTTATCAGGAAAAAAAGTCTGTTTAGGTTTTTCTCAGGATTCCCTACAGTTCTTTCCCACTAAAAAAATTGTATTGATTTTTTGGATTTGAAACCTAATAGTTTTTTAATGCTTGCAGGAAGGGATTTCCATTTTTCTAGGCATCTAAGAAGAGGTTTTATGTTAAACTGAGGTAATTTGGTTAAAAAGACACCTACTTTACTTGTAAAGACAGAATCTGAATGTTATGCACAGGATCTGCTGGCAGTTCGTTGTGATAAGACTGACAGCTAATTTTTTCAGAAGCTATATCAGCTATTACTTTGTAGTGAAGGTATGCTAATTGCTATAGTCTTGCTGTGGTTAAAGATCAATAATTCATTGAAGAGAACAGATGCTCTTATTTAAAGGAATTCACAGTTAATTTTATTGAAAAGCTATAGCTGAAGATTAAAATTTTTAAACACAAAGGTATTTGTCAGCTTCTGCTGCTTAATGTTTTTCTATAAAGGGGAAATCCTGTAGTACAAATACTTTGATATGGCAGTAAATGATACCTTAGCTTAGAAGACTCATGTTTGATTTTGATTTTAAATGTAATTTAACTGTCATAAACTAAATGTGATGCTGTTGTCTTCAACTGAGCTGATACCTGATTTATATAGATAGGTAGAAAATAAAAACACTCTGGTCTTGGAAATATTTTTTTTCAAACTAGATTTGAGAGGCTACAAAGAGACTAGGAGTATATTTCAGGCATGTGAATTGAAAATTGGTTCACCTAGTCATTCTCTGCATTTGAATTCTTATTTAGGTGGAAAGTTTTGTGTAAAGTTCATGCAGCGCACTGAACGTTGGCTACTATACTAGAAATACAGTAAAATAAATGCGCATGCACCAGGTTTACAGGTAGAGTTTTAAATAGCTAGCATTCAAGAAAAAGTATCTACTAATTATTCTTTTTAAAGTATTTTATAAATACTGCCTCAAACAGAATGAAAACGTACTTTGTATGAAATTCCTGGCATCTATCTCTGAATTATTCTAATTTGTATTGAGATGTCAGATCCTCGTTTGTATAAAAGCACCACTGTTATTTTGATAATCACAAGCTTTCCTAAATACACAGCAGCACTCTTCACTGAAGATCTGGATAGCTGAGTCAGTCTAAAAGAATGTATACAGGCAGTAACTGTGTTCCTACAGCTGTTTGCTTGTTTTTTCCTTACAAAAAGGAGCTGAAAGGGAGAATTCCTATTCAGTAGTGAAGCTGAAGGTTTATTAATAGACTTTTTTTTCTTGTCTTTAAATTTTGTCATTACCTTTTTGTACAGAGTGTCCTCACTGACTACTAAGTAGCTTATTAAAGCTGGTTTTTAGATGTGCTTTTTTGTTCTGTTTTCTTCTTTCTGTTTTCCCATTTTGCTAGCATGCAGATGGGGGTGGGGAGTGGGAAATAAGGGAGAGAGCATGTTCCAGAGGATGCCAGGATGACTTCAGTTATTGGATGGCTGCTGTCTGATGGATGGAAAAAGGGGGAGTAAACCTTTCATTCTGCACTGACAGAGCTGAAACACAGAAACCCGATTTACAGGTAAGGGTGAAAAAATTCCTGTTATGAATAGCTATTCTTGATCCTTGCCACAACATTTCTTGGATATAAAAATGTATGTGCAAGCATCTTGCTTGTTCCTCACAAATGACTCTGAAGCAGCTTTTCACATTATTATTTCTCCTGCGTTGGAGGTTTCAACGGATGTGAGATCCATAAACAGTGAAATCATAGGCATGCCTGATGCTGGCAGCTTTCTCATGTGACAGGATACGCATTGCATCTCATTGATGCCGAAGTTGCTCAGTAAGATGTAGGAAGAGAGGTCATTTTGTGTGATGGAAATACTCACTGTTGAAAATACAGTGTATGCTACCAGCAGGAAGAGAGTGCTGGAAGATCTAAAAATGCTTTGAGTTTGGATAGGAAAATGAACTGCTTCTGGAACTGTCTTATTTAGTGGTGAACAAACAGTAAGAACGGCTCCTCAGAACTACTGAAAGGGATTTTGTAGATTTTTTGCATTATTTTTAGCTTTGGAATGAATGTGGTTGATAATTCAGTTACAAAATTATCTTTGTCATAAAGGAAAGAAAAGATGCATATAGTTATGTGTATGTGATAAATCTTGTAGTACCTACAGCATTTATATATGAGTTTTAATAAATAGTTGAAATAGCTTGCTTCTGCAGAGTTTGTGTTAGCAGCAGCTGTTAGTTCACACAGTCTGGAGATGGCAAGCAGCAAATAAATTGCTTGGTACAGAAAGCAGATTTGTTTATCAAGTCACATTATATGAGAATATAGGACTACAGGCAGAAATCCTGGCCCACTGAAACAATAGGATATTTTGATATTGGCCTCACTGGGGCAAGGTTTTCAATAAGCTCTCTACTGATTTACCTCTACATTTTACATGTAGGAAATAATTGTTTTACAGGACTCTGTTTTGCTGGTTTGAAGCAAAAATATTAATTGATATAAATAAATTGTGATTATCATTGATTTGAGTGTATATATATTAATAAAATATATTTGTAAAGCTAAAATAGTGGAATTTAGTTTTAATAGATTTCAGAGATTAAAATCAGTAAATGCATGAATCCATTTTTCTTGTATTCACTGAGTGAATTCCCTTAGAGCAGACCTAAAGTTATTAAAAATTTGTGTCATAAAGAAAAACTGGAACAAGTCAGTAGAACTCTTACAAGTGCTAAAAAGACTGGAAGAAGCTTTTTCCGCTGTCCACTTATTTACCAATATTACCATCTGGAGTGGTGTCCTTTCCTCCTCGCTGTTTCTTCAGAAAATGGAGCCTGGTATGTTTGCTAAAAAAACATCAAATAAAAAAAAAAAATCAGTAATTTACACTAAATGTCAGTGATTCACAAAATTATTCTGAAAGACTGATGAGCTGTATCTTTTTTTTTGGTTGTTTTTTTTGTTACACTGGAATGTAAACACTGGTAAATAGCACTGACTGAAGTTGAGTTGCATCCTAACATTTGTTATTTGTAGGTAATGGATATGTATCTGAAAGCATAAGCTCAACTGTTAAATTACAGTCTCAAATCTATGTATTCAAATCACTTTCCCCCATCAAATGAGAAGTCTGACTCAGAAGTACTCCAGTAACAGAGAGGAGTTGATGAAAACAGAGATGTAGTTCCACATGTGTTTAAATTATTCTGTCTCCTTGGAAACACTGCTGCTGCAGATGGATTTGGCTTTTGGTGGCTAAAAATATCTACCGCTTAATAATGACAGCATGAAAGATATTATTCAAAACTACTGTGCTGTCACTAGTTTTAAAGTTCACTAATGATTCAGGTATTCTACATGAACTACAGATTTGCATTTTCTGTCCAGCATTCACTGTCAGCTGCTGCCAGCATTCACCAGCTTCGTGGAAATGAGATAAGCTCATTAGCCTTGGTTGAAGACCCTGCTAAGAAGGGAGCATGTGAGTGGGAGGTAGACCTGATGAAGAGTTGGAAAGCAGGTAGAAAGTTGTTTAAAAAAATTCATGGTGGTGATACAGGTATGTGTTGTATAATATTTGAAGATACAGGCTTATTCCCAGGGAAGTCTAGGATAGAAAAGGTGTGGTTAAGCACTGCCTTTGTAAGTTAACAATCTGTAAATTAAAGAATTTTTTTTTTTTATTTATTGCATTAGTGAATTCTTCCTTGTCAGTTGTATGTGCAGGTGACTGAAATATCATACAAACCATCTTAACTAAAATATTAAATTACCTTAAACAAAAGTCAAAACCTATATTATTAAAAATCTTTTTATAAGCAAGAAATAACATTCACTTACTTAGCATTGCTAAGAAATTTTATATTTTAAAGAATTAATTATTTTCAGTTAAGAATGCATTACCACTATTTGCAGCAGCTGGACTTAGTGATCCTTGTGGGTCCCTTCCAACCTGGGATATTCTATCATACTACTTTTTTTAAATCCAGTTCTTTATTATTTATGCCTTCCACATATCATATGTTGTTTTGTTGTTAGCTGGTATTCAATATTAATGAAAAATACCACTGCAGTTTTTTCTGTTTCTCCTTCTTTCCCATTGGATTACTTCCTGCTTGTGCCTAGAAAACAGAACAAATGACAAACACTTTCTTAGTGGGCTAAATAGACCCCTCTTATTCTTTTATTTTGTTGATATATGTATGATTTGTGGTAGTGATGCCATGAAGATTTTTTGCCTTTTCTTTTATTCCCGTTATATCTTTCTTTACAACTTCTGTATTCTTAGTGCTGTTTGCCTACATTCTTGGACTTGTTTGTTCAGCTAGGAGACTAAACGTTTTAGTAGCTTCGTAGTTAGATATGACAGCTGGTGAGGGGTCAGTAGCTCTGACCGAGGAAGAGGTGACCGGTCCGGAGAGATGGTCCCAAAAGGAATCGCCTTCCCGAGGCCCGGTGTCTTCCCTCAGCTGCTGGCTAGGAGGGCCCGTGCAGAAGCTGTCAGCTCTTTAGTGATTGTCAGCTCGTGATTCCAGCTCAGCTCTGCAGGGCAGCCTCCAGGCCAGACCAGAGAGAGACGAGAGGCCGTGTAGCTGTTCCACATTAAGGTAGCTTTATTGGTCTGTACTCCGGCGAAGGGGAGGCCAGGGATGGGCAGCTCTCTGCTCGCAGGGGTAGGGGGCTAGCTTTATAGGGATACAGGGGATGGGTGCCAGAGGGTAAAGGCCAGTGGGGTTACAAGGGATCTGCATAGGGTCTCCCAGAGGATTCTGGGTCTGTCTTTTCTCGCCATGAGTAAAAGGTTAGCTGCCTTCCCAGGGAGTCCTGCTGGGGGTTGTGCAATCTCTTATCTCAGCAGACATCCTTCCAGGGCAGGGGCTGGGCATACCCTACAGTTAGGGATCCGTGTGCCCAAGACCCCAAGGTCCTCTCCAGAACACATTCTGTAAACCAAGATAGAACCATCCAGGGGAAGGCTCCTTGGGGAGGGGGGCTCACTCAAGCCTCTCATTGGGGAATTTTTGATAGATATGCTAATTAGTAAGATCTATAATGTTATACCAGATCTTTTGGAGGTGTGCATTGTGGTGCGCATTTCGGTGCACTCGACCTGGACGTGTGCACCTAAGGATCCTTAAAATAAATACCGAGGTAAAATCCCTTTTTCCCTTCTAACCATGTTTGACTCTTGATTTTAAGACCAGGAAAAGGCATCAGTAGCATGTTAGTCAGCATGCTGATTCATTTTTCATCATTGAACAGGGAATTTTTTCTGTTATGAAGTGTCTTAAAGATAGCATTAAAATATTAAAAGGTATTGTTACACATACAAATAATTAATCCTCTGCAAATTAGTACTAAAATCCATTTTTAACTGGCAACACAAATACCAAAGGTCTATTAAAGTGAAAGCTGAATACTTGCTTTTGATTACTTGAAATCACAGAATCAATTAGGTTGGAAAAGACCTCTGAGATCATTGAGTCCAACCTATGACCAAACATCACCATTTTAACCAGACCATGGCACTAAGTGTCAAGTCCAGTCTTTCCTTAAACACCCTCTGGGCAGTTCTTTCCAATATCTGATCACCTTTTCTGTGAAGAAATTCTTCCTTATTCCAGCTTAAACCTCCCATGGCACAGGTTAAAACTGTGACCTGTTCTGTTGCTGGTTGCCTGGGAGAAGAGACCGACCCTCACGTGGCTACACCCTCCTTCCAGGGAATTTCAGACAGTGATAAGATCCCCCTGAACCTTCTCTTCTCCAAGCTAAACACCCCCAGGTCACTCAGCTGCTGTCAACCAGCACCCCCCCCCCCAGGTCCTTCTATGCTGGGCCACTTTCCAGCTGCTCTGCCCCCAGTCTGTGGCACTGCGTGGGGTTGTTGTATCCTGAGTGCAGGACCCAGCACTTGGTCATGTTGAACGTCATGCCACTGGTCTGGCCCATTGATCCAGCCTGCCCAGGTTCCTCTGCAGGGCCTTCCTACCCTCCAGCAGGTTGACACTCTGACCTAACTTCAGAAATTTGCTAATGGTAGACTCAATCCCCTCATCAAGACCATCTAAAGCTATTAAACAGGACTGGGCCCAACACTGATCCCTGAGAGACATCACTCGTGACTGGACACCAACTGGGTGCAGCACCATTCACCATCACTCTCTGGGCCCGTCCATCCAGACAGTTCTTAACCCGGCAAAATGAGTGAGAGGAAAAGATATGGTAGCTTTTATTCTGTATGAGAATAAAATATTAACATATTTAGAAAGCAGATAATTAAATGGATTATAGAAACTTTTCTGTGAGTCTTCTTGAGAATAATTTGTTTTCAATGGAGGTGAAAAAACCTGAGTTGCTTTAATTTTAAACCTCTTTTTCCAGTGTATATGATTTAAGATTGTATGGAGATAATAGGTAATCTAAACGTTATTTGAGGAAGTAAAGGTGTGATACGTTGCTAGAAGTACATCTTTACATTTTATAGTGTTAGCCAAGTTGTGCCAATTTTACATGAATCCTTTGGGTTTTGGATATAGGACCAGAAGTTCTCATCTGGTAAAAAAAGAATGAGAAAGTTTGTTGCATATTGCCTGTGGTGTCTAGGTTGTGAACGACAGTGATGATAACATGGAGAAAGTACTGCAGCTTTGTTTGTTTGTTTGATTTGATTTGGCTTTTTTTTATAGCAAGTTGCAAACAGATGAGCTGAGGTTTCTGCCAGGCTAGATTTTTCCAGCAATTTTCAGCATTGCTTGTTCATGTGTGAAGAGAATTCTGTGCTGTACAGTAAATATTAGATCACATAGGTGAAAGCAATCTTACCATGTTTGCCATACTCCAAAAAACCTCCAAAATACCCACTTGTCTTGTTTCTAAACTGTAATCTCCTAAAGTTAGTCCTTTTTTAAATCTTGTGACATAGAACTAGTACTATTATTGTCAAAAGTTACGGCCAGAACAAGGTATGAAACCACTTGGATGTGTGCACACATCCTTCAGTACTTAAACAGTTAAACTGGAAGAGTTTGTTCCTGTCTTTTCAGAAGAAAAAAAAGAGGAAAACCTAGTTCAGAGTGAGTTTTGCAAATATGCTCCTCTGGTTTTGTGTTACAAGTTCATAGTGCTGCTCTTGTGTTGGAACCCTGAGTTCAGAGAATTTCAACCTTTCAGTGTTGACAGGCAATGATCTTCAGAAGCACACTGCATTTGACCTGAGGCCTTGGGAAAGGCTTCCCAAATTGTGTGATAACACTGAGGTTGTTGCTGTGTAATTAAAAGTTATGTCACTGTGTGGAATATGTAGAGATGTAGAAAAATTAGGTTTATGGGATATAGTAACAATATGGAGGATCTTGGGTGTGGGTTTGTTCTTCTTTTCTCCTTCTTTACAAATCTGGGTAGTTTGTTATTGGTTAAAAAAACCCACAGTGCAGAACATGAATGTTTATTTTTTGGATTGTAAGTAAAAATAAATTAGATGGCATTCCATAATTGAGTAATTTGGACCTTAAAAGGCCTTGGAAGTTAGAACTCGGGGCCATTTTCACCTTGTTAAGTTAGAGGCACACTCTGTGCAGCTGTATTATAGATAAGACATCATAAACATCTAAGTCCAAAGATGAGCTCCGTGTCTCCTGCATTTTAATTCAAACTCTGAGTAAAAGCACTCATGAAACAGAGGCAAGGAAGAAAAGAAAAGAAACGGAGAAAATTAATACTCTTGGAGTTCAGATGTTCTGAATTTGGGCATGTTGAGTGTTTTTGTGAGTTTGTTTGTTTTGGTCGGTTGGTTTTTCAAAAATCTGTTAAACACTACATACTTCAGAGTAGAGAATGGCTGCCCCTGTGTCAAGATGCAGAGAACAAAGGGCAGAAAAGGAGAGCTGTTGAATTCACACTCTCTCTCTAGTGGCTTTGATGGCAATGGTGAAGTAGCAGCCAGGCTGTGTGTTAATGCAGCGTGTAACAGGGAGATGAGTGGCATGTATTGGGGCTGGAGAGGTGGGAAGGCCCCTTTGGCATGTACCAGTCATGGCCATGCTGTACTTTGGCAGGAGATACACAAGATTTCCTGCCATGTTGTGCAGTTCCTCTGCAGGCAGGGCACAAGATTGATGTTCTTGAAAGAACAGTGTGGAAAATCAGCACTGAAATAGTATGAATTATAATTGCAGTGAGCCAATTAGTATTACTACATGGGCTAATCTGGGCAAAATTTATATTAAAGGCCACTTATTTCCAGCACTCAGGAAGTTGATAGCATTCCAGTCTTCATTACGGAGCTGGACCCTGCTGCCGTTCTTGCAGCTGGAAGCAACATAATGCAAAGCTGCTGTGCCAAATACACTGCTCCCTGTCTCAGAACCTAATTCCAGTTGCTGGGAAGGTGCTAAACAAGCCAAATGTTGTATGTCGTTTTGCAAAGAGGTACAATAAAGATGTGTTATTAGTATGCTCTCTTCCAGATAAAAGACAGACCAGTTCTTCCCATCACCTGCATGCTCACTCTGCTCTAAAAGTCTGTGTATCTGTAGAAGTCAGTAGGACTGCCTACTGTCAGTAGCAGTGGTTTTTGGTTTTCACATTTCAATTTTAGAAAAAGTTGTGACCTCTCCTGGCCAGACCTTTGCTGCAAGCAGTCCAGCAATACAGTCTAGTAGTAAGCCTTTTCTGGGAGCTTACATACACTCTTCAGAGTTTCTTCTGGGATACAGATAGTAATTTCTTTTTTCTTTAAAAAGTGTAAAAGAAAATCTTCCACAGAGATTTTGGGTGAAGGAATTTTAATTGATGAAATTTCATCATGAAAACTCAAAACCTGTAAGAGAAGTGCCCAATACCAGGTCTTCAGTAGTGTTACCTGAAGACTTTGGAAAGCACTTTGACAGGTGCTGCTAGAAGTGTCCTAGATGACTTACATGGAGCCTTAGGCATTATGAACCTGAGTTTGTGACCCAGCTTCAGAATGTCGTTCTCCCGAATCTCCTGTTTTCCTCTAGGACTTGCTGTAGCAAGCTTAGAAAATTGTTATAAATAAAACACAAGCTCAAACTAAACAGCTTTTGTGGACAAATCTCATTTTGACAGGAAGGCCCTCTTGTTGAATGCCTCTGAATCCCTTTCTACCAGGTTGCACCTTCATTGCTGGAGGCCTGAATGCTGAGGTCCTGGTTGAAATAATACTGTCTCTTACTCATCTTACTTTGTTCTCTGCAGAGCATGCTGAGAGAAAATTTAAGAAAACTAGCATAGAATTTTCTTCTGTTGGCTGAATTATACAAGCATTTCATCAAACTGTTGACATCAGTTCATGTAGCTAAGAATTAGAAGGCTATTTCACTGCTGCTGTGTGCAGGAGTCTTGTGTTGGGTGATGGCGAGGGGGATATTTGCATGCTTGGTTCATGTAGGACTGTGTGAGATGCTTTTGGAAGACTAAAGGAGCCAGATCTATCAGCATTTGTACTGCTTGTAGATGTGAGAGATGAGCATATGCCAGCATCGTTTCTGCATTTTAAATTCATTGCCAGTGGAGCTAGGTGGCATGTGTTAGAGTGTACAACAATGTGTAGGCAGTCTAGAAGATTAGTGGATCAGTACTCAAGTGTGAAATCAGGAGTACTGTAAAGTGATGGTATAGAAACCCTGCAAAGAGCAGACTCGGCAGGATTTGGCTTGCAATGCCAGAACAGATTCCCCAGGTTGAATTGCGCAGTCTTATCCTGCAGGATTTCCTTGGTGCTGTGGATTTAGCTAGGCTGGAGCAAACAAGCAGAGAAAGAATTTTCCTATTTTACGTTTGTGTAAGTTGACCGCTGCTGTGAGCAAAAATATATTAGTAAGATTATACTAATGGTATTCCCTGTGCCTATACAGTGTAGTCTCTTAAGTGGAATTAGCTTGCTATGTGTTTTAAAATGTTACAGATTGTAGTACTGAAACTACCAGAGCCCACCTCTGGAAACTGGTGCTTATGATTAGAGCTGCCAAATACAGCAAAACATGTATTGCAAACATTAATTTGAATTCCGAACAGCTGTTTGATTCATGTTCGTGTACCTCTGTTGTTCACTGTTTGCAAGCATTCATGCAAATGGTTTTTTGTCTGCATTAATGCAGTTCTTTATGTGAATAGTCATTTTCAAAAGCAAGTAATAGTCTTTGTGTGAGTGATGATGTCACTCTAGGTGCTTTTGGGTTTGACTACCCCTCCCCTCCCAAATTTAAAACTGTCAGTTACACAAAGAGCAGAATAATCCAGTGCATTATATGGAGCCAAGCAAGCACCTTGATTAGTTCACAAACATCTCTGCTGCTGACGTTTATTTAGCAGGTAAGAAAAATGTCTTTAAAAAAATGAAGCTTTGTTTGCAAGCTAAGAAAAAGACTTAAATTAAAAAAGAATATTAATCACAACAAATAACCCAAACATCTCAGCTTGTGAGCATCAATATTCATGATGTGACTGTGAAATTATTTGCCAACTCTCCCTAGCATGTTATAGTACATGCTGACTGGCCAGTGGGTGGGAGTTGTTTGTGATGAGTACTTTGCAGTAATGTTTTATGTGCAACATCTGTTTTCTGCATCCTCCAGTTCAGTTTGCAGTCATTTGCATAGAAGTGGTTTATGTTCAAAAGTGAATCTGTATTGCTGCTACAGACTTTAAATTTTTCTGTACTTTCAGTTGATGCATTTGAGACAAGGAAGATGCAGTGTGACACATAGGACAGTTTTTATTTAATGCCCGCCTTTTATGTTTATTTGTGGTTTTATTTTCAGATAAGAATTTTTATTCAGGTAGATTTTATCATGAAATGTGATCAGGTCTCAAGATCAAATTAGTACAAAATAAAGTTTCATAAATGAACCAAAGAAGTACGTAGTTGGATTTCTTATACGCTGTCCCCCACCCCCCTCCACTCCAAATGCCAGTGTGTTCTTGAGCTTTTTTCCTCTTGATTTTTCTGGAGCTTTAGTCAATAACTGATTTCTATAGTGAGGCTTTTCTCTAAATCATGAGGATATATAATTTGAATAGGGTTCTATTTTTTAATTTCATATCTATTTTTTATGTTTACTGCATATGGTACATGCGTGATGTTTATGTCTTCACAGGTATGCTCAGTACTTGTTCAGTGTCTCAGATGTTGTATGAGCTGTATACTATAGCACTGAATTTTGCAAAACATTTTTTTGAAAATTTTGGCTAGGATGATATTGTTGGACTTGTCTTTGTGACTTGTCCTGATTTTGCCTGGGACAGAGTTCGTTTTCTTCGTAGTAGCTGGGTCGGTGCTGTATTTTTCAGATTCAATAAGAAAATGATATTGACAGCACGCTGATGATTTTGTTGTTGCTAAGTGGTGCTTGCTCTAAGTCAAGGATTTTTCAGTGTCTTATCCTCTGCCAGTGAGGAACTGCACAAGGAGCTGGGGGAAGCATGGCCAGGGAAGCTGACCCAGGCTGGCCAAAGGGATAATCTGTAGCATAGAATGTCATGCCCAATATATAAACTGTCCATGGGTGTCAGTGAGATGCTGAGGATATGGCAACTTAAGTTAGGTTTTGTAGAACAAGTTTGGCAGTGTATGTTACCACAGTATCATAAGAAAAATTTTCTCCCGGGAGCACAGGTAATGAATACACTGTCACCTGTCCATTCACTCAGTAATTATAACATCACTCTTTTTAGGCCTTTCACTGGGATTTGGGGATACCTGCTATCTAAAGAAGATATCTAAAGGTCTGCTGCAGTGAGATTGTTACCAAGATTCTCTAAAATTTCCAGCCTTTTTAGGTACCAGAGAAAGTCAAACCAGCCAGGCTTTTACATTATTTTACTTTGTAGGTTCCAGATAGTACTGTGAGAGTGTGAAATACATCTCCTACATTTACATGGGATTTTTATCTTCTAGTAATAACATATTGCCTCTGAAATTTTTAAATAGCAGGTGCCTGCCAGTTATCTGGCGTTGTAGGAAGGCAAAGCCTGTTGCCATGGAGCTTTGAGGACTTGCTTCGCCAGTCAGCATACCTGCAGCTAGAGAACTGGCTAAATGTTCTCATTGTAGGAGTAGTTTCATCAGGGTGGAGGAAAACTAGGAAGTGAAAGAGGAAAAAATGGATGGAGAGTGTTCTCACAGCCCATATCCATCATGTGCTTCTGCTGTGTCAAGTTGTCATTTTCTTGAAGAATCCTTAACTGTGTTAGGCAATTGGTGTTTGACCTGGAGCTCATAGTGATGTGTTAGCTTATTTTCCTTGCTTTAATACTGTTCCCTCTGTTTCAAATCTGTTTTGCCTTGCTGTGGACTAATGCCACACAAGCATGGTGAGAAGGATGGCAGAGGATGATGTATCACGTCACTGTGCAAAGATTTTTTTGTTGTGAAGGATATCTCTATCAAGAGGAAAGATTCCAGTGTCTGCTTGTTACTCATTTGTGTGAATCAGAAGGATGCTGCTCCAAATCAACTGTAGCTCCTAGACAGCTGTTTAGTAATCATCTGGAAAGGTTTGTTTCTAATTGAACCTTTCAAGCCAACTTTCGCCCTTTTTAACCACATGGATAAGTTTGATATAGAAGATCTCTTTACCTGTAGCTGGTGGTTGTTTTTCAGCCTCTGAAGGCTGAACCTCACTGGTATCTTAGTGGAAGTCCAAGAATATTGATTGACCATCCTGCATTTGTTTTTCTTAGTCATGTGCTGTTGTTTGGTTCCTATAGTCAGACATGGACTTCTGTGTACTGCCTTCTATGCATATGTACATTTGCTCACTTCTTTTCAGAGTATGTGTATTGCTGAAGTACTTCCGTGTATTTAAGAGTATTCCCATCCTATATAATGGCAGTCTCACGTACCCTAAGTGACTTGTGTTAGCAAAATTGTATCACTGCACGATTACATTACCCTTATGAGTCCTCCTATCAGATATGGGGTTTATTTATAGTTTTGCTTTCCATTCATGTATTGAAAATTTGACTTGTATAAGTCTTTGGTGCCTTGTCCCATTAGACCTACCTCCAGGGTCTTCTGTTCAAATGTGGTTGGATTTGGATTTCTTTGTGACTGCAGTTGCTTCAGTTTGATTCCCCAAAATCTGAATTTACCTATTCAATTGTAGTTATGGTGCAGGACAAAGAACAATTCAGTTGAGTTCCCTGTCCTGGTTCCCTGATTGTGCACTTAGGGAGCCTTTAGTGGTATCACTAACTTTGTGGCCTCACCACTGTAAGAAGTTTGACGGTTGCTTAGTCCTGTTGGTCTCTGGCATATATCCATGTCTTCCACTGGGATATATCACACAGTGAGCAAAGAGCAAAATAATGCTTATATAAACAGCACTGGGCTGTGTGTCCCATGCTTATTATGGCCTAGTTCCTGGAGATACAGATCTTGCTCAGGTACTGATGCCTGTGTAAACAAGGCTATCAAATGGAACATGCCTTGTGCATGCCTGTGCAGATGTGCCCCTTTCTGAAGAATATTGGCTTATGGAGCAGCATCTGTTTATACAGATGTTATTCTAAAGGGATCTCCTGCTGGTACATAGTGTGTACAAACAGCTTTAGATACTCTCTAATCTATCTCTGTGATAGCCAAGCTCTTGAGTAATGGAAGTGTCTGCTTTCCCCTATGTAACATATTCCTGGGGAGACTTGATAACAGAGAGATGAGAATCAACAGATCTCAGGAAAGTGGCAACACCTAAATTTGGTCACAACTACTTTGTCAAACAACCTTCTCAGTAATCTTCCTGGAAGAGATGCAGAACAAACATCAGGCAACAGTCACACTCAATATATGTAATGGATAGCTATGCCTTCTTTGTGTTGTGGTGATACTCAGGTTCTGCAGTATCCCTGTACCCCCTGGCTTGTCTTGATCAGCTAGCTGTGTGTAGAGCTAACCCATGTCGTTTCCAAGGATCCTGACACCCATTTGTTACGGTTCATTATACAAATTATCTTAATGAAATGGCTTTGCTGCTACCAGGTTGTGGCACTTGTTGCAAATGTAGGCTGTGCTAAAAATAGGCAAATTTAAAACCCTTTGGTGTAAAAAATATTTGTTTCTGCTACTTGCTGGTAACAGTTCTGGCTGTTGAGACTCTCACTATGTGCAGTGACTTTACTGATGTGCAAGACACCATTTAGTCATCCAGCCACTGTGTGCATGCACTAGTGGGAGACAGTGTCTGACAAAAGGGCTTTTGTCTGGAAGTCATCTCAGGGTATGAAATGAGTTCTTGCTCTCTGACTGGCTGCGCAGTAATGATGATCACAGGTATTAGGTTTGCCTTGCAGTGCAGTTATGACTTATGTTCTTTGGACCTGGAACTTCATGACTCGTGTAGCCACAATTTCAATGGGCGCACACATGGACTTGACTTAGGTCTCACTTGTACAATAAACTCTTTGTCAGCTCATTTTTCACTCTCTTCACTGAGATGTTTGAGTGTAAGCATTTTCTTTCTCACACTCCAGCTGCTTCTTTACCCTCTTCTACAGTCAAGCTATAATCCTGTGGATTTGATATTGCAGGCTGTTGCCATGGAAATAATGGTGATTTCACAATTTCAGTGCTGTAAGCACTGCAGGAGACAATGGAAAAGGTGGTTGGCAAGAGGTATAGTGAGGATATGGGGGACAGTTCAGAGGAGTTGTTTCTGAACCTGTGCTTGGGGGGTGGTTCTTTATAATTGTGGGGTTTCATTCTGTGTGTTTAGTTCTTTTATCTCTTTCTTTTTTCTCTTTTGTAAATGTGTTTTTATTAGAGGTTGGTTCATAAAAATGTATTCTTACATTTTTGCAAAGGTTATGATGCAAAGTGATTTTTGCAAAGTGATGCTAAATTCTCCTTTCCATGTCCTCAGAGTAAAAATACAGTGCTTTCTTTGCAGTTTATAGTAATTCATTCTTGGACAAAAGGGCAAAGGTTGAGATCTAAGCAAGTTTTGTTTGAGCCATATATTTAGCCTGAAGAAATCCCTTTCAGGAAAACATTTTTTTCATAAATAGTAAAACAAGCTGAGAACATCATGGTGAGCATATGTATTTAAAGCTGTCTGTGTGACTGACTGTTTGAAACCCTAATATCTTTGTTATTTAATTTTTAGTGTGCTCTGCATGCAAACAAGTTTGGTGCTGAAGATTATCTTATGCAGCATCTGTTCTTAGCATTATGTCAGGATTCCACATCTATACCGAAATCTTTTCTCTAAGTTATACACGTCCATAAAGGTAGAGTGAAGCTTACTGGAAGAAATAACATTTATAACTATGTTGTAAAATGAATTGAAGTGGCAGCTTAACAAGCTGAAGGCAAGTGGCATCAGATGAGAATTTTTGATACTATAAGCTTAAAAGCATCAAACAGCAGCCTTTTTTCCCCAGCTATTTACAGCAGCATTTCACTGATTAGCATAGTCAGAGAGTAGATATTATCTGTAACTTTTAAGTTAAGATCTTAGAATTAGTTTTCAGTCTTCAATAGGATGCAATCCGTAATGAGGATGATAGTTTACTATTTTTTAATTAAAGATAGAGAAAAATTGTTTCAACCTATGAGATGTATTAAAATTATCTAAAAATTGCTTTAAAAATATTTTCATCCTTTTCTGCTTGGCATTCCATAAATGGAGATACGAAGATCAACTGCTATATATGAAAGGGAAACAATAAGGAATGTTCAACATGACTCTGGCTTTGTTGGGCAATATGATTAGGAAGTCAAGTTCTTAAGGATAGGTCCAGTCCTTTGATGCTTGTGTGAATGGAAATAGTCTACTTGTGTGCCAGTACTCATATCTGAATTTCAAAAATGCTAGGCAAGAAACATCTGAGTAAATTAAAATGACAAAATGAACCAAAACTGTGTACGCAGGGCCTGGCCTGGAAAAGTGCAAAGTGTCCATACAGCTCTCAAATCTAACTGCAATTGCAGGCATTTGTTAGTACTGAGAATTACATAAATCAGACCTTTAAAATAAATCAAAAGAGAGAATGAGTTTTTTTCTGAACTATATTTATTACAGAACACTTTCTGTCATGTAATGTTTCTTGGTGCCAAGTAAGTTTCTAAGTGTTGTATAATGGTCCATTTTTGAAGAATTACATTGGAGTATTATGCTTGATCTAAATTTGCTGCATAACTGAACGTAGATATACTTACGTATGAGATTGGCTATAGAATTTTTTCTGCACTGGTAGAATACAGGTAGCATTTACCTTCTCTCTTAAAGTCAGTGAGATGATAAATATACTGATGATAAGTTGTGGGGGTTTTTGATTCCTTCTTGGAAAAGTTTTGTACAGCTCTTGGTTAAGGAGCCATTTAGCTGCAGGTAGTAGTATCTGATTGATACGTGAACTCTTTCATGAGAAGTGGACTGGGAGACCTGCACGGTCGGCGGGTGTTTCAGCGCCTCATTGCCTCTGTTCCTGTTACAGGTGCATGTTGACAGCATTGCAGCAATGAGTGGGATTTTAAAGAGGAAGTTTGAAGAAGTTGGTGGAACCTCACCCTGTTCATGTGTGTGGGAATCAGATGATGACATTTCTAGCAGTGAAAGTGCTGACAGTGGAAGTAATGTCCATCCATGTGCTTCTAATCATTTTACTCGTAAGTACTAAAGGGGTGTGTAAGGCATGATACTGCTTCTTATACAAGCTAAGAAAGGTTCATTTTACTTGTTAGAAATACAGTGAAAGCTATCTGCTTTTATTTTGAAGTATTTTTTCTGTTTTATTCCATTTGCATGCTGGCACTGTGAGGAAGTACTTATTTTTGAAAAAAGAACTATTTCCTCTGGTAATTGTTTCTGTGAAAATTTTTACGTTAGAGTGAGTTTCAGAGGAAATTCCATGTTTTTGCTCTATCATTCACATCTAGTTAGTATGACACTTTTTAAGTATATAGGAGAATGTCTTCCATTTTGGGTGATGATTTGGGGGAAGGGGGAATACTGGCAGTAACTAATTTGGAGGCCAGTGTCTCTGCTTGGCATTGTGTGTTCAGAGTTGAGAGTAGTGTACACAGTCTGTGACAGAATCTGATCAGTCATCCTGCCACCTGAGCCAATGCAGCCATACAGCTCTCAGTCATTTTCTTTCACTCATTACAGGGGTAAACAAAGGAATAAAATTGTAATCTGCCTGAGAGGGTATTTATAGTACAGTTACAGTAAAGTTTTATATAGGAACCATGGGTTTATTGGAGTGATCACTGTAACAGATTGCTACTTTCGTAAGATTTTTCAGAGGCTCTGGAATTTCTCATTTTGTATTAGAACACATCTCTTTACAACCAGATTCTGATAGTAGTGGTTTTCAGATTCCTGTTCTCTGTTGTGATTATTTTCTATTAGTCATCAGCTTCAGTAAAACCCAAATGCTAAATTTGTTAACACTTAAAAATCTCTAGATGTAAAATGGAAATAGTAAGAATATTTGCAAGTAAAGATTTCTTGTGTGAGAGAGTTGCAGGATTGGGTTGCATAATGTTTGATTATGAAGCAAAACAAGAAAACACGCCTTGCTGTTGCAGACAACTATCCTCACTAGTATATGCTGTACAAAAACCCAGCAGGCTTTTAGAATATGTAAGATGTTTGCTCTACCCTCATCTGTGTTCAGTGTAACATTCTTACCCTCTCAGCCCACCTTATGAAGTAATGTGTTTATTCTGTACACATATTCTATGAAGTCTGGTCTCATACTGTGCGCCCTAAGCCATTCTGCTGTTCAGAAAAATCTAAAAATATTCATATAAATTCTTCCCACTCTTATTCATCAGTACATGTGCAGATTCATTTCTTCTCCAAGGGACTGCTGAGACACACAACAGCAATGTAAAAAATCTTCTATTATGTCATGAGCTTCAGTTAACTGTGTTAGTACAGAGTAAGTCTTTGTGCTAGTAGAATGTTGTAACAGTATTTTATAAGCTGCATGTAGATTAAGGCTGTTGTTAATAATTAATACCCAATATTATACATTAATATTTATATTTATTTTCCTGTGGTAGCCTGTCCTACGCAAAAATAAATGTTGTGCATATCCAAATCAGTTAAATGATTACAGTAGCCTTATCTTGCTTTTCTTTTCCTCAGTGGCATCTATGGAAATGAATGGGCCTTTTTCAGAATTAAAGATATAAGTCTGCATGCATGCGTACACATGTACATATATTTATAGTGTGAGAAAAGCATAACTATATATGTATATGTGCTTTTCAGATGACATATATGTACCTGTGTTTGTGTACATACGTATGCACACGTGCAGTAATTGTGCTAATGGCATACAGAAGCCTTGAGTGCTATTTTAAATGTAAAGTCTGTGACAGAATGCCATAGAACTGAAGAGTGAGAAGCTACAGGGTTTTATACATATTTTTTGACTAGGGTCCCAGCTATGGTAACTGAAGAAATATATTTGTCTCTCTCCCACTGAGGTTTAGGGATTTGTGTGAATCAGATACTCTTCTAGTAAGAATCCTGCATATGATGCAGTAAACAAATAAATCATGCTGTTCTTTTTAAGGAGATTTGATTTGTATTTTTTTTTTCCTTTGTTCCTTGAAAAGAGTTTATTATTTCACTCATGGGTTGTTTGCTGGTTATTTTACTGGAATCAGGATTTCACTTTAGTTTTAAATCAAAACTTTTTTCCTAAATTCATGGTTAGGGAAGTTAACAGGCGAATTTTGCTGTCTTAAACTTTATCTTAGGTGCAGGTAGGCTGCTGAAGCGTGTTACACACAAACTATGCTCACCCTACCATTAAATGTAATCCTTAAGCAGGGCGGGAATGGGGGTGTGGTGTGAACATCTGGAGTTGTTTAGCAGGTCTGGAAAGTCCTAGATTTGATCATGATAAAATGAAGTTTATTTAAGACAATTCTAGGAAAGCATAGGGAATCCAAGTACTTGTTTGTTCTCTATTCAAAATATGTGTACCTAGTTATTTTGAAAGAATAATTTAAAGGTACAGAGGGACAATACGTCAGAGGAAACCAGTTGAAACAGAAAGGAGCCCCTTAATTTCTCTGTAAAACTTAATTCAAGGCTTCTGAGATGCATATTTTAATATCTGATTACTTCCACGCTCGTAGTTAAGCTAATCAGTTTGCTCGCCTGCAGTGAGGCCAGTCCAGTAATATTCCTGTGTATTATGACCATTTTCTTTTCAGCAGGGTGATCTCTGCTTAAAGGGCAAGTGTTTGCAGTAAGGCAGCCCTGTCAGTTAGTAATTATGAAGTGTCAAGTGGTTCCAGTGAAAGGCAGGAAGAACTCTGGTGTTGAAGTTGGTCTATGATTTAGCTCTGGGAGATGGAGAGGGAAAGACTCTTGTAGCCTGTGTTAGTCAGGAGTAGAGTTATATTTTACAGAGTTTAATGTCATAGGGAAAAAGCCCAAGATAATGTTTGGAATGGAGCTGAACTATCTAGTGTGGGGCAGAGGCCTGCAGATGGAAGTCTTTTTCTGAACAGCTTTTGTAAGAAACTAATGACAATATAGATTTTTAAAGTGGTTTGTGTCAGTTTAAAAATGCCAAAAATGGGATCTCAGGAATGCTGAGAACACTGACCAAAAGTCCCTTCAGGCTATCTAAGATGTGTGATCAGAGAAATTCAGTCCCTTTATAGCATAAGCTTGCAGTGAATGTTTTCAGAAGAGTCTGCTTACTGTTAATGTAGCCAGTGTGTAGAGCAGGAGTGATAAATGCTATTACTTGCTATTATTTACTTTAACAGACTCTGAACAGATTATTAAAAACAATAATAATAATACCTGTTGTTATAATATTCTTTGTTAGGTTTGGGAAACTTGTTGACTCCCTGGTTAAATTCATAGAAACATCTCCAGCACAAAAATCTGAGCCTGCAGACATTTTCCATTGCCCTGTTATTATGTCATGACTGACTTCAGTTTTTACAGTTTCTATGACAACTGCGATTTTTTGATTGGTAAAGAATCAAGCACTAAAGGGTTTTTTGGAGCTGTAAAGTATTTTTCCATCAAAGGAGTAGAGTGAAAATATCAAGATGCTTTTTGCTAATCAGTATTGAAATTGAATTGCTGTCTAAATGTGGATACCTGTTTGTGGCATGCTCCACATACACTAATTTTTCAGATAGAGCAGATGAGAAAATAGCCCTATTACAGTTGCCAAATAACTTTCTGGAACATTAATGATAATTTATGCTTACAATTTAAGACATTCGCGTTTTTCAAACCATGTAGGTATTGACACTCCCAGGTTAAACCTTAAAGAAAGGTACTTTCCAAGACATGGTTCAAAGCAACACAACTGGATTCTTTTCTGAGATTCTCGGGCAATTTTTGTGAGTCATCAGCAAAATGGTACTTGGGAACTAACGATGAAATTACATTAGAGGGGAGTAAAAAAAAAAGAGATGAACAGAATGCACAGGTGAACAATTTGTGGTTACTGGGGAAATAGAGAGAGGAGCTAATAAAGAACTTATCAGGGTGGGAAGACAGCTTGTGGACTATGTCATGTATGAAGGAGAAGAGAGAAGGAGGTTCCCTGAGATGAGGAGCTTGACAAGCAACAGGGTGTTTTTCAGTAAGAGCAGGAAAGCAGTGGAAACAGATTTTACTTGGTAAATATGTCAGCTTGCAGAAAGGGCTACAGATTGGCTGGCTCAAAACTGGGAAAAGGGGGAGACTAATGAACAGAATGAGAATGAGCCAGCTTTTCAAGATCAAAGGAATTTAATGCTCCAGGAGTTTGCAAATTCTTAGTCATTGAAAATGACTCATCCTCTTTCACTACATTGATGTATATGGAACATATTTCAAAAACAAATTAGAAGATTACTGGGAAATGTTGATTTTGATTCTACAGCACATCCGTATCTGTGCTGCATTTATTAGTTAGAGAAAAGCACCTTGCACTCAGAACACATGTATAAGGCCTGGTCTGTATTCAGGAGTGTGTACTGTCAGCAGATCTGGAACCATCTTTTGCAGGCAATTCTTAGTTCATACATTCTAATGTATGGGATTCTATTTGCTGATTGACTGTTGTCTGTGATATTGGATAAAAATTAAACATGAGGGTTAGATATTGTCCTTGATTTGTTCTACAGAATTAAAATTTTACCAGATCATCCCTTAGCTACTGGTTTTAGATTTTTTTTATAGCAGTTGCTGTCTCTAGATGCTATTACAGTACACAAAATAATTTTAGTAACTTTACCATCTATATTATAAAGTCGAAGAATATAAAGTTACTTTTTTCTCTCACCAGTGACACATGCAATTTTAGAAATGCAAGATCATGATGACCATGGCTTTGTTAAAAAAGAGGGATGAACATACCTAAGCTCATAGATTTTCAAATTCTTTCAGAAGCTTTTCTTTTCAGCTAACTTCTGGCTTGGATTTGAACTAGTCTCAGCTAACATCCTTCTCTGGAGAAATGATAAGATTGGGAAGTAGATGAGTTTTATTTTAGTGAAGACTTGCTCCATGGTCTTTGTCAAATAAGATCAGAATTCTAAAACGTTTTTCTAAGGGTAAAAAAACCTTAAGATGTCTTGGGTACTAAAAGAAGCTGTCCTTTTTTCAGGTACAAGGAAGCATTATGACAACATTTGGATACCAGTGAAAGCTGTGGGTGGCCTGATACCAGTGCATTAGCTTCTGTAGGGAAGTAATTGGTGAATCACATCACAAAGCAGGGAAAAAATGGATTTTTCTGTTACCAGTTTATAACTATGAATAGATTCATTTTTGTCTGAAAGAAGTTTCATGCTTGCTTTCTCTAGACTGCTGTATCCTAATGCTCACTTTTACTCCTAGTGAGAGTCCCAGTGGCCTTCAGCAGCTTTCTTTGAATTGCCTTATGTACTCTTACAAAGCAAATGAAGCTTCAGAAAGATTATTGCAATATCCTGTCTCCTTATCTAGTGCCATGATTAGTACATATGCTTCATTTTATACTAGCTTACAGTGTTTCCTGCCAGTCTGTGTAAAGATGGCTTTAAAGACGTTTTGAAATTTAAAGTTAGATTCGGTGCTTTTAACAACGTATGTTGTTTTACTGAACAGGTTGGATGGGACCCTGAGCAGCCTCACCCTCATGGGTGGCATCCCTGCCTGGGGGTGGGAGGTTGGAACTAGATGATCTTTAAGGCCCCTTCCAAACCAAACCATTCTGTGATAGTCCATTACAGTAAACTTTATAACTAATTTCGGACTGTAGCACCCTCAGTGCAGGAGCCTTCGTGCAGTGTTTTCTCCTTACTAAGTGTTGCTCTGCTGTTCTTTGCTCTGATTTAGCCAAGCACTAGTTTAGCAATAGGGATGACTGAGGGGAGTTAACTCCAGAAGGAAAGCAACATAAAGGCACAGATTCTACTGATAGCGGATCTTCTTTCAGAAGTTCCTTCCAGGGGTTTGTCCCTGCTCAAAGGTTTTTTCTCTATGGGTTGATACAGCTGTTGTTTGTATGAACATGCTGTAAGAGATCTTAAGTCTCTAGTAGTGAGCTGGGAACAGCCTTCTGTGGGGTTTGGCATGGTTGTTCTTTTTGTGGCTTGTTTTAATAGACTGGCAGTTCTGCTTGCAAAGCAGAATTAACAAGCAGATGAACTTAGTAGTTTTATCTTGGTGATTTCATAATGAAACTGTTCTAATGCTTACAAGAAAGATGCATCTGTATTTTATTTCTGTTTTCTGTCTTACCAGCTTTCAATGGTCGAGTTTTATATTCTGATTTTTCTTACATGATTTGTGTTGGACTTTTTGGCTCTCCTGGGGACCTGGACCTGCTTAAAATGAAAGCCTGTATCTGCATACAGATAATGCAGAGTGACTTTCTCCAATATAAGACAGCAACCACATACAGTGAATGTATGACTGCAGGGGAGAATGAATCCATGGAAATTACTGACCCATGGGCAAAGAATTCAAGAACTTTGATTGAAACATTAGGGAAAAAGAAAAGTGTTCTGCTTGTTGGAGGCTGTATTGACTTCTTGCTTTCTTCTTCCTCTGTAGACCAGCCTCATCTCCCATGTGTATTGTAGTCTTGCTGAGATGTCCTGGTGCTCAGGGCAGTTCCCTGATGTGCACCAAGTGTGAAGGTGTATTGAAGGTTCTGATCCTTACAGGAATATAAAGAAATTGAATATCAATCCCCTCTGCCCTGCAAAATACTGTGGTGATGTTTTCAGCAGGCGTGGTTAGGAGACTATAAACAAGCTATAATTTCTTTGGAATTTGCCAATTCAGTGAATTAAAAACAGTTACATTAATTGTTTGATTCTAAAGCTTTCACAGCTGTCTCTCTTCCATGAGGGTTTGTTTGGCTTCCCAGCAGTCTTGCTGTGGTGTCCTGTGTTCATCTACCTGTTCATCTGTCTGTTTTGAGCTTTCAAGAATTTAGAGCAAGTGAGGGGATGTGATTCTTCACTGATGGTATTCAACAATATTGATCATCATTCTTTTGTTCACTAAATATGCCGCATTTTTGGTGTTCTGATTGTGTGAATACTGATGCTACCCTACCACAATGTATTTGTAGTACTAATAGCATTAAGGCATGTGGGTAGCATCCAGACTTCAAAGTTTGTATTTCAGAGTTTTTATAATACCTGTAGCAAAAAAAAACCCAAAAACCAAAACCAACCAAACAAAAAAACCCCAACCAACCAAAAAGAAAAAAACAAACAAACAAAAAACCCACAAAGAAACAAACCAAAAAAAAAAGAGAAGATAAGGAGCTCATTTAGTCGGAACTTACATAATAGTGGTATGACTTTTCTGGAGGGGAAAACCAGTTAGCAGTTATCAAGGACATTGGCTTGTAGTCCTGTTATTTCCCAGTTCACTATCAAAGCCAATTAAAACTCTTCTTATAATGTGGAATCTTTTGTATTTTAATGAATTCATCATCAACTATGTATGCCCCAGAGTAACAGTGGTGAGAAAGGGAGTTTCACCATCAAACTTATTGAAGACTCAATGACTTCATCCCAAATGAGGCTTCAACTGTAACTATCCATGGCTCCAGCCTTGTTACGTAACTCGTTTTCACTGGGTGCTTGTGTGCAAAATAATAATGTGCCAAGCCACTAACCCCCCTTGCAGTGAAGGTACTGAATACAGTCACAGGACCTGCTTAGAGATTGTCAGAGACAGCTTAGCCTGATGGCAGTCCTTGTTGAATTTCTGAGTTACTGATGTTTAGTGAATTGCTCCATATAAATATTTTTTGTATTACACCTTCTTGTAAAGTTGTTTCTCTCCATTTTGGAAACTCCAGGCTTGAGATACAGACAAAGAACAGGTTTTTTAGTACTGAAAATTAGGGTTTTGTGTATTTTCCACTGGTTGTTTGAGTATTTTATTTAGACAAGGATATTAGGACATGCTTTTGAAAATGTTTAAGCAGGAATTTTGTTTGCAACTAAACTAATGTCAATTCCAAGCTCTTTCTTATTTTAGTTGAGGTATGACTGCTAGCAAAGAAAGCAGCCATAGGCAGTGGTCATCTGTAGAGCAATAGTTCAGCAGTGGTTACTATGGCAACCATAGGTGACCTACATTTTACCAAAAAAGTGATCTTGTGTCTTTTTTTTTTTTTTTTAAATGGACCCCACCCATTGACTTCTATTACTATTTTTAATCTTTTACACATTGTTTTACTTAAATAATATTATTAGTTTTGAGTGATTAGTGTGGAATGGACATAAAAAGTTTTGGAGCAGAGATACCATTTCATTGTTCTACTTCTGTTTAAAATTAGTAGCAATTTTTACCTTTGCTGTCATGTCCAAGAGTATGTTCTTAGGAATAAGGTAATACCATTTAATTAATTACAGTTGCATTTTAATAATGTATTATTTGTATGGCTACCAGTGTGTGGCTTATAATGGCTTGCAGTGGAAAGACTCATTGTTGAGAATGTATCTATTTCACTAACATTACAAGTCGGTAGGCTATGGTATGAATAAAGCTACCCAAACTTTGGACTTTGAATAAGCATCAAAAATGCTTTTGGCTTTAGTAAATTCGTCTTGTCATTGCCTTTAAGGAAGTGAGAATTTTCTCAAAAAATGAGAATATTCTGCAGACAGAAGAGCAGCTAGGAGAGATGACAAAATGTGACATTTCAGGTAAAAATTGAGTTGACATTTTAAATTTCCATTTTTACAATGAGATTAACACAGAAGGGTAGGTGCTGGATCAAGGAAGTCATTAAATGTTGTGATTTGTCTAGAATTTTTTTGCAGATGAGCCAGGCCTGTTTTTTATTTTGTTAAAATAGGTTCTTCGAGAAAGGATTTACTTTTTTTTTTTTTTTTTATTGGAGTGACTTCGGTAGTCTTCAGATAAATGCACTGTTTTACTTTGAATTGTTTAGTGTGTTTTATAGTGGGAAGGAATCTTTAGTTTCACATAAATGAAAGAGAAATCTACAATAGAAACATAAGGGAAAAAGAAAAATATCATGATCAAAACCTTTTTTTCCTCAAATCATTTTGAAACCAAATTTTTTTTCGTAACTTAATGGATCGCCTGCTAATTACTAAAACCCTCTCATAGCCGTGAGAGTCTATCATGGCACTTCGCGGGACTACTAAAGGCTGAAGTGAATCTATTCAGATCCATATTTTGCAGTTCTTCCTCACTGTTCCCATACATCATATGCATCCTGCAGCTGATAATGGAACCACCTTCCAATTTCTCCTATATTTTCCACTTTCTCCTCTCTGCCCACGCATCTTTTGTAGCCTGTTTATTGCTTTGAATTTTATACGGCCCACTCAGTTTCATCCATGCTGCACAGCATGCTTTGCACCATCACTTCAGTCATGTGTTATTAGATTAGCTATAGACTCATGTGTTTGCATACCTCAAAAAATAAAACATTTTTTATTTGTTATCTTCTTTTTTGCTTCAGAAAGCTTAAATTGTGTGCTCTATGTCCATCTGTATGCACTCTGATACATGCAAACAGCAGCAGTACTATTGGCAAGAAATATTAATTACTTGTGTGAAACAGCAGTACTAAATGCTTTTGGGAGTTGATCTAGTTTGTCTTTATGATGCAGAATTTAATTATCACCTACACTTCTGTATCATGATCAAATACTTTTTTTCTCAAATCATTTTGATCCTAAAAATTCTTATGTATCCTTTAAAGAGAATGTCGCAAGAGCAAGCGTTGCAGCCCTGATTCCCAAGAGGTGTTTCATTATTGCTGGGCAGGGCTTACACAGAGCCAAGGTCCTTTCTGCTCCTTGTACGGCCACGCTGGCGAGGGGGCTGGGGTGCCTGGGAGGCTGGGAGGAGACACAGCTGGGACAGGTGACCCCAACTGACCAAAGGGACATTCCAGACCACATGACAGCATGTTCAGCATATAAAGTGGGGGAGAGAAGGAAGAAGGCATTTGTCTTCCCAAGTAACCTTACCCTTGATGGGGTCTTGCCCTCCTGGAGATGGCTGAGTCTGCCTACCCATGGGAGGCAGTGAATCAGTTCCTTGGTTTGCTCTGCTTGCATGTGTGGCCTTTTCTTTCCCTGTTAAACCCATGCGTTTTCCAGCTTTTACCTTTCGATTCTCTTCCCAATCCTGCTGGTGGGGCAGTGAGCGAGTGGCTGCCCGGGGCTTGGCTGCTGGCTGGGGTTAAACCATGACAGGCACAAACAGGCATTTCTAATGGCAGAGCTGGTACTGTCACTGCCTTGTGCCACCAGTCCCTTCTACCTATATGATGACCACAATTTTGCAGTATGGATTAAATGTTAGTTTGTTTTTAGTTTTGCTTTTCTAAAAACTATATCCAAAAACGTCTTTTAGAAAGACATCCAACCTCACTTTAAGGACTTCAACAGATGGCAAGTCTGTCACCTGCCATGGTAAGCAGGATTAATGTTTAATTGTCCTTGCAATTACTGAATTTTGCCCTGCTCCGTGAAATACAGGAAGGTTTTCAGACTCCCTGTTGTGTCAGAGCAGAATTACCTCATGTGTACCAGAAATCAAATGTGCATACTGGCTGTGTGCTCAAAGGTTGTATGATCATTTATTTTTTATATATCGATATGCTGTTCTGAATTTTTTCACCCTGATGTGGTAACTTGGTTTCATTGCAAACAAATGGAATTTTCTGTTAATTCTGTGAGTCTGCATCTGACATCACATAATTTTTGATAGCAATTCTAAGAGTTTGTTGGTATCATCTTAACAGTAACGAGACATGAATTTCATTTTTTTAAGTACAGATTAAGGAAATGTCTACAGACTGAAAACATGATTTCAGAGGTCTAAAAATCTCCTGAGAGAAACTGGCGTTCTTTGAGATCACAAGGTCATTAGTACAGTAGCAGTTATTCACGTGCATATATCTCTACAGTTATACAGGCCCAATTTAATTTTTGTACCATTTGATGGTACAAAACATGATGCTATATTTTACATCTCTGCAGAGATTTTGGTTAGCAATTTTGGAAGAACGTAAGTAAAAAAAAAATCAGTTTTCCAGCTGCACCTTTGTGTTTAAAAATGCTTAAAATTCATGCTGAAACCTATTGGATTAGTATACATCAGCAACTTCCAGTGTAATTAGATTTATGCAGGTAAAATGTTCCTAACTTATTGTACATGTTTGTAAATAAGTTAATTATTGTATATTTGCATCCTTTGTCACTTGCTTGCAAAAGTATCAGCTGTTTAATATTTTGGAAAAGGAAACACCAAGTTATCTGAAGAGGTACTTTCAAGGCTTTTATTTTAATTGTCACATCATGGTGTGATTTATTTTTTCCAGAGACTGGAAGTGAGGGATATGATTTATTCAGCTACAAAGAGCTGGCCAACACACCTCAAGTGGTATTCAGGAGAACTGTGTGTAATCAGCATAATATTTTAATAATTTCACAAAGTAACTTAAAATGCTTGATAAATAGCAAGAAAACAATGATAGCATCTTCTCTTGGATAACTAATTCATAATTTCATGTAAGCTTTTCTCGGATATTGGAAAACGGGTATTTATCTTTTACTTGTTTGTTATTAGAATGTTACTTTTAAATGGTACATGTACTGATGAAGGAAGAATCAGAAAGCATGAGTGTAGGTAACCCTTCTTCTGAAGGGTCAGCTGTTTGATTTAGGGGTTAACCATTATACGAATGCAGACATTAAACCTGTCTGGTTTTTGTGGGTCTAAGTGTGACAATTTGTCATATTGTTTGATCTGAGATGTGGAGGAAGGATAGGAGTTCCCACCCCCTCCCTGCTTCTCCCTCTGGTACTCAGAGTTAGGTTTCTGGTCTATGTAGGAGATGAGTTGGAAGGGGATTCTTTCTCTGGGCTTTATTTAGTAAATAACATAAGTAACCTATCTAATACATGAGATAATGGTATAGGTAAAATGATAAAAGAGCAGGCATGGTGGGTTTTTTGTTGTTTGCTCACCTTGCCCTTTGTTTTGTGAAGAGAAATTTTGTTCTATGTGCTCTTTAAGTGGCAGGTTAACTGCTGTAGCTAATTCATAGGAATAAGCTTATTCCAAAACAAGGTCAAGCTGGGAAAATTAATAATTTAACCTCAAATAGGTGGGATCTTTGAATTTCTCTTTCAGCTACAGGGCAGACAAATGATAGAAATGTAAGACGTAAGATGACAAACACAATTTTGAAGAAACAGGTTTTACCCATATCACACATAAGAGGAAGGAATTGCTAGCTGATTACAATTCTGCTTTGATTTTGGTTGGTTGGTTGGTTGGTTTGCTTTATTGTTGGGCTTTTCTGTTTGTTTATTTTAAATATCCAAACACAAGGTCCTTGTCCACCATTTATCTTCACACCACAATCCCTGGCTAACAACAAAGGGGAAAAGACTACCACCACAACAAAGGAAACAATCCCCCAAACAAAAGACAAACAAAAACACTTCTACAGGTCTTGAAATGACTTTGCATTCACAAGGTCTGAAGAGTGATGAGGATGAAAAATTTACATGTTCAAATCTCAGTCTTAAAATGGGGAGAGTGGAGAGACAGCATAAATCACTAATCCAATTGTGCTAGAACAGCTGCCCAGATACAGCAACTGTGAAATCTGTGCTAGCAACCTGATTGTGTTTTAACCGTGGTGTCATCTAACTTAGCTCTGCGTGCAGTATGACAGTATCTGGATTCAGTGGCTGCTTTAAGATGTTTTAGCTCATGGGGATGAAGCCCAATGAGAGTTCCTGCACAAATGCATTGTTTGCAGCCTCTCCAGTGGTGCTGGCTCAGGGCTGGGTTGTGCACTCGGCACAGGAGAGATGTGAGACATACAGAGATTTACCAAAGGCTATAAATTTCTGAAGGGGACAATCACCACTATCACAAATGCAACAGTTTTCCCACGTCAGGATCTATAAAACTGCAAGACAGCTGAACAGAGGATATTTCAGGAACAAATGATGACATAGTCTTATTTTTAAAAAGAACATAATTTAATTTTATGTGATAGTGCCTGCATTTTAATGCATAGCATAATAAAGCCTGAACCCTTTGGCTGAGGTCAACCTACCTACTTGTGCCTTCTTTTAGGAGTAGTTAAGCATATAAAGGAAAAATTCTTCTCTTCCCATAAATACTTTCCAGTGGTTAAATTCAAGAGTTTTTAATTAGAAATCACAATAGATGAGAACTTGGAAGATTTCTGTGACTATAAATTCCCTCATAGCACTTTTTTCCCTAGAAATTAGAAATACAGAATAAAAAGATAAAAAGGCATGTGTCCCATGTTGAAATTGCCACAAAATTGATGTTGTAGAACTTGGGGGTTTTGTTATAAGTTGTGGTCTGTGGTTTCCTTTTTCAGGGTTTTACTCAGATGCCAGTACTAGCTAAAAATAAATAAATAACTGTTTATTTGGGATGGCAAAATCCACTATCTAGAGACCAAAATTAATTTGTAGGTTTTGTACTGCTTATGATGTAAGCTATAAAAATGCATGACTTGTCCATTTCAGGGTTGGGAGACAGTTTAAAAATCCAAAGTAATTCCACTGGAGAAGGTATGTATTATGGAAAGAATAAGCTCTTTGATAGTATCTCTACCCTTTTGTCTGGTAAGACACAGATTTTGTTGATAGTATGATATAGTGTTTGAAATGTGACACAGGGAATTCAGAGACTTGCATTCTATCCTCTAGAGTTTCCTTCCTTTGGGAATTTCAAGAATTCGTTAAATAAATCTGACCAGAGGAGATTAAAGCCCTCTTTCAGCAAGGTGCTTAAGTTGGATTGATGCTTAATAAGAATAATTGTACTGGGACCATTGTTTTTTAATATTTGTTCTCACTCAAATGGGGCCTTAAAAAATCAACCCTCTAAAGTGGCAGCAGAATAAGTAGTTAAGGATGCTGATAAACAATTTCCAAAAAGCATACTATTCACAATATTTTAAGAATCTATTTATTTCTACCTCTATTTCTTCATCACTGTCCCTGTTATCCTTTTGATTGTTTGAAAAGCATTATAATTCAGTGGTCCAGTTTAGTACTTAAGTAAGTCCTAGACACATTCTTGTTATTTCTAATCCATCAAGAGTACCCAACAGCTCCTTTATTTTCTTTATACCAGTCTAATGAGGTCAGAAAGGTCAGAAGAAACTGGCAAGAAGGGTCAGAGTGGCTTATGCAAGGGTCCTTTTCTGTAGGCTGATATTCAGCATGCTGGGAATGGGTCTGGCTATAGTATTTGCATTCTGTAGTGAAATAATGACATGAGCAATTTGACAAGTAGGCTTCATTATCCTTTTCCACAAAATGTATTTCCACAACTAGAGCAATTAGTAGGGATTATCTTTGAGAGGAGGAATAAATGGCTTTTAACCGCTTCATGCGTACTAAAATACTGCTAGATGCTTTAAATTTTTCCCATCTGGAGAATTTATTTTGTCTTTTAAATTCAAGTGGCAGGATATCACCCTGTATCAGAAGAAACAGTACTTTCCCATCCACTTACTGATCTAACTTAGAAATAGAATCCTGAAGTTCATATCAGGCTTAAATTTCCAGACTTGCCAGTATAATTTTCCTTCCCCCCCTACCTCTGTTACTGCTGAAAGTGCGAAATATTTTCTCTCTAATTGTTTTGACTTGTTCAATGAAACAGGTTCTCTGTAACTGGTGGTCTTGAAGCAAACCTTTTACTTGTAACCACTAAAAGCACAATTGTGGGATAAGTAACAGTAAGATGTTTGATCAGTTTCTTAAAAATTTTATTTTGTTTTTTCAAATGGAGATGCTAGGTATGGAGTAGTTAAACTGCTCAGTCTCACAGAAGTCCTTGTTACAAATGGATTTCAGGATCCAACTGATTACGCAAACTACTTTCACATCTCTATTGCTAGTCCAATGCTAGGAGTTCAGTAGGTTCTTTTTACAATCCAGAGAAAAGCTGTGAAATACAACCATTAGTTAAAGTACTAATAACATCTTTATACTGAAAATAGCAATAGTGTAGCATTTATTAAGTGCTCAGCATCCTATTTGTTACCAGTTTTTCTTCCTACTGCTGAATTGTATGCAGTCTGGCTATGGCTTGAGAGTCCTCGTTGGTTACCCATTGTGTAGTAAAAAATTCCTCTACATTTTGTTTGACATTTAATATGTGGGCCTCACAACTTTTGGGCTTGTTTTCAGAAGATTTGACTTTGGCTGATGACTGGGTGTTGGATAGAGACCGTAGTGTTGGATATCACTGGCAGATTCACCTTATTTGTATGCGTGGAACAAAACACTGGGTGTGCAGACAGGCAGGAATTTTCAGTTCTGGTTCTGGCTGTATTTGACTCAGCTGTCAGCTTGTCTGGTGTTTCGGGTTTTGGCATTCCCCACCCCCACTGATAGTAGTCTGAGGTCACTGGTATATTTTTACCAAATTCTCTGGTTTTGTATAGCAGAGTGAAACCTTTCAGTTTTGCACGTCTTGCTCAGTGCACTTTGCACTTTGTGAATTTTGCCACTGCATTTGCTGGAGGGTTGGGATGCAAGGGAATTCCTTTTTATTGCTTTTTCTTTTTTAATGGATAATTATGTTCCTAGCATAAATTGGCCCTCAGTGCCACAGTATGGTATTTCTGGTATTCTCATTCAATTAGTTTTTCTCTGTCATTCATTTACTTTAGGACCCATGTGCCTTATTTTCAGATAAAAATATATTTCTTAGATCTCAAAATAAACATTTTTGCCTCATCCTTCACAGTTCATCTTCAAGAATTTACTATATTTCATCTTCTGAAATGTTGGGTTGCCTGTGCTTTTTTCCACTCTTGGTTCTTTTATTCTTCTAATTGCCACTAAGTTTATTTTTGAAAAGTCACTTTTTTCCTTCTATATCTTACAAATATCTATAAAGTTATATTTTTAGTGGCCTTTTCATTCCCATCTGTACTTTTTATGGTTAATCTAAAAAAAAGAAAAGCTCATGTATAATGTCTATGCTAACAACATATGTATCCCTCTCAGATTTTTATTGTAAGATTGTTTTCCAATAAGCAGTTTGTCTCTTCTCCAAGACAGTTGACTGTACTCATCTGTGAAGCAAAAAAAAAAAAAATTCCAATCCAGACGTTTTAGCAATTTCCACCTCAGTATCACAAAATTCTGGCCTTAAAAAATGGGTTCTTGCATATATCTCAATATTGCTTTAAAAGTGATGTTACTGTGACCTGCTGATGCATCCATTTGTATCCCCATTAGCATCACTTTGTACTGTCATAAATGTGCATTCTTTGTCTCTGCCTCTTGAAATAGAGGCAAGTTTTTGATCTTTTCCTGTCCACTTACCAGTCAGGGTTCACTGATACTGGTGGCTTTTAAAATTTTCAAATCCCATGCTGTTTTGAATGTTTTGGAGCATTTCCTGCAAATGTATTTAATTGTTTCTTAAAATCTTTTTTAAAACTTGCCTTTGCCATTATGTGTATAAAATTGTCAATTGTCATGCAAAAATAACTGTTACAGGATGACAAGTGGTAGCTCTTTGTTTTCTCTGCAACACTAGGTCCTGAATCCCTATTTGCTTCCTGCTTGACATTTAAGATACTTAGCTTCTAAGATTATATATTAGGTTATATATCGCTTTTAAGGTTGTAAATACTGTCATTGTTTTGGTATAATAATTTAAGGCATCAGGCAAGGTTTGTGGGGAAATTAGTATTTTTAAATTAGATTAACTTCTGCAGCTAGAAAAGTAGGCAGGCTTTTGTGTCTCTGACCCCCTTCTCTTGTCCTCAAAGGTTTTGCTTTTCCCACTCATCTCAGCTTGTCTACTTCAACATAGTGCTGTTCTCTGCAAACTGCCTATATCATTGCTTGACACACTGCATGTCACGACAAGGCTGGCAGTTGTTGATCTGGGTCTCTTTCTCTCTGATTATGATCATAAAGAAATTTTCGAGTTGTTTGCAATTTTGCAGCTACAGAAAACAGTAAGAAGATCAGCACAGAGCATGTACCAATTTGCTGTTGTAAGTATGTAGCAAGCTAAATGTGACAGCTTTTCAGGAATTCTCACAGTGCTGGAGATAGTAAGAGAACTGCAGGATACATACTGTACAGTTATGAACTCATTGCCATTGTAAATGACACAGAACATGTTTTCTGAATGTAAATGGGCCACTCCTTTCTCTCAATCCAAGACATCCAGGGCAGTGAGAATGTCTTTTGCTCTTAAAAAGTAAAACAGTTGGCACTGGCAAACCTCTATATTTCTTGAAATCTTAAATGGCTGAAGTCTGTATTTGCAGTCCTGTATCCTAGAGCCTTTGTAAGTGGACAAAGGGCAGGAGAGCAATTCCAGGCAGGCAGCTGGAACAGTGCTAGTGTCACTGAAATCTGCCCACTCTGGAAGATGGAAAGAGAGAACCAAGGATCTTGACTCTTCTGCTCTTCAGTCACAAAACTGGTGAGTTCCCCTATGAGCTTGGAGCTGTTGATGTGGTAAAAGTCCCTTAACAGCAAATGACAGCTGGTGCTGTCAGCTTGCACCTTTGCTGTGACCTGAAAGGTCAAAACAGACACACTGACTACACTATTTCTAAATATCTGACAAGCCTAGTATTATCTCAACTTAATATAGCAGAAATAAACATGGTCCTCATGTTCCTAAAAGGAAAAATATTATGATGGAAACAATATTATCCTCAGTGCTTAAAGATGTTAGGCCAAAAGAATAAATCCCTTTGAGAAATCACAATCATTGCAGGGATGTCAAAAACCACACCGAGTTGGTAATTGCTCCTTTTCTGCAACAGGGGAAACTGTCAGATGATGCAACTTTGTATCAGACCACCACTTCCAGGTGGTATCTGCGGTCCCTACAGTTTTGTCTGTGCCATAAATTGGTGATCCTTATACAAAGTATTTGCATGTAATCCTGGTTGAAAAACTGATTTACTTTTTTAAGGTGTTCACTGGAAAATATGTTGAATAATGAGGCTGCAGTCTTTAGGGACTGTAGCCTGACATCCTCAGCCCTTGGCTATTGTACTGCTGTCAGGGTGATAAGTGTGTCAACTTAATATTGCGAACAAAAAGTCTAACTGAAACATTAACTTCTGCAGCAGGTAGGTTTCAAACAGTTTAATTTAAAAAAAAAATCATGATGGATTCTGAAATGCTGAAATCTTGAAAGATATTTGAGCTATAAAATGCTCTAATTAAAGTCTTTATTTAGTTCTGATCCCTTTTAGGTAGAGCTCTTAGATAAAACAGTCACTCAATAACTACTTCTACAAAAGAACTTCCAGACTTGATCATGTTGCAGAAATGTTGATCCTTGCACAGTCTCAGAGCACGTGGCTACTACACTTAAACCCTTTATGCTCTTGGAAAGTTAGACCAAAACCACAGTGTTTTGAACTTTGTCTTTGAACAGCAGCTGAAAACTATGTAATCAAATTATAAATCAGTCCACTTTGATCTCTGCAACTGTCCACTGATTTGCTAATATGAATGTGGTTATTTAAATACTGCTATCCATCTTCTTCCTACATGAAAGAAATGACAGTCAGTGTTCCTTAGAAAGCATATTTCTGAATTGGACTGGCTTACTTTCATAGAATAGAATCGTAGACTTGAGTTGGAAGGGACCTTAAAGATCTTTTAATTCAAAGCCCTCTGCCATGGACAGGGATGCTACCCACTTAGAACAAATTGCTCAAAGCCCTATGCAACCTGACCTTGAACACTTCCAGGGAGGGGACGTCAACAACTTCTCTGGGCAGCCTGTTCCAGTGCCTCGCTATCCTCTGACTAAAGAATTTCTTCCTTATGTCTAATCTAAATCTCCCCTGTTCTAGTTTAAAACAGTTCCCTCTTGCCCTATTACTATCTGTCCATGTGAAAAATGACCCTCCCTCTTTTTTATAAGCCCCTTTTAAGTACAATGAGATCTTCCTGAAGTAATCTCTTCTCCAGGCTGAACAGCCCCAATTCTCTCAGCCTGTCCTCACAGTAGATGTTCTCCAGCCCTCTGATGATCTGTGGCTCTCCTCAGGACCTGCTCTAACAGGTCTGTGTCTTTCTTGTGCTGAGGATCCCAGAGCTGGCCTCAGTTCCACAGGTGGACTCTTCTGACAGCAGAGGGACAGAATCACCTCCTGTGACCTGCTGGCCACTCCTCCTTTGGTGCACTTGGCTTTGTGGGCTGTGAGTGCACACTGCTGACTCATGTACTTTCTGAAGCCTTAGAATGACCAACGACATAATAAAAAGTTTGCTGTAAAAGTACAGCAGTTCAGCTTTTAACTTGATGGAAATTGCATATATGTGCTAGGAAAATTATTTTGGATGCTAAAATATACGGAAAGATTTTTCATCTAATTTTTTAACACTGATTTTAAGGTAAGTGAAATCATTACTGTGTTTTTTAGGGTAGGAGAAGGGGAATTACCTGCAAAAGACTTTTACTTTTATTTATGTTGGCTACTGCCATGGAACATTTGGGGTGTGTGGGGAGGGGGTGCTGGGGAGGAATTGTGTTATGTTCTGCTGGTAGAGAAGACTCAGCATAAGCAATAAAATTCCCACTGCTGTGCTGATGTTATCACTGATGCTGGTAGACAAACAAAGAAGTAAATAAAAATTATTTTCAAGCTCTGCTGGATACACATAAGGGCAAGAAATCAATGCTGGCCAAATGGAAATGGACAGAATTATTAAAGAGGAATCAGTTTCTATGCTTTAAAGGTTATTTGAAACAGTGAAAATCTACCTTACAACCAGTATTTTTTCAAGCTTTAAATGATTGTGTTGTAGTGGAATGTACAAAGGTGGGAAGAAGTGTTGTAGCAGATTCACTTCCTGTGGAATGAGATCCTAAGCTGATGTTTAGTAATTCAAGGCAGGTACCTTTTATTTTAGAATTTAGGTATCTTCTTGTCTATTAGATTGGAAGTCCACTATGTATCATTATGTATTTTATTCTATATAGTATGTTGAAAAGTCTTGTTCTTTAAGTTGGAATGCTTCATAAACTAACTGCTATAAAAATGTAAAAACCTATTTACATTGCTGCTTTGATATGTCTGTGTGTCTGGTATATCTTTTCATCTGTCTCAGCTCAAATTAAAATACTCGTGTTTATGGTAGATGGGAACAAATTTGAAGATTGTAACAATAAAAAATTCATCTTCCTGTGGAAGATGAAAACTAGAGAGCTTGTCTGCTCCACTGTGGAAGCTGAGAAAACAAGGAATGAGGTAATGTTGCTGGTTTAGCAACAGTGGTGCTTTAGGAAGTTCTGTTGATGACAAGTCCAGTAAGGAAGGACAGTCTGCTTCCTTCTGCCTGGATTTTTTTCCTGTTCCAACTGCATTGACTCAGTAAGCTTCTTTTTGGTTTACTACAGTACATAAAAGGGAACTAGAAGAATCAAACAGTTGGAGAGAGAAAATACTAGCTATCATGCTTGCTTCAACTATCTCCTAATTTTATTTAATTTTAAACTTTTACTGGTCAACAGCCAAGTGAAATTTGTAAGTTGGAAAATGATACTATGAGAAAAGGTGTGCTTAGTGACCAAGCACGGGAAAGGGGTGGAGTAAGAAGTATGTTAAACCAAAAGGCACCTTTGTTTCTTCTGTTTGTGACTTACAATTTCTAACCACACCAGGCATAGCTGTAGGTAGTTCTGAATTACTCCTCAGCATGGATCATGTTGGAATGTCTGAGGTGTCATGGAAACTGGATGGAGAAAAGCTGGCTTATGAAGCCATACAAGATAGAACAGGCCATTTCTCTTCAAGTATCTGACTTCTTCTAAGTCTTTATTTTTTCTTTTCTTTTCTTTTTGTCTTTGTCAAGAGAATGACCACTTTGCTCTTTCAAGTAGAACTTACTTTGTTTTATTTGAAAGAATCCATGCTCATCTGGCATTTCGAACGATGGCTGTATGAAGCATTATGTTATTAATTATTTGCTGTGATTATTCACATCATCTAATGCAACAGCAGTCCAGAGATTCTTTTGCTACTTGGCTATACACCTCTCAGTACAATAGTTTGCCTGTCAAAGCTAATATTTCTTTGGTTTTGGTAGTTAACTATCAGTTTTGAGAAAGGTTGTGAAAGAAGAAAGAAACTCTTATGTGTTTACTGCAGAGGAATATTTTTGTTTGCGTACAGTAGCTCTTCTAAAGCATAATATTTTTCAGCGCTGTTTTCTGGAAGGAAGTGTGCTCTCCTCTGAGATATCAGCCTGGAAGAGGTTAATTTTATCTTGGAAAAACGTAGTTTATGTAAGATATAGCAAGAATGTATCATTAAAAATATCTTGGTTTTGAGACCTGTTGTACTAAAAAATCATTGGGAAGGGGTATGCTGTGCTTTACCCCACAGTATGTGTGAAGAGAATTCACTCTTACTCTGTGCCAGCTTTTACCGCATGATTTAAGAAGTTGCCTCTGGTCAAGCAGATATTAAGAGTCAGGAAAAAAAAGCAAACTATAGATGGTGTCCTTTAAATTGACATTGCAGGGTAAGGGTGCCAGATGTGGGAGTGAAGGACGGCACTGGCAGCCTTACACTGACATGCCAGGCGCCACTGTATGAAGTCAGGTGATGGGATTGCTCGAGTGCCAGAAATCAGAACAGCTGCTCACAGGCCTGCCCCTCAGTTATAAGCTGCTTTCTCCATCCGTCTGTTGATCTGAGGACATCACCTTCCAAACAGATTTTGTCTATTTCCATTCATTTCACTGACTAGACTCTTATTTCAAAACATGGTGATATTTCTTCGTTGAGAATGCCATTTATGAATGAGTAGTATTTTCCTTTTTGTGCAGTTCAGGAACCCAAAGTATGTCATTGTTCTTGTTATGGCAGGCTATAGAAATCTATCAAGCTCCAGTATTTGGAACTGAATAGTTAACTTGACACTACTTGAAGATAGTTTAGCTGGGACTGTGGTGTATCTAGAGAAAGCAGGACATTTGGGTCCAGGGTGAGGAAACTTATTTGATTAAATTATATTTGGTCTGCAAAGAAATATGTAGAATTTATACTTGAGATTATCCTACCCCAGTGTTACTGATGTTAACTTTAATTAATATCACAGTATTTTCTCTTAGGTGAGCTTTTTTAACTCTGTACAACTTCTGTAATGGCAGAGTTCCCTGGACAGTTTGCAGCTATGCCTCATCCTGAATTCAATTTAGAGGAGTTTGCATGGGCAAGGTTTATAGATCTTACCGAAGAAGTGACCACAAATCATCTATTTCCAAACCTGAAAGCCAGTGCTGAGGCATTTAGAGCTGCTGCTGCTGCTGCTGCTGTAGCTCATAAATTGGAAACCATGGCATAAAAACCATGCTGTTTGTACAGAGCTGGAGTAGAGCATGCATGGTCCACTGAACACATTTTATAAATCCTGGACTTCAATCTTTTTTGTCACTAGAAGACTGTAAAAGTTTCAGCAAAATCCTCTGTTTACTCAACTGGTATGGAAGTTATTACATTTCTGGTGTACTTGGAGAAACTGGACCTCTTGCATTTTATTGCAAGGTACAGGAGTCCAACCTTTAGAATAACAAGGCACTGAGTGCAAGTTGCCCCTTTTTTGTTTCATGATGTTGAACAGTGCTCTTCCCATAATTTTTTTGATTCATATGTGATTCATCCAATTATGGATCAGGATACGGAACAGCAGATTAAGTGTGATACCCAACAAAATAATGTAGTTATATAAGGTGGAAACGATTTGAAGTTCAAATCACAGGCTTAGTCTGGTTTGTGATACATGGCTGGTTTTGGGTCTTTTGGGGTTTTTTGGGGGGTTTTTTGTTTGTTTTTAAATTCTGTCCAAGATATGTATTTCAATGCATTTAACCTTTATAAAAGTACTCACGTGTAAATGCATATCGAGTAACCAGGATTTATAAAATTAAAACTTAATTATAAAATTAATTTATAAAATAAACCAGGATTTATAAAATTATTCCTTATTAATGATGGTAATTACTCAGAGTCCAAATTTCCTTAGCCAGCTCACTCACTTTTGCTGTAGCTTCTGTGAAATGGGAAAGCATAAGAATGTTCCTATTAATTGCTTTTCTTACAAAGTAGATGTGGGATCTGACAGTTTACCCTTATTTACAGATGGTCAGCAGATTCTTGATTCTGTTTCCGTTTGGATTCACAAAGAACCTTTTATTAGAGAAAAGAGAGCCCTTGCTTACCTTGATTCCCGTGGGAGACCCTTGGTGGAAGAGACTGCTAAGCATTTGCATTCTCCCACTGTTGTTTCAAGAAGAGGTGAATTTGGATTCTCTTGAAGAAATCCTGGCTGTTACAGGAGGGGTATCAGAAAATATTGTCTCATTTGAACCTCATCCTACTGTGGAGTGACAAGGGAGGCCTAGGTTTTGGCTTCTGTGAATCTCTTGGGTGATCCATAATCCCTTTTGTGATGGCAAAAATGCCTTTCCTCAATAGTATGCTTGGGCAGAAATTCAGCAATGTGTCTCTGACAAAGACTTCCTTCTATTTTGTAACCCAGTAAGAAGAGAGGATGGGATGGAATATAATTTAGCTACCTAAAAATGTCAAGTTATAATTAGGAAATTCAAAATTCCACTATGGAGCATTGAAGCTTCCCTCCCTCCCCCCACCAACCTTGAGGAAGTGATTAACTGAGGGTGCCTCTCAGCATGGAGACTGCTTGCTGCTATTGTCTCCTGCAGAAACAACACTTTGCTGCTAACTGGTTTAACTGTATCATGTCCTTGAACACGTCTTCCTCTAACCACCTTTCAGGATTTGAGAACTGTTCCATAGTGTATATAACAACACACAGAAAAATGTGATGATAGTACTCTTTTCCTGACCAGTTTTTGTTCTTTCCATCTGTCAAACATTTGGGTTTTCTTTTTTCCCCTAGTGCTACTGCAGCAAAAATGCCTGCCTTTTGTTTATGTCCTCCTACACCAGCATTGTGACATCATCAGTGGTATCGCCAGGGGAAAAAAATATGCATAGCTGTAGCTAAACCAGCTGTTCGTTAGCACTCCTTCTAGTGTGCTTTCATTTCTTCTCATTAATGTACACACAGTAGTGTTTCCCGCCTAAGAGATGCGGAAGGTTCTCAGCCACAAAACATCTGCTCGGTCTGTGTCTTTGGGTAGATGAAATGGTGGCACTTCAAAGTACACTCATTCTTGATAATGGCATTTTTTAAAAACTGAAATGAATGTGAGAGCCTAGAAGATATTCATTACTGGATTTAGTTGTGAGTAATTCTGAATCCGTTACTAACCATCTTGTATAATTCAGTGGAATCACAGAGACTGCATATCAACTGTTACAAAACCTTAATAATACAAACCGAGCAAGATGCCAAGAACAATACAGAAATGAGTTTTGTCATTGATTTGCATGACAACACGGTAAGGCGAATGAATCTGTTAGTCATGCTTGTCCCTTCTTCCATGCAAATCAGCAGCAAAACTTCCACTGACTTTGATAGGACCAGAATAATGCCAACCATGAGCTACAAGCTGTCATTTATTCTAATGAGAGAGATCTTAGATAGAAAAAAGAGGTATTTCATTTGTGGAATGTTAATGAGAAAACAGTTTCTTTTGCTATCATATGTTATCAAAATGCTCTGAATTATTCTAGAGATAATTGACTGTTTTGTAGAATAGCTGCATCTTCGCAATGTTAATATTATGGATAATTGCGTGTTCAGTATGAGTTTTCAGGGTGGAGGAGAGATGTTCATTTATCATCACTAGCTGTTTGTAGAAAGCTAGTTTTAAATTAGAATACTCAGGGAATTCACTCTGCAGTAGCAATCAAGCTATCTCCAAATATTCTAGCGTGGAACCCTGATACTGATAATGGATCAGTGAAAAAAATAATTAATATTAACCTTTTTTTGTAAGGGCTTCTGTAATTTGAATTTCGATATTCACTTATTCTAACATGAAATACTCAGGTAAATATTAAGTTTTCAACCATTATAAAATTTTATTTATATTTATAATTTTTTGTTTAAAATAAACAACAGAACCCAAGCCAACTGACCAAACACACGCACACACACACACGAAACAAACCCCAGAGCATCACCAACTATTACCAAGAAGAGATTAGACTTCATTGTATTACATAATTTGTCACTTGGATTTGAGAGTAATCCCTGCTCAAATGGCCAATTCTTATTCACCTGAGTAGTCTCACTAAAGCTAGCAAAACTCATTTTATGACCAAAGATTACAGGATAATGCCCTTGACTGATGAGACAAATTTAAATCAAGGGGCTGCTTTTTAGGTACCATTTTTCATTTGGAAGCTCGTCCTCCACATAAAGGATAAACACTGGCAGATTAAGTGTTGGCAAAACATTACCTCTTTGGAATATTAATTTCAGTGTGTACTGTGTGCAGAGCGATGCGGACAACGCATGGCTTGTGCCACTCCCCACAAGAAAAAATTACTTTTAACAAATCTCTTGAATTTCTTCTTGGACCAGTGTTACAGTGCGAGTGATAATAATAATTAAAAGAAAAAAAAGTTGAGGGGATTTCCATAACAACTGCTGTCTTAATGAACTAAAGAAGCCTTAGAATTTGTTATTCCTTCCTCATAGTAGACCTCAGCTGATAAAAATATCCGTAGCCGGTGAAATCAGTGGCATGCCTGGCTTTCTCAGACAAAACTCCCATGTGATCACACAGGCAGCCTCAGAGAGCCCGAAGCTGCTCAGCAAGCAGTAGGTAATGAGTCTTTGTGCAGAGTGAAGCTCTTGTGGCTGAACAATAAAGCATATGGTACCAGCAATAAAACACAGTGCTGGGAAATTTAAGAAGATTCTGCTGGAAGTGGGAAGACAGTGAATATGTCAAACGTTATAAAATGACGATCAATCTGGTTTGGTTCCTAATTAATAAAAACAGTGCATGGATTGGAAAAACAACAATTTGAACAGGTCAGTTGTTTTATAGATTCTTCACACACTTCAGTGTTTTAAATATAAATGGGGGTTTTTCTATTTCTTTATTGTTAATAAAGGCAGGTTTTTTTCATTTTGTAAGGTGGGATTGGATCACTGTGATACCAAGCTAAATAAATTGTGTAAGTTCTGTGATCAAATTCATTGTAAAAATGTTTTTACCATTATTCCTATGCAATTCAAACTTCAATTGTGCATGAAAAATGGGGTAGCAAGTAAAAATAAATTTATGCTAGATGGGTCATTTACCAATATCATAAAATATTTAGTAACAACAATCTATTATTCTGCTATGTATTTGAGACTAATTCTTTCTCAGTGGGAGATCTGTAGTGTTTGTGTTTGATTAAAAATAATGTAACATTAGAGCATATCTAACAGTGCACTTACTTGGGCTTTTTTTCCTCCACATTCTTTTTGGAAATTTTTGGAAGTGGTGTTTTGTGTTATTTTTAATGCATTTGTACACACACGGTAGTGATACATTATAACCCTCTGCATGCATTTCACTCTAGTATTAATGCAAAATGTTGTTATTCTTCGAGCAAGTAATTATATCTCGTAGTAGTTCTTATTTAATTATGCATAATTATTTTGTTTTTTGAAAACTGCTCCCAAAGATTTCTGTGGCCTGTGTTTGTCTTACAGAGGATAGACGTGCAAATTCTCTGTGGTATCACATCATGTAGAAATTAACCATGTAAAAGTTTTAATCCTTAAATCTCTTTACAGTACTGCGTTTGGGGTTTTTTCCCTTTCTTTTCTGAGTGCTGGAGATCGCGAATTAGATATGCTGATTTTTGGGGGAGTATTTCAGCAGGAAAAAAAATGGAGCCCTTGAAAAGCGATTGGGGAAATAAAACAAAATTCGAAACGTAGGGAACAGGATCTTCTTTCATGTGTACTTATGATTTCAGTGGAGAAAAGTGCTTTATAAATACCACGTTTATGCTGTGGCGGTGCGGGAGGCGCAGGGCCCGGCGCTGCGCAGCCGGGGCTGGAGCGATGCGTTCCCGTCTGTCCGTACGGGTTCGCTTTTGTGCGGGGCTGCGCGCACAGCGGAGCCCGCGCTGCCCGCGCTCCCTGCCCTCTGCAATTAAAGAAAGGGAGAAGGGAAAGGAAGCCCGGGCTGCGGCTGCAGAGCCGGGGGCGGGGGGAGAGGGTCTCCCTGGAAACAGCCGCGGCGGGCGGGCGGGCGGGCGGCTGTCGCCCGGTTCGGGGCGGGGGGCGCGGGCGCTGCCGCCCGGCTCCGGCGGGGCCCGGGGCGAGGGGCGGGGGACGGTGCCCAGCATGCCCCGCGGCGGGGCGGGGCCGCGCCATGCAAATGCGGGGGCGGGGCGGCGGCGGCGCGGCGCGGAGGGGCGCGGGCAGGTACGGCGGGCGCGGGCGGGGCGCGGGCCGGGCGGCGGCCCCGCGTTGTGCCGGGGCCGGAGCGGCCGCGCCTGCCCCTCCGCGGGAGCGCGGCCCGGACACGGGGCCCGGGCGGGGCCGCGGCTGCCTCCGCTGCCTCTGCTGCGGCTGGGGCCGCGCAGCCCGCGCGCTTTGGCAGTCGGAAATGTGCTTTGGCTTTAAGGGCATGAATTTCCAGTTGCAAATATTGTTGATACCTAAGGGAAGGTGCTCTGCAGTGTCTGCTTTAAAACGGGTCTCCTGCAAAAGGTAATTTTATATTAAAATCCCGATACAGCTTGGCATCTCAGAACGCAGGCCTGTTGATGTTTTAGACAATAGATCAGAAAGGATATGTAAAAGTACTTTTTCATCGTACTTATGTGCAGCTATTTATTTAACAGAGAACCCTGGTAATACCGCAGTAGTGCCTTCAGTATGTACCATCAGATTGGATAACACTGAACATGTCACTCTATGCTAATTTAAATGGAGAAAATATAGCAGTATACAGTCATGTAATTATCATAGAATTGCTATATTTGTCTAAAATGAGTACACTGGATTTTAAATTTAGATTTATGAGGCAGTTAGGTACTTATAGTAAGTACATACAGAGATAAAATTAACAGTGTGCAGTGAAATAACAATAGGGGCATCCCTACAGAACAGCATTCCCACTGTTACAATGGAATCACAACTTTGAAGTACACCTGTCTTATCCATTTATATAGGCAGGAAACTAAAAACCAAACGTTTTGCCTGTGGATCAGGCACTTAATACTCTAAAACACTCCCAGTATCAAGTTATTTAAGAAATCTTAAAGAAGAAGATCCTGAAGCAGAAAGGTGTTTGTGTTGCTACCAAGTTATGGTAATTTTCAGACACACTTTTCTTTACCCCATCTAAACTATTGAAAGTGTGGTTTATGTAAACATTTTGTGCTGCAATTGGAATGATGGCTACTGAGTCTCTTTAAGAATCATAAATAGAACCAAATCTTTACGTATGTGTCCGGTATTTTGGAGACAGAGGCATGATTTTGATCTCTCATGTTACTAAAGTTTTGTGTTAATTGTACTGTCTTAATTTACTTCTGAATGTGGGGAGCCCAAGTCTGGTGTGCAGGGTTTTGGTTTGAGGGTGCAGTGTTTACTGCACGTCTTACTTTTTTGGTCTCATTTGTTTATCAGAAAGAGGAATTTGCATTTACTGTAAAACATCTTGCTTTGGACAGATGCAGTAGTTGACTAAATGAAGTTTAAGTTCAATATTAATTGAAGACACGTAAGTCATGGTTTAGAGTACACAATGGCAAATTTTTGGAAATTAATTCCACAGCTTAAATATTTTCTCTGAGATAGCAACAGATGATGGTGTCATCTAAAACTTTTACTTGCTTTTAAAATGTACTTCTAGTAACTGAACCTTGAAGTTTAGAGTTGTCTTCCCTTTGAACAAGCAGGTGGAAGGCTAGGCTGAAGCGAGGCAGCTATAATCTTTTGCAAGATTGGTACAGATACCTTGAAGATAAATTTACATGTAGTCTGTCAGTATCTCTTTTTATCGTTGCTCTGAGCCAGATATGGTGAGGAAAAACTGGATTATAGATGCGACCTTTCCTCAATAAAACTTCTCCAAACACCATCATGTCTTTAAAATGCTGATACCATTTGAAGTCCTACCAGTGAGTTTTGATCACTGTTGCTTCATTGCTCTTTTGTTGGCTTTTTTGACCTTGGAAAGGGGATTGAATGTAGATAAAAGACAGATACAACTCATCTATAAATGTACAGAAGCCAAAAATATTTACTAGATTAAACAGCTCTGAGATAAATAGCATGTCTTTAATTTCTCCATCTCTCTACAGATATGGATACAGTATTCTAGTGAAATTTGTGATAAATGGGAAATGTGAATAATTGCTACCAAAAAAAGAAAAATCAAACTGGAAAATTGTGGCCTTTTTTTTCCTTAACATTTGCATATGATTCTCTCCTACAGCTCCCCTATCTCTAGTCTTATAACCCACCCTAACAAAAGAGGTTTGCATTTTCAGCACCTCTGCTTCAGTTTTCCATCACTTCGTATAATTTTTCCACAATGAAATAGGGAAAGTGGGAAAAGGAATAAAAGCATGTATCACCATAACATTTTGATGGAAAACTCACTTAATGTATGTAAGTAGACAAGTTACATATTGTGAAGTTAAGGATAAAAGGAAGAGGAGATACTTGAGTTTTTTAAGGTTTTTCTATGCTTAAATGCAAAAAGTATAAGCAAGGATACTTCTTAAAATCTAGCATCAAAATTCATTGGACAACTTGCATTTAGGCTTTCGGATTAAAAGATACGTGGCTTTTGGGTAGTACTTAATAAATAATGTCATGGAATATGTAACTTGAAGTCCTGATTTATTTTGAGGCTGGTTTGTATCCTGCTCTTTCATAAGCAGTAGGGATTTGCATATTTATTCCATTGTCTAATGTGAAGTAGGAAATGTGGGCTGCATAGTATGGAGCCTGACCCTCATCAGTCGTTCTGAGGGATACGGGCAGGAACTACAACATCATTTAGCGATTGTAGCTTCAGCATCTCACGTAGGCTGTTGGATTTTGATGAGGAAATGCAAGGAATGCTACCATTGTGTAGGGGAAGGCTGCGGAGTAAATAAGCCTCTGTGGTATTTGTAGCTCTCATTAGCATGCTGCCCCTTCATTACATTTATTTATTTAATTTTGGCAAATCATTTCTGTGCATGCCTGTAAATAAGCGGTGTTTCGCGTCGGTGCTGCTGGCGGGGTAAGGCTGCGCGCTGGGCCCGGGCCGCGCTCTGGTGCCGGGGCTGCCGCGGGGCCTCTGCGGCCGCTGCCGCACACCGAGGGAGCTGTGGAGGGGCAGGGCCACAGACCGGCCCCAGCCCTCCCTGCTGGGGATCCCAGCTCGGGCAAGAAGGCTTCCATTGCAAACACATCTCCCCGGGCTGCCTTTGAGGGGGGTCAGGGCTGTGCGGTGTCTGCGGGCACATCCCACCTGAGAGGCAGCCGGCTGATCCTTCTGGGAGGGTGAAATAGCCTGACATGGTGGTGGCTTCAGGAGGAGGTTGGGTTTTTTGAATAGGGATATGAATTTGATGATGAACTGCTCAGTGATTTAAAATCTGTTCTTTGTTGTTATTGAACAGTCTGCTTTTAATGTATCATGAATATGTTAAAAAGGAAGTTGGATTACAGATGTTTTTAACTGCACTTCCTAAGCGATAGCCATCTCTAGGAAATGCTATTTGTGGGGGGGTAACAGGGTGAACAAGAAATGTTGAAACCACAAAATGTATTTGTTAATTGTTTTTAGTGTGGACAACAGATGATAGCACTGCTTACTTCCAACATGAGCTGTGACAGCTGAGCAGGCTATTCTCAAGCAAACATTTTTGTCCTTTAAATATTTTATTTTGGGGGTAGGGAGGGAAACCCCACGACTTAGGGGGGAATTGACTTGCAGAGTTGCCATTGTTTTGCGCTCTTGTTATACCAGAGCCTTTATAGAAGCATTCACTTTCAGAGTAGCCAGAGTTTTAACTTTGTAGCTTTCAATTAAGTTTCTCAGTTGTTTACTATTATGCCCTCCTCACCCACTCTTCCTTCTAAACAAACAACTTTCTACAATAAAAGGGAAAAGTGAAAATTGCACAGTATTAACCTTCTTATCTCAGCTTCTTTGGAAAAGACAGAGTGAACAGAGATTTAAGAAAGCTAAATATATCAAATTAAAAAAAAAAACAACCTCAGGTTGGAAGTGTAAACCACATACCTTCGCAGCAGTGCTTTTCAGGAGAGTGTAGGGCAGATAATTAATTTTGAGCCAGCGGACTCCCCTGGCTGAAGTGGTGCTGAATGGTCGGTCATAAGGTGCTTACAAGTCAGGCAATGAGGTGGGAGTGGGCTCGCTGCTTAGCTTCTATTCATCACTGTCTCAGTGACTGGAGTGCCTTGGGAATTGGATGGGTACATACTTATTATTAGACCTTCAGCTTTTCTGTCAGCTTTCTAGTAAAATTTTAAGCTTTGAATTATAAAGTGAACTGAAAAGAATTCATAGACATGTTTATTAGTATACAAGTCACTACAGGCATAAACTCCCGATTTTCTTTAGTATGAAAAAAAAGTGAAGAGAGTCAACATCCAATTTTAACACAACCTGGAATGTAATTTTAAGTTAGTCTTACTGTGGTCTGTCATGTTAACACCATAGGCCCTTCCTTTGGGTGCCTTTGTGTTGATTGTACACGGGTACACATGTACAGGTGAATAAAGACCTGTGGGTAATTTTTCCTGGCCACAAATATGACATTACTATTGGAAATTTTGTGTGTAATTGAATATATGCTTTAAAAATCCTTTTTGATGTTTTCAGTTATTGAAATTACACTGGCTTATAGAGAAATGTTTATTGATTACACATATTTTGTCCATCTTCATAAAAACATCTCATTCTGTGATACCATGGTCACCAAATCTGGGACTTTGATATCTTAAGTGTAGCTGATCTTTTTGACTCATTTCTTAAGGAAATTAGGTTTATGCAGTTATGCTTTCTCTGTGCCCATCATATTGTTCAATATGTCTATCATGTTTTCCTAATTAATTTTTTTAACCTGTTAGCTTATATCAGCTGAGCTTGAAGCAGAAGCAGTCAATGTTCTTCAAGTATTGTGGAAATGGGTGGTGAGATGGGAAAGAGAGATTGCTAGTTCACACCAGTAAAAAACAATTTGCACTCTAAGACCCTGATTATCAAAGAAACCACATAGAGGAAAGCTTAAACACCATGACTCTGGGGAAGAGAATCAGTGAAGCAGCCCTCATACCGTGCCTTGGGTAATCCATCCAGAGGAGACAAATCCATAAGTAATCAAGTTGCAATGGTTTCTCAGATTTTTTCCTCTTTTTTTTTTTTGTAAACTTGAAATTAAATTCATTTTTAGCTGATAACTGAGTAGCTTATTTTTACCTTGTGCTGTTTTTAGAAGAGAAGATGAATTGTCAATGCTCTACATATATGTCCGTGGCAGAAGAAAACTTCACAGTTGTGCTGTATAAATTCATGTTTCCTGCATTCAGTAATTTGTTGTGAATGTTACGGGGGATTTTTTTGGTGAATTTCCCTCCTCAGTGTTTAATTTTAAAATAATATTATTTCTAAAAATCTCCAGGTTTTTTAAAAATAAATGTGTCGTTTTTCATAGTTGAATAGATACAGTATGTATGGTGTGAAGTCAAAAAACAAATCCTAGAAACAAATAGCAATTTCGCATCTTTTATTTTTGTGTCATTTTTTGTGGGTCTGAATGCCTACTTAGGACTGTCTTGGGTGTGCATGAAAAATGCAGATTGTAACATTATATTTTGGTTGTGTGTGTTGTCCTTGATCTAGATAGAAAGCTTGAATTATTATAGCCATAAAGCTATTTTTGAAGATAGTAATTTCAAAACATCACAGCCTTCCAGTAGATATTAATAATTTATATTTTCCAGTACAAATAGTTTTATTGACTTTATTCTCTAGGAAGAAAAATGCACTTAAACGTATTTTTACTAATTTTGGCTTTACTTGAGGCCAAGCCTTGATTGAAGTCATGATTTTACTGTCATGCCCATGGAGGTATGTTCATTTCATTGGTGGCAATTGAATGTTGGCTCCTGCTGACCAAAATTGTTCTTGTTTTTAGGGGCCTGTTTCATTCTTCGTCAGACATTTCTGCTGGCAAAAATAATAGGTTTTCTGGTGATTTCCTAGCTGCTGTTTACCTTCTACCATTTTATTTCAGCTTTATAGTACAAAATAGCAACAGAGTTTCGGCTTCCAGAGAAGCCAGTCTGTAACTTTACATGACTGCAAAGAGCTGTGCCAAATATTTACTTGGTGTCTTAAAAATGTGCACAGCACGGTGATTTTATTAGAGAATTGGGTTAATTATGTTCTTTCTAATGTCAGCATTTATTAAAAAGATAAAAACAAGCTGTTATGGGAGATTTTTATGCTTTTGGTGCTTAATAAAAAGGAGAGAAGAAAAAAAAAAGGAAAAAAATAAAAAGCCCATCAGCCCAAAATCTTTTGATTGGTTGCTTATGAGTTGTTGGATGCAAAGAACCAAGCTCATACCATAAATTTTGAATGTCTTGTTATTCAAGTTGGAAGAATATGATCTGACTGTTGAAGTATCAGGGCTCCACACTGTTTTTCCTGTGTTCCCTCACTGAACCTGGAGACTGCTGGAGTCTCCCAGATCTGTCACTGCTTGCATAGGAATAGGAGAAGGTATTCCTGTAGCTGTGCCTTTTTGGGTGGATGTGACAAGGCAAAGGCATGAGGTTGCACGAAATCATCTGCCAGGCTGGAATTTGAACACTGAACTGGGGAAAGTTGAAACAGTGTCCATTAGGGAACGTGCTGAGCATGTCTATGGTTAAACGCTGCAGCAGTACTGAAACACAAATGGCTGCTGGCTGTGCACAGGCAGGTCTTTAATATCACAGGATTTGGTGCATAATAAGCTAAGACCCTTTTTCATGCCACCTCTGTGATGAATTCTTACTGCCAATATTTGGTAAACCATAGTAAACATGTCTGTTAAATGTATATACATGATTAAATTGTACCAGTGTATGACAAAAGAAAACCTAGGTTAGAAGAGCAACAAAATTTGCAGTTAAGTAATGAATAATTACTGAATAGCATAATTTTTCCATCGTATGACCCTCTACTGTGTATTTATTTTGATAAATACAAAGCAATGTGTATTTACACTTCCAAGATGCCTGTTGAAGCTAAAGACGTATTCACAGGGGTACTAAAAATGGTCTGTGTTAGGGCAGTGTTCTGCTCTGCAGATTAGTTCTGCTCAGAAGCTGTGTAAATTAGTACAGCTGATCTGCTTTTGCTGCTCGTTCAAAGTGAGCTGAGCTAATGCAAAACTTTAGCTATATGATCAGATGCATCGCGTAGATGAACACCACTAAATGGTAACACTCAACTTTGAGGACACCTGTATTTTTTAATATCTGCTTTGTATACCTTCTCCTTTATAACTGGCCTCCAGTGATCATGACAGAGCATGGCTTTGCTATTTAATTTACATTTCTCTTAAATAGTGATGGAAATTTGAAACTCAGTGTTTTTGTCTCAGAGTCCCACTTCTGTAGGAAAGGAATATTTTCATAACCTTTTGCTTCAATCCCTTCTCATGTATTTTTCTTTTTCAGTTTTGCCTCTTCCATTGTGCTGTTACTCAGTTTCTGTAGCCATTTTCAAAAACTGACTAATTTAGGCAATTCTTTATGTTTTTAGGCACATCTTTGACATTTCTCAGAGTGTCTCTACTTAGAATTTCTAGTGTTTTCAGTAATGTTCTTTGGAGTGAGAATGCTTTTCAACCACTGTAGTTGCAAAATTTTCAACTATCGTTGGTTTTAACGCAGATAAAACAGTTTATCTCTTTCTCCTTTTTGAATATTTTTGCCAAGTTTAAAGATGTGAAACATACATACGAAACTTGTAATGAAGGTGAGAGAAAATGAGTAAAAAGTGAGAGAGTGAGAGCAAGCTTTTCATGTTCCCTCTCCAGAAGAACCCATTTAGAGGTCAGAATAGCCAGCATAATTGATTCCTGCCAGAGGCAGTATGAATTTATATCTTTACCCTTGACTTGACTTTTAGCCTATATTTGTTTAGCCATTTAAATTGTTGTAGCCATTTCTTTCGACCATGCCCTTGGCAGTCTCATTGTTGACACTTTCACTACACTTCCTCTGCATTTGAAGTCATAATGCCTGGAAATATTTTTGAAAGAAAGCTTGTAGAACTAAATACTGTGTAACTCTAATCCCAAGAGTTCATGCTTTCTCAATTAAAACAAGCATTGTGTAATACAAGGTATATTTCCTCACAGGAAAGTTCTGACTAAATATTGAAATCGTAATCTTGATGTTGCATTAACTGTGATATGCAAACGTAATGCTTTAAAGATGCTATTAAGGCTGTTTAGAGAGAAAAGTTGATTTTAAGGTGTTCAGAAGATAAATTAAAGGAATTCAGTTGCCTTTTTTTGAAGGGGAGAGGGTAGAAATTTATGTTCAGGAAAAGAATTTTGAAAATTAATAAGCCAAACTATCATTCCCCCAGACATCCTGTCATTTAATACATCTGCTTTGTGTATCAAACATTTCCTTTTAGAGTGTTTTAGAATCAATCAGAATCCCATTGTATTTGAAGACAAGGCACAATTACAGGGCCAGCAGAGCTAGTTTACTGATGCAGAGGTGCATAGTGTAGGGAGGAGTGTGTGTTTCCGAGCAGTGTCAAGATGGCTGTAAAATTCTGTGTCCTTCCAATGGCTCTTTGAGCAGGAATGGTTTTTCTCTTGTACTGAGGATTGGCTGTGGCCATTGAGGACTACAGGTCTTCTGAGTAAGGTTTCAGGATTAGTCTCTAAGTCACATAATGAAATAAGAAGCGAGACCGTTGGAGGTTAGATGCTTGAGAGATAAATGTTTTAATCCCAGTGTCCATGTGGTTACCCTTCAGCATGGATCCATAGCTCACGCTCTTGGAGTTCCCTGTGCTCTGCAGTCACAGTCCAGTACCTGCTCCTGAGGGCAGGTACATAGACCTTCCCTTGCAAGAGCAGAGCATAGGTCACTCTTCCTCTCAAAACATCTTTCTTGTACAGATCTTGTACACATTCTTGCTGCTGAATGTGTCTCTTGTTAATATGCACAATAGAACAGCTAAGAAACTCACCCAGGTGCTGGAGAGCTGAATCTGTTGTTCAGTACCTGCTGCCTCTAAGGTATAGCTTAGTGGAGAGCATCCTAGTCCTTTGTTTAAGTGGAGACCATTTTACTATGTAGAAAATAATGCCAAGATTCATAGTCCAGAGAGATGGGGCACAGGTAGCAGCCAAGTGCTGTACTGTATTTACCAGCCTTTGGGTACATAAACAATTGCTCATGGCTTTGGGCCTGGCCCAGCCTTTCTGTCCCTTTTCCTTCTCAACATGGTTTGCACTCATAGTAGATTTTCCTTTTGTTCTTGGACACCTTACTTGGAAGAACACGAAGTTCTTCCCAGGTTCCCAGGGAGACCTCAACAGGAACTTACTCAGATGTCTCAAATCTCTGTAACTTTGGGTATGTACAGAAGTGTCTTTATGCTAGGGAAACTTGAAAGTGAGACCCTGGAAAAGCTCACATGCCTTTGAAGAAGGCAGTTTGGTGACAGATTGGCAGAGCCTTCTAGGAAAGGGGTTTTGGTCCGAGGGGCCTTCTAGGAAAAGGCCTTTTGACCAAAGACAAGGATGTTCGAGTAATTTCAAAGGTGCTGGTTGCTCCACTGGAAGCAGCTGTTGCTCAGTCAACAAGCAGTAATCCGCTATTTGTACGTCCCTGTGCCCTTGCAGGGGGCAGACTGAGCAGGTGTAGCTGTGAGGTGCCAAAGTGTACCTGTTGAGATGGCACATCATTCCCTCTGTTCTTGTTTTCTAGCCCTAGGAAATATGGCACCAGTTCCCAGAGCAGGCACACGTTGGCTGTATGGGGGACCAGTGCTCCCCCCCTACATTATTCTCAGGAGCTGTACCTTCTGATGGGAATCTTCATCTTGTTCTGGGGATTGTTAACTCAGAATTGGGAAGAATCTGAATTGTAAACAAGTGTGCAAGTGTTTCCAGACCTGCACGGTTTCTCACTCATTTTCTCTTCCTTATTCTTGCAGATGAACACTTTAAGTTCCCACATTAAAAGTGGAGTATCAGCAAGAGGCTGTGTGGCTTTGGGGAGCTCCCCAGAGTCAGGCTGTTAAGGGTTGCACAGCTGTGAGATTGACAGTGTGGGCAGGAACCTGCAAGGTGCTTTCCAGCAACTGCAGCCATCAGACAAACCCCCCAGCTTTGGGATGTGGAACTTAATGCTGCAGTTCCATTTGTGTCTCCATTGCCATTCCCTCCCTGCACATCCCCCAGCTATAAAGGCATTTCCTAATTCTGTACAGCATCAGCAGATGCACTCTGCCTCCCATGTAATGTAATCACTGCTGAAATGGAAATGTCACTGTAATACAGCTACAAGATGTCAGTGTCTTCTGTTCAGCTGTTTCCACTTTGTGGGGGGTACCTGTGTAGTTCTATCTAGTAAAGCGTGCTGCTAAACACTGGTGCCTTTCTGCTGCTGTTTACTGTCCAAAGCATTGTAGAGATTGAAACTGCTGTAATTTTGAAGGGGGTGCGGCTGTAGTTTCAGAAGATGTGTTTTGTTGTGGTTTTTTTCTTCTCACAGAAAACTAGTAAGAAACTTGTTCCCTCAGGAGACCAAGTCAAGTGAATTTCTCTGAGGCTGGGCACTGTCATACAGCAACTTTTCAGTCTTGTGCTTAGGGGAAATTGACTGCAAGGATGAGGAAGCAGAGCTGTGTATCTGCAGTGGTTTTGGCTGGATTTTGCTTCCCATTGCGTTCCATTGAAGCATTAAATAGTGACTACTGCTGGAGACAGTATATTAAACTTGGTAAATTGCATGTGTTCTTCTTAGAGCTTTTGATTCTTAAGAAGTGAATGAACTCCCTTATTATAACATTTTTGTTCTAGTTCTCATAATTAAATAGTATCATAAAAATGTTGTATAATGTAAATGCAATTTCTAGTTTTGACTTACAAAGGTAAGTTTAAACCTGCTCATAACTCACTCCCACTGTGCTTAGGAGCTGGCAGGCAAGGTAAAATGCTTTGTCAGCAAATCAAAACAAGTAATTAGAATTAAATTTCTGTTGCACTGGGAAGAAACCACTGCTTTCTTGCCACCTCAACCCCTGAATTTCATATAGATAGACTTCAGTGTTTGCTGAATTATGATTTTGAATTAGTCTTACAGACTCTGGAGACTGGTGAGTCCTACTTTTTCTTTCTTTCTTTTTCCTTTTTTTTGGTAGTTCTCATCCTCATATACCTACCTTTATCCTGTTACAACTTCACACCAGGCCAAAAGGTTGCAAATCCCTTCGCACAGTCATTTGTTTTTTACAGGAAAGAAACTGGTGTTGGGGCTTGAGGGGAGCTATAGAATGCATAGGACACATTGAAACTACTTAGTATGAGACCAAGTGTGAGCAAAGCAGAGAACCTGCTGAAGTGCTGTGCTTACAGGGTCAGAGCATAGAGGCTACATCCCTGAGACTGCCTCTGAACTAACTGAAAAAAAAAGATAAGAACGATGTGTGCTGGGGACAGCATTCTCTGGCTTCTGCTGCCAAGTGGCAGGATGCAGCTCTTGTCCACAATGGCTAAGCTGTCAGGCCTCTGCCAAAACCCAGGTGCCCTCATCCAGCCTGCCTGCTGGGAATGGTTCTGGCACCTGCTTCATCCTGCGTTTTTCCAGGAGAGCGGAAAGTGGCCTGAGCCAAAACCCTGAAATGTGCTAATTGTTAAATGTTTTGGCCAGTGCTGGAATCTCTGCTGTAACCTTGTCTTCTTTAGTAGCCATTTAGCCCAGCTTATGCAAGCTTCCTCACAGATATACTAGGGTTTTAAACATAGAGCCATAGAAACGTTGGTTGGAAGGGAGTTCT